>NC_080633.1:115064276-115664276 GCF_027579445.1 Ammospiza nelsoni
TACTAAATTAAGCTGCCCTGATTACAGTTTTATTTTGTGATAGGTTTTGCACTTGTACTAGATATGGGGCTAACCTGAGTGCCACACATTTTCACAGTGTAAATTGGGCTTTAACATTTGTTGGTTTCAATTGCTTGTTCCTATCCATTTGGTCACACATACACATTGACTGTATAGCTTCTTTGGTTCCCAAAGTCCGTATTTACTGGCATTTAAGTGTTATTTTACTCCCTGTTGCAAAAACTTACTCTTCAGTGCTGGCTTCAATACAGTGGCACAGTTTGTGCACAGGAGGAATTACAAGGAAAGGTGCTAAAAAATGTCTAGCTGATGGAAGTCCTGTAAGTGAGTCAGAAGTGAAATGGGAGAGATGTGTCCAAGAGAGGGAGGCAGTACTTCAGTACCTGAGGTTGTGGGAGTGACTGGTAAGCCAAGGTGGATGTCACATCTCTTGCCTTCATGTCTTGTCCTGAACCATCCCTAACTGCTGGTGCTGATCATCTTACTCAGATCAAGTATTTAAGTAGCCCATGCTCTGTTGTCAAAACCAGTTGTTTCATGCTCACTCATAGCTGTTTGCATTTATTTACCTGCATTCCCTGCTCTGCCTTGGGTGGCAAGCCTCCTGTCCCTCCTCCTAGCTGTGACGTACCTCATGCAGGATGTTAAGATCCCCTCAAGGCATGCCCACAGGAGGAGAAGTGATGACTGCTGTTTAAATATGTGTCATCCCACCTCAACCATGATCCCCTTCCAAGTCTCCCTAGTTCTCTGTGTCTCGAGGCATGGGGCAGAGCTATGGGAGCTGAAGCTTAAATGGCTTTTCAGCTCATCACTGGTAGAGACACAGGTGTCCGGGGACTATTCCTGATCTAGGAGTATTGGAAGCTGGACAGCAGGTGGGTGACAGCTCAAGATGCCAGTGGGATGTCCCTGTCAGACATCAGGAGCTGGATACCAGGTTTCCCTGGCAGTGTACTCATACTCATAATGAAGCAAGGCTGAAGCACGAGCAGGGGATTGCCCTCACCATGAGCCTCATCCCTGAGAGCTTTGGCATGGGCCAGCTGTCACTCCCATGCAAGATCAAGGACAGACGTTGATGTGACCGGTCACTAACACAATGCCAAAGAACACTTGATTTATGGGTAAGGCCTCAGACCACATTATTTTCTAGCAGAAATGTAGCCACAGGTTCTCCAAAATGAAAGAAAATGTTTCTAGAGCTCCCAGCCCTGATCACTCAGTCATGCTCTCACACTGTGCAGAGATGACACGGAGCTGACTGTTATGAGATGACCGTGCAGTGTCTTTGATTTTCTCTATGAATACTTCTTTCCAGATTATTGGCCTGAGCAAATCTTCTAACAGAGTGGAAACACATGAGTCACTGTTACTTACCTAGGTCAATAGATAATGGGACCCCCTGTTTAGCAAATGTATTATTGAAGAGGCTTTTGGTTATAGATTTTTCACAGATCTATGATTCCCGTGAAAATACAGTTACAGAGAACAGCTTCTTCAAAAGAAAGCTTTTCTCCTCATTAGCCTATAACAAGCAGAAAGGAAGAGGTCAAAAAGGCAGAATTTTACACCTATTGTTTTTCCTAAGTGTACCATTTTTCTCATAGAATTAAATAGCATTGTCTCAGCCTTGATTCTCTGTGTCCCTTCAAGGTTTCCTGACCCTGAACTTTTAACTTCTTTTGGGACTTGTACTTGAGGAGTACCTATCAAAAGAGTGTCAGGGTTGCAGTTATCAAAATACTCATGCAATCTAGCTGAAAATGAGCTCTGAGGAGTCATCATCTTGGTTTTCAGAGCAATTGAGACTAGCTGAAAACATTAACTTTTGGATCATACAGGCAAAAGCTGCATGTAGATCTAAATTGTTCTTTCAATGTTGACACAATAACTCCCAATCTATCAACTCCCTGTTTAGCAAAATAGTATTTTGTATCACATGCACTAAAATATTCAAAAGTCAAAAAGTAGAGGTATACTCTTGTTTCTCAGCAGGGTTTAGGGGTTTTTTGGTTGGTTGATTGGTACTTGAAATATCATACAACCTTTTCTAATTCTCACTCCCTCCTTCATGAACTTCATTCCACTGATGAAGTTAGTCTGTTCATACTGAGTTCAACTTTCAGCTGAAGTTTTTCTGGCTCTTCAGATTTTGTGTGCTCTCTGAGCTAAATGCTGGGCCAGCAGGCAGATGCAGGGATGCTGAGAAGCAGCCTACACTGCTTCCCATAAGGCTGTCCCAGGAGCATCAAGCCAGTCCCCAAAGGTTGCCTCAAGGGCACGGCCAGGCTGCAGTCTCAGGCCTTAGCAATAAAATGTCACCAAGCAACTGTCCTGTCAGGCATACCATGAATTAATTGCAGGCTGTATCTCCCAAACTGGAGCCACACTGGAGCTATTTTCAAGCCACATATAGCTGAAAAATTTTGGCTTGGTGATTCTGAAGTGAGGCACATTGCATAAGCCATGCACACTAATATGTGTGGGAGGACATGTGAAATGGTGCATACATTAAATTCTGTTGTATTAGGGTGCTGCCTATGATGAAATCTTGTCTGAGAATAACTGATACTACAGAGTCTCTCAAATCTAGGTTTTGGGTGCTAGGTACAGCTTCATGCTGGCAGTTGAAAGAAAAGCTATTCTGGTTTATAAATTTATAGCAGTATTTCCATTGTTGTGCCTGTAGAATGATTCTACAGTCAAACTCTTTTGTTTTCTTTTGTTTTCTTTCCTTTCCTGTTTTTTCCCCTCTCCCACACCCAACCCTGGTCAAGATTTCAGTCACTAAAATTATGGCAAGGCTTCCCAGAAACTGTTATGTCTGTTTCAGATTCAGATTTTGGCCTATAAATTGAATAAAGAATGGCACTGAACATCATGAAGAGTGCACATAACATCACGTATTTAATCTGGTAATGGTGCTGCAAAGGGGTAATTGAGGATTGGTTGCATGAATCATTTACAAATGTGTTCTCAATTCTATGAATGTTCTTATGGGCTCCATATAGAGTCAGTGCCAATTAACAAGGGCACCTGAGCTGCAAGACAAATGTGTTTGTAGGTATCTAGGACATGAGCATTCTTCAAGTTAAATCTTCCTCATTTAATGACACCTAGATTGGGAGATAAGCTGTTCCTTGTGGGTAGCTACGCTGGGAAAGTATCTGCTATCATGTCTAGTAGTAAATCTGACTGATCAACCATGGGAATCTGATTTACTTGCTTATTTATTTATGAGTGCTGGACTCTTTAACTCTAGATGAAGCTGATGTTCAGCCACTGTGAACACCAAGCTTAAATTAATACAGACAGTCTGAGCCTCACATGAGAAAGCTGAGGTTGTGTACTCAGTCCCAGACTGAAAATACCTGACATAATTCAGGTCACTTTACACTGTGTGTAGAGAGGTATAGGGAAGCAAACATGTGTGGACTCTGCATAGAAATTTCAGGTTTTCTTCTCAGAAAATATTTATATCTCTGCCTGGGAGGCTAAGCCCAAAATTCCTCTATGATTAAATGGTAAGAGCTCCTGTTGGCAAAGTTGTCAGATGTGTGTTAATATATGGCGCCCTGGTGGAGTTATTTAGGCTTTTGCTACTTACTAAACTGCAAAGGATTTGTTTCTCAGTGGTCAGATGTCGTCTTTGATCCAGGAAGATTTAGCCTAAAGACCTTTTCGTCTGTTCTTTGGCAAGCAGTTGAATCCAGCTTTCTTTCATGGTCTTCTGAGAAACACATCAAGATTATCAGGATTTCTAATGCTTCACATTTTTCCCTTGTATTTATTGAACTCCACAGATTCCAACTTGTTCTGCAAAAGTGTATGAGGAGCTGGAACTTCATGTTGTGGTAGGAAAAAAGTAATTTTCAACTAAAGTATAAAAAATTGGCAATTTGGAGGTATTCCTTGCTAAAAAGCCTGTGGAAATTATCCAAGGTTCTGTTTCTTGATCAAAAGAGCAGAACTGAATGTATTAAATGGTATGGGATATGGTTTACAGCACTACTTTTCTCAGAAATTTGGAAGAGGACTTCAAAATACCATGCCTTTTCCTCGCCTGTCTTGTCTCTTGATGCAGTATTCTATTATTCCACAGTGTGTTTTGGTTTTCTTGAGGCAAAATGAGAAGTGGGGCAGTCCATGGCCAGTGTATTTGACCTTACCACCTCTGCAGTATTTGAGTCTCCTCCTACCCAGGACTACTCCCGTCTGGCTGTCAAATTCCCCTTCTGCTCACTGCCTTTCTGAATGGGTTCAAATTCAGTGTCCCCATTTTAGCACATTTTAAGCAGCAGTTTTAGTTTTCAAATGCTTTCTTTCCCTTGCGAAGCCTTGTCCTTTTACACTCTCATGTTTCACCTTCTAATCCTAGCAGTGTAAACTCTTTGTGTCCTGACTGTTTTGACTGTCCATCCACAGGCCAAAATGTGATTGAAATTTATTTAAATTACTTACTGTGTTCTTCCTGAAGGCCTTTGGAAAACATGGCTGGGAGCTTGGAAAAAGGAGTTGATCCAAAAGGCAGGCTGTAAAGGAAATAGAGAAGTCCCTGTGAATATATGGTTACACACTGATTATCTTCTTCCATGTGTTTATTCAGCAAAATCATCACATCATGTGAAACAGGGTTGGAAGCATCTTCATTGCCTTTAGAGGGTCTACAGAATCCTTTCTTCTGACCCACACATTGGAGGTAATGGGTGCAAATACAGGAAAAGTGTAGAAACTTTGTGTAGAAAAGTGTAGAAACCAGTGTATTTCCTTGGCTGGCACTATGTTTCTAGATAAATTAATGACTTAAAATTGTTGGGAGATGTAGCAAAGCTTATTTACAGCTCTATTGATTTTTGTTATCATGAGTGCTATTATTGCCTTTCCAGCCTTAGATGAATGATCAGTAACTTACACAAATGAAAGCAGCATATGTTTGTGCTTAGGGAAGGAAGAGAGCTAGTGCAAGATGTATGACCACTGACAATTAAAATGAAATTATTAAACATTTCTTATTAAAATGATATACCCAATTTGTAAGTTCAACTATTGATGTAGATTCGGTAATTCATTTAAGCAGCAGAAAAGAAAAAAACAGTGTAAATAAATGAGGCAGGAGAGATGAGATGATATAAGCCTGGAGTGGGGTGTTAGATACCTGAAGTCTGTTTCCAACTCTGCCAGCATTTGGTCAGATGCCAGACAGTTTGAATTTTTTTCTCATTGCACTTTTTTTCTGCCATATACAAGCCCTTGTGGACCATAGTTTACTTAATACAGTTTTGAAAAATTGGTGAAATGGATCCCAGTTCCTGTCAGCATGAGTTAAAATAATACAAAATTAAAACCCTACACCTATTACTCAAATTTATCTTACACCACTAGATTGATGGAGAGACAGAGTTCTGCTACAATTAATAGATACATATTACATATGGCAACCCCTCTAATTAATCTGGCACAATGTTCATTAAATGTTTCCATTAAATCATTTTTTAAAGGGCTTATCAAGAAGCTGAATATGCCAACTGTTTTAGGACTGCAGTAGTTCTTTCATTTAGTGTTAGCATTGCACTCTTTTTCCAAATGCATCCCCCCACAAAGTTATCCAAATGTGTTTATCTGCCTTGCATCTGAGATGAGCCAATAGTGCACTGGTTAGAGATGGAGCTCCTTCTAGACAAGCTACCTTCTTAAAATGAGATTTTCATGGTTTTAACTTCTGTTCAAGTGAAAAGTTTCTTTGTAAACCACAGGGTAAAAGAAAAACCAAAACTCTTTCTGAGGAAGAAATGAACATAGGGGGAAAAAACCAAAATTAATAATTCTTAACTATAGAAATAGCATGATCAAAAAATAGTTACTGCACAGTAGAAATTACTTGTTTAATTTAGAGTATAAAATGTATTTATGTGAATTATGCTTGATTAATTACTAAATTTGTAGATTAGGAAAATTATAACACATAAAATATAGGGAATTAAGATAATTTACCTGGAAAACCATGTACAATCAACTTGAAGCAATTCTTGTTTTGAATGGGCATTGGTATGAACTGATAAACAACAAATGGCCTTTGAGACAAACACATGAGAAACCCTGTTATCTCCCTTTTTTACCCCTCATTCCTGCTGTAGAATGCTTTATTTCAGGCTTACAATGGATCTTGTAATTTTTACAGCTAACTTTGATCACAGAGCTTAGATCCACTTGTCCACTCAGTGATTTGAACCCATGGGAAGCACAGTCATGCATTTTTCTCTCCAGGAAACACAATCACAGAACTGAATCATGGAATCATTGAGATTGGAAAAGACCTTCAAGATCATGAAGTCAAACCTTCAGCCAAATTGATGGAAATAATCACCCCAAATAATTAACGTGTCTTTAAAAAAACACACTTGGTTAGATTTCTTGGAGTCACAGTTGGATTTGGAAGCTTTCCAGTTTTTAATTCATTTCAGCTAGTGGAGCCTTTTCCTGCTCCAAGCCTCATAAAATTGTAGTGTTTATCCTTACATTTTTCTGTAAAAGGAGACAGAGCTGTGGCAGCACTGTTGCTCACAATTACACAGCAAATGCAAATCTAAGACTCTAACCTCAAGCCTGCTCCATTCCATAGATAGTTGTAATTATTAAAACATGGCTTAACTAATGTGATTGGAAAAGCAGTGTTATCCATGACTAAGCAGCAGAGTAGAAGTGTGGAGAATGACCAACACAGGCACACAGTGAAAGGAGGGAAGCCCCCACACAGAGGATGTGTTTGTTTAAATCTGAGTTGTAGGCAGGTCCCACACAGAGGATGTGTTTGTTTTAATCTGAGTTGTAGGCAATCTTCTTCCATTGAAGCACATGCTTGAGGTCATGTGGTGCAGAACATTCAGGTGCTTGTGGGCAGTCACTCTCCAAAATGCCTGCTGGCTTCTTCCAAAAGGGCAGTGTTCTGAATAACCCCAGGACACTAATGCCATCAAGAGGTAACACTAAATTACTGGAACTGTTCAAGGCCAGACTGGATGGGGCTCTGTGCAACCAGGTCTGCTGGAAGTTGTCCCTGTCGTGGCAGGAGGGCTGGAACTAGATAGTCTTTAAGGTTCCTCCTGAGCCACTCTATGATTTTATGAAAACTGGGTCAGGTCAAGACACAAGTACAGTGCACCAAAAATGGCCCCTAAATAGGCAAGACTTGATCACAAATGTAGTTAGCAGTTAAGATGGACCCATGGAAAGAGAAAAGAAAAAAATTTTGAAAGGCATAGGAACACAACATCAGACTCACACAGCTGCCTGGTGTTTCCATTCTGAGGCCAGCTTTCTCACATTAAACTTTGGAATGCAAATTGACAGAAGAGTTCTGGGAAAGAGAAAAAAAAGCACAGCAAAGTCAGGAAAAAAAAATCATGGGAAGATCAATGCTTTTGTTCTCCAAAAGGCTTCATTTAGTGTTTTGCTGGAGGAGAACAAGGCTTTGTTTTGGTCTCTCCCTAGTATATTGTAATTTTAGTATTCTCATAAATGTTCTCTTCACCAATTCAGAGCACGAGAAAATATGTCCAACGCTAGGTTATTGCTGTCTAGGCTATTTTACTAAAAATTTCATGCACAAGAATTTGCACTGGGTGCTAGGTTGTGATAAAACCAATTCCCAGTTATGGGTAACAAATAGTACAGGAGGATGCTTACAATGTTGTTTTTTTTGTTGGTTTTTTTTTTTTTTTGTTTGTTTGTTTTTTTTTAATAGAAGCCATTAAATCAGATATTTACTCATTTTCTCATTGGAGGCTACTCAAAATTGTAGTGACTTGCAACAGGATTATGCAATAAAGTACAGGGTGATATAAAAATGACAAAACTATAGATTGAACTGAGAGAGAACTATACCTTTGTTCTTTTGGAATCAATAAGGTTTGGGGTCATGAGGGCTTTTGTGTCCATTCCTTATTGGAATTTCGAAAGGTGGGTCTGGGAAAACTGTAAAGTTACTACAGGCAACTTAGCAAAAAAAAAGAAATAAAAATTGGTGCATATGTCAATGAATGCCTTGAGTGGTCTCTGTAATTAGCTATGGCTGGCTGAGGGCAATCACTCCCCAGGTTACTGACTTCTGAACTCCTGGAGAGAAGCTCTGCCCTAAGCACTATTGTCACAATAAAGACATGCTGGGAACTTGTGGGTTGCCTGGGAATCTGCTCTGACCTGCTTCTTTTGAACATCACAAACTGCCTCTTCCTCCTCTTGGCTCCTTATCTTGCCTTCTGCAAGAGTTAACATAGATCTGTTGCTGCTTTACCTCATTTATCCAGGCTCTGCTCCTCTTTTGGGATATTCTTTCCCATTTAAAGTTTTGTGAGCTACAGGCTTTGGCCTGATGGTTGACTGTATTCCTAGACTTGATTTGTATGCTGTGCCTATAGACCTTGGTAGCCTCACTTTCTCATTGTATCAGTCACTTTTTCCCCTCATCTACTCTAGGCTTATTCTGCATCTTCCTCCCATTTGTTTTATCAGTACTTGGGACAATATCTCCAGCTGAACACTTCAGAAAGTGTCAAACCAGGCAGGCTGTGGATTTCTCCATCTCCTACTGCACAGAAGGCTCACCATTATGGCATTAGAGTGTATATTCCAATTACAGCACATGTTATTACAAGTTAATTCCATGATATTACAAGTTAATATCCTTTTCCTATATATTCTTTTCTTATGTGTGATACTTAAACCTCTAGCCCATAGCACAAATGGGATGACAGTGATAGTGTGAAAGAAGATTGCTCCACTTTGCTACAATTTCCATTCTGCATTAAGAAAAAACTGTTGATTGATAATTCTACCTCATTTCCAGAGATGCCTCTTCTCAGAGGGAACCTGGCATGTAGTTATATATTTGAAGATGTTCCCATGAATATTGCTTACAGGAAGATGCCTTCAGGACATTCATGGTGGAAAGGAGATTATCTATGTTCTGTGTCTGAATCAGCTTTCTGAATGATCCTCACTCTTGCTTAGGGTCCCTTTTGGCTCTTTCAAGTGGTTTACATGCTTCACGCTCTGAACTTGAAGCAGGCAGAGTCCCAAGGAAACACAAATGCTTTTGTTCCAGTAAAGTAACCTGCATACTTTTAGGGCTTACAGAATCTGAATATGAAATCTAAAAGTCTGACAAAAATTCTAGGGAAGGTTTGGTCTGTTAATATAAATCTTCTTTTTAAATACAGCAATTAACACAAGAAAATCTGGAAATTACAAAAGTGGTATGAAGAGAAGTGTGCATATCCCCTGTGCATTAGAAGGAGCTGTATAAACACTCAGGAGAATCTGCCTAGTAATATTTTCATTTCTCTCTAAGTAGTAGCAGTAGAAGAATTTACACGGTAATAATAAAATAAAAAAATTGTCTTATACTAACATAATTTACCATCAATACAGTCTGTTTTGCACTTGGTACATGGATTCTCATCCCACAGGATGTTCTAAAAATATACCTGAGGGAAGATCTAGACTTCCCTTGTCTTTTTCTTATTTGCTGTAGAAACACGTGTTTAATTTGAACAAGTTGTTAATGATAAGAGTTAAGTGGAGTAATGGAGTAACAGGTAATGGAGCTGGTGAGCATTTGTGTCTAGGTGAGCATTTAACAGCCTCACAGTGTCGCACAAACTGGTAACTGGCCTGAAATAATTGCTCTTGGCTCTATTCCTCTTTCCTCACCCATGATGAAAGGGCACCTCTATAGGATTCAAAGCAACCCCTGTGGCAGGGAGAAATGATGAGGAGGACTCCATTGATATCAGAAGGCTAATTAATTTCTTTATTACACTATATTACACTACATCTAAACTGAAGCTGCACAAGCACTCAACTCAACCAGATCTCGTGGCTGTCTCCTGACTGACAGAACACAGCTTGCAGAGACTGGTCAAGAAAACAAAACACTCACAATCAGAATCCAATTACCAATTCCCTTCAGGTAAACAATCTTCCACACTACATTCCACTTGTGCACAAACACAGCCATGGCAATTGAGATAAGAATTGGTTTTTCTTTCTCTGAAGTTTCTTGCTGTTATTCCCAGAAAATATCCTTGGGAAGTTGTGCCTTGCTTTTCTCTGTGAAGAGAAATGTGGCCACACACCTCCTTCCCCAGAAGGGAGTATGTTGCATCATTAATACCTGCCTGGTCCTTCTCCTCTGTGTCCCAGTTCCTGCTGGGTATGCTGGCTGTGGGTTGAACTGGACCATGGATTTCATTGTCCTGATTCCCTTTGCTGGCTGGCTAACCAGGGCAGTGGCAGCAACACTGGAGGGAGTTGAACAGCACATCCTGCCCTAGAGAGGTGCTAAAGAGGAGAAAGTGCTTATATCAGCAAAATCACCACTGTTGCCAAATATCTGGCTGCAGTTTATGAGTACAAGGAAGTCTAGCCATGTGTGAGAAGGTAAGATTAGGTTCTAATTAAAAAACTGCAGGGGAATCATTGCACAAGTCAATATGCAACACCCATGAGAGGAAAAATCAAATTAGGATGGAAAGGTTTTATTGAGGCAACTGAGACCGTATGTGACATGCTACTTAGACTGATCCTGCTGTGCAGGAGCCCAAGAGTTTTTTTTAACATGAGAAACATTGTGAGAGAGGGTCCAGGACTATCTGAAACTTGTGATTCCTCTTCTCTGGTACATTCCCCTATTTGAAAATGCCACATTAATTGAAAGTACAACCAAATGAGACTTGTCATTTGGACACGCTGAATATCCAGGGGCAGGCAGATTATGATTCAGTAGATTGGTGGGCAGGGCATTCCACTGGGAAGTGGACACATGGGTTTGAGGTTTTGCTCCAGGAAACATTTGCATCCTTGACTTGACATATAAATTTGAATCTTATATTTTGCAGGGAAAAAGCTTTCAAACTGGTCCAAGCTGATAACATAAACCTCATTAGTATTTCTGCCCTAACTGCATACCTTAGTCTTTGATTTTAAATCATAGCAGATCTTGTTTACATTATCAGTCCATTATGTGTCCTGAAGCAAAGTTCAGGAAATGAAAACAAAACCTTTCAGTAAAATATATTTTGTAGAATTTGAGATATGTTTCAGAGTTTCAGAAAGCTTTCAGAAGTAAAATAATAAAATATTTTTATTTTTACGTGATAATTTTAAGAAAAACTGTATACAAAAGCAGTATTTTTAATCTTAAAAGTTCTGTTTCAGGGGTCAGGAGTAACTTATATTCTATTTACTGCTCTAAAAGGCAGTAACAAAACCCAGTCAAGAAATCTAATTTTTAAATTAGCATTATTAGAAAGGGAAGTAGCATGAAGGAGTTTGTTACACTTGTCTAGTTGGTTTTAGTTGGGGATGAATGAGAAAATCCCCTCGGAGCAGCCTCAGTGATGATCAGACCCTACCCCACAGTGCCCATGTCAGTGTCCTGTAGCTGGATCACTGAAGGGAGAAAGCCTCTTGGTTTGCTGCTACACATGACCATGGTTCATACCATGCAGCTGTTCTAATAAGGGAGCTACTTGAATAACATTGAATGTCTCTACTAAATCAGTAAATGAAGAGAATGTTTATAACATTATCTATTAAACTGGTCTCATTTAGTTTTCTCCTAGACTTCTAAATGAAATGTTATTAAAATAAATGTAATTAATTTATGTTCCAGCCATTTAAAATTAGCTGCTTACCTAAAGACTATAGAAATATAACTGCTCTTTAATGAGAGCATGGCTCAGGGTTTCATTAGGTCTCTTAAAATAAGAGTGTAATTAGAGCACTGATAACAAAGTACGTGTTCCTCAGAGACTAAGAGAAGGCACTTGTTGTCCATCTGTTTACACCAATGACATGGGCCCTCTTAAAGCTCTCTTTATGGTCTCTATCTTCTTCAGGCATGTCTGCTCAGGTGTGGCTTTGCTACCTCAGATGCCATTGCTGTGCTAAACTGGCTTTTGAGGCTATTCAGGATGTGAAGTTTCAGGATGCAGTTTCCTGGATGATGATGATGATGATGATAATAGGTGTATCAGGTTCTTGCCCCTTTGGCACTGCTGTCAGGTTGCCTCATGCTGGACCAGCTGCATTCCTCCTGCCAATCACAGGGCAATGAGAAGGCACTGAAACAGCTGCAGCTTGTAAAAATCATATGAGACCTGAGTTCAATGTCAGCGCAGTGTCTGTACTTACATAATCGGAGAAAACAGAGATTGGAGGGAAAAATTTAGGCCTCCCAGCTAATTGCTGGGTGATCTTTTTAGCTTCTGTTAATCAGGAAACAAAACTAGGTGGGTACAGTGGCATCTTCAGGTTTTAAAATATACCTTTGTCTATAGCAAGGCTAAGGGGTAATTAGGAGCTTTTCTGTAATTCTAAATTCTATAAAATTCAAAAGTGTGATGGATGTAGAATCTATTAAGTATATGAATTCAGTTTTAGATAGAAATGTACAAGGTCTATCACTAAGCAGAAGTTCTCCTGCACCCAATTGGTACACTCCAATCTGAGCAGACTGCTGCAAATCCCACCTCAATCACAGGCATGCAGTGTATCAGGGAAAAGAGAGGTTGGGTCTGGCTCTGGTTACTGTATGCAAAGGAAGGGAAAAGAAGAAGGGCACAGCCTGAATGTTCCTGAGGGAAAAACTATAGAGAAACAAGCCTGTAAGGATGGTCAGGGTTGGTGAGCTTTCTGATGCCCCGCTGTCCTGTAGCCATTCCTTTGTGCTCAGTATGTTCAGACAATACCTGAAGAGTGGAGGGACGTCATCAGACTGTGATGTGAGTGTACCCAAAACCCCACTGCCTTCCTGGGAGCCATGCAAAGAGGAAAATGGCAGGGTTTGTTTTGAATCATAGAAGCATAGTATCAGTCACAGAATGCTTTGAGTTAGGACGAATCTCAAGGATCATCTGGTTCCAGCCCAACTGCCATGGGCAGGGACACCTTTCACAAGGCCTATTTTCTCAAAGCCCTATGCAGCTTGTCCCTGAACATTTCTAGGGATGGGGTATTCTTTAGTCTCTGTGATGATTTCTTCTTTGAAATGCATGTGTAAATTATGAGTTGCTTTATTTTAAAAATGGATATGACTATGCCTGACTCAGTTTTGCAGTGCTTCAGAGAGTTTTCCTTTGTCTTCAAGATACTATCAGTGCCTGTTTTGTTGTCAGTGAAGTGCTGTAACTTAAGTCAGAAATAGAATATGATTAAGCTGTAGTGAGGATAGGCAGAGGAGAGAGAAATCAGACTTCATCTACAGAAATTCCCAAATTGCCAGGAGACTCTTTGTTATGTAAGGACTGAATTGTCTGAGATTTCATCTAAAAAGTGAAGCCTTGTCATTATGTATTAAGAAATCTCGTATCTACTTTATTTATTCTTTGATATTTATTCTTGAATCACTGAAACAACCAGGAGTAGGGAATAGACAATTAAAGGGAGAATTGCACTACTAAACCCTGTGTAGTGATTATTCATTCTGATAAAAAGTTTTTTTTTCCCTTGATATATTTGTATTAGATGGTACAAGTACATCTAACTTCTAGGAGACTATCACAGCTGAACACTATGTTTCCAAGATGTTCTATGGAATTAATATATCTCTCAAAACTGTTTACAGTTTTATAGGTGAACTGTGAACCATCATCTCTGAATCTGTTCATAAACTGCTATAGACACTTACTCCAATACCTCTCAAATGCCTCATATTTTGAGGGTTGTTGCTCATATTATCTCTAAAGTTGCCCATACTCCACCAAACCTAGTATCCCTCTAGAATCCCAAGTACCTTCTCTGTTATGAAAAACTGCACACTGTAATTAAGAGATATCAAGGTTCATGTGGAGAAAGCTGGTTATGAAGAAGATATGACTTGTAGAAGATATGAATCCTCTGGTTTTTGTTGCTTCCTGCACCATTTTAGGTTACACAGAGCCTAAACCACAGGAGGGATGTGTTCAGTTCTGTGCCCCACAGCCTTAACCCCTGGTGTACAGACCTGCCAGGGCACAGGGTGACTGTCCCCATCCCAACTTCATCATCAGCCTTGGGCTGTCACGTAGCCAAGGTACACAGCAGAGCCAGCAGATGGAAAGTGCTCCTGGGCTCAGAGTTCAGCTGGACCTGTGATGTCTCAGATTAAATTTTTTGACGTGAGATTTTGATACTTGTCACTCAGATTTCTGTCAGAAGTTAACTGCCTTTCTTGGTGTCTACTGCTGTAATTTTATTTTTAGTATTCACACAAGTGGCCAAACCAAACCATGACAAACTTGGCAGTGTTCAGTGTGTTTAGAGCCTTCCTGGCCAGCAGATCATTCCCTGTGCTGCTAATCATAATATTCATCTGGCCATATAGCCAACACAATCTGTCCTGAAAGCCCAGCTGTGGGTGCTGCCTACACATTGGCTGTGGCCACCAGCAATTTAGGCAGGACTAGAGGTAATGCAGTCTGTCAAATGCTGTTATCTGAATGGTAGGCTCTCAGTGCAGAAGCAGATCAGAACTCATTTTGTCTGCTGGCAAAATGCTACTGTGCCACTAAGAAGTTATGACATGGCTAAACTGACCATCAAAGATCCTCAGATTTAAGATGAAGCAGGAGAAGAGAGGAGGGAAAGAAAGCTGCAATGGGAAGTTAGGGGTGTGGTGTTACTCAAGCTGAAAAACCTTCATGGTGGATGTGCAGCACAGTGATGTTGTTGAGTGGTGACAGCATGGAGTTAGGATTGGGGTCACACAGTATCTGAGCAGCATGGCTGCACACAACTGCACTTGGAGCATAACACAAGTGAACCTTGACTAGTGTGGTGGCAAATAGCAAACCAGGCAAATATCAGAAGGGTGTGAGTTTTAGTTCCCTCACCAGATTAGCAAATTTGACTTTTACAGTATTTCCCATCTTGACTTGGTAGCCAGTTTAATCAGCTGGTGGTAGAAAATCAGCCTTATCAAGGCAAATGCTGAGAGGAACTGTCTGTGCATTAGAGCCAGCTGCTGTCCTGTTCCCACGACACAGAAGCAGTCGTGTACACCAAGGACACTTGGAAGATGATTTGGAAGTGAGAAGCCCACACAACTTGGTTTAAAAGCATTCTGGAGAGCAAGCACCGTCTATGGTTGTATGGGAAATAGCTGCTAAGTCCACACCAAAGAGGCAGTGAGTTCTCAGAGGCCATGACCAGGGACCTGAAAATAAATGCCTGGACAGCTTAAAAAACCCAATAGAGGAGTTCCAGGTGGATCAGGGAAAAGTAGGTGCTGAAAAGGTGACTGCTCTGAAATCTCAAAGAATGAGTTGTGTGGACTAATGCAGTCAAAAAACAGCAGCATGTAAAACTTTCTGCAGTGCAGGCAGCAGTGGGAGGAATATTCTTAGAGTCTCCCAAACAGGTTGCTGAGCCTCACCAATGTACCAGACATGGCCACTTACCTCCAAAGTTGCATCCCTAGCTCAGATTCCTACCCTCATGTGAGAAACTGCAGGAATGTAGGCTCAGTGCTTATGCATCCAGCAGTTGGCAGGGAAGGTGAAATGGAGAGCAAGCAGCAAACTCACTACCCACCCTTTCTTAGCAATCATTAAAGTGTCATTTCACACTTTTTCCCGTAGCTGCAGGCAGAAACGTTGCTGCTAATTTTCAGCTCCCTGCTAACACTTAAATTAAGGCTCTAGAGAGACTTGGTCGGGTTTTTTAACACCTGAGTGGTTGTTTGACAGCTTGCAAAGTAGCAGCTGAATACTGGTGAGGCTGAGAACTAGGTGCTGTCCAAGGGTAAATACATGTGGCAGGGAGGCAGGGTAAATTCACAACAAAAATAGACTGTACTGACCTGGGAATGAGGATACTTGAAACAAAATTGCTGCAGGTGAACCTGTTCTGAGACTATAAAGAACAAAACAAGCTCCTTTGCCTTGCTGATGTGTTTGGTAGACCTTAATATGACCTTGTAAGAGTGGTGTGCTTCCAAAACAAGGGTTGAGAGACAGGGGTCTAGGCTGGGGGGACTTAAATGAAAGCCAGGATGGAGTTCAAACCCTGTTTTTAACCTGGCATAACACAAAGAATGAATGCCACAATGGCATGTAAGAGTCAGATGGAGGATAGCACGTCTCCACCTTTTCACAAAAAGCTGCTTTGGGCATGAATTATCAGTGTGAGATCACACTCATTTGTGTTGAAAGCTGCCCTGTTGACCTGTTAAAACATTCGCTATTATGGGAAAAAAAGATTTGCTGAACTTGATGTTCCAGAAGCTGTGGTTGACAACAAGCAGTAGCACAGGCTGATGGTACCAGGAAGCCAAGTAATTTCTACATGGATTTAATGTGAGGGTCTTCCACTGATACTGCAGCTTTGGACACACAAATTATAGTGAACTTTGGATAAAGTCATAAAGGAGGGGAGGTATTATCAGAACTTTGCAAGTTGGGTCAAATAATGGGACTACATATGCTTATTCACTGTCACATAATTTCTGTAGGGGTTAAGAAACATATTTTGACCCTATTGAAAACCCAAATGAAAATCCACAGTGTAAATTTGGGTAAAAGGTTCCAACATATTGAGAAACTGTGGCTGATCCAAATCAGTGATACTAAGAGTTCTGTGTGTAGCTGTTGGACTGTTATTA
Organism: Ammospiza nelsoni; assembly: GCF_027579445.1. Classification (NCBI taxonomy): domain Eukaryota; kingdom Metazoa; phylum Chordata; class Aves; order Passeriformes; family Passerellidae; genus Ammospiza; species Ammospiza nelsoni. The sequence goes on from NC_080633.1 coordinate 115,080,940, forward strand.
AAATTGTGTAAGTCAGAAGCCAAAAAGTAGTGTGTGCAAATACAGAGGTTTACACTGCTTTTCTAAAAATTTAAATTTTAAAATTATTTAAGATGTAAATTAAAACACCTTTGGCATTTGGCATAGAAATTTGGCATTTAGATTTCTGCTGTCTAGAATTTTTACATTTATGCAATAGATATCTGGAGAACATGAGAACCTCAGGTGCTGCCTTGTCTTGGGCAGAGAGGAATATATTTTTAATACTCCTTTATGACATTAGCATAATGTAAAATATAAAACATTGAACCGAAAGACAAGGCTCAATTTATTTAAGTGAAGACTTAGCTCATTTACTCATTACTGCCTGGCAAAATAATTTATAAATTACTAAGCAGTCATTGACAAGAAATGATATTTTTTTAAGCACTTGTTTTGAATTGTTGTAAGAAATTTCCATTTTATTCCTTTTCTAAATAAAGCAGCATGCACCTACACCAAAGCTGAATGCAGCCTTCAAACTCAAGTATTAAAAGCACAAGGGAGAAACTTAGGGTAGAACCATATCTCTCTGTAATTTGTAATGCATTATTTCACTGCTTCTTGGCTCATCCCTGCATGTTAAAAATAGCAGCACTGTTCTAAAGCAAGTTGGTTTATAAATTTGACTCAAATACCCACTTGGCACCCTCTTTTCCTGGCGATGATTGTGCAGAATATAGTCCCCTTTGGCCTCTTTTGCAGCTCTGAATGCTCCCTTGCAGGACTGGTGTGACAGCTGCTAAAACAGATGCCAGACTCTGTATGATACCCTATTTTTTGTGTATAATTCTGAGTTAAACAAAGCAAAGCTGCCACTGCATGACCAGGCTGTTTCCTCCATGGTTTATCAGTAAAACCAAGTTATTCATGTGTATGGATGGTATGGTGGGAAGTTCACCTCTTTGCTTTTAATATCTGTGTTTCTAATATTGCAGCAGGTGCTTTCTCTTCCCTGGTAAGCTCATGTCTCTGCTTCTCATTTCTTTTGTGTTATAAAAATATGTCACAGTACTTCACTGGTTCTTAGCTAGTTTGCAACTGGTTTTTTTGGAAGTACAGGTGAAATCACAAAACGTTATTTGTCTCATGATCTTCAGCTGACTCTCTGAAGGTCTCTCTGAAACAGCATTTCCAAACACATAGGCCCTTCAGAGCGGAAGTGGGTCAATGGGTGTACATGCCGTGTGAGAATAATTTCTGCTTACTTTGTTTTATGCTATTTTTTTCCCCTCAGTGTACTCAGTAAAGTGTTTAGCATACATCCCATTAGCATAAGTAGGAGCACATAGCAGTATATCACTGTTAAGCTGTACTTACTGAGGCTTTTATAACTATAGTACTTAGAGCATCTAACTTTTTATGATACTTTTTCCAAAATATAAAAGTGACTATTATTTCCACATATTGTTATTTAAGCCTACCTTTTTACAAAGAAAAATCTTTCCTATCAACTCACCATTTTCAGCAGCTGTTTGCAGATTAAAAATTCGCAGGTTTTTTCTTCTTAAAACATAAATTGGAACAGTGTTCCTAAGCTTTCAACTTGGCAAAGTCTGAACCAATTATATATGATTTCTTTCTACTTATTGTAGATGTAAGAACAAAGACTATATCCACAGTAGCAAGAAGGACATATGAGCTTATGTTCGTGCATCTGTTTGGAGAGGTTAACGGATTATTTGACCTTGAATGACTGGGGTATGTGTGCAGCACTGGAAACCAGCATTCTCTCTGTTTTATAATATAATAAAATTTACAGTACTTCAAGTCACCCTGATTTATTTTCACCGTCCTTCTGTGTTTGTGACCCTTTGGTTCAGAAATAGTGCCCTAAATCCTTATTAAAGTATCCTTTGTATCAAATTGTACTTGAATGCCAAGGGACAAATGACATTGAACATAAAGGAGCCAAAGTGAAGAACAGTTTGGGTTTAGACATTTTGCAGTTTTCTTGGCAGTATGTCTTACTGAATGACACCTTAAAGGCATAGTTCTGCATTATTTCAAAATTATATTCACTGCCACATGAGAAGGATGAAACCCTGAAGTCTACTTAGAGGTTAGCATAGAAGACTAAGATTGAAGATGGGCTTATTTTTTGTGTTTTAGGGCAGATATCAATGCACAACTACTGGGGGAGAAAATCCCCCAGTACATATTGATGTCTTGTTTAGACATACATGACAAAATCTAAGGAAAGATGAATTTTTCTGCATAATTCCAAGTCCAATTTTACATGGGCATGGGCCTTTTTACTGCCTTGGAGTATAGGAAAAATAAACTGATGGCTGCTTGCAGCATGGACAGAAACAAGCTTTCATCTGTCCATGAAATGTGCAGGCCGAACAAAAAATATTCACAAAAATCTCCTGCCCTGCTGAGGCACACTGAGTAAAATACAGCTCCTGGGCCAGTGCTGATGCTGACATGATGCTTGGCTTGACATGATGCTTGACATGATGCTGACATGATGCTTGGCTCTTGACTCTATGACAGTGCTTTTTATAATAAGGAACAAACTCTAATATCCAAAAGCAACTGTACACGTTTAATCTCTAAAGTCAGGAATCTCCTTTAGCTCAGGTTTGCAGTGTGGCTGCTGAGACACACTGTGCTCTCTTTGAACATCACAGTTTACTCCAAGGATCTCCATACTGCAATAGCCACCAGGACCTTTTCTGTGTAACCTGTGTGTAAAAATTCTTGGCATTACTCCCACATGTGATGGCTGCTGAGTGCACCTTTTCAACCCTTAGCTTCCTTGTCTTTAAAACAGTTTTAATGATATGTATCCACTTAGAGGCCAAAGTACAAATTCTTAATGCTACATTTATGCAAAGTATTATTAAGATGGCCATCTGGCAAGGGACAGATTCTGGCTTGCAGCCCTTTGTTCTTTCATTGGGCCATTCTGTTGTTATTTTTCAATGTCTCTAAGTTCCCAGACAGGTCTGCAAGCCTAGCAAACCTTTTAACACCTCTGAAAGCTGGGGAAGCTAAAGAATTCACAGCAGCTCTTGCAGAACACAGGGGAAACAAAGAACAAGACTCCCAAATTCTCTAAAATCGCAGAGTTTTTGTTACTGTTATCCCCAGTTGTTCCCCATAGGAATAGATGGCAGTTCATGGATCATTGAGCCTGTTGCTTGCAAACACAGCCAACCATATAATAGAAAAATAGTCCAAAAGAGGCCAGAGGAAAAGCCAGCCCGTGTGTGCTACACCAGCCACCACAAAATTGCTGTCTGTAGGTTAAAAATCTCCCAGAATTACATTGTCACATGAAGAGAGTGTTCCACAGACACCCTGCATCCCCACAGCACTGGGGGCTTTGCCAAAGGGCCATGGTACAGAGGGGAGCAAGTTCCTCCATGCATACTGCCTCTCAAGGGATAATTGTCCACAGCCTGACCTTTACTTCTTCGTCCCCTCAAATCTGGCCACAGGTGCTTTACCTCTAAACACACAGGTTAGAAAAAACTGGGAAATGAGAGATTTCTCAGCTCTGCCAGTTAACCTGCACTTCCTGCCCACCATCCTGCCTAAGCTGCAGATACATCTTCAAAGGATGTTTTCCTGCATGCAATGGAGAAGTGGAGAGAGTGCAATTCTTTCGTTTTCTTTTTCTTTCTTTCTTTCTTTCTTTCTTTCTTTCTTTCTTTCTTTCTTTCTTTCTTTCTTTCTTTCTTTCTTTCTTTCTTTCTTTCTTTCTTTCTTTCTTTCTTTCTTTCTTTCTTTCTTTCTTTCTTTCTTTCTTTCTTTCTTTCTTTCTTTCTTTCTTTCTTTCTTTCTTTCTTTCTTTCTTTCTTTCTTTCTTTCTTTCTTTCTTTCTTTCTTTCTTTCTTTCTTTCTTCCTTCCGACACTTCCTTCCTTCCTTCCTTCCTTCCTTCCTTCCTTCCTTCCTTCCTTCCTTCCTTCCTTCCTTCCTTCCGACACTTCCTTCCGACACTTCCTTCCGACACTTCCTTCCGACACTTCCTTCCGACACTTCCTTCCGACACTTCCTTCCTTCCGACACTTCCTTCCTTCCTTCCTTCCTTCCTTCCTTCCTTCCTTCCTTCCTTCCTTCCTTCCTTCCTTCCTTCCTTCCTTCCTTCCTTCCTTCCTTCCTTCCTTCCTTCCGACACTTCCTTCCTTCCTTCCGACACTTCCTTCCTTCCGACACTTCCTTCCTTCCTTCCTTCCGACACTTCCTTCCGACACTTCCTTCCTTCCTTCCTTCCTTCTGACACTTCCTTCCGACACTTCCTTCCTTCCTTCCGACACTTCCTTCCTTCCTTCCTTCCTTCCTTCCTTCCTTCCTTCCTTCCTTCCTTCCTTCCTTCCTTCCTTCCGACACTTCCTTCCTTCCTTCCGACACTTCCTTCCGACACTTCCTTCCGACAATTCCTTCCGACACTTCCGACACTTCCTTCCTTCCGACACTTCCTTCCGACACTTCCTTCCTTCCTTCCGACACTTCCTTCCAACACTTCCTTCCGACACTTCCTTCCGACACTTCCGACACTTCCTTCCTTCCGACACTTCCTTCCGACACTTCCTTCCTTCCGACACTTCCTTCCTTCCGACACTTCCTTCCTTCCGACACTTCCTTCCTTCCTTCCGACACTTCCTTCCTTCCTTCCGACACTTCCTTCCTTCCGACACTTCCTTCCTTCCGACACTTCCTTCCGACACTTCCTTCCTTCCTTCCTTCCTTCCTTCCTTCCTTCCTTCCTTCCTTCCTTCCTTCCTTCCTTCCTTCCTTCCTTCCTTCCTTCCTTCCTTCCTTCCTTCCTTCCTTCCTTCCTTCCGACACTTCCTTCCTTCCTTCCGACACTTCCTTCCGACACTTCCTTCCTTCCTTCCTTCCGACACTTCCTTCCGACACTTCCTTCCGACACTTCCTTCCTTCCTTCCGACACTTCCTTCCGACACTTCCTTCCGACACTTCCTTCCTTCCTTCCAACACTTCCTTCCTTCCTTCCATCAAAGCCCTGAGTCAGAGGAAGCCAGGTTTGAAATGTGATTTCAAAGCATCTTAATTATGACCTTTGCATTAGTGCATATCATAGAAGTTGAGACATATTCTCCTACTATCATATCACTCTTCTTTTTTCTAAATGAAATCTAGGCATAATGGGAAATGAGGTGTTCAAAAATTGAGCAGTAGAATAAACTGCAATTAAATAATGGGTCTAGCCACTGTTCATACAAGAATTACAGCGATGTTTGAGAAGTCACTAAGCTGCTGATGAAAGTGTAGCTTAATAATGCTAGAGTCAATTACTTATCAACAGCCCTGGTTTGTAAGAAATACTACTCTCTTTAAAAAAAATAAATTAGGGGGTCACTTGAGGAGCTTAAAGCACTTACATTAGGATCCAGAACAAATAGCTGAAAAAAGCAAGGCAGAGCTTATAAAACACTAAACTAGTCATGATAGATACTAATAGATACAAATCACTCTGGCTTCCATGAAGAAAAAAAATCTAATCTTACTAATTTCATAGAATTTAAGCCTGCCATTACAATTGCAGAAATTGTTGTGTCAGCTGGATCTTTATCTAGACTTTTGAAAAGACTTTGCCAAAGTTCTCTAAACAGGATTCCATGCCTGGCATTTTTCCTACCATGAGGCTGTCTAAGGCAAGAAATTATTATTGGAGATATAAGAAACAAGTAACTTTTGTAGAGGGTATGCTAAGGAGGAAATAAAATAAACGTTCCACATATCTGCATGATGCTTCATGGATCTTTTCTGTTATCTGAATTACCCTTTCTAGGCTTCTTAGAAAGCAACTCTCCCATCTCACTTCTTCTGCACCTAGAGAGTGGACAAATCCAGCTATGGCCCTGTGATCCTGATAAGGTTTTGTCAGTGGTATCTAAAGAAATTAAGCACTCAAAGTTGACAAAACCAAAATAAAGCAGTGTTATAGACTATAAACTGAGGAGAACAAAGAGGAGCTATAGACAGCTTCTGGTCAGTATGGAAGTAGGTTAATTACCACCTTTCTCCAGGGCATTGCACAAAGACTGATGACCCACATGTGCTTTAGTGACCTAAGAGTGAAATAAGATTGTGTAAGGTCTGAGAATAACTAAGTATTAGATTATTCCCAAACAAATAGCACAGTGAAACACTGTCTTCTTTTTTAACGTAAATAAGGTCAACACCAAATATGCAAAAACTGATTGATATATAGCATTAAGATTCTTTTCCCTCCTGATTATTCTATCTTAAATCCATACCAAACATCACCATCACTTCTCATCTTGATATACATTGCCAAGACAGTGGAAGGCGCTGTCAGTTTAAAAGACCCTGTTCCTGATTTCAAAGATACTGAAAATCTTGTCTTACCAATGGAGAATTCAAGTCAAAAGCAAACCTGAAAGGCTGTTAAAGGTTGGCATGTGTGAGCAGCTGTCTGTAGAGACAGGCTGGCTTGGGAAGCCCAGCAGAACTGAAGCATTTTGTTCCAGAAAAATGCAAAGTTAAATATGCACACAATATGGTATTGATATTCTTCTCCTGGAAACCTTGCTTCTAAAGACTTTTTAAATAACTTAATTGAATGATTGATCTTGAGGCTTTTTCGCATTGTCCCAGAGGGAGCAGGAAAAGAATCTCTTGAGTTCATTGCATTCCAGTATGTGTCCAGATGATCACAAATGCTCAGAAGGCTGCTGCCTGGGTCTGAGTGTTTTTACTTTGGGTACAGGCACCAAGACATGAAGACTAAACCCTGGTAAGATGTATTCTGAGACAGAGGACAGTAATGAGGTTCAGTTGGTTGGGTTAATACAGCACTTTATTGGAACACTTGTGATAATGTAAATTCAGACAGGCTTGTATGAAATAATATGTTTAGGAAGAGCATATTGTACCAGCTCACTCAAGTCCATGAGTTTTCCATATTTTTAGCAAATGATGTCCTCATTAGTCACCACAAAACCTTTTGAAGTTTATTTGCAAAATACTTCAGCTTTCAAGATTCAGTAAAAGTCAAGAAAACTGATGTGTCTGCATGCATGGATTTTGCTTGGAAGAGGAAAGAGTTTGTCAGTGGCTTCTTGAATAGGCAGGCAAATTAGACAGTCTAATCAGTGGGACATTCCTTGGTGTATGCTCTGTATCCACCAGCTGGGCACTCTAACAGTTTAAATATTTGTACCATAAAATAAACGAAACGAGAAACCAAAATGTGCATCAGTGAAATGAAAAATCCACGCTACTAAGTCCAGAATAAACAATAATTTAATAAAAATTTCATTTAGTTATACTTATTCTCACAAAGATTTTTGGTCTGGAACATGTAGGATAAATGAAATTTCTGGGGAAAAAAAGAAAGCAACAAAATTAAACAAAAACAAAACAAAAAACACCTAAAAAAAACCACCAAAAAAGCCTCCAACATCTCCCCTCCCAAAAAAAACCAACCAAAAATCACCCCACCAAACCAATAAACACTAGCAAGCTAAAAAAATTACCTAGGCATCTTTAAAATTCTTTTCTTTTTTCTGAAGAAAAGTATGTAAGAGTATAGTCTGGAAATTATTTTAAGAACTTGGTGAATAAATAGATCTGAATTGTAAATCTACCTGCTGGTGCCACTGAGATCTGAACACATGGAAAAGCCACATGATATACACAAGTGCAAAAAACTAGCGGGATATCTCATGCTTTTTCTGTAAGTCAAACATGGAATATAGTCCCAGGTATGTTTTTTCCACCCCACAAGCTAGAATAGTTTAACTTCTGCCTTCGAATTGAAGGCAATAGTTGAAAATGTGAACTTGACATTTTAAATAGTAGAGGCAGCTGCTGAACACAGCCCTTTACTGTATTTTCTTGCTTGCAGTTGGTGTGTAAGCTCTCGGGTTATAAAAGAACAAAATAGAGGTGCCCTAGTTCAAACTACACTTTTATTACTGCTACCTGAATTTCCAGTCTCACCATGTATTGCCTGGAGGAGGTTGTGGAGTGCAAGGGAGCACCACTCCAGTAATGTCCCTAATCCACTGCCTCTATAGCTGATATCTTTCTGTTATAAACTGAAAAATACATAAGTGATGCTGGTCTTTTGAACCATCAAGATTATTGACAGCACTAGACATTCATGCTGACTGTAAGACTAATCAAATGCATGATGAAGAAGTCACATCATTATGATGGTATTTGAGGGAAAATTCATGATATTAATAGTGGTTACAAACTAGGAAGATGTGATTTAAAAGGTCATGGATTGACTCCCCATTGAGATATAAAGATGCTCAATGTATGCTAATGATCACCAAAATAGAACTTTGGACTTAATGTGGGCTTAGTAATGTCACCTTAGGACCTGGTGGTACAGAAGGTATGAAGCACAGGACAAAGGCAAGCTTGTATGAGAAATAATTCAGAAGTAGAAAAGTGTAAGTGTAGAATAGGAGAGTGGGATGTAATTCTACTTCTGCTCTGCTATATGCAATTCTAGGTCGAATATTGGTGTAATTGCACTGATATGGGTAGAGCTGCTACAGATATAATAAATCTTTGCATAGTAAAGAAAATCAGTCAGATTTTTTTGCCTATTATTTTGTACACAGAAAACCTGTGTCCATTTTTTTCAAATAGAGCAAAACTTTAGCAAAACTTCAGCAAAACTTCTTTGGAGGAGATACTGAGCTTCTGTAGTTCCTGATTATGTCAGTTTAAGGCTACTTAACCTCTAAAGGCACTAGCCATACAATGCATCAATAGATTTTTTTCTCTGGTTGCCACAGTTTGGGTCTGGTTTATATGGCCTAGAGAAGCCCATGCTATGGAGAAAAAGAAAGGGGATGTAGCTGTTTGAAATCCCTGACAAATCTACTCTGAATATAGCTGAATTCTCTTAATTTTCATGAGTGATTGCATTTTAGAAAAGCATTGCTCATTTTGGTTCTGTACCTTCATTGCATGCAATTTTAAGAAAGGTTTTAATAAAATATAGCAATTAAAGAGTACTGCATTCAGAAAAAATTGTGGGGATTAACCTGTCCAAATTAATTAATGAATTTTAAGCAAGCCTTTTTAATATACAGAGGAACCTACGTATTTTCTCAGTCTGTTCACTCCAAAAGGCACAATATCAAGTATTGAAGCATCCTATCCCCATTTATGTCAGATGTTGTAATTTAACTGTCAGGAATCCTAGATTGCCATGATAACTGCTTTCAGCACTTCTGTTAATGCACAGTCATTCTTGAAAGGTACACAATTGCAGGATTTTTGTGTCCTTTGAAATGGAGGGCTGGAGAGTTTCTGTCTGTAGTTATGCTGCTATAATTCCTCCTGTATCTGGTACTGCTGAGGCCACACCTCAAATCCTGTGTTCAGAAAGCACAAGAAGGTAGAGGAGGTATAGACTGGATATAAGAAAAATTTCTTCACTGAAAGGGCTGTCAAGCATTGGATCAGGCTGCCCAGGGAAGTGGTGGAATCACCATCCCTGGAAGTATTTGGAAAATACCTCTTGGGGAGATGCTTGAGTGATGGATTTGGCAGTGCTGGGTTAATATTGGACTTGATGATTTTAGGTGTCTTTTCCTAAGACTAAACATTTCAAATAATTATACTATGTAGAGCCACATTTGTTATGTGAAAAAAAAAGCTGAAAAAGCAATTTTTCAAGATTTCATTACATTTAAGACAAACAGTAACAAACCATTTAGTTTATGCGTACTGCAGTGCTCCAGTCAGTATCCTTGCCCACTTCTCAGTTTAAGCTTTGCAAGACTAATTTTTCAGGTTATTTCCTATTTGTTGGCATCTTAAATAGGGCAGTAATTGATTACTAAATTGCAATCTTTTAAAAGAGCAGAATATTAGTTTCACTACCTGCTCTGAGTGAATATGAGCTAGCATCAACACAAAGTTTCAAAACCAGACTATTTATACATATTTGTGTGTCTATGTGTATATAGTGTGTTGTTTTCTGTATTTTCTATTTATAAAAAGCAGAACAGGTCTGCTTCCATAACTTAAATATTCAAATTACTGTGGAAAGAATAAATATATAAATGTTTCAAATCTCTCCAGTATCTATGTAGCTCTGCTTTTAGAATTGTAGTCCACAACTATTAAGTTCTGTGTCATATTCCCAGATTTTGCTAAGAATATAGGTAGAATGAGTATCACGATGTATATGTAGTGAACAGGATTGTTTTAATTTATAAGTCTCTGCCAAAGCCTAAAAAGATATTCAGGATAAAATCTCTGGATCCAAGATATAACTAATCATTTTTGAATACAAAGGATTTTTTTCAGTATGTGCATTAACAGTCAATTTTACTGGGAAGAGGCCAAATTCATTTGCTTTAGCCAAGGGGTGAGGTGGGTTTGGATGAATGAAAAGAAAACAGAGAAAAAGGAAGCCTTATACTGTTCATAGTTAATGAATTTCTCTGGTGCAAATTCCATATTAAGTGGAGATTGCAACTGCAATGGTTCTTGGGGGAATTCAAGAGGATATTGTATCTTATGGGGAATGCTAATTTAAAAGAATGTCTGGTCAGGATGCATTTAATAACCACTGGAAACTGTAGTGTACATTAAAAGGCAGGGGAGAAATTAGTGCCTGATGTGATACAGGTAGCAGTCTTCATGAGGAAGTAACTGTGATTGCCATGAATGGAATGGACACATGCAATTTTGATTTATTATCAGTATCTACTGTGAAGTGATTATTTTCTTTGTCAAAATTGAATTGGTAGGAGCCTTACTTGCATCTAGCTCTTTTAGAAGAACTAGAACAGTCCTCTGCTAACTCATTAATTTATTGAGTAGAAAATGAGGCTTAAAAAGAGTTCAAAATGGAGGAACAAGGTGGGCTGAAGTCCCCAGTCATTTATCTGCAGTTTTGTTTCATTTAACTGGTAATTTTATTTCTGTGCATAAATTTGTCTATCAAGCATGGTACATAGGCATTTTGTGAGTGTGTTTGTTCATACACGTGTTTGTGTATAAGGGTATGTGTGAGACAGGGTAGCATTTTTAGTCCTAAAAAGAAGTAAGCTTTATGTTGCTTACTTTGATTCTTTTCCTCTTTAAATATGCCAGGTTTTCCTTTGCCATTCTAGATGCTTCAAGATGGGTGGTGTTTTGAGGAAAGAGTGGGAGAGAAAAGAGGGGTTTGGAAGGATGGGCTGGTGTTGACAACTTGCTAATGAAATTTCAGCTTTAAAACTCATCGAGGATTTCTGGGAGATAATCTGAAAAAAAAAGTTTCTCTTAGCATGACATTTTAAATATAATATCTTTCACTTATATAGCACCTGCTTTCCCAGGGAGCTAGTATTTTGCAGATTCTAATTTAATTAGGCTCCAAACATACTTACAATGTTACTGAACAGTACCATTCCCACACAGACATGATGAGAGATGTACAAGGAGGCAAAGCTACTACGTTGAACCAGACTTAATGGCTCATCTTGTGTCACCTTAAGCACAGGAGAATCCTTGGGAGGACATGCATACTGAGAAGGTATCTGAAATCTCATCTGCTTTTTGATACATGGTGGATGCTGAAAATTAGCTGCTGGTTCTAGGTAATTGTCTAAAAGCTGTAGCAATAGTATAGAAAATGTAACTGGATCAATGTACAGTGTGGTGGACAGAGTACAGTGCAGGGAATGCATGGGCTTCCTGCAGGTTCTGCCCAGCCTGGGGGATCCCAGCCCCACTCTCACACCTCCTGGGACCTCTCCAGACAGGAGACTGAGCTTATAGCCAGCCCTGGGCCCTTATCAGAGTGGCAGGCATGTAAATTATGGTACATGCCATATGGATGGACAAGAGCAAGGAGAAGATATGGAGCTATTCAGCTGGGACAGGGTGGTGGTAGCTCTGGGCATTTGCACTGTTTTGGTGTTCCTGGAGGGTGAAACTAGAGATATCACTGGTTGTGTTTTATTCAGAGGAGTAGTCAAGATTTTCATCAGTCTTCAGCTAAAGGTGTTTAAATTGAGTTGCATTCATTCTATGAGCACACCTGCTTTTTGTGGACCTCTGCCTTCTCTTTTGTATTGAATATGTTGTTAGCCTATCTCCATTTAAGTGATTCTGCAAGCTTATGAGGAAGATACAGAATGACAATTAGGACTGGATTTTTCTCACTGCTAAGGCCAATCTTAAGAGCATTTTCTCCCTCCTGCTTGTAGTGTTTCCCTTTGTCATCAGGATAGAGTTCAAATCAAGCCAGGAAGATGGAGATGGATGAAACCACATAGGTTTGGCTTAGAACAGCAGTCCAAATGTGAAAAGCTTAACAGGAGCTTAGTCAAATTCCTCAGTTCATTAAAATTAATTTAGCGATCACAAGAGGATCATCAGTCTTCTTTATGACTTCTGGCATTCCCTGTGTCTAGTTAAGGTCCACCCATTGCAAACATAGGCCAGATTCCCAGACTGCTGAAATTTCTTTCATCAATTTCCAGGCCTGCTTCATATACCAGTCTCAGAGTGTGAAAAAAATGTTGAAAGCCAGCTAAATGAAGGGATTTGAGCTGGCTTATTCAGGACATCTTTTTGTTTGTTTATTTGCTTTTCATTTTGAATAGCAGAGACCAAGTTCACTTCCTTTTAATCTACTCTTCTTTTAGACAAAGTGGTCGAAGCATACCTATGGCAGCTTAATGCTAAATGCCAGATTCACCCCTGTGGGCAGTGAGGTGCAGCAGAAACATTCAGAGCCAGACAGTGGATCATAGCATGAGCAGGGTACCATGAACTCTGTTCAGTCCAGGGAAGTAGCACACCAGCCTGGAGACCACAGGGGGGGAAATGTGCTCTGCAAGGTGGACTGGAATGAGAAACAGCCAGGGGCCTGTTCTTTGCCTTTGTCTGAACTTCCTGAATTTACTATTTTGGTGGATTTAGGTGGGAGAGCTTTCATTGAGGTTGGGTCAGTTCTTTTCCTTCATCCACCTTGAAGAGTTTTGTTAAAGATTGATCTGCTTCTGGGAAATAAAAGTCAGGACACAAGGGTGCAGAATCCTTTAGAGGGTCCAGTAGATGTGTAATGGTATGATAATGACATATCAGTGTGTATGCATGGCACACGTTCACACAGATATGTGTATGTATATACAATCCAGAGTCTGTCCTATTTTATCAAACTGTCTCAATATTTAAAGGAAATTAGAGGTCTCAGTCCTGGTGATTTCAGTAAAATTTGGGCTTCTGCCAAAGCTTTCTGGGAAGTGGGATGTTTCAGTGGTCGGTGATGATGTAGCTATAATGTGCTTCTAACTTAAGGTAATCTGGAGACAAGTTTAATCAGATACACATTAGTGAATGGAATGCACTTTCCAAATTATTAAATTCTGGTTGGACCACTCAGTGTAAGATAAGAAAATCAGAGCAGATGCTACTAAAGCAAAGGTGGGAGTTGAGGGCAGAGACTGCCAAGAAGCAGTAAATGTGTTTTGCAGAAAACCCACTGATTCTTTGTCAGTCGCATTTTCTTTGCTTGCCATCTCTCTGCAACTAATTTTCCCCTAGGACATTGTAAGGTCACATTGACCTGCATGTTCAAACCATGTGGTCAGGAAAGGAAAGAAAAAAAAAGATAAAAACACATTTGTGAAAATATATAAAGAGTTGGTACAAAAAAAACCAGGTTTTCTGCAGTCCTCTTCAGACTTAATTTTAAAAGCAAATTAAAAGAGTGAATGATAGTCTTTCTCTTGACCTAGAGTCTCACTGCTTCACAAGTGTGTCAAGCCAGCCTGCAGCTTGGTTTAGAACTTTTACAACAGTATGGGAGAAAAAAATCACAAGTCCTTAGAGACAGCAGTGATCATCACTGTATTTTACAAGGAAAATAAGTATTTTGTGGAGTTCTTTTTGGTCTTTTTGCTTTCATGCCCATTTTGACAAGGACAGAGTATTAGAAGAAAACCATTCATAAATATATCCAAAACCGGAATGTTTTTCTCTTCCTTTCAAGTCATTTATACCACAAAATAAGAGCTTTAATTCTTCAGTTGAAAAAAGAAATTGCAGTGCATTGAATTAATCAATTCAGTAGAGATCTTTATTACCTTTATGTGCCTGGTATAAGTTAGTTAATAAGCAGATGGGGTTCCCTGGAGCACAGTTAGCCATGTTTGACCAACATGTTGGCTCAAATGCATTTAGATACCTGTGTTTCAAATGACAGTAAAAGGTAAGGGTTTTCTAAGTAGAAAGAGAAGTGAAGCATTCTCTGGGGAAATATGGCAAGGAAAAACTGCATCCTTGGACCCACCAAGGTCTTTCCAATAACTGCAGATGTCCTGCCATGGCAGTGGGACTCCATGCAAGGGCTGGTTCTACTTGGTTCCACCTTGCCTCTCCCTTTGCCCATGGCTCGCTGTTCTCTTGCCTCTCCCTGTGGTTCTGGTGCCCTGTGATCCTCATGAAGCCGTTTCAGCATGCCAAGGTGACAGAAAACAACCCCAAATTAAATTAGAAAAGCAGGGATAGTGGTGACGTGCATGACGTGTGGAAATAGCTTAGCACAGGTTCAGCCATGTTCAGGAGCTGGCGTGAAGGAGGGAGGTGGTTTGCACAGTCAGGATTCATGGATGGTGAACATCAACAGACAGATCAAGGCAATTGTCCCTATAAACATGGTTTTAATCACTTTTTTTGAAATGGCCTCCAAAGCACAGGATCACCTTTGTTACACATTTCTATAGGTGCAAACACAAGTAAATGTGACCAGAGAAATGGAGGACAGTAGCAGGAAGCCTTTCAGATCATCATAATTGTCTTTTTACATGAAGAGATGCTTCGAGAAAGCAAAGAAATCCTGCCAGAAGCAAACATGTCAAAGCCCCTAGAAAAACAATGGAAACAAACACGTCTGGAACTGAGACAATTGTCTTAAAAAGGTGTTTCACTTCTTTGAGTGTTTTTTTTTTCAAAGACCAGTTCTCAAACTTAATTAGTATTCTTAAGACATAAAAGACCTTCTCTGACATGAAAAATGGTAAAAGACATGTAGAAAGCAAATGTGTTACCTTAGCTACCTGTTGGGGGTGACATTTTAAATGCAGAAAATAAAGTTGACAGAATTATAGTGACCTTTCAGCCTGAACAAATAAAATAACATCTGCCAAAGCTAAATGGCTGCCTCTAGCTGTAGGAAAAGATATGCATCTTTGAACACTAATACACAGGCCTTTGGTACAGCTAGCTTTAGTAATGCTTACTAGGCCTTAGAAATTTATTTTGCTGCAGAGCAGGGAAGGGTTAAAATCCCAAGAATATGGTGCAAATGCCAAGGGACCCACAGGGACCAGCCATGGCTGTGGGTGTGGTGAAGCCACCATGGTGGTCTTTCACACTCTTAATTCCTCACGGGTCCCTTGTTTTCTTCAGAGGACCCAGAAGGAGCTGTTCACTGCATCGCTGTACATTTTCTTTATGTTCTCTATACATGCACATTTCTGTGTGTAGAAGCAGTTTTATGAGTTACATTACCTCTTTTTGAATTTCCTCTGGAAACCAAGGGCATATGTGTGGCCTGGGAGCCAGCAGCAATCAGGCAGATTGCTGCTAGAAAGGAAACTGGTAAGTCTAAAAAGGGAAAGCTTCTCTTTAAAATAATCTGCATAGGAAAATAAAAAAAGAAAGTAATTGCAAAAATTACTTTTTCCTGCTTTCCCAAGCTCTTTTAGCTTCTGGTCTCATCTTTACCAGCAGATAAAGCAAGTTCTTAATTGTGCTTTTGAAAAGCTGAGAAGAGCAGTTCGTAGTTTTTAATGCCTCCTTTATCAGGCACATTTGCATCCCTCTCCACCTTCACCTCAAATACTCCTTAAATTCAGAGTGATTACAAATGTGGAAAAGCCAGTTCTGCACTGGATAACTGGGATACACAGAGGAAGGAAATGTCAGGGAGACAGTGGTATTTTACCTAGCTAGCTTAGAAGGCAAGCAGGTCCCATGAATTGCAACTGTAATTAGCCAAAACCACTGAATTTCTTAATGGTTTCCAGAGGTTAAAGGAAGTTCATGCAGCTTGCTGCCTGTATTAATATGAATGGTTTTCAATTTAAGCAGATAATGCTAAACAGACTTAATATTATTATTAATAGTATTATTATTACTGTTATATATTACTTCAGTTGCACTTGGGATTCTGAGAGAATTTTTATTCATTATGCAAAGATCTGGGAAGACATGTCTCATATTTTCCTTGAAAAAGTCATGAAGTCTAGGCTGAGAATCAGACTTGTAGCATGTGGCATTTTGGAAATGAGGTGTCAGTCTAAAGAAGGAATTTTATCACTGGCATCTGTCATACGTCTGAGGGATTTGCAGTGGTGGGCAAGGATAGTTAAAAGATCTATCAGCTTCCTAAACATACTTTTTAAATTTTTCATTTACTTGTAAGCTTTCATTTTCACCAATGCTGGCCTTATAAATCTGACCGGAAGTCCTGCCATACCAACCTCACCTTAGTTTTTATATAAACCTTCCATGGTGAAATGACTGGGCTAGAACATGAGTGGAGAACAGTGAATATTTTCTAAATAGACTTGAGCAGGGCTTTTGACACTGTCTTCATATGATCCTTGTAGAGAAGCTGGTGAAGTGTGGCCTGAAGAGGGTGAAGCTGGTGAGGTGGATTGAAAACTAACCAAACAGCTGATCTCAAAGGGCTCTGACAGCAGCATGAAATCTATTTGGAGCCCAGCAACTAGCATTGAACCCAAGGGGTCAGTGCCAGCTCTGCTCCTGTTTAGCATCTTGGGAATGATCTGGATGATGGGGCACAGTGTGTCCTCAGCAAGTTTGCTAATGTCACAAACCTGGGATGAACGGCTGATACACCTTCTCCTCTACAGGTTGGAGAAAGGGAACTTCATGAGATTCAAAAGAGGAGAATGCAAAGTCCTGCACCTGGAGAGGAACAATCCCATGCACCAGTAAATACTGGGGAATGTACTTTGCTGGAGGATATCCTGTGCTGGAAGGCAGCTGGTCAGAAAAGAACCTGTGGGTCTTGGTGGGCCCCAAGTTGAGTGTCAGCAAAGAAGGACAATGGTGTCCCATGCAGCATCAGACAAAGGGCTGCCTGCTGGTTGAGGGAGGTGATCCTGCTCCTCTACTTGGCACTGGTGAGGCCATGCCTGGAGTGCTGTGTCCTGTTCTGGTCCCTCCAGTACAAGAGAGATGTAGTGTACTGGACAGCGTCTGACACAGGGCAACAAACATACCTAAGGGACAGCAGCATCATTCTTCTGAGGACAGTCTGGACTGCTTAGCATAAAGAGATGGCTCAGGGACCATCTCACAAACCTGGAAGGAGGGTGCAAAGAGGGCAGAGTCAGGCTCTTTTCAGTGGTGCCCAGTGACTGGACTAGAGTCAGTGGGAACAAAATGAAGCTCAGGAGGTTCCCCTTGAACATCAGGAAACACTCTGTGAGGGTGACAGAGCATTTGGACAAGTTGCTCTGGTCTGGAATGTTGTGGAGTCTCCATCTTTGGAGATGTCCAAAAGCTGTCTGGACCTGGTCTTAGCAACCTGCTCTAGGTGGTGGCTCTCCTTGATCAGACAACCTCCAGAGACCGCTTCCAACCTCAGCTATTCTGTGATTAGATTGCAGTGGAAGGGTGAAGCAGATCACACTAAGTTTCAATGGATATACCATGGGCAAAGCAGGGTTTGGACATCCTTCATAGCTCTTTTAACCTTCATTGAGTGTTGGAGAATTAGAACTGGGAGCTGTTTTCTGCCTGGGTGCAAAGGGATAGTGTCAGATGCTTTGTGGAGCACAAGTGTTCTCTCCACAAGTCCCAAAAGAGCCTTCCAGCTCTGGCATATCCCTGCTCACCCAGGTGACAAGCAGATGGCCCTGTTGTTCCTGGCAAGTCCCTGTCCAGTTTGACCACCTTGAAAGCATTCCCATTCTACATGAGGCATTTAATTTCAGCAATTTTCATTGTGATAGTGAATTCAGACATGATACTGACAGTGCTGTTCTTGTTTATACATGCATTTATGTCCATTTGGGACTTAACAGCACACAGATTTTAGGTTTGATTAGTTGTATTTGTAGCATTTCAGTAATATGGTCTCCCAAGTTTTACAAGTCTTCTATCAGATGTTATATCCTTCTCTGCTGGAATAAGACGCCTAAACTGCAGGGAAGTTACAGATTATGCATATGCATATATATGCAAATATGGTTGTGTTTTGTGCTGTGAAACTGATCTTACATCCAGCTAAAAATAGTATTAAAAGATGTTCACAGACCAAACCTTAGCTGAACCTTTCTTCTATTCCTGCCATAGCAAAAAATTCTTTCTAAATTCTTGTTTCATGCCTGTGTTATCTCTGCCTTCTTTTCTGAATAAGTTTTTAAACAAAATGGCTGTTAAATTCAGACTCAGTCTCAGCGCATATAAATTCATGCCCTTTGAAACAAGCCATTCCTTGAAGCATTTTTCTTGAAGGCGCTTTACTATCCTTCTGTACTTCTTGGACTTTGTGCTATTTTTTAAGATGGAACTAATATTGGAATACAAAGTCCAGTTAGACGGAAAACTTTAGATCTCTAATGACCATGGTTTGCTTTCAAGTCCTAAATGTAATTGCTGTCTTGCCAGCTCATGTTATTTTCTCCATTGGCTCGTATGCTGCCAGCATGTTACCTCTTATATCCCTTCTTCCTTTTCTATAATATATTGATAAGGGGCAAACTAGGAGGTCGAAAACTGGCAAAATTCCCTCTAGATTCCTGAGTGTTTTTTCTCACAGACACCCTTGGGATTTGACCTATGGGAATTGATGAAAGGCTGGTATGAAAATGCTGTCATTTGCCCTAGAGCTTTTTTACTAGGCAAAATCCAGGCCAGAAATTTTATTCCTAAGATTTCTGAATACTTGATTTGCAAAGCACACAGATATAGTGCATGGAGCGGTGTTCAGCTTGGTATTCAAGACCATTTCCTTGTGAGATGCTTTTCAGCCCTACTAATGCTATTTGCTGGCAAATTTGTTTTTGAATTGATTCTTATATAAAATTCTTCAGGCAGGCAACATTTAAAGAACACTCTCCATTAGTCCAGACAACTGATAAGCACCAAGAGGAAGTTAGCCTGAATTCCTGTTAAATAACACTGCCAGCCATTTGAATATCACATAAAGATCACACGGGCACTGCCTGTCTATATCTTAATGAGTGACTAATCCCACATTATTTCCTGAATGTTTATAGATTGCTCCATCCAAACAATGACCATTCAATTTATTAGGAGTTTTTTACTGCAGGAATAGCTAATGGCTTCTCCTGAATACTTCAAAAGAAAAAGCTGAAGCAGAGGCTGCTATATAAATAGGATGAATAAAAAGTTATTTACAGCAAGATATTTCCAAACAGAATTCTCAGTTGTGTGTTTTCTCTGAGCCAGAAAGAGCAAGCAGGTCCTATAAAAGCTCTTATAAGCAATTTGGAAGGATTTTTGGAGGAAGGAAGGGGAAGGTTGGCAATAGTTCAGTTTTACTGGTTAGTGGAAGCAGCTAGCTCCTGCTGTTTCACAGTGTGAAATTATATGCTAGGCCCCCAGAGTGACACAACCCAGATTCATCCTGGCACACACCAGTGGTCATGAAAGAAAGATGTTTATATGGAGGGAAACACATTACATTTTGTCTGTGGGGATACAATATAGCATCCAACCTAGCCATTGTGATTCTCTAGTGTTTGTACTACTGTTGCTTCTCCTGACTTTTGCAAAAGATACTACAGGCATCTCTTCAGCTTTAAAAATGCTATTTTTTTCCCATTCCTAGATCAAAGAAATCACAATTGTCTGCTCTTCTTCTGTGAAAGTTGTCACTGGAAGGCTGCATAATCAGCAGGCAGATCAATCTACTTAATTTATCAAAGGCATTAGGGAAAGCAACAAACAACGTGGGTTCTTGTGAATACCCATGCAAAGGTATTCCCTCTTCCAGCTGGTGAGCTTGACCACGAGGTTGAGAACTGGAACACTGGAGGGTTCCCTTACAGTGCAGCTGTGACTGGCACAGGAGTGCTCAAGGGTATTTACCTCACCAGCTGCTCTGCTGCTCCACCTCCGTGTTGAAGCCTCCCTTGTGACCTGTTGAGATCAATAAATAGCCCATGTCCCTGTGGACCTGGGCTGAGAGACGGATGCTGGGAGAAACTCAGCTGTCCCAGAGGGGCTGAGCATCTCCCTGTGTGCAGTGTGAATGATAAACACTGGCACCCAGGGGAAGAGCCTATCTCCAGGCTGCAAAGTCTGCAGCCACAGAGCACGGGTTTGCAGAGAGTGCTCCTGTGGAAACAGTGGTAAGATAGGCAAAGGGTTCTTAATACCTTTTACTGGTCTTATCCTTTTGTGTTGGTGGGAGGCTGCCTGGCTGCTTCTCCAGAGATCTGGGACGTACACCTAGTACCCCAAGCTGAGAAGCCAGAAACGCTGCTTGCCATCTGTGCCCACTCTTACCTCCACAAGCATGTTGCGGTGTGATGTAATAGCCTGTCCTTCCCGGTTCTTTCCCCAGGTGTGCCAATAACCTCTCCCTTCCCCTCCCCTTGCCCCCTTGCTGACTGCTGTCTGTCAATCCGGCATTCCAGCAAGGGCATCGTGTGATTGGTGAAGTTCAAAAGATGCCTCTCAGCCCTGGGGACATTGGGCCATCCAGGTGTCATTTGTCCCCTGAGACTTCCCCCCCCTTACCTGGTTGGTGGGATCCCTACCCCTTCCCTCCCTCTCTCCCTGGGGTTAAAAGACACAGCAACCATGTAGTTTCTCTTGTTCTGTTGGAGTTGTTGCTGCATTCGGAGGCCTGTGTGCCAGGAATAAAGCTCTGGATCAAACCCTCCAGCAGAACCAACTCCTTTTCCTTCACCTCACCCAAAGCCTTTCCACCAGAGGTAAACCTGAGCTCCTGTATGCCTGGAGTTGTCCCAAGTGCCCAGCTGCAGCATCCAGCCAGCCAAAGGTGTCTCTGAGGTGAAACCACCACAGCTGCCACCTCTGGTCAAGCAGCAAGGCCAGACGAGCCCAGGCACATTCCGTCTGGCTATATTGGGATTTAATTCTAATACAAGCAGTCCCTTCTTCAAGTGCAATCAAAGAGGTGGTTGGGACACAGGTGCATCTCCCTTGACTGTCTCACATGGCAGGTCTCAGGACCATTTCCAAGGGCTATCATCATAAGTCTGTCAGAGCTTGGAGGGAACAGGGAAACAATTCAATTCCTGCTGCAGCCCCAGGGGCTGGTGAAGTGAGGATGCCTATGATAATGATTATATTCCTGTGACAGCTGCATGGTACAGATCCTTGGCCATGACTAATTGCCTTTCCAGGGAATGCCTGGAGCTCCTTGGGGGATTCTCTGCTTTTCTGATCCCTGATTCTTCTTGATATCTCCCAACTGAGACAGAGGCAAACCAGGATTCACTTCTTGGGGTGCTTCAGGATGACTAAGAGGCAGACAGGCTTAGAAGAAAATTAAAAATATGACATGGGGAGGAAGGGAGGAGAAGGGAAGAAAGAAAATCATTGTTAACCACTACTGGTTGGGAACCTTAGCTCTTCTTCATAGTATAGATATAGCCTTCCACTTGGTCACCCCCAAAACCATGTAGGGCTGCAGGGATGAAACCAAATGGAGATAGTTGCAGAGCAGGCTGTGAATCAGGATTTTAACTGATCTCTTTGGAGTGCTCTGGCATTTACCAGCAGAGCCATGTTTTCCTAACAGCTTCAGTGGACCTTTGCTTCAGGAAGCCCTTAAGGACCCTTTTGACAAAGCAGGAAAGCCCTCAGCTTCTCAGAGGACACAGAGCAGAGCAGATATCTAATCTCTCAGGAAGCCGCTTGCCCTTAGGAGTCTGATCTCACACTGACATCACTCCCAGCACTGCAGCCTTGATAATATATAAGAAACTCCAGTGTTTCCCACAAGTGGAAACCTAGGGAGCCTCTGAGAACCTCTGAGGTCCAAAGCAATTTCATCAGCTTTTGATGAAGCAGTGTCTGTAGTTACAGAGCACGCAGGTGTGCAATGCCATGCAGGAAATGACAGTGCAGTAAAACTTCTTAGTTGCGCTGCTGAACATGTCTAAATGTCCTTGTCCCATGACTGAAACAGGAAAGGCAGCTGTTATGCAGCACCAGTGGCAATGCCTGGTGAAGAATCTGTGAAAAAAAGCTATACACATCTGCAGCATACTGTAAAATTTTTTATTATTTCACTTCTGCATTCTCTTTTTTAATTCTAACCCAGAGTTGATAGTGCAAAAAAATGCACCAATGTTTATTCCTGAGAAGTATCTGGGCAGCACTTAGAGGAGCTGTGGCCAGTGGCTGTGTCATACTGCCTGGCAAGGCTATGCCATCCCTACCATGGCAGTGGCACCATCAGCTGCCTGTCTGATGGGTCCATGGCCACCAAGCTCTGTCTGTCCCCAGCACTGTACAAGGGGAAAGCTGACCCAGGGCTGAGCACCACAGGCATGGCTGGGGCAGCACAGGACTTCACAGGGGATGCACAGAGCCTCCAGGCTGATAGGGAGCCCTGGGAGGCAAGTGCATCCTGGGAATATCCCAGTTTTGAGAGGAGAAACATGGAAACAATTAAACTAAACAGCAAACATGCAGAGGAATTTCCATCTGATCTGGCAGCATGTGCCAGGCATGCTTTGGGGATATCCCCTCACTGTGTGCAGAGGAGGAGGGTTTGCTGCCCGCCTCACCTGAGTCTGCAGGGTACAGAGAAAAGGAAGGGACAGTAAATTGCTGTAAAGCTAGAGGGGTCCTGGCAGAGCACAGCCCAGCATCTGTGCTGCTCAGTACAAGCATCCAGGCTGCCCCTCATTCCAATGCAAGGAGATTTGTTCCCTGGAGATTTGTCACCTCACACATGGTTGAATCCACAGTGGGCTGAGCAGTGGGGCTGAGCGGCTGAACCCCAGGGGTGAGGGCAGTCAGTAGGGGAGCAGGCTGCATCAGAGATTTCTTTAGACCACCCTGCCTTCTCCTCATTAAACCTGGAGCGAGTCCAACTTAGTCCAGCCATCTCCCTCCACCACTGGTTCACAAACTGGAGGTCTGCAGCTTGCACATGTCAGGAAAGGAAGGAGAGTGCTGGGTAGGACTGGCTACAGTTGGGGAATTCATAAAGTAGCTAAATTTAGATGGCCATAAAAATTTAGATGACCATAAAATTCTGCCGTAATACGACTCACAGCCATTTGAGAAGGATCACCCAGTCACAGAAGATGCTGGGGAATGCTTTATAGGTCGTAATGAAACAGATGTAATAATTTTGTTTATGCTCATAAAGTGTCTTGCTTTATGTTATAGGAAGTAAAGCAGTTATTTTTCTGGTATCTTAAATACTGCAAAGCAAAATTAAATACAAGGAGTTGGATTTGGTTTTTTATCTTTGTAGGGTATGCATATTCTGGAAATCAGCCTTTTAATGTCTCTTATGATGAAATAGTCCCCAGTGGGATCTGTCCTCACATGGATCTCATCTCAGTGACACAGATGAGGATGCAGCACTCATAATTTAAAGTAAATTAAGTCCATACTTTTGACTGCTGGTAAATTGCCAGAACCATGCTTAGTTGGACAAGTTTTTGCCACTGCTCTGTGCTCCAGGATGCATTTCAGTTTCCTTTTGCACATTAAACCTTAATGGTTGCATCAAAAATAATTTGATTGGAAAACTAAAAGTTGGCTGTTTTTTCCTTCCCAGAATAAGGAATCAAAACTGAAGGGATTTGTTTGTTTCTTCAGAACAAAAAGAATAAGCATTAGCATGTGTTGCTAATGCAGTAAGTATTCCTTCTAAAGAAACTTTTTTATTTAAGTATTCAGGCACACCTAATAAAAAGGCACATAAGAAGTAAAATAGAACAATCTGTTGTTATTTAACATGGCAAATACTGTTGAGATACAAACACAGTTAAGTTTTCTTGGGTAACTAAGCAACAGAAGAAAATACCACTTATCTGAATTGCTGTTTATTGTACTGATTTGTAGCTCTGCAGTAGTGATTTTTATCCTTTACACCTCAAAGACAGAAAGAACAACTGTTTATGGTATGGCTGAATTGTTTAATATAGTGTTTGATGCAGGGGCAAATTAGGCACCAGAATAAGTGTCTAGGACTGCTCCAAATAGCCATTAATGACTTTTGGTCTTCTCACAAGTTCTTCACTGGATTATGCAACATAAGCAGGCAACATGAGCAGGCACCCTCTACAGACTTAGGCAATTGCAATAAAATGGAGTACATGAGGCATGAAATCAGAATAATTTCATTTTTCCAAAGAATGCAAATGGTCTCTTATTCATGCGTATCATCCGAAGGACTTCTTAGATAAAGCACATGGTGACAATGTAGTCTTTGACACTTCTAAACTGAAGATTTTTTTCTAGAGCTGTATATATTATCATCAGATGGATAATTTCATTATGGTGAAAATCTGTAGCAAGTGCTCAGAGCCATAGTCAGACTGGACTCACATATGGCTCTGCACTTGCATATGCACATACTTGTGCACGCTGTCTAAATGAGCAGCAGATGAACATAACTTTTCCAAATCTCAAAAATCCAAATTTATAGCTAAAGATTTTCAAAATTTATGGGACTGGAAGAATGGAGGCAAAATCAAATAACAAAATTCGGGGTGAGAATCCCAGAGGAGCTCAGAAGACTGGAAGACATTGAGCCAAAGTAGGTGCAGCAAGAACAGTCAAGTCCCACATGCTTGGGAACAACATATCCATATACATAACCAGTAATAAGGGTTTGGTTTCTCTTTTTCACTTACAATAAGCCTCAGCTATCTGTATGAAAAAGAATGGTGTCTGTGAACCATAACAGAGCAGCTTCTGAAATAATTCCTTAGAAGCAATAGGCATAAATAGCACCCAGATACTATGAAGTAAATTAGGGAAAACTCAAGCTCTGTTAAATCACTTCCAAAAGCATCTTCAGTTTCAATGATACCAGGATATTCACCAAAGATCTTTTATAAAAGAATAGATGAATTGTAGGCAGGTTGGAAATCCTTAGCACAGGTGCCAGTGGCACCTAAGCACTCTTCCCAAATAACTGACTCTGAGGATTTGTCTCCTGTTTGGTAGCTATTCTGGGGGCCTCCTTGCCTGCCCTGTACTGGAGCAAGACCTGGGAAGAAGTTGCTAAGAATAAGGGAGAAAGGAGTCAGAATTTTCTTCACACAAGGAAAAGGCCTGTCCAGTCATGAAATATCAGCTGGATTTGAGTGTGCTGACTGAAAGTTATACCTGGGTCCTGCAGAAAGATATTAGGTTGGTCAGCTGCCAACTCCTGAGGAACAAACTCTGTAAGATTATTTTCATTCATCCCAGTTAATCAAGCAGTGGTCGTACAGCACTTCAAGCATGGAAAGCACTCCTATAAATATTTGGTATTATGGTATAGTTACACTACCTCATCTCAATTAAATACACAAGTAGGCATGCTTTAATCATAAGTGAATTGTTACCAGAATTATTTCAAATGTATGTATCTCAGTCTATGCTGACCATTCTCAAGACTGGTACGTGAATCTGGAGCAAAATGAGGGCTCTTGATTTTGGAAATACTGGAGGGCCACTGTTTTACCAGAATGAATGTCTGTTTCCCTATAACAGAAATACTTTTTTTTTCCCAAATACAAATGTAGGCAGTTTTTTATTTCTATTTGTCTTGCATCTCATAATGAGTAGCCTGGTTTGGACATAATGAGTAGCCTGGTTTTCTGTTTGTCTCTTTTACTTTACTGCTTTCCATCATTAATATAATGGAAAAAGAATGTCACTTGGTCTTGTCTCACATTCACAATCTTAAGGGTTATATTTGATCAAGGTCTGTATACTGTGCTGTGTGATGCACTGAAATAAATTAAGACAGCTAAATGCTGAAAAATTCTCTACTTCCTTCAAAGGTTAAGATGTTAAGGCTCAAATAACAATACATATGTTGCTATCTGATTATCAGTGATATAGTGCTTCTCACTCCATTGTATTAATTCTGAATATAAGCTTCTTTAAATCAGCATTGATAACCCAAGCAGTGGTCTATCTTCATAAAAAAAAAAAAAAAAAGGAGAGAGAGAGAGAGAAAAAAAGATACTTTTAAAATAAAAAAAGTTTTGCTATTGCTTTTTCATAGTACATTTCATAGAATCATAGACTGGAAGAATGGTTTGGGTTGGAAGGGACCTTGAAGATCATCTAGTTACAATTCCCTGCCATGGGCAGGGACAGGTTCCACTAGACCAGGTTGCTAAAAGCCCCATCCAGTCTGGCCTTGAATACTTTCAGGGGTGGGGCATTGACAACTTCTCTGGGCATTGACAACTTCTCTTCCAATGTCTCACCACCCTTACAATGAATAATTTCTTCCTTATAACTAACTTAAACCTACCCTCTTTCAGTTTGAAGCCATAACCTTCAGCCTCCTTCAGGTGCTGGAAGGCCACAATAAGATCTCCTTGGAGCCTTCTCTTCCCCACAACGTCAACTCTCTCTGTCTGACTTCACAGGAGAGGTTTCATAATCCTCTAACTGCAAAATCTCCAAGAAAATCAGTTATGTCCAAGTTCTTCTACACTAACAAGAGAGAATTTGCAAAGAGAGCTATGAAAGAGAGATCTGTGAAATTCTAGGGTCTTTTTGTGGAGTGGGTGAAGTGGTGTATTTTTATTTTGTTTTACTCTTCTAGTGAAATAAGAGACTTTAAGATAAACTTGATTTATTAGACAAAGTAGTTACTTTGCTAGATGGCAGTATCATTACCACACTCCCCATTTCTGCTTCTTTTCCCTTTTTTGCCAGATGCTGTAACTCTCAATTTTTCACTCTTTATCATCTCTTTACATATCAATTAAATGCTTTTTGGGAACATGAATAGGCAGGTTTTGTATATTGGTAAAGCACCAGCACCAGCAGAAGACTGTAGTTGACTGAATGCAATCACAACCAAAAAAATGACATTCACATCTGTTCTTTCAGGAAAATTGACATCAATTTACCTAAGAAATTTTGCAATGCAGAACTCTATACTGCTTTTTCCTATATCTTTCTGGAATAACTGTATAAAAGAGTCACAACCTGGACTCACATAAAAATGTGAATTTCTACCAAAACAATACCAGAACACCAAAATAGAAAAATGCTTTAAATCAGGAACTACCTCTGACTGTGTCTGTATGGCATTTGCTGACAATAGGCCTCCAGTGAGGGTGTCTGAAGTGGAATTACATAATGCATATATATATAAAATGGAATGTGTCATTGCTGCAGTGTTAAGCTATATTTGGAAGCCACTACAACAAAGCACTTTCTCCCATTTTTTTATTCTATATTTCACAATCAGAAAAAAGTGTCTTTGATATATGAATCATTTTATTAGGCCTTCTTTTTATTTTAATAGCTCCTAATTTGCACACCTAACATCAATTGCTGGTGCAATTAATTGTGGATGCAAATCAGAATGTTTAGCTGTCTAATCACCTGATTATGCCTATAAATCAGTGACAGTAATTATGTGTGTAAATGTTAATTTCAGCCTGCAATTAATTTGGCCAAAATTGAAAGGACAGAAAAAAAATCACCCTAGGCTGAAATTTGGTCCCCAGTGTGTAAAACCAGAAAGTATCTTCCTCCTCTACGTCTTGTGTTTAAATTGCAGAGAGCTAAGTAGACAAAGAGCAATGATTCCCCAGTCCCCAATAACTCACTGCCAGTGTTTCACAATAAAGTGCAATGGGAGAGGAAATATTTCCATACGGGTTCATTAATCACAACATATTTGCCATGCACAACCACTCTGCAGAGCAGGTAGAGAACCCTAGGGGTCCTCACCTGCCACAGTATGTCATTTTTGTAATAGGAAAAATACTTTTTGTACAAATGCTGTAGAACTGAAGTTGCAGATGGCTCCACTGGCAGAGCTAGAGCCTCCTGGCACAACTTTCAGCAGCCACAGCTCCTTTAGGAATTTATAGGAAAGGTTAGTGGTATCTTAAAAGAATGGTGTTGAAGATGCTGTCTGGTCCCACTATGTGCAATATTCCAAGGTGTGCCCCTTGGGAGGACATGTTAGGCAGGACAAACCACCCCCACCCAAACAATAAATTGCAGAAGGAAATAAAAGCCTTACCTGTCCCTGTTGTGCTGCAGGACTTTAATGAGAGCTCTAGTAACAATTAATGGATCGTGACTGAGAACCAGTGGGTCCAATGGACCCCATTAACAGAACTGTGCAGCAAAAGATGCCTTTCCAGCTCAGTGGCTTTCAGATCTGGGCAATAGGCCATTCCACTTTACCTAACCCCAAAGACACCAGAGTGCCCCAGTTATGCCATCACACTCTGACCCATCTAGACCTGCTCAGTGTTTTGCATGAAAGTTACAGTTGGTGTCTTGTTTACTGTACCTCTGTGATCTCAGTCTCTGAGCAGCTCATTGCTGCTTCACTCCCACACGGGACTTTGATAAAATTCAAAGCCACCTGGTGTGATTTTAATTTAAATGTGAGTTTAATGTGTTTTCCTTTTGTATTGCTGTGATGCACATTGTCAAGAGAAATGCTGCAGGCTCAGATCTGTCCGCTCAGCTGTTTCTCTGTGCTAGTCCCTGGTTTTGTCTGGTGAATATTCCTGAATAAAAACTGCTGCTCTGCATAGAGTGTGCATTGGGTACAAGGGTGCATTGGGTCATTCTTCAAGGGGGCAACCAAGGCTTGGGCTCTTTGCCAGTCAGAAGCCAAAAGTCTTCTCATCAGCATAAGACACCTCCAGAGGTACAGCTGAGCAGAGATTAGAGGTTGCATGCAACTTTTGTAAAAGGAGATTTCATTATTCACCATGCTCCACCAGTTAGGAAAAGGGTTTTAGGACTTGTGGAAAGAAGAAATACTGAAATACTTTATATTAACTAATAAAAGCAATTCATATTGAAAGTGGTTAAAATTTACTAAACTTTTGCTAATTATAAAATAGGATCTCCCTTAAAAATTTGCTGTGAAAACATATTAAAATATCATAAGAAAATTATGTCAGGTACAGGATATTAAAGATACCTCAAGAAAAAGAGAAACAAAGATCCACATCAGTTAGTAGCCCCCCAGGCTACTACTGCAGGACACAAGGCACCCTGATGCAAGACAATACCTTAATCTTCAAAATTTTTCATGAAGTGAGACTGGGGATTTTTTTCAGCCAGCCTTAATTAGTTTGGAACTAAAATTGCAGGAACAGTGTGGGAGCTTTTCTGACACAGAATATCTGATAGCAGATCAGAATAACAGAGCAGATCAAAGGCCACCCAGAGTGATCACTGTGCTGTGACTCAGGTGTGTCATGGGAAGCTGCTGCACGCTCTGCAAGGGTCACCGCAGGCATCACAGCATCTGGGTACTAGCCTTCAGAAGACCTCCCTTGCTTCCTAAAACCACTCATTGCTCCTGCACCCACCAAAACCTAGCTAATGAGCTGGTTGCCAGGTGTTTTTCCTGCTGATTGCACAGGGCACAAGAGCTGAGGGGCTTTGCCTCTTGCTCCCTTTATCTGCTGGTTACTACGGGGAGCAGCAGCAGACTGTCGGGCTCCTGGCTCCTGCTGCTGCTTACTGCTGCATGGGAGCTACCATAGTGAGTCATTTCTGATCTCCAAGGGAACCCACCGCCACACCTCCACACCTTCTAAAATAGGAACTCACAGCTACATCTTCTCTCCGACTAAAATAATCAAACTATGAGGAAAAAAGACCGCAATACATTTGGCAGTATCTGAAATACTCAGTGTGTCAGAAGGGGGGAAAGCAGGACAATAAGTTCTGCCATAGCAGAGCTACAGGCTAAGACCACCTCAGAGTTGCAGTGCAGGTAGTTCTCCAAGTCCTAATACAGCCATGCAGAAGGAGATTAGTTCTTTGCAGGTTCTCATTAAAGAGTCCATTTTGTTCCTATCATTATTTGCAAAACCTCTGAGGAAGGCCATATAACCAAGATATCACCTGTATATTTCAAATTAGAAAACTGAGTCCTTGAAAGAAATACTATTTAACAAATAAGTCAATGCTAAGCCTTTTTAATGGCCTTAAAAGGCTAGTTTTGCCTTCAGTTTAGTTTACTCTTATCACATAAACTATTATAAATTGAAATACAATGATCTTTTTAAATAAACGTTCATTATTTTGAAGTACTTTGAACAAAACATTGTTTGCAAGCAGAAGTAGAACATGTAAAATATCATTCTGTGCTTCTATAACCGCTCTCTTTTATTTCCAGGTATTTTCACACGATGTACTTGGGTATCCGGAGTCGACAGAGTGGAGAGAATGACAGATGGCGGTTTTATTGGAAAATGGTGTATGAGTATGCAGATGTGAGTATGCTGCATTTGCTAGCCACCTTTCTGGAAAGTGCACCACAACTGGTCCTGCAACTCTGTATTGTTGTACAGACTCGTACACTCCAGGCTCTCCAAGGTAGGGGTTCATTTAATCTATTTATTTTTTATAATTTTTGGAAGATGTAATTTCCACGCATACATATTTATCCTTCGTTCAGACTGCTGTGTGCCTTGTAGTCCTGGCATAGAGCAGATCTTGCCTGCTAGCTGCTATTTAGCTGTTAACAATAACTCTGTCAAGAAAGACTGTGTTATTAGAGGTTTTTTTTAGCCTTTCTTAATGGCCCTGGGTTGTGGGTAGGATTTAAAATGTTTTGCTTTCTGCATGTCCTTGTAATAGAAGAGCTTCTTCTGATTATCCACTGGCCCAATGTGAAAATTGCATCAATCAAACTATTACTCTTCTCCCTATGCTTTTTTCTGTGAATGTTCAAAACCCTGCAAACTGCAGTAATGAGGTTGATATGGCATTACGCAAAGCAGGAGACAGCACAGGAGATAACAGCAATTCTGTGAAGATAATGCCAATGTTTATGCCCATCAGCTCTCGGCCATGCTTACCTGAAATAATACAAATCATCTCTCCAGCAGTACTCATTCCTTCACACTCTGGGTTTCCTTGAAAGGCTGATGCTTTCAGCAAGTGTGGTTACTTCTCTAAAATGGTAAATGCATGCATATGTCCTGCTACATGGCTTTGTCAGTCAGTGATACAGATATTGGAATATCTCACTCACTATTGCTTTTCTCATGCTGCTTTTGGCTAGCTGACAGCTGTCCTTTCATATTGTGCCATTGTTTTGCTTTATGGCTGCACCTGGATGGAATTTTTTAGCAAGGGAATGAAGTGAATGAGAACTTGGAATCCAGAAGGTGACAAAAATGCCATGAGGCAGTGAGGAGTGAAGGGAGGAGGGGAGAATGAGAGGGACAGAGGGAGGAAGGAAATTCAGAATTTTGTCATTTGCTTTTAAGGAACAGCTCATGTGCTTACCACTGTACAAGAAGAAAATGTGACAGCTCCTTGCTCCAAGAAATGTTGGGTCTGGTTAGCTTGTTATGAGTAACATGAAGTGAATCTGATTGGCTAAAAAAGGATTGGGCACAAAGTGGGTAACTGTGTGAAGATCTTGATCCTGGGCAGTTTCCTATGGATAAATCAGAGGCTTTACTTTTACAGAGCTCTGAACCGTCATGTAATAAAGAGCTGTACTTCTTCCTGTGTTTTTTGTTCCATTAGATCTAAAACTCTGCCACCTTAATGGGAAAAGAAAACCAAAGTTTCTATTTTAATTAGTTGGTGCTCTGTACAAGGAAGTTTGCCTATGCACTTCCTACTGCAATTTCTCAAACTGTTATCATTGCAGAGAAGGTATTATCACTTCAAGATTTGTTTCCCCAGAAAAAGTGAGTCCAGAGAAAAACTTAGGAGAAGAACACAGGCAGAATACTGTATGGTCAGCTGTAATTTAGCTATCTTCATAAACTATTAATACAGAATGTCTCTTGTCCTCATTTTAGTGCAATAACAGATCTCTCTCTGAGAAATGAGCCTGGTGAGTAGACACTAAGCCTGTGATACACTCTGCAAGTGGTTAATTAGAGAAGACCTGAGATGCCTCAATTTAAAAGGCAAAAATGGTTCCTGCACCGTGCAATCAGCTCTGTGAAACCTATATATCAGAAACCAGAAAGTAATAAAACTATAATTATGGATTGCAGTTGAGAAGGTTGATGGTATTTACTTATGCTCCCTTCCCCCATATTTTTCCAGCTTCCACAGAGAAAAGGATCAATTTTAAAAAACTAAGAAAATTAAACAAGATGCTGGATTTTCTTAAACAGTAGTACCATTACAATCTCATGATAAAAGCTAATATGTTTTAGCATTTTACCAGCTGTGAAAATCCTTTCTCTGTTTTCTCTCCTTTCTTAAAGAAATGGTAAGGCTAATGGATTGCACCACAGGATGGTCGACTAGCTGCAAGGCTGCATAAAAAGAGCATAATTTTTCTCAGTGGTATCATGCTACAAATGGATGTTTTAAAAAGCCCAGCCATAAGGTATTTTCTTCAGCTAGCTGTCCACTCACTGAGCCTGTTAGAGAGGTTTCCAACATGGATCAATAAACAGGGTGTTTGATTGATTTTCTTTGTTTAGGGAATGCTACTGGTTTTTTATTGTTTTTATTGTTCTTTTAGTTCTCTGTCCCACAGGACAAAGTTATTATGAGAATTGTTAAGTGACATTGCTGGTCCGTGTTCTTAAGAGTTTATGACTTTCACAAACCACAAATTTGGCACAGGACATGAATGGTCTGTAAGCAGGGTACTTCTAATATTAATCCATTAATTACTGCAAGGAAAATCTTTTAAGTATTTTTATTTATTAAATTCTATATTTTTAATTCCAAATGCAACTAAATAGCATTATTCCCAACAGGAGAATGCTATCAGTGTTACTGAAGATTCCAAGTTTTGTAATGGATGTTGGCTTGGTTAAGACTCTTTCTTATTTCAGTAACTACGCCCTGCTAATCAAGGGAAGAAATATGTTCAGAGTTGTACATGGATCTTTATGGGGATCATGAGCAATATTGTGCAATATCTGCAAAACCTGTCCCCTCAATCTCCCATGCACTGCAGCACAGACCACTTCAAAAGCCCTGAGGATACACCACAGGGATCCTTTAGCACTTGCCTGGGCTCCCCAAGCATGAATTTTAAAGCTGCAATCTAGCAAGGATTGTGTACCCTGTATCATGACCCTGCAGCAGAGCAAGGCTGTTGTGGGAGGCCATGGACAGACCTTATGGAGTGGCATCTCTCTTCTGCATCCTCATCCAGGGATATCCCAGTAATAGTAACACAGTACCCAAATTATCCTCTAAAACCCTGATTCTTCCTTAAGATTTCATCAAAACTGGCACATTTAGAGGCAATGTTAATTCTTATTCTGCCTACAAACAGCAGGCAGCTCTCACCTGAGTGGAAGGAGTGAAATTGCTTGTGTAGGAAGCTGATGATTTCTAGGTGCAAAGTTCTCAAGAAGACAAACAACTTCAGTTTGACAGTGGGCTAAACTGGAGCTGTTCTAATACCCTTATTCCCTCCACCTCTTCCACTCAGGTGATTCCTTTGAGTTTGAAGAAATATCTGCTATCTAGAAGACTGACTGATGTGCCTTGAAATAGGTAATTCCTCCCTCTTTTCCTCACAGGAGTCTGTTCCTCCTGCCTTTGCTCTGAGCACAGCCAAGCTTCCTGGGACAGGGGAATATCAACAATGGGTTCTGCCAGCCCTGGGGAGGCAAGGGAGGACACGGCATCAGGGTAAGGAAGGAAGGTCAGGGCTGTCCCTTTATGTGGCACCTCATTTGTAGTCCTGCCCACACACTAGCAGCCATCCCTTGTCACTCCTCTTTTACTTCTTTCAGTTTTCCCACTATGCCGTTTTAAAAAGGTTTCTCATCTTAAAATGAGTAAACTCCAGCAAGAAAAAAATCCTGCTGACCATCTGATTGGAAAGAGACTCCCATCATACAGTTATCATACAGATACTACTTTCCTATTCAGAGTATGGTGTTCTAACCACACCTAGATGAGCAGATAGACAAGATTACTCCCTGGATTTACCATAGATTTCATTATTTATACTGTATTAATTAACACATTGCTTAAATTATAGATTAGCTTCTCGTTCCTGTTTACTGCATTGACAATTTTTTCTTCATCAACCCCTGGGAGGTTTGTTCTGGCTTCTCCATACAGTGCTATTAATCAAAGTCTCTATCAAAGTTTAATCAAAATCTAATCAAAGTTTATGTCATATAAAGCTGCATTTCTTAATGGGGACTGACAGTAGTGCCAGAAGCAAAACAAAAAGTTCAGACCAGTTTATAAATTCATCAAGTTTCATTGAAGTCACCAGACACCACAGAGCTACTGGATTCTGCTGAAAATGCATTTCCAGGAAATCTCCCTGGCCAAACATTTCCCATTTTCTACCAACTCTGTTGGAAACCCTACACTTTATATGCTGACACCACAGCCAGTATACAATGTTTACAGTACCACCAAGCACCATTCTCCAGTGCTTCCACTCCAAACAAATTGCTGCTCCTGCCTGAGCTGAAGAAGAATCTCAGAGACTTGATAGCAGTTTATGACATGCCTGATAGGTTCTAACTTTATCTGGCAGAAGCAAATTATGTTGTTCACTAGGTGTTTATAAAAATCCTCTGGCAAAGCTCAATGCTGTGCATCAGGAATTCAGACTTTTCATATCAGCACAGTAAACTGAAAATCATTTAAGTCTACAATTTTTTTGTGAACAGCATTATGCTTTTGCACAGCTTTTCCTTTTTGTTAACACACAGCAATTTTGGATTGCTCTGTAAAATGCTGCCTACATTTGCAGTGCCCTATAAATAGATAACTAAATAAAATTCACAATTCTGATGCAACATTTTATACAATTCAATGTATATTTGTATGGAAATCAGGAGCAGCACTTGAGTTCTGGGCAAGTTGCCATTACTTTTCTCTGTGTTGTCAAGGTTCTGCACCACAGCAGTCCAGCACCCAAACTTTCCACAGAGAAACTAAGCCAGAGCAACCTATACTTACAGATTCTACTTGGCAAAACAGATTTCCAGTGACAAGGATCAACAAGTATGATATACTACAGAGTAAATGTCTTTTCTGGAAATGACTTTAAAACTGATCCACAGGTCCTTTTGCAAATTTCAAAAATGTTATCTTGTGCTCATTGGGATAGAGGCATCATATTAGCATACCCTTGTTTCTGATAGTCCAGGAGAGGACTTCCTGAAGGCAGTCAAGTCAAATAAACTATTTCATAACATGATTACAATCTTAAAACTAGTTATACCCTTAGTATCTAATATACCAGTTGAAAGCTTCTCTGATTGATATAGACCTGCTGATGTCTGTTCTGACTTTTTAATTTTATCAGCAGTCTGCACACATTTGTTCTAGTGCCATTCCTATTTTTACACTTGTTCCCTAAGGAAATGGGGTCCCTACAATCATATAGCCCATTCCTGTCCTTAAGTCCTGCTTTTTAGAACTTCTGATCCATTGCAGTATTTCAATCAGTATAAAAGAACAGCCAACATCTCAAAGATAATTATGTTTTCTTAAATGTTGTAAAAACAATGTTGTAAAAACAATGTTGTAAAAACAATGAAAATAAAAATAAATTAAAATAATTATTATTTTAAACAAATATTTTTTAAAATGGAGAGCTTTCACTACAGGGAAAAGCAGTCAGACTTCAGCCAATATTTTTCATTACCTAGCAGCCACCAGTCATCCTTCCAGACAAGGAATTGCACTGCTTTCCCCTGCCCAGTGGGATTGTTGTGAGTGACAAATGGGATTGGGGAATAAGAAATACTTTGATGGAAAAGTGGAATCATTCCTGTTGCTGTGCATTCTTTCATCTCATGAGGGGTTCTGAATTTTCTTCATAGACTTTTTCTTCCTCAGTCCCAGTCTGAATTCATCTTTGGTGTATACAGATGACCAAGACTTCATAGAACACTCCACATGACATTTATCCAGAGCTCCCATATTTCTCATGGCAATATCTCACTAGGTGTGATCTAGGGTTGTAATTCCCTGTTCACTCAGGTATTAGACTAGTTAATTCTAGTTATTTCTAGTTATTATGGTCCTTTAAAGCACACAGGCTCTTCTAGTGTCATATCGCTCTGATGAGGCTTCAATTACATTATAAAAATGTATTAGCAACTAAATACATGTAAGGAAATTTCATCTCTTTTCTACTTTTCCAGCCTGCAAGGTCCCCCTGATTTTTGCACATATCACTCTCCTTTCCTGCATTGACAATGTCTCCCAAACACTTACCAGTACATTATGTCTTTAACAAAGATCATTAAGAGAAGTGTTCAAACAAGATTGGTTCCAAGTGTAATCAGTATTGAAAAAGTAAGAGTAACTCTACTCCACCTCAAGGGTTCCTCATTAGCATTTCAACATAAACTGCGGTATCTTTCTTTAATTAGTTCCTTTACCTGCCTTATTTCTCCTCTGCTATTTGCTAACCTCTCGAGCATCACCAGCACTTTCCCATTAGCATTGTAATCACCATTCTGCCATTTGATAGATTAGATCTGCCACATTTTACTTGTTGAGAAAGGGGTTATAAAAGAAAGCTATTGAGCTATTCTAGACTCTAGCTCTCTTATGATCTACTTCATTTTTAATTTATGCATTCTTTCTCATACACTTTCGTGTTTCAAGGCCAGGTTGGACAGAGCTGTGAGGAATCTGATGTTCCTGAAAGTAGTATCTGCCCATGGCAGAGATTTGGAACTAGATGACCTCTAAGGTCCCTTCCAACCCAAGCCATCCTATGGTTCTAGATTTACCTTTGTTTCCAGTTAGTTATTGCTTTAAAAGCTGCTCTAAAGCTTTGTGTTGTATTGAAGCCTGCATTGTAGCCCTGCTTCAGCCAGGTACTTGTGAAATGCCTCCTTTTCAGTCACATGGCACCACTTCTGAGTGGGGATGGTTAAGATGATGCTCACCAACAGCAGGATTTCATACATTGAATTATTTTGAATCCTGAGACAGAGAGGTTTTGGTTGCATTGGGTGAAAACAAGGAACTTCCAGTGTTGCTTCCATCTACAGTAATACAAATTTCCTTTCTGTTCTTATTTTCTATCAGCTGGCTCTGTCTTTGAGCTCTTATTTCAAGAGCCCTTATGGAAAATTGTCCTATATAGCACAACCTTTATTGCTCATCATTCTTTTTTTAATTTCAATCAAAGAACCATTTCTGAGGTAGGTTTTGAGGCTTTTTTTCTGAAAGTTTTTGGGTTTCAGTGTTCAAAAGCT
This sequence comes from Ammospiza nelsoni, assembly GCF_027579445.1. Lineage (NCBI taxonomy): Eukaryota > Metazoa > Chordata > Aves > Passeriformes > Passerellidae > Ammospiza > Ammospiza nelsoni. The sequence continues at coordinate 115,118,291 of NC_080633.1, forward strand.
CCAGAAATCCTTCTGCACTTTGCCTCAAAGAAAATCCAAGTCTCCCCCACAGAGAAGTAGGGAACAGAACAATTAATTTCTGCTGCCTTCACTCATTTCTCTAAAATTCTGTTAGACTTACTAACAGATCTATTTTTGTTTATCCCTCCATTGTATATAAATTAAACCAACATTTATGGGATTCAATGCTATTTTGCTACAATTAGATGTCCTGTAACAACCTCTATGCTTTCCATAACTAAGTTTAGAAAGAATCCTCTCTGCTTTCTCTCAGAAAAGCTGTCAGTTGTCACACCCTGGAATATCTGGGCTGCCTTCAGCAGCACATGTTCTCCAGCCTATATCTGACAAATCAGAGGCTGCCATAACGAGACAATTCTGTGCAGAATTTCTCCCTGTAATAATGGTTTGAACAGCTCAATCCATATCCAAATTTAACTCTGGAATTCTACAGCAGACTCTAACAACTACCCACAATCTTTCCCCAAAGTGATTTTGTATGCAAACAGAATCTGTTTTATCAGGGAACCCTTTCTGAAATATCCTGATGTCATTCCATTCACACATGCTGCTTTTGCCATTATTTCCATCTTTTCTGAATACCTGCTTTCTTTCAGCACCCATGTACAGAGAAAGATTATGAGGACATGGGTGTTTCTGTACCCCTACAGGTCTTTTTGTAACCCTATAATGCTTCATGTCCTGTGTTTATTTCCTGTGTTTCCTGATGTCCTGTCCCTGTCCATTCATCTATCTAAAAGTATGATGCATCAATACAACTTGTAAAAGCAAGAAGCAATGTACATAGTTATTGTCTTAACAAGCCCATTTTGCAGGACCTCAACCCCTGAAAGTCAATCAAAGATGACTAGTGAATAGTTTTATTTTTTTCTGTTTAACTGCAGTAAAATAACCCTAATTTCTCTTGCAGCATTAGTAATGAGGGGAACTGCGTAAAACATTTTTTCATAATAATATGTTCTGATGACTCTGGTTTTTACTGAGTTTATTCTGGTATCTTTATCCATGTTTATTACCTATTAACTGGTCATAAAAAGACCAGAGGATAACACAGCACTATGTAGACATATAAATGTAAGTGTGCATTATGATGCAAAAAATATCATTTTGGGAAGCTTGGCCACTTATTAAACATTTTTTTCCACTCATTACATCATAAGAAAATGAATAAACTATTCAGTCATTCTGAGTGAATAGCAGTAAGGCTTCATAACATACCAGCATAACATCTTCATATGTAATTTTAATAGAAAAAAAAAAGTAATTAAAAACAGTATTAAGAGGATTTAGTACACATTTTATTGCTACTCTTTTTGTCCTCTTTCTTCTCACATTAGCAATTCTAGCTACATTTGCAGATAGAGGTGTCCCTAGTTAAGCTGCAAAAACCTGTTGGAAGGTATGAATAAATCAGATGGTTACCAAAGAGAGTAAGTAGGGGCCTCCTTCACTAAATTTTGAAAAAATCATGACATATATTTGGATATCCGAACACAACCTTAGGTACATATTTTGTAATACCTTAGAGGTATTATGCCAGTCAAAAGAAAATTATTATAAGTGGTTTTATAAACTTACATTTGTATAGGAATATAATTTAAAGATTGGTTTCTCAAGGCTTTTTGATGGAGTTTGTTCAAGTACAAAGCTGGTAATCTCACCTCTGGGTGATATTTCCAGCTCACACCAGCTCCTGTGTCTTGTCACAGAATGAAAGAACAAGATAGGTCAAAGAATCCTCAATCAATCATCTGGTCCAAACCCTTTTAGAGGAACAACCATGTTCAAAAATTGATCAGGTTCCTGAGGGCCATGTCTGTTTGAGTTTTGTGCACTTCTGTGGTTGCTGAGCCCACAGCCTCTCTGGGTGAACTGGACCAATGCTCACCACCCTGGCAAAAATCTCTTTTCTTACAGCAAATCAGATTTTCCCTTGCTGCAATTTTGACTCATTTTGTGCCTCTAAGTTTGAGGGGTTTGTATAATTCTCCTTTTAGACAGGAGAAAATGGCAATTGGATCTCTCCTCTTGGTTCACTGTCCTCTCTACCAGTCCTCCCTCAGGCTACACAAAGCCAGCTCAGGCACCATAGTCCCTAACATTGTGGCTAGGAGTGGACAAGGGAAGGGTTACAGATGTTATATACCTGGACTTCTGCAAAGCCTTTGACATGATTCCCCACAACATCCCTCTCTCTAAATTGAAAAAAGATGGAGTTGATAAGTAGACAGCTAGATGGACAAGGGAGGGTTGGACAGTCACATTGAGAGGGAAGTGGTCAGTGGCTCAGAATCCTGATGGACATTGGTGGTGAGTGGTGTTCCTCAGGGGTCCATATTAGCACCAGTGATATTTAATATCTTCATTGAGGACATGGACAAAGGGATTGAGTGCACCCTCAGCAAATTTGCAGATGACACTGAGCTGAGTGGTGCAGCTAACATACCTGAAGGACAGGACCCATCCAAAGGGACCTGGACAAGCTCACAAAGTGGGGCCATGAGAAGTTCATGAGGTTTAATAAGACCAGGTGCTGGTGCTGTACCTGGCTCAGGTGGGGTGATACTGGGATGTTTATACCCCCAGTATCAACATGGGCTGGGGGATGAACAGATCCAGAGCAACCCTGATAAGGACTTGGGAGTGCTGGTGGGTGTGAGGGTGGACATGATCTGGCAATGTGCACTCACTGCCTGGAAAACCAACCATATCCCATACTGGGTCAAAACCAGCATGGCCAGCAGGGCAAGGGAGGGCATTCTGCCCCTCTGCTCTGCTCTGGTGAGATCCCACCTGGAGTGCTGCATCCAGCTCTGGGGTCCACAGCATAGGAAAGACACAGACATTCCTTTGGAGTGAGTCCAAAGGAGCCCATCAAGTTGGTCAGAGAGATGGAGAACCTCTCCTACAAGGAAAGTATAAGAGAATTAGGATTGTTCAGCATGGCAATAGGGTGACCTAGTTGTGGCCTTCCAGTACCCAAAGGAGGTCTACAAGGAAGATGGAGACAGATCATTTACAAGAGTATGGAGTGACATTCTAGGATCCTTTAATTTCAGTGACTCTTCACTGGCCTCCCTCCAGTTTGTGAATCCATTACTGGTGGCCCAAAGTGATATGAACATGCAAGAGTTTTCCTTTGCCTTTGTAAGTCTTTTTGTCACTCCTCTCAGTCTTCTGAGACCCCTCTGAGGGTAGCCCTGCTCTCCTGAGGATCAGCTGATCCCCTCTGATGGATCCAGGCTTTAAGGGCATTATGAGCCTGGAGGTATTATGAAAAGAAATTCTTTACTGCTGCAGGGAATGGCAAAAAAACCCAACAAAAATTATTTTCACATTATCTACAGATTTTTAAATTTAATAGTGCCTTCACAAAGCTGTTAATGTATACACAGTGGTAAAGACAGCCTGAGACATAAAGTAGTGCATTTAGTTTCTGCAAGAGTGATATATTGCCTACACACTGAATTTTATTTGTTGGGGAATGTCAGAAAGTTGGTGGCATATCCTTCTGCTCCCTTTTTGTTGTGCTATAAGTGAACTTGCCAAAGAAAAAATTTCCAATTTCATTTTTGGGTTCCTGTGTTTTTTATGACTGGTACTTTTGCTTGGGGATGGGCAAAAAAAGTGATGCATGCTTGGCACAGAAAGAGCTTTCCTGTGTCTAATATAGCAGTGAGAAATTTTAGTCGTGATTGTGTCTTACCCAGAGCCTTCACAATACCTCAAAGATAAGAATTAATGTGAATTCTTCATCATGCAGTGACCTTTAAATCTTCAGTCACAGAGCCAAAGTGCATGTCCAGCTTCACGCCAAAACCACAGATCTGAAATTTTCTGTCATTTTCATTGCTAGTGCATGAGTGCATGTTAGTTTGTTAATCTGCAGGATTATTTTTTTTTTTTTTTGCCAAAGCTAACCAGAAAAGTAATCTTTCCTGATGAGAGTGATTTCAGCTGTAAGTTGCATGCCAAAGTGGAAATGCAGGTTTTAAAATGTACCTCACATGACATCCAAGTTTAGTGGTATACAGAATATACAGTGGTATACAAATGAGATTTGTATGGGATTTCATACCTGTAACTAGTTTTATACATATAAGTGTTTTTCAGCTGTGTGTTAGATGAGTATCAAGCCACAAATATAAAAAAACTCACTGTATTTTTGCTTTGTGCTCAGAGTTTTGCCAGTATCAGTGAATAACCACTGTTAAGTGCGACTCAAACAAAAGGTACAGTCAGGTACAGGAGGTTCACCCCTGTGGGCACCTTCTCACTGAACTCAGTGGAACTGTTTTAATGAATAAAATCTACTTGCTGGGCTGGGATTTATAGGAGCATTGTTTTACAAAAAGGTATTAAGTAGCTGTCTTTTATGTTAAGCATGCCATTCTACCTAACCTAATGGGGATAAAAACCTATTAAGTGTATTTTATTAGTTTTTGGGTTCCGAACTAAATTATAATGAAAATGAATTTAAAATATTTTCCTTTATCCAGTGGGTGTTATTTCTAACAGTACGTCAGTTAATAAAGTGATAAACTGTGTTCTGTTCTCTGTATATAATGAATACAGTTTAAAAACAAATCATTAATAGCTTTTCTGTTACTGCTGAAGAGAGAATTTCTAGTTTTAGTTTTGAGTGGGGCTTTTAGCATATCATTTATGCCTGGGTGGCCATTGTGCCCTTGGAAGTTAAACAGCTTGAGCAGGAAGAATCTCGTGGTATGAGGTTACTCAATTACTATTGATCCCAGCCCCTTATAGCTAATAGACAGTGCTTCTGCATGTTCTTCCCCACCCTCTGGACATTTCAAGATGCAGAGGAATTCTTCCATACTCATAATTGAGTCAAAAGTGTGAATTGAATCCTCCCTCAGTGTGACAGCCACAAGTAGTGCTCCCTGTCATCCTCCAGCAGCCCTCCAGGATTGTCACAGAGTTTTGCAGGAGCTCTGACAGCTGCAGCCTCCCTGGAGCTCCTACTCAGCGAAACCAGGAGGACCCAGGAGCCCCATGGCAGGGTCAGAGAGCAGCCCAGGGACTGATTGGGAGCATCCTGCAGGTGCTGGGCCCTGGGGCTTTCAGGGCTCACGTGTAGCAGAGATCAGCAGCAGCAAACCCCTTCTGCCAGCTGCCGTATCGCTCTGAGCGAGGCTGCTGCCGTGTCCCCGGCTGTGGGGACAACAGAGTGACTCACGAAAAACGTCCCAAATCGCTGCACTTCTCAGTCTGCAAAGTGAAATAAACTAACCCCCATCTCATGCTTTATGCTGTACTAAAATCTGCAGTAGCTCAGGGGCTGCTTCGTGAGCTGTGCTGTCATCCACATCACAGGGGCAGTGAATGACGGGGTGGTCCCCTCCTTCAGCCATCTGCTGCCACCCTGGCGTCAAAGCCCTCTGAAAGCTTATGCAACTTCAGGCTGTTTTCAGGTTTTAATGAGTGCCCTTGGTGCTCTCATAATCTCCCCCCTGCTCTCTGGATAAATGTATATTGAGTGATTCATCATCACCAGAAAGGTAGCTGAATAGATAGATAGATAGATAGATAGATAGATAGATAGATAGATAGATAGATAGATAGATAGATAGATAGACTGAAAAGAGTAGCTAAGCTGGATCTTTTCCAGGTCTCCCCTGCCATAGAAAGGCATTCAGAGCTTATTTTGAGTTCCTAGGTTAGTCACTCTTGGTAATAAAACTAAATAAGTAAGATGCCCCAAAGCCATAAAAAAATTGAGCTCTGGTGATCTGCTTGATCCTGACCCTAAGTGACATGGTAGCATTTACTCTCTGTATATTCATAGCAGCTTGTCATCCTTAAATATAGCTCAAAACATTACTGCTTTCCTCAGTAACTGGGCTCTATGCTGGTTTGGCTCAGCAGAAGGCAGAAAATGTGCAACTTGAGTCCAAGGCAGCAGCAAACTGAAAATGGCTCCCCATGCCTTTTCTTCAGACCCACTGTACTCCCAGCAGATCTCTCGCACACCATGAGACCAGGACTCTCATCTAGAGGTTTTCAATGATGTACTTTCACCTGCAAGCACAGTAGACACTAAAATCATTTGCAGTAAAAAGAAATTCTGCTAGAGGATGAATATTTTAATTTTTTTTTCTTGTCATTTCCTTTAAAAAGCGTGATTTCACTTTCCACCCCTATGGAGTCAGTTTTGTTATAAAGAGCGCAGAAATGCCTGAAAGTATCTTGAATGACAATTCAGTAGGAAAGAAATGGGGTTACAATCATTTGCTTGAAAAGAAATCCAAAGGTGTTCTCTGTTTTTGAGGGGTTTTCTTTCACTTCCTTCATAATGAGTGTAGCAGCAAAACTGGGAAAACAAGCTGGGAAATTTGCATGATGTAGCCATATGCCTGGCTGACTCATTGCCACACCTGCACTGGGGTGGTTCACTTTCAGCCACTTCAATGCCATTCCTTGAGAGGCAGAGCCATGCAAACAAGGGCAGAAACAGGTCTTTGGCTTTGCAGCAGCAGCACATCCTGTGGCAGCAGCCTTTGGAACCAGATGGGTTTTCTGAGCAGAGCATAATGCATTGCAATTGAATTGATATTTTAAGCTAACACATGTTTAGATCAGAGAGGCTCACAACACAGTCACTTACAATACACGGCTGATTGCCTCATGACAGAAGCAGCTAAATGCTGTAATAGGGAAGGTGGTATCAGCATTTCACTTCTAAATTTTGATTCTCAATTACTTAAAGCGGCTGTAACGATTCACTTTTATCTGGGGCTTGAACAAGGACATGGGCCAAGACCCAGAGCAATCTAAAAAGCAGTAGGGGTTTATTTCTTTATACAAGAGGGCAGCAAAATCTGCTACCCCAAAGGCAGGGTCCTGTGTTAGTTTCTGAAACTGACACACAATTGAGGCAATGAGAATGGACAGAGCTTTGAAAAAAGCTCTTCTGAAAAGATCAGCTGGATAAAATCTACAGAGCTGCAAATGATCTCTAGGAAAGCACATTAGCTATACTTCACCTAACATGAAAGCTGAAGGAACACTGAGTTGAACAGTGGCAAAGCGTGTTGAGGAAGTGTTATCTTTAAAACATTTGCCTGTATAAAGTATCCCTTTGTTGTCAGGCATCACTGAGGCCAAGCACAACCTGTAAAGGTGACCAATTATTGAAGAACATTATTATGATTATTGTTATTATGAGTACTATTATTATTATTATTCAGCATTCTAACAGCAAATGCTTACAATCCAGCCATTGTGTCTTTCAGAGTTCTGCTTTCTGAGAAAGAAAAAGCAATTTTATTCATGGCAGGCTATTCCTGAACCGTTTATTGTAGAATTTTTTATACCATTCAGTGAAGTGTCTTGCTGTAGTTGTTATCAGCAAATGAAGTAGCAAGTCCATCACAACTGACTTGTGTTATGTTTGTAACTGCACTTGGGGAACTCTTATGCATCAAGGGCTTTTTTTTTCTTCTTACTCAAGATTTCATCAATAGCAGTCATCAAGACCAAGTCTTTCAGATTATATATTCAGAAGTATTTAAACTGGCTCTGCAGAACAAATTAGGAAGATCAGACACTTTAAGAATATCTTCTGCTTTGACAGTATCTGCACATACTGTGAATCAATTTCCAGATTTGATTCTAAGTAGAGCATTCTTTATGCAGTCTTGAAACAGAAGAGACAGAAAGCTGCATATACAAAAGTTAAAGGATTGAAAGGTATTATAGAAGATGGTTACACAAATATCTGAACATGAGTAATTTGTAGAACAAAGTCTTCAGCTAAGAAAGGATTCCAGTTAGAGACTTTCACACATTTTTCTACATATGAGCTGTACCTGCTATTAAGTAAAATAGTCCTGCTGGGAAGGCTATAGAAAGATGGTTCTCGGATACCAAATTTCTGGTTCCAAGAACTGTATATTGAAATTTGCCAAGTCTGTAAAAAGAGAAGATAAGGTGTGAGATCTTCAGAAAGCTGGAATGTAATGAAGAGAACACCAGGCTTTTAGATCACATGTTTGGGGTGATATTTTGGTTTCTTCCTATAACACACCAATAACCTGTTACTTTGAAAAAAAACTTTAAAAATTGCATGTCTAAAGTTAGGAAAAGAGATCCATAGTTAAACACATAAATATGTAATCTGCTTTCTAAATGTATAAGTATGTGTAACTTAAAGAAATATTTACAGTTATGTGTTTGTAAATACATTGAGGCTACAGAGGAATTTTCTAAATACTTGTTGATCCAAATGACATCTTAACCCACTAAAGAACTGAAATCATATATTGAAAACCATTAAAATATTTGAGTCTTTTTATGTTATCATGTGAAATCATTAATATCTTGTAGCCTTGTAAAAGTAGTAATCCAATTGCAAGATATTTTACAACTTAAAGGGCTTTCATGACTCCCTTAATAAGCTCTATAAAATCATTACCAAATTTTGAATATATATATATCTTTAAATAAATAGGTTTGTCTGGAGTACAGTTAGGTTTTCTTTAATTTTTGCCCTTTTATTGACGTATCTTGTACTATCAGACTATGAACTTACTTATGAGTCTACATTTTTGTTGCCTGATAAGATGGCCAAAAGGAACAATTTTTTTCCCTAAAGATAGTATAATTAGTTAACTACTGTTTAGTTTTTGATTGCTTCCCCCATAAGGACACAAAACCACACATACTATTTCATTAGCACCTCACCGATGAGTGCTAAAATGTTTATTAGTTCTTGACAGTGACTATTTGATGCTGGCTCCAGTTAAGCACTACTGCCTAAATATTCATCCCCTGGCTTATTAATCCATGGTGACAAGTCCTATTTCCTCCTTTTTGTCCTCCCGTCTATTCCCCCACCCAAACACACATTTTCCTCACTGTTGTTTGCAAAAGACAATGACAATGTTTTAATGACAATGTCATAAATTTTGAAGAAAAGGGAGGTAACGCTTTCAACCAGTATTTCTGTTGTCAAAACCAGATGCTTTATACTCTGAGTGTCTTTGAATGCAATCATTTAAATATTTTCAGCCCTCTAAAGCCATTACCAAGGCTGCAATGGTACAACTCACATGGTGTTTTTATTATGGCCCCTCCAAATAGTTAATGTCAGGTGTCAGATGATAAGGAATATATTTGGATCACAAAGCTCACTCTCCGGCTAGGAAACACTAAGAAACTATACTATGCAAAAACACTAAGAAACTATACTATGCAAACAATACAATCCCACAAAATGCAAAACAACAGCCAACAAAAATTAGCATTTTGTCATTAAGTACATGCAAAGTGAGGCAAGAATAGACAAACTGTGCAGAGTAGCTCATGTGTTTATGAGTGGAGGGATTTAGGACTGAGATTTGAGATTTCTGTGTAAGCTGGCACTGAATTTGCATTTTTCCCCATCAGGGGCATGAGAAATGTGCCCTCTTCTCCTCATCCAGAACTGAGAATTCATGCTGCATGTAAGTGTCCTAAAAGCAACATATGTTTGGCAGGAGTCTGCATCTCTGCTAACATTTCCTTTAAACAACTGCAAGAAAAAAGTTTAAAAGAAAAAAGCAGTAGCTACGTGCATGATCATAAATTGCTCTAGCCTGCTTGTTTCCATGTCCCAGTAAGCTTCAGGGTTTCACCAGAGAATGCAAATTGAAACTGACTGCAACAGTTGGCTCTAGATTTTGTTGTCAGAGAGCAGTATTCATTTTCCTCAGTGCCTGATTTCTCTTGCCTTTCTGCTCAAGAGAAAAAGAACAAAAGGAGATAAGGAGGCAGATTGGGAGAGCATGGCTTAGCAATTAAAATACGGTAAAATTATACCTTCTTCCTGCTATGAAGTGCCATAACCCCAGGATATGAAAAACTAGATTTAAAATAGCAGAAATATGCTGTTATGAGCAGGGAGGAAAGAGGCAACAGATAAACAGATAAAGGTACTGGCCAGCAGAGTGCAAGCATGCAACTGAGCTGCCAAACCTGAATTTACATTTTAATTCTCCCCCTACACAAGCTTTGCTCAAAGCCTTTGTGAGGCACCGTGGATCTGAGTCCTTCTGCAACACTGAAGGAAAGCACGTGGCCCATATATTTTCTTCCATCCAAGATTCCATCTTTGAACCATCCCAAAACCTTCACCCTGGGTGGTACCCAGGCCACGCAGCAGCCTTGCAGAAGCAGGGCCTTGACCCCTGCTGAGCATTGCTCATGGGGATCCCATCCAACCTCCCACCCTGGTGGAACTCTTGTTTTAAGACCTGCAGGCATCACGGGCGGCCTGGTGTACCCCATATGTCAGTGCCAATAGTCCTGTGAGCCTTGATGGGCACACCAAGCTCAGCTGTGACCTTTAGGCCAGCCAGTTTCACATATCCCAGGGACAGGCTGCTCCCTCTCCACACTGGAGCTTTTTGAAACAATCCTGGGCCCCTTTCATGGGTGGCTGACAGAGGAGAGGGAGGACATGAGGGAATTTTGCTAAGATTTCACACTAGAAGTTCAGTTTCATCTTCAGTTCTTGATAGACAGTGATTTGCTCTAGTTTTGGCTCAGGTTCGGGTTCATTTCAGCTCAGTGATTTTCACTTATGCTTCTCAGACATCACCCACTGTCACAGGGTTACTGTTGTTGCCTTTGCCCAACCTGGAAATGGAACTCAAGATAATTTAAGTGAGAAGGTAATATAAAAGGGGATCTTTATTCGAAGGCCTTCACAGTCAGTTATGGAAAGATGTCCACAAAAGCCCGCCCCCCCCCCAGGGGTGAGTACATTTTTATAGGTTTTAGATAATTAGCATAATTGCTAAAAAGCACCAATTAGGAGGACCAGTGGCGCTGCAATTCCCCCCCAGGTCAGCCCCTTCTCTGGAGCCCCCCATTCAGCACTAGCTGTGCTTTGTCCACGAGAATGTATCTCCAAGAGTCGTTCCCAGCCTTGGTTCCCAGGAAGAACCAAGATAGCACAGAGCCTTGTACCCCTCAGGGCTTGGAGCTCTGGAATTTGGTTTGCCTTTCTGCCAAGGGAAAGGCCATGGAAAAGTACTGGGCAAACTAGCTACTAATACAATGGGTGACAGAGTTACAAATATATGTGTGAAAAATACAGAGAACATAGAACAAAAGGCAAAACCTAAATGGCATCACTGTGAGCTATTATTTTAGAGGATTCTGGTGGAATATGCCAATGCTCTCAAATAACCATTGATCATCTGGCTCAGGATCTTCCTCTTACTTGTATATTAAATGAGCTGACATTTGTTTGAGCTCATTTTGTTTTCTGCCAGAATCCAAGCTATCTCAAATGATCTCGTTTTAGGAATGTTCTTCTTTCTGGTCTCTGTTTGGATGGGGGCTTCATATTCCTTTGGTCTCAGTGATCCACTGTTCCTAGAGATACTCATCTGAATATCCAATTCTTGTCATCAGGGTTTTCTGCAAGAACATGCACAGTTAGGTCAACAAGAGAGAAAAGGTGTCTTAGATTAGATATTCTTCAGCCAGTTGAAGGGGAAACTTTTGCCTGAAATTAACATTATGCCAAATGGAGACAGGTCAACTGTCTGAGCATGCTTCTTAGATTCTCATGTAAAGAAATTACTGGAAGCAGCTCAAAAACTGGCAAGGTGTCTTCGTAATTTTTTTTTCTAATTTGGAACATAAAGTGTCAACAATGTCCTGTTTACACTATACTGATACAATTTATGGCCCAATACTTGAATCTCTACCATCAACTGCCATGGGAGCTGCCTGAACAATGGCTCTCTATTATTTGTGGAACTTTTCACACCGTGAAAGTGTCCCCAAACACTTAACAGAGTTACATAAAACAGTCTCAGTAAATAATAGCAGGGAATAAATAAATCTAAAAGATTTAGGCAAAGGAAAGCAGAAATAATTCAAACACTTAGTCAGACATGCAGCACAGAGCTAGGCAGTAAATGATGCCTTGTATTTCTTTTGAAAATACCTAAAACAATTGTTTTGCCTTTTCCATTTGCTCTCTAAAATACTGACACTGCCTCTCAAGAAAGCTAAAGAGAACTCGTGTCATAAACAAGCAGCCTGGAGTCTAACAGAGGCAGCCACACCGTGTGTTAAGCTTTCTTTTCAAGAAACCATCCAGTCCTGGTGTAACAAGCTACTTAACCCAGTCCATGTGATTAGAGTTATTCAGCCATGGAAAGCTGGGCATGTATTTAAATACTTTGCTGAATTGTGAACAAAACTGCATGTTAAGGGTGGAATTAATCTTGCTGAACTACAGTTCTGTTTAAAAGTTAGATGTTCTGTTTAAGCTACTTTTATAACCAGTTGAGAGAGGCACCTGAAGGACATTCTTTCTTTCTTGAGAGGCATCTAGTGTAGATGGGATGACTTACCCTATCTCACATCTCTCATTGGACTAGAAATTAGCTACCTGGAGTTCAGGTAATTAATTTAATTTCAGTATCTCACTTAAACATGGGTAAAATTTAGAGAGATGGACGCACATTTACTTCTTCTATGTCTTTCACTGCAAGATAGATGCTTGAAAAATTTGTGGAAAGAGATTTCTCATTTCTGTGCACATATCAGGGATTTGCATTGCTTTGGAATCTAAGAAATTTTTAATTCCTTCACCACAGAATGTTTATTTCATTATCACGTAGGAATAAACTAAAAGTTTGTTGAGTATGAAAAAAAGATGCTACACTGAAAAAAATCACAGTTGAATCCATGGCAGTTGTGTCACACCTGCAGCAGTAAGAAACACAGCAAATGTTTGTGAATTAATACTGCTACAGGTCATACAGTGAATTATAATATCTATTGTGCCCTAAAAAATGACAGTGCTGCTCTCTGAGGAAGGAACAGCTTGTTCCACCTGCTACAAGATCAGCCTTTCAGCCTTGTACAGAAAATGCTCCAATGTGATACCTTGGGATTATCCTCATATAACTGGTTTGCCTAATTCAAACTGGCAGACACAATCTGAATTCAGTGAATCAGAAGATACATGGGATTTCATCAGTGAGATCATTTGAGTAGATTAACTCAGGCACTACCAGCCTCTGTCAGCTTCTCCAGAGGACTCTTGGGGCAAAGGAGGTGAAGACAGAGGCCAAACAAAACTGCTTGATTGCAAGTGCCTGTATCACCACACTGTATCAGAGGCATCCATAAGGTAACTGCTTTTCTAGGGATGAAATATGAAATGTCTGGCCCATCCTTAGAGCCAGTGTTCTCACAGGCAGACGTGTCATTTGCAGTACAACTTATAGGAGTTATAAATGCCTCTTTTATACTGTAGACATAACTTCACTGTCTCAAAATCTTAATAACAATTGAATAACAAAATGCAAACATTATACTTTGTCAGCATAAACAAAACAGCAATTATGTTAAAGGTCCTACAGGCATTGCTCATTTGTATTAATAATTCCTGCTTTTCAATCAAGCTGTACAAGATGCCAAGTTAATTATTTTAAATACTTTTCAGTCTTGGCACTTTATTTGGACTTCAAATGGGGAAGTGAGGAGAGAAACAAAGAGCAGAGAAATGGAAAATCCTTTACCATCGAATAATTGAGGCATATGACAGAAGAGGATTTAGGAGGAAAAAGCCCTAAGGAGATTTTGGGAGGTTTCACTAGTTTGTTCAATGGTGAACCATCCAAAAATGAAATGCCTGAAAAGCTGGAGGCTGAACAGCTTAAGATAGACTGTGCACACAGAAGCATTGCAATGTTAACTGCTGGAAGAGGCATAAATTATGTATTTCTGATGTGTCTCTGTAGGCCTTGTAACCTTCTTTCGACCCTTGGGGTGCTCATTATCTGCAGGAGCAATTAACAGACAGTATCTTGCAGCTAGCATGATTTCTTACCTTTAGAGTGATTTCAAATCAAATAAAAAGAAGACTAATAGAGCCAAAGAGGCCTGAGCTGTGAAGTTGCTTCTGAAGTATATTGGATAGAAATGATCAGTGAATTGAAGGTACATGGTGCCAGGAAGGCTGGATTATGTCTGGCTGGTTTTGCTTGCTGAATCTTTTATGTTTCGGATAGATATTGTTGTTCCTGTGAGAGATTACACAAGTGACACAAATAATGGAGAATGCCTTCATTAATTCTGAAAGGAAAGGCCTAACTTCCCTTACTTCAGCAACTTCAAGCTGATTAATCAAAAGATCTGGGTTTTTTTAACTAGCCAGAATAAATTACAGATAACAGAGGTAAAAAAGCACACTTAAGACTGGTCTTGGAAAAATAATTTCTAGTGACTAACAATCTGCTTCACTCCATAAACCCAGCAGAAATTTTTCAAAATTTAAGATACATGAATAGCTCAGAAAGAAATAAAGATCAAGTGCAAACTACACTATTGTATCTCAAATTCTGAGATAAAATTTGTACAAAACTAATTATTTCAAGTCTTCAAAAATCTAAATTAAATGCTTCTTATCTGAAAGAGCCGATTGTTGAATACAAATCAGTCCTGTATTATGATTTTTCTAGAGCTGTCCTATTGCAATATGGAAATCCATGACAATGTTTAATATACAGAGCCTGACACAGTTCTGTGTGATGTGATGCACCATAATTTTCTTTAGCAGTAACATGCTTTATTTTCAGTTCCTTCCTAATGCATGGAAATCATTCCAAAGGCTACCAGCTTATTCATACTGAGGTACATTATAAAAACCACATAAGTTAAAAAAATATTACTAAATTTCTGGTTTAAAAAAACAAAACAGATTTTCAAAATATACACCAAAATGTTTATTATTGCCATATCCCATTAGTCCACACAAGCCACCATTGTCTAAGAGCATCTTTTTACTGTTTCATCATGAGTTTATGCTGAGTCTGGAAAAGGGATTTGTATATCTTCCTACACTATACTGTCCTGCTGATTTCCCTGAGGATCCAGGTGGTATCAGGGATCTGGCTTCCACTACAAGACTGAAGTTTTAAGTTTCAAGTTCTTGGGATTGAGGACATTTTTCTCCTGTAAACTACACCTTGAAAAATGCTTACAAGGAAATCCTTGGACTCATTCTGTTCACCTGAATTTTATCATCACTCACATGTGGCCAGGATTTCTCTACCAGGAGAAGCAAAGCCAAATAAGAATTGAGACTGGATTTGCAGCAACATGATTTTATTCATATGAAAATTACTTTTTAAAAAGCTTAAAACCATGTTCAATTTATGATAAAAAGTGAAATTTCATCTTACATGTAGAAACACCAGTACATTTATTAATTTCTAAAGTGTAAATGATAACAAGATTTCAGAAGCAGAAAATGAAAGGGCACTATTGAGTTTGTAAGGAGGGGATATATTTTGACAGACTGGTTATCATTTAGCACAGCAAAGTCAATCATCTGACTCTGCATGTTGCTCCCCTTCACTATAGGAGTTAGAGAACATAGATCAGGAAGAGGGCAGTCAGAAAGTCACAGCTTTGGTCTTGGGGGATTTCAATTACTCAGGCATTGATTAGGATGACAATTATACAAAAGGTGTAGAGAGGAACACATTTGTAATGGTTGACCAGGGTTGCTTTCTTCAGCCATCGTTGAGATGACTACATAATGAGAGCTTATTTAGAAACTTGTCCTAACAGTTGTGAGCTCTGATAAACAGAGTTCAGGAAACAGCAAGACCTTTCTGGGTCTGAAATCTGCCTTGTGGTCAGGGAACACAGCACTGTTTCCTATCACAACTGCCACCATTCCTTCCAGAAACTCCCTACCAGCTCCCTTGTGGCAAATGACCATATGGTTTCCAAAGATCTTTTGTCCTTCCTATATTTTGTCAGAATGTCTCTACCCTGACTAAACTCCTTAAAAAGTCAGATTTACATCACAAGCATACTACTGACAGAGGCTTACAGAGACAAATGTATCTCTGTGTCTGTCTGTGTGTGTAAATACTAAGTCATCATCATAATACTAGAAGTTTTTTTTGAGCAATGCTGTGTATTCCTCCAAAAGAATAGGTGGAACATCCATAATTAGGTGGAATGTCCATACTTAGGTGGAATATCCTCAAAAATTACCATAATGACAGTTTAAATTACCAATGTGGTATGGATGTGAAATCATCAAATCATAGCCTTTGCCAAATAGGTCAGTAGAAATTAAATCACAGTCAGTCAGAATAGGAGCCACCTCTACTACTGAAGAGTTAACTCACTGTACACAGAGAGTGCTTCTTAGTCATCACAACAAACACGTTCCAGGAGTTTCATTTAACTGAGGGCTTCTTCAAGGCCAAGGAGCCCAGGTCACATGTTCAATTAATCCCATATAATTTTTTAATACTTGAACAGTGTGTTAATTTAAGGCTTAATGCTACCTTCAGATATTCAGCCTCAAAGCCTCACTAACAGAGCATGTTTATTTCTTCACTTTGGGGAAATAGAATGTGAAAAGTCTCATATTACTTCTAACTCTGCTGTTTATTGAGAACCTCTGTGCCCTACTTTAGCCAAAGGCGATTCCTCTACAATTAAAATGGAATTTCTCCCGTTTCCAGCCTGTCATTCATGCAGCTTCTCTGACTGAGAATGTAATGAGCAGTTTGGGTCCAGCTAGCTCATTTGTGTGCAGAACCAAGAAGTTCCAGCTCTTCCCCAGTACATCAGGGATGCTGTTGGTTTTCAGCTGCTGCATGTGATGTTTAGTCTGGGAGGGAAATTTCTACAGAGGCTAGAGCGAGGTCTCTGTAACAGGTCAGATCTATTTTGGGGGATTTTGAAAGACTCGAAGCATTTGTGAGCGCAAGGATCTCCTAAAACACATTGGCATAGCTCAGTGGTACAACTCAAAACCGAGCTGTGAGGTCTGATTTCCCTCTCCTTCAGGCCACACAGATTCTGGTGGGAGAGAAACCAGCTGTCTCCTCCGGCCTGCTGCAAGAGAGGGCCAGGAAAACCCTTCTCGGTGCGTCATTCACGCTGAAGACAGGGAACAGGACTGTTCTGTCGGCAGACCCTGTTTTTCTTTGGTTGTCAAAATACACAGAGAAGTGTATTTTCTACGTACCCCTAGCTCGGTCAGGTTTCATTGAGACAGAGGCAGCGGCGGCGAGCGCGGCTGCGGAGCTGCCGCAGGCCCGCAGTGCCACCTAGTGCGAGCCCGGCCGCCGGAGCAGGCCCGCTCGGGGTGATAGTAACAGAATAATGGCAGAGAATAAATAAATATTTATTATAAATATGCTGGGCTGTGCCGGCCTCCCCCCAGGGCTTCTTGGGACCTTCCCGCTGGGCGGAACAGGGCCGCGGCTCCGTGTCCTGGTGGTCTGGGGATGCTGAGAAGTTGTTGCTGGGGTTGTAGCGCTGCTGAAGGGCAGGGAGGAGGGAGGGGACAGGATGGCTCCGGCAGCTCAGAGGCTTTGGCGTTTAAAGCACAACCTGAGAGAACGGCTGAGTTCGTCGGGAGAGACTTGGAAGCTCAGACTTGGAAGTTCTTCGGTTCTGGTGGCGTTCTTCAGGATGGCTGGGGATTGAATTGATGCCACTGGGCACATAATCTAGAGTGTATCAAGCTGAAAAACCTCAAATGGGAATTCAGGTCAAACTTCATTGCATCTGTGAGAGTCAATATACCACCAAAAACCAGCAACACAGCTGGGTGAAGGGGAGCTGTAAACAGAGGAGCATGAGCAGGAGGACCTACCAAAGGAGTAGTTATGTAGGCTTGCTGTTGTTTGGATACTTCATCCTGCTGGCTTCTTCAGCTTTCTTGCTGGGGCTGCTAATACATGGTGTGCATATAAAACTGTTCCAAACTGCTAAAAGAAAGCACAGCGAGGCACATTTTTATATTGCTTGGCAAAAGAAAAAAAAACCCTCAAACTCCACACATAATAAATAGTCAGTGCATCAAAATTCATACCTGCTGTTTAGGAACAGATATGCACACATTTATTACCAGTTTTAAATTCTTTATAATATCAAATGTAGCTGTATCAAATCCCAGAGGAACTCCCCTGCAGAAAAAGGGAAATATATTGCATCAGTATTTCATTATACAGTCCACTGATCACAAAACACATCTACTCTAGGTTTACCCCAGAGTCCCCACCTAACACACTGCTCACTCAGAACAAATGCAAGCTCCAGACTCTCAGGAAAGGGAGTTTAAATCACAGTCTTTCACTGTGGCATCCTATTGCCTGAAGATAATTAGCACACTTCACAAAGCTCTGATTAAAGTTGTCTTTTTTCTTCTTCTTCTGTTAATCTTATCCTGTCGTCTAATGGTCTGAACACTGTAAAAATGAAAATGCATTCATTAAGTTAATGGCTTTGTGGACTGAGGTACAGCATGTCTCCTGTATTTGCTGGTTTCCCTAAGAACTACCTCTGCAACCAGGTGTTGTGCACCACAATCACATTTTAGGATATAGGAGCCTTCAGCTTTGTTATAACAAGCTGAGAGTAAATGGTCTGGGGCCACACTGGCAGGGTATTCCCTGATCCCCAGAGGTGCCACCTGGCATGTTTGAACCTCTTCATGTTCCTGTTATGATGTTAGCATGGGGAAGAGGAGATGGGGGTGCAGGAGTCAAGCAGGACAACTTATTTTTAAAATGGCAATCTGACTAGTTCCTGAAATAAGTGTGGTTTTATGCTTCCAAATATTGACAGATTTAGTCAGTTAAGAGATCAGGATGTCTACAGTAATGGACATCTGGAGTGACATAAAGTTTGTTCTTTTCATACTGCACAAAGAAAATATGAAATATGATTAAACCAAAAGAGTATTTTTAAATACCCAATTCACACAGGCACAAAACACTTAAAGAGGCACAAAGCAATGAGAAATCAAACTCCCAGTAATGGAGAGAGCAGTGGTGTGCAGGAACACGACACTATTCAGCCACAAAACGGTTACAGTACAATGTAAATTGTTCACTTTAACATTCAAGTTGCCTGCTCTTGCCTCTGGTTGCATAACAAACTCAGACTCAAAGACTGATTGCTTTCTACACTGAAACAGTGTTCAGCTAAAAGATTACTATTGTTCAGACTTTTTCAGGAAATTTAGAGAGGTTTATGCTGTTAAATCAAAATTCTAGTTTCCTGTTTTTATTTGAACTATACACATTCAGAGCAGAACAGAGCATTTGTGTCACATAAGTTAATACATGAAAGCATTCTGTTTTCTTCTCACAAATGGTCTGCTAGAGCTACAATTTCAACAGTGTCTCTTTCATGATATCTTGTCTTTTGAAGCTGAAATTCAAAGTGTGACTTTGAGAACATAAAGATGAGAAATTGGAATCAGAGTTATACCATAACAGTTTTTACAGAAGAGTAACAGAAAGTTGAAGTTTTAAGTAACCAGGATTCTGACAGGACACATATAGAAAATTATTATAAGAATTCCTTTCCTTCTCTTTCATTAATATTTTGCATTAAGATAATATTTATAACAACTTGTCAAATTTGCCAAATTGGGCTATGTGCCATCCCTACATATACTAAAAGCAGTAATTCGTAGTAAATTAAAACATGTGGAGGTCAAAGCAAAAACATTAAAATATGTAAAGGGAAGATAAGCAGTCCATTTGCCACCACTGAATATAATAAAGTTTGATGGGTTGTCATCTCCTTACTTTTCCATGCAGATGAGATGGGAGGAAGCACAAAAAGAGGAGAACAAAAGAGAGGAAAATTTTGTTCTGAATCCAGGTATTTTATTGAAGTTCTTGCTCTAAGTGAAAGAGACTAGAGACACTATAAAAGAGCAACAAGATGTGGGCTGATGGACAATGAGGAGCTGTATTCTGGAGAAAGCAGAGGCAGAGAGACAGTAGATGAGATAAGTGTGATGACAGTTAGGAGGAGGATGTGACAGGTTTCGTCCTCAACAAGATGGTAAATTCATTGGGATAGGGAGCAGAGTATTTGGGATTTGCAGTTAGTATAAGTAATAATGACAGGGATTTTCTTTAAAATGGCTCCAAGTGGCCATCTGCTCTCTTTTCTGGTGGCTAGTGCTGGCTAGCACAGCAGAACTCTTGACCATAGCTTACTAAAATCTCAATAAAGGAACAAAAGTCAAGAGCCTCTTAGAAACTCAACACTGCAAGAGCTGAAGAGCTCAGTGCAAGATCAAGTGCCCTGGAGTACCTCCCTCTGTGACACGAGTACTGCCACAAGGGCTCCTTTCCCACCTTTACATTCAACCACAGCAGCCTTAGATTTTCCTCTATCATGCCTTGGTAACACAAAACACTTTTGCTTTTGTAAGCAAAGCTTAAGAAATCACCCCAACCCAGACACCTGAGAACTAGAAGCTGTTTGTTACTACATTACAGCTAGGTCACAAATCTGGAGGCAGCTCTGTATAAATATGCACTTAACTGGCAGCATGACTTTGAAACAAGCATCTACTCTTCTCTTTGCATTCCTCAATTTCCCTCTGTCCTACTTGTGTGAGTGTCACAGTGTAGGGCAGCCCCAAGTCTGACAGGAGGCATTCCTCTGCATCTCCTTTGTGTGAAGCCCTGCTGCTTCAATCCTGCATTCAGGAGGGCAGGAAATGCCCAAGGTCATGTCAGCTACCTAAAACAGTGGTGGGATGCTCTGCCCTGATCACAACAGGTACACTGCCTGCTGCCCTCTGCTTCCTTTCACTGGGCTGCCTATTATAATTGTAAAGGATGGTGCTGTTAGTATGGAAAAGACAAGCTGGGAGCTACTTCTGTGCATTAAACACGGGCAGAACAGGGGTGTATTACTGATGGTGTGGGGGCTGAAATGCTAGTTGCTGGACAAGCTCAAAAAAGGCAAAGAGAACCGGGTGACCAGGTTGTAATGTGAAACTCAAAGTGTTGAGAAGTTGCAGGTCATGCTCGAGGAAAAGAAAAACAGCATTGGAAACAGGAACATGTCAGCATTGGAACAATTCATGTGGAAGATCAGAAATTAATCCATTGGGAGAAAGTCAGAAAATGAGATTGCTAATTTAAGAAGTAGCTAAAGCATCACCAAATTATTTTCTGAGAGCCAGTATCTGGCAGGTATGTATGAACAGAAAGCAAAAGCAAGAATTATTCATAGCTGGAAATTAGGAGATACATGGGACAGAAACATTAAAGATTAGCTTTAAGCTGTCATGGTGACAGTGAAACAAATGACAGAAAGAACTTAGAAGGAAGAAAACCCCAAGGAGAATTTTGAAGATTTTGTGCAATATAGCGGTGAGCCTTCCAAGGTGTGAGGTCTATCAGAGGAAGACAGACTGCACAGGGAAAGATCTGTTTAGTGCAACATCAAGTAGAACATCTGCTCAGCTGCAGCTGACCCAGCTCTGTAGGGACCAGACACCACAATACAAAGTAAATCAAACTTGCATCTGAACACTGACAGGAGGCTGAAGCACTTCCGGCCAAAGAGCTTCATTTCCTTCACTGAACCCAGGCACAAACCAGCTACAGTGAACCACTGGATCCATCATCTACAAGGTAGTACATGATCCCTTACTGCTACCAGTCATGCACACAGGTTAAAATGCCTCCTGAGACGTGGAAAGGACTGAACATAAGTCAGGCCAAGAGAGAGGTCCTGCCATTTCTAGTGGTGCAATATTATGTTACAGTGCAGCATCCAGGAGAGGAGAAAAGGGTCCAGAACCAAGCAGAGGAACATCCATTACAGATACACAAACCTGCATAAATTCCTTATGGGGCTTGTAAATCCATGTTTGCAGATTTGTGTGCCTTGAATAGCTGGCTGCAAAGCTAAATTAAAGCCAAGGGTCAAATTTTCTTCCCACGATAGTTAGGAGGAGAAACAAATAGCAAATCACAACATCACAGATTAGATGAAGGTAGAAGAAACCTCGAGTGATAATTTAGTCAAACCCTCTTGCTCAAAGCAGGGCCATCACTGACACACCTGGACCATTTTCAGACACTTTTGGGTATTTCCCAGTATGGAGACCACAACCTGTCTGTACCTGTTCCAATGTTCCATGGCCCTCACAGTGAAAAAAAAAAAAAAATAGTTTGTTATCGGAGGGAAGGAACATCCTGTGTTTCAGTTTGTGTGCTCATTGACTCTTGTCCCGAATATCACTGAGAAGAGTCTGGTTCCTTTTTTTTTACACTATCCCCTCAGTTATTTATATACATTCATTAGATTCTCCACCAAGCCTTCTATTTACCAAAATCCTTTATGCAGAAAACCTATAAGTTTGCCATAAGTCTGCATAAACTCTTAATAAAAGATCTAGAGTGTGGGAAAAGGAAAGAATGTTGGCCTGCCCAAGGAAGAAGAAGAGATCTTTGCCAAGATGCCCTTGTTCCTGTATCTTTGAGAAGGATAAGAGGATGCAGGCAGCTCCTTCTACAAGAGAGGAACCTCCTCTGGTTTCTGGGATCTTTGCAAACCACACTTCAGTAATATTTACCTGTCTGTTCAACAACAGCATGCTCAAGCTCCTGCCCAAAGGACCCTGGGAGACAGAGGCTGGATTTTCTTGCACTGTGGGCAGAGAGCAGCAGGATTGCAGATGGATGAGCAGGTGCCCAGTGCCACCATCAGGACTTCACATGCTAGGGAGGAGAACTTCTTTGTGGAAAGGCACACCCAAAAGGAAGTTAAGTTAGGTTAAAACAAACTTCCATGCAGGTAACCATCGTAAATTAATTGAATTACTAATTTTAGAAAAAGGAAGCTAATTTTAGAAAAAGGAAGCTTCTGAAGACTAGTTACTGTTAAAATGACTATAATATAAATGTCTGAAAATCTGTGGCATTTCTTTACATTTTTCCCATGCAATTTTTCCTGAATTGAAAAATTGGTTGTGTGTTCCTATGCCAATACAGCTTGTTTAAGAACAAAATATTAGGTCATAAAATTCTTTCATTGCAGTAATAGAGAATTTTAATTTCCTTTTCTAAAGGCTTTTTAGCTTTCCTTATTTACTCTCTGGGGCATGGCTTGCAGATGATGCCTGTATTTCCTAACACACCATGGAGATGCAGCAACCCAGCCTGGTTCCAGAAGTCATCACCACAAAACAGGATTGCAGAACTGGTAAATAATATTAGCAGAATTGTTGTAAATTAAGGGCATAATTGAACTGAAGTATATTACATACAAACTTAATTCCATAAAGATTATTAAAAGACAATGACACTATGCCCACTCCAATAAATATGCCAATAAATAAGTCTGAGAAGTAAAATTTTTGGTTGAGGAAGGACATTCATTTTCTCTCTTTTATGTCTGAGTCATTATAGCAAGTAGGAACTGGAGTGAAAATTTATCTGTGTCTTTAGATATTAGAGGGGTTTTTGTCTCTGTTGAAAAAAATTACTTCAGATGGTTCGCAGCAAGATTTTTCTATGCAGTCATCAAAATAAGCTGACTATGCTTATTAGTGTTACAAACATAAAGGTAAAAGGTTGGTTAGGAAGTACAGTTTTTCTGCAGTCTTCTACACATTTAAACTTTGGGATATGATTGAAGACAACTTTGGTTTAATGTAATTTCAATTTTAAAATTTACAATCAAGCTGGCAATTAAATCATCCCTCAGTTTTTCCTTTTAATTAACAAAATCATATTTTAAATAGATATCTCTTGTGTTTCTATGCACAACAGAAAAATGTGGATAACATTCCTTGCACTTTTGTAAAAGTTTTACAAGGTTGGGGTAAAATCCCAGTGTGGTGGGTTAACCCTGGCCAGCAGCCAAGTACCCACACAACCATTTACTCACTCCTCTTCCCTCCTCCAGGAGCACAGGGAAGAGAACAGGAGGAGTAAACCCAAGAAAACTCCTGACAGTTGAGATAAAGACAGCTTAATAAGTGAAGCAAAGGGCAGAAAACCTATACTGATGCTGCTGCAGACAATCACTCACCAGCTTTCAAAAGCAAAGTGATGCCAGCCAGTCTCTGAGCAACAGCCACCTTGGAAGCCAAAATCCCTTCAGATCCCCTTACTGTGAACTGTCCCCTTGTTCTGGCGACATCTGTGTTGGGTAGCTCTGTGTTGGAGGCTAAACATGGGAAAACCACCAAAGGCAGGTCCATATTGACACAAGTAGGGGCTGTGATGGAGCCCTGGAAATCTGACACCACGTTCCTGTGGGGGCAGTGACACTGAAGGCACATTCAATCTCTGGACAGGATTAAAGAGGGGGGACAAGGTGCAGTGGTGCTAGAAGCCAGGAGAGGGAGTCTGAGCCCAGGAGGAGGAAAGAACGATGGGAAGAATCCTCCTCACCTGCTTCCTTGGTGGTGGGACACATGATGGGGGCAGCAGAAAAGCCAGACTCGGGTCGTTCCCCTACAGAGTGTGCCTGTGTGTCACCTTCCACCCTTACCCAACAGCCAGGGTGCCAGCATCTCACCTAAAACCAAAACCATCTGATTTTCAGTGGTCTCATCAGCCACACAACAGTAAGTGTGCTTTACACTTGGGCTATCAATTACTGTGACCCTCTTGCTTGTTAACATCAGATGTGCTGTATTGAAGTGCATGCATATCTACTGAAATTTTAAGTCTTTAAATAGTTTGTGTATGTATCTATATATATGCACACACGTGATTAATTGTACCAGTGACTAAATCAATCTATTTTTATCCACTCCTGTGATTCAATAGACATGCACCCTCAGTTTCCTGCTGACATACACAGATGTAATCAAAATGAGAGCAACTCTTTGCCCAAATGGTTCAGGTGTTAATGCATGCAATTTTGGCACTGCATTTCTTTAATTCTCTGTACTATAGCTATGAAATAATGCCTAAACAGTTCATGAATTGAAAATACTATGCA
The DNA here is from genome assembly GCF_027579445.1 of Ammospiza nelsoni. NCBI lineage: Eukaryota > Metazoa > Chordata > Aves > Passeriformes > Passerellidae > Ammospiza > Ammospiza nelsoni. The sequence continues at coordinate 115,143,104 of NC_080633.1, forward strand.
CAGTGTGGTAACTTTTAGAAAATGAGACCAAGATCAAGGATCATCAATTTGTTCTTTTGGTTTGTATTTGTCTTAAACCAAATGCTCTTAGTGAGGCCATTTCTAAGTGTTCAAAGTTCAGGCCAGAGCCTGCTTTTGAAAATTATAATTTAATTTTCAAAGCAGGTATCATCCTTATGTCAAATTTATTTTGAGACTTTAAATGTTCATGCACTGATCTCTGGAACCACTTTATCCTCTTGAGTTGCCCTACCATTCTCCTTCTTGAACCCTCAGTGATAGTTATCTTTTTCCTGACGTCAACACGTGATCCCTTTGAAACTATGAGCAGCTTAAAAAATCAATTTTACTGGTGCCTGGGTGAGGGTTGAAGAGCAAAGAAGAAACAGTTTGAGACCAGCTGAGAAATACCTACAACTGGTTTCTGATCATCTTTATCTCGTCTTGCCCCTCACAAGACAGCCATCACTTGAGTGCTACGTGTTTTTTCCTAACTACTGTTGGAGATAATAATGAGTTTGACCTCACTTTGGTTGCCCTTGTGATGGTGATGTGAGTTTGTTGAGGTTTGTGAGGAGCAATCACTTGTGTACAAGCAGTGGTGGGAGGGAGCTCAGTTCAGGGTATCTGCTGGAGGCCCTCTAGGGCAGGCCCCTGTGGAGTGCTTTAGTAGTGTGGTTAATGCATTAAATCATGCTGCTTCATTTTGGGGGACTACAAATCATGGTACTTAATACCATGTTTCACATTTATTCTTACTGAATGGCCCCAGTCAGAACTAGCTTTATTCCCAGCAGACTGGGAAATGAGGCACCAAGATGCAGAACAGCTGACCTTTCAGACATGCCCACCCACTCCCAGCTGAAGCCCGGGTGCACAGAAATGGGTTGGGTTGGTGCTGGCCTTTGCAGAAGTCAGGTGAGGTCAGTGTGGGGTAAAGGAGTGTTTTGTACCCCTTCACATATGATAGCTTCACTTATTTCTGCTCTGTGTCCCTTAAGCTGTTGAGGAATATATTGCAATAAGTTGGATGTCAGCCTTGGAGCACTGCCTTGTTCCTGGATTTCCTAAGGTTTCTATAATTTTGTTGGTCTTTTGCTTTTCAGAAAGGACAAATTTTCACCGTTCCAGACCTTCCCCTCACACAGCAGACAAAAGTAAATGAAATTCCTCTGTTTTTGGTAGCATTTGACACCCACTGCAGGGTTATGTTGGGTCACCTTTGAAAAGTAGTGACAGCAAAGTTTCTAGGAGACTGATGTACTCAGGACTTTTTTAATGTCATTTTTATTTAATCTCTGTTTCCTGTCTACCATGTCCTGTAGGGCAAACCTCAAAAAACACAAACTTGTCATTAGCCCAGAAGGCCTATTCTCAGATGAAAACACATATTAAATGTTTTGGAATTATGAAAAATTGTGGAGCTGAGGGCAGACAAGTGTGCGCATAATATTTTGATTATTTTCGTCCTCTTTAAATTAAAGCTTGATGAGAATCAATGTCAGTGTCCTCGCCCTTGCAAGAAGAAAGACAGGTCTTTACCCAGAAGAGTGAAGGTAGTCAGTGCCTCCAAATGGGAAAAGTTAAGACACAGAGCATGTATGTAAGGAATACCAGACCTAAGGCAAAGGCACATTGTGCCCACCCACTCTCTGAACACAGATAAAGATGTGATTTTTCACCTGTGTTACTTTATTGAAAGGATGTCAGAAACCTTCATAGGAAGGCAGGCTAAACTGGCTATACTTTCCAAAAACAACAGAAAGAAAGTGAGCAAAGTATAGCCATAGAAAAGAAAAAAAAAGAAGTGATAGTTACATATGTATTTCTCCATTAAATTAAGCTTCCACATTTGTTTTTTATTGATTGATAAATCTTTACAATTTGCCAGATTTTTAGCTGGTATTTATTCATACCATAATGTAATGGTATCTGGTTTTCTGAATATGTATTTTATATGAATAATCTCTTGTTGTAGTAAAAAAAATTCTGCCTAGTAGATTTGAATCTTCTTTTAATTCAAATACTTTAGTTCCAGCTTGATACAGAAATATCTACACATGATAGTCTGTTTCACTTGAAAATACATAGTCTAAATACCTTTTCTTAGCCTTGGGGAGAATGAAGAAAAGTAAATCTTTGATTCCTTTCTTTATTACTAATGTTCCAGCTGCTCTGTTAAGTTGGAGAAAAAAATCAAGTGAGAAATATGTGAAGTCCCAAATGTACCACCTTAAAAAGAAGTTATGACAGTTCAAATTAATTAAATGAACAAATAGTAATAGCTGTTTCTGTGGTGGTGTACCTGGTAAAATCTGTGTATCTGTTTCAGAATGAACTTTAAAAGCATTTTGCAAAAGCCAGGCAAAAATTGTCATAAAGCTTTTTAATGCTGCCCTTTCCATGCTATCATGCAATCCAGTATTTTGAGTGTACTTTGCTATGGATTTGCTTTAGGAGATGCAGTGAACCATACAAAAAATTTGTACTCCACTTTGTTATGCTAAGCATAAGTTTGTCTCCAGAAAGTTTACAATGCAGATCAGGTTGAGCTTTGTGTGGCCTGGTGTGACTGTTAGTATTAATCTTTCCTTTACACATTTCAGTTTTTCTACTATAGCTTGGAAATTGTGGCTATAATAACACACAAAGGTGTTGCCTTTCTTTCTGTTTTTTCTCTCTTGCTCTTCCTTTCCCAAGATCTCTTTTTCTGCTCATACAAAGCTAAATTACAAGATGGTATCTGATGGATATCAGCATCTTTCACAGCAGCTCCATTCCAATTGCAGATGCTGCCTACCAGGGTAAAGCTGACATTCTTGTTTGTGAACAGACAAGAACAACAGTTTTAAGTTAAGGAATAACTGAATTAATAACTGGTAATAAGGTAAGTTGTGATTGGTGGTTCACATGCAGGTAAAAAAAAACCAGCTTCTATGAGCCTGTAAACTTCTTATTGAGCAGAAAATAATACTGAAGATAAGCTTAGAAAGGAACAGGACATGCTGCCCTTAATACCCAGGTTTTCTTTGTTATTTCATCAGAGATTTAACTTGTGATCCTGGGCAAGCCATTCAATTTCAGTGCATATCTTTCATCATCTGAGAAGGTGAGGAGGAAGCATGCCTGCCTTATGCGATGGGAAAGGAACACTAGTAATTTTTACCTCAAGCATCATGGGAAAGTCTGTTAGAATTGAGGATTGATATTTATTTTTCTCTTAAATCCAGATTTTTTTCCATCTCTTGAAGTACAATGCACACAAGCACAACAAGGCAATTATTTCCTAATATATCCAAGATAGTTATATGCACGTGTAGTACTGCACAAGTATGTCTGTAGAGATCAGCTTCATCGACTCTCTAATTTCATATAATCAGAGATGCATAATCCGGATCTCTCCACACCCTTGTTATGGATTCTGGCCCTCTAAAAGCTTCTAAAACATTTAACTCTTCTCACTGTGGAGTCAGCTAAGAAATGTAAGCAACACCATAGCAAACACTCTGTACAGAGTAATTTTTGCGTGGGATAAACCTCTCGAGCAGTGATATCTTTGCATACTGACAGATATAAATACACAAAAATATAGACTGTACATATGGAGAGGGATAGACACGATCTCTAGTAATGAAGTTCCTTGCATTGCTTATCCAGTGGTTATTAATGAAAAGAGTGTTATACCACAGTATTTCTCCTTCATGTGTTTTTCAGGGTTGAAAGTATTGTGTTTCATTTGCTCACATAATGCACCCTAAGTGCATGATCCTGGGGATAAATAACACACTTCCATATCTGTTTCATCCATAGCAGAGCCAGTTCAAGCATTTCCTGGCTTTCATGTCAATCACAGAGTCACTGGGGTTGGAAGTGACCTCTGCTCAAAACAGAGGTGTCCATATGGTCACACCAGGCTGCTGAAGAATTTATCCAGTCAGATACTGAACATTTCTGGAGGTGGGGACTGTAAAACCACCACCCTGGGCAGCCTGTCTACTGCCTTACTGTCCTCATGGGGAAATAGGTTTTTAGTTCTGTTCTGTGTTTCAACTTAACATCATTGCCTTCATCCTTCCCCCTTGCACTTCTGTGAAGGGTCTGGCTCCATCTTATTGATGATCTCATAGGTTCTTCAGGCTGAACAAGCCCCGGTCCTGCAGCATCTTCTCACATGGTAAGGGCTCCAGTAAACTTCTGCTGAACTCAGCCCAGTTGATTTATGCATCTTGTACTGGGGACTCCAAACTCTACATGTAGATATGAATGTATATATATATATATATATATATATATATATGTGTGCGTATATGTACATGTGGCTTAACAGGTGCTCCATAAATGGAGTCTCCAGCTCCCTCAATTTACAGGCTATGCTTCTAATGACACTGCTCAGGATGCCATTCAACCAGGAAACATGGGGTTTATGTCCCACTTATATCTGCCATGGTCCTCTGGGCCTCTTCATTGGGGCTACTCCCCCACCAGTCTCTCACCAGTCTGCATTGCTGCCAGCCATTCTTCCTTTTCAGGGGCAGGACTATGCTGTTCACACTGAATTTCATAAGTTTCCTGTTGTCCTGTTTCTCCAGGCTGTCCAGGAAGCAGCCCTGCCTTGGAGCATATTGGCTGGCCCCTCAGTTTGGTGCCATCAGCTGATCTGATGAGTGAGCAGTGTTGCATCCTCCACGTGACTGACAAAGATACAAAGGTCCCAGGACAGACCCCTGTGGGCTCTGCTTCCCACCAGCCTCCAGGCAGAATACAACCCATTAGCTACCAACGTCTGGGCCCAGCCATCCAGCCCTCACTCTCTCTTTGTGCAGAACCAATCCTGCTGAAGAATAACATGGACAGAAACAGTTTTGGCTGGATGACATAACTGATCCAGTTTTCTGCAGAGCCATGATTTCAGATGTGCCATGACAACGCTGGGGGAGGTGTGGAGGTGTAAACCAATTCAAGGCAAGGAAGGTGGCAACTTAGACCAGTGGCACCATTTAATGTATGAACTAGTGGCATACACTAAATGTTAAAATTTGAAATCCCTTAACCACACAAAAATGCATAAGAAGTTTGCTTATCTGTGGGCTTGTAAAAGTTTTCTACAGCTTCCTAGACAAAATATTTGTATATTCAGGGAGAAAATTACATACTTGCAGCAATTAATATTTTAACCAACTGGCACCATTGCCAGTCTAGTGCATGCAGTTACAGTAAACAGAGTACGATTTGCGTTTCTCTTGGTCTGTGTTGTACTCTTTCTTCATTTGTTATGTTATTGTTTCTTCTCAAGTGAAATTAATATGCAAACAGACAAAGTTTGGAGGAGAAGGCTGTTAGATTATTTAAACATTTGTCCAGAGTAAAAGAGGAAGTCCACAGCACAACTGTGAAATCTGTACAAAACTCCCGTATCCTACTTGCAGTGCCTTAATGATTATGATTTTTATAAGTGCCCAAAGATATGTTCATCCATGGACTACCTCAATAAGAAACAAGAGAAACCAAACCCCCAACACTCTTTGTTTTATAAACCAAGCCTAAAAGGTTTTAAAACCTAAGAAATTAAAAAGAGCAAAAGATCTGCCATGCTTTGTGCTTCTAACATACTAGAATATACAAGTTACTTTATGTTTATAATAAAAAATTACTTGGGATTAGATTTTCGCTTCCTTTTAATTCAAGTAAATGTTCCAGAAACGTTTTCTGCATAATATGTACTTCAAAGTTCTCTTTTTTTTCTTTTTTTTTTTTGGGGGGGGGAAGTGTCAATTGAGGACTGCTACTGTGTGGTTTATAGGGCATATGAGGATCACAGTTCTAAGAATGGCATGCAATCCACCTCTCTCTTGTCTTAATTAATTTCAAATAACATTGGAGCATGATGCTCTGAGGATATAAGTGGTATTGTTGTGTACAAGGGTATTGTTTTCCTATACAAACTTACCCTAAAGTAAATTATTTTCTTAAAGAAGTAGCAGGTTTTGCAGCTTGCAGCTAAAAACTCCAAGTATTAAGGAGATGAAGGCAAAGGTTACAAAAGTGTACTGGGCAAAGGCAGTGCATGCATCACTTTCTCCTTAAGCTTTAGCTTAGAAATCCCAGTGCCCCGTGTGCCTCTATAAGCACCGTAAACTCAGAAATTAGTCTGACATATTTAAATGGTACATTTGAGCTCACTCTGCTAGTCTGTGTGAACTCTCTGAAGAGATCAAGCGAGTTTGCTCAGATCATGAACTCAATACCAATACTTTAATGCCTGACAGCAGTTCTGCTTAAGTCCTATTGATCAGTCTTGTCACGTGATAGCACTCCACTGTGTTACCCAAACCCTTTATGGTACACATGCTCCTGTCCCATGCTAATAAACTCGTCAGGTCACTTGTTGCAACAGCTTCATCATCACCTCCAAACTGCACCCCTTCAGGTCTAAACCTGTTGTTTCTTTCAGCAATGTCTGGGTGTCTCCCAGAGTGGGGGTGGTTGTAATCATGCACCCCCGCCCCGTTGTACCACTTGCAATTTCTTCTTCTTGCACATTTATGTAAGGACAGAGGTGCAAAAGTGCTACAGCAATGGGAGATGTAACTTTCCAGTTCAGAATCATAGTGACACATTTTCTAACAAATGCAAGTTTCGCACCTACGTGTTTTTTTGCATGCTCTTTCTCAGTGCTCTTTCCCATTCCTTATCCCTGCTCTGTAATTCACCAGGTTCTGTTGTTAAATTATGATTCCCATATGTTATTTTCTCAAGAAAATCAATCCAGTTTTCTAGATTACATGCAAGACATTTAATGACAAACATTTTCTGTAATATCTGTAGATTAGACCCTTTATTTTCCTTCACTTTTGTATATGTTAGTCATTAGCTCAGCAGAAGTGTTAAAAACTATAAATTATTATTCAGTGATCTATGTAGAAAAGTGATGGAGGTTCTGTCATAGGAACCTGAGGCACTGCACCTGATGAAACTGAAGGTCATGTTAGACCAATAATTCATTGTTGACAGTGGCCAGCGGGAGAGATACTTAGGGAAAATGTGTAGAAAATATTGTTCCCTCCTGTTGGCAGGTTCTCCTCTGTGTTGCACAACAGGAGTATGGGAATCAGTCTTCATCAATTGAAACAAGAGATGTTCTGGCTGTATGTATGAGGGAACAAAAAGTTCATCAAGAAGACAATTAATCATGGAACAGATTGTCCGGAGAGGTTGTGAACCCTTCCTCCTTGGAGATTATCAAATAGCTTGAATCTCTTGGCTTGTATTCAGTGTTGATGCTGCTCTGAGCAAGAGTTTGACTAGGTCACCCAGGCCCCTCATTGATTCTAGAAACCTTGTAGGAGTAATTGTCCCTTTTGCAATCAGAGAGCTATCACATCTCTGAGCAGTTCTCGCCCTGATTGCATGTGTCTAAATCTGTTTTTCATGAAATGAACAGCTGCAGTTTTGTTTGTTCTAAAGGCAACAGTATTTAGACTATAATTTCATAGAATTTTATTCAGCCAAAGACCGTGATTATTTTTATTCAAACATTGGCTCAAATGTCACCTTTAGATGCATGGACAGACAGCTGTAGCTATATAACAGAAATCAGTGACATTTCAAATACACCTTCTGTGCCAATAAGTGTTCTTGGTTAAAAAGTTTTAATTATGGCCCCTTGGAGCAATTATTTTCAGTAGTTTTGTGAGATGCATCTGCTATAGGTATTTGCCCTGCTTTCTGCAATAATGCAATATCCTTTTGTTGATGATATGAACGCCCAGTAATTGCATCCTGTTTCTCTCTTTATTCACGTGTCCATGGACTTTAGTAACAATAAGTACTTAAGCATTATTAAGTTCATTGCGCATTCAAAATAATTTACAAACATTTTGAGGTTTTTTTGTATTTTCTTTTGTTGATGTGGTGCTTTGAATTTCTAGAGCGAGCTAGAAAATAACTGCAGAGAGGTGCCTTGGCAATTAAAGCTAGGACCAGAAGCCCTACTCAGTGTGAAAAAACGTGTATGCCCCATCCAGTAGTTCTGGCAAGGCTAAAGCAGAGTACAACTGATTTGCGTGTAAGCATAGGATGTTGTGAACCTTAATTCCAGAGGAGATTACTTCAAAATATTTTGCATTGTGAAGGGAATAATTTAAGGAAAGGATTCTGTTCATGTATATTGATTTCAGACATCAACTAAAGATGAAGTCTGAAATCAATTTGTTTTTGAAAATAAACTGTGAAGCTAAAGGTGTACAATATCTGCCAGATCTCAAAGGATATGAGCCCACTGACAATCCAGGTATAGTTCCTTTCTTTTGGTAGAACTTGACTTGAGATAACTAAACTAAGAGATTTCCTGTCATGTTTGATGAGCAGAATGCAAAAATCATTTGTCCTTTACAGTGTCCTAGGAGGCAAAGAAGGAATTTCAGAGACTGTCCAACATGACTTTGATGAGAAAGTAATTAAAGTCACTGACTGAGCTGTCCACATGTTTGAGTCAGATAACAATGTAATTGGCTGTAATGGTCCCTGTGCTGAAGGACAGTAATCAGAAGATAGATGTGGCCGAAACCAAATTTGCTAGGAGAAATTTTATTGGCATTTCTAGCCAATAGTAGTAAGTCAAAAAGTTAATTTTACTTTACACAAGAGCTAAGTAGGCTGTGCTGTGCTGATTTTTGAAGAAAAATGAGAACATAACTCAGTATCTAGATGGTTTTATCTTTTTTCATGGTAATAACCTTCTATTCTTAGTTTACAGTTACTATTATCACCTCCTTCATTTTGCAGTGGGAATCACATGTGCATCATGTATACACCTCAATAGTTCTACCAACAGCAAGTGACTTTGCAAGTCCTGCTGATGGGCCATCAAACCTACACCATAGACTCATCACAGCATACAGTGGTGTTTAGGAGCTCATCTCCTCCCTCTCCAGGATGGTTAGAAACTAATTTTAACTACAGATAATTTTGTAATTTGCAGGCAAAGAAGTCAGTTTGACATACTCCTCTTAGCCTGATTGAATTAATTTTAAATGCTTTGGCAGCTTTTCACCATGCTGCTGTTAAAAGAATTGCAGATAATGACACAACTTACAGCTGATCTCAATCCTTCCGCGAAAGGAAGAAAATAGCAACCCCCTACAATAACCACAGCCAACCTAATTCTTTGTGCAGCTTTAATTACTTCTTTCCTCCCCCTAGATTTTTGTCAATTTAGGCTCACATGGTTATTTTGGGATATAAAGTAACCAAGCATACATATTCTGATTTTTTAACAGCACTAGGTTTTCTGGGTGCACTTAAAAACCACAGACATTTTCCAATTCCTACATAATTTTTTACAAGATTTGATGCTCTCAAGTAACATTGAGAAGTTCCTTCATTGAACTACATAGATAGTCCATTTCCTTCTCCAATAACATTATTTTAGAGGAGTCAGTGTGACGCAGTGTGAATCCGACTATAAAACATCTGTCTGTTTTCCTTTATTGCAGTTCCATGCATTTGTCATTCATGACCAACCAGTCTAAGCTGAGCAAAGAACACAACACCTGAGCACCACTACAGCCTTTACCCAAATGCTCCTTGAGCCTCTAACAAACCTGAAAGGAGTGTTACTTTTTCAGCTTGTGCACCATATAAATAATTGATTATTCTTTTCTCAGTCTTCCAGCACCTCTAAACAATGGCTAGGAGGGCACAGCAAGGCAGGTTACTGCTCCCCATTCATCCCTTGTATCAGCTGGGAAAAACATCTGGTTTTGCCCCTGAAACTCAGTGCATGTTGGAGTATTATGATCATAGTTGTCTGTCAGTCAGCAGTGTGTCAGTCCTAGGAAAGCTTTTTCCCCTTACAAAGGCAAAAGAGCACCAAGACAATTTTCTATGAACCAGGGTTCAGACCTAAATTTCAGGTGCACAATTCTCATGGTTGCTGAAGTAAGACAGTAATGTCACTTTTAAGAATATCCTGAATTTAAATCGCTGGCAGCAAAAGCAGTACACTTTTAATTTGTACGTTAAGTTGATTGGATTTGAAACAAACAAACCGTGACCCTTACTTTTCTTGCAATATTCTTCTTCCAGTACCTTTGCAGGAAAGAACCATTCTTAAGGCACCATTTTTAAAGAAATCCACAGTCAGCATGTACCATTTTTAAAGCAATCCACAGTCAGCGTGTAAATAGTCAGCCTGTAATTTAATTTGCATATAAACTAATCATTTGCACACTTAAGCAGTAGAAGGGCACACACACAAGTTTTTATATATCTTAAGTGATGCTAACAACTTCTGGGTTCATAAATTTGTCATTGAAATTCAGCCTGTAACCATGAAATAAATCTCAAACAAACCTATTCATTTCTGCCCCCTCCTGAAGCTGATCACTCACATTTGTGCTGTTGTAGCTACTTATGGCATTACCCTCAAAACTGGATAATTTATATGATCAAGGTTTTTAAACTCCTGTTTCTCTCAAAGCCTTCCTTCATAATATATTTCTGAAGATGAGGTGAAGATCAAGGTGTATGAGGGAGACAGAAGAAGTAGAAGATAAGCCAGTTTTGCTACTGAGTAAAAAGTACATGGGATGAGACATTTACCCATTAAAAGCAAAAGCTTTTTAAAAGCAAAAAAAAAAAAAATATAACCAATTAAAATACAAACCAATCTTTAAATTGGACCTAGCACTCCGTGGTCAGTTCTTTGTAGATGACCATATTGATCTTTCAAGTCTGTATTTCTCCTTTAGACTCTGCTTAAGCAAAATCCTTTAACAAATTATTAGCCTTGGGTATTTGAATGCTTTTATTGGAGTTTATTATAAATAAAATACAACTCACTTCAAATACTTTCCTAAATGTGGGCATATTTGATTGTTTTAAGTTATATATTCATCTATGCATTCAGCTGAATCTGGGCACTTGTAATTGTCCATGTTAGAGACTATATAGCTGATAAATATCTTCGATCACATCGTATGGAATGAAAGCTCCTTGCTCAGTCTTAAGGATGGCATTTTAAGAGAAGTGCAGGACAAGACAGGAAAGGAAATGTAAGACCTTTTGACATAAGAAGGCCACCGGTAACATTTCTAGTGTTTTACTTGGTAAAAGTAATCATAAAATAAGTATTTCTCAGGATGTTGAAAATATCAAAAAATCAACATTTAAAATGTGTTTAGATGTGCACATGGCTGCTATCTAGATGTGCACATGACTACTATCTTGAAATAAGTGTAATGACATAGCCTTAGATGAGAAACTTGGCAGAAATAAATTCCTCACTTAGGATTTTATCAGCAGCTCTTAATATCTGTAGTGACCATTACATAGTGCAAACTATTGAGTCTGTCTACAAAGAGCCTGGTTGATCAGAGTCTTCCCAGCACTATCAAATAAGCTCTTAGAAGTGAGCCTGACATTCCTTTAAAAATGCACTAGAGAGATTGAATGTTACCTGCGAATGGTGTAACCTTCATTGAGCAATTCTGTCTGCTGTGTAAGTCCTGTTAACAGCTGCAATGGCAGTGATGATTCAGCCCATGACATGTTTATCTGATCCGTGCTCAACAGGTGCATTTGAGCTGTTTCACATCCATGCAGTGCCTAAGTAATGCAGTGTCTAACTGTGTTTACATCACCAGGGGCTGAGAAAATCAAGGCAGCTTCTTTTGTCACCTTTCCAGAGCAAAAGAAAAGGGCTTCCTTTGCAAAGGCATTGCTAACCCACAGTGGGCCAGCTGTAGAGGAATGAGGGAAGGAGAACTTAGCCAGTTCTCACACAAGAGTTGGGAAAATGGCTGATCCCTAGGGCGTTATTACTGAGCCTCGTGCAACACCCATTTGTGCCAACTTAACCTCTGGCCTGGCCTTCACAGGGAACCTTGCTATTAAAGGGGGTTTCTGGGGATAGAAAATGGATGCATGGAGGCCCCAAGGCTTATGCCAGCCACTCTGTGCATTGCCCCAGTGTTGCAGTGGCCTGCAGAAAGGTGGGCCAGGCTGTGAACACAAGGCAAGACAGCGTTGCCCTTTCTTCTGCTTCTGGCAAATGAAAAATGGTTTATTGCCACATGTACTAATCAGGCATTCATCATGCTTACCTCCCAAAATCTTGCTGTGTTTCCACTGTACCTCAAATCACTTCCATAAATCAACTATACTTGTAACTGGGATTTCTAGAAGAGTCTGAAGTAATTTGTTTGAAATTGCCCTGAATTACTTCTAACCAAGTAGTGTTAGCAGAACCTTTTAATATTTGTGGAGAAATACCATGCTTACATTTCAACTGCTTTTTCTACTCAAATGTTAGGAAAAGTCCTTTTGAAGTCTCTATACATACTCACTCTTCAGCTTAATTGAAATACTTTGATAAAAGTGAGACCAAATCTTTAGCACTGAGACATTTAACCAGAATATCTAAATTTTCATAGCGCCTCTAAATTGCTTCTAAATCTGACCTAAGTAGTCTGACCCTACTTAGCTTCTAAAATCTGCAGAGGCAAGTGTGAGAAAGACCTAATCCCTAGTAGGCTGTGAATAAATCACTGTAAATAAAATTCACTTACAGTTATGTCAGCTTACATTGGCAAATACAAGTAATATTATTAGTATTTCTATTTCATATTTAATTGGAATATGTAAGTATTCTTACAGAAGAGCCAAAGGTCCTGAAAGACTTTGCAGCAAAAACATCAATCTAAAAATTATTAGCATGTTTTGGTTTAGACTTGGGTCAATAATATGTTGTGCATCCCATTAGGCAGTATGTAGTAGGAGGTCTTCTTTCAGCTGTGCCTAGTTTAATACAGTGCTGCCTGGCAAATCTGGATTCTTTAGCTGAGGTTGCAGTGTTGTAGTATTGTAGCATGTTATTCCTTTTTGTTTGGTTGTTTTTTGTTGTTTTGTTGGGTTTTTTTTTTAACTATAGTGTTCCTCAGTTTAAATTCTCAAGGGTTTGGCCAGCATGGATATCCTTTTGGCAGTATCCAAATACTTCAGCTACATAGCATTTCAGTGATAGATGATATATGAAATTTTACCAATGTGAAATGCACAGCTTACACTTTCTTCAGAAACTATACCCAACATAAGAACATAAACAGGACTGATGCACAAATCCAGCAGAAAACCCTTAGGTAAATTCTTTCCAGTTCTGTCACAAAAACAAAATGAGTTTTTAGACTCTAGGGTCTCTCTCTGATATACCTTACCACAGGTAAAGTTGATGCCTGTCAGCTGGTGAAAGGTGGCTGTTAGTTTAAGAACATTTTTCCACACCCTGATGACTATCTGATAGCCAGAATCTAAATCAAACAGAGCTTTGTGCCTTGGGCTGTGCCTCTGCAAACCTTACTGTTTAACTGAGCAACAGTATCACAGATCATCCACATTTATTTATTACTTCTTTTAAATATTTACCTGGTACTCAACATTTGGGAGTTTTTGAATCAAAGAAACATCAGAATTAGAAATTCAACAGATGTTTGTGAGAAAAAATACTTATCACATGCTTAATTGCTCTTTGCATTTAACTCTTCTTATCTGAAAAGCCTTTTGGCAGTTAAAATTTGCTAAGACTACAAGACTGTATTAATCCAGACCAGAGAAAAATAATACAATTTGCTGCTACAGTGCTGTTTTTCACATTGATATGTATTTGATGCTTGTAGATAGGACAACCCTGGAATGAATATCAGCTTCAATTTCCATTTAGTATTCCCAATGAATAATGTTTACAATCCAGATACATTATAATGCTTCTCCTATCAAGCCAACTGTTGTATTTTGGGCAACCAGAGGCAGATTTTTCCCTGAGACTATGCGTTTTTTCTGCCATTTAATTAATTCAGAAAATCCCAAGTTCACTGGCCATGAAGCAGCAGTACAAGTTTATGTGTTTGTTGAAGTCATATTCTTGGTGAATTATTACAATGGCAATTGGGAACGGTTTTCCTGTTGCTGTTGCTTCAGTAGCAAGCAGTACTATGTCATCTTGAATTTTTCTGCAACTTGTTACTGTCTTTTATTCTTCCTCACAAACTTGCAGATGAATAGTCAGAGAAACTCTCACATGCATTGGCAGTTCCCCACATCAATAATGGTTTGTTTTGCTGCTCACAAATGGACTAAGGAGGCTGGTCCCAGTGGTCATTAGCTGGGCTTTCCTCATTTAGTTATTTTGTAGATAAAATACCTCAGATCTATTCTATCCTCAAAAAGGTACTGAAATGATACCAATCTGATTGGAATCTAAATGTGGAAAAGAAGTTGCATGACCCATTCACCCATTTCTGGCAGCAGAAGGGACAAGTTACAAACACTGACGCTTGTAGGGCTATGAGAAGCTCTGAATTCTTACTGTGAAAGGTCTCTAACATGGGTGATGTGCTCCTTATATTGTTCCTCTTTTGTCCTCTGGCAGAACCTAATGAGTTCCTGAGGGTAATTGCTCTCCTGTCATGAGGTCTTTTTAGTATGGATTACAAGCAGATGTGATGTGCTCACAGCTGTGGTGTTCTGTAAGAAGCATGCATAAATCCATCCAGACAGAGATGATAAATGGAGGAAAGCTCATAGAAATAGCAAGGGATCTCACTGATGTTAGCAAACAGGGACAGCCCGATTTGCTTCACAGGTATATACAGTATTTTCCTTCTACTTTGGCTGCCTATAACCAACTGCATTTCCTTGCGCTTGCAGGTCATTTAAGCACAGTGTCTAATCTCACATTGTCATTGCAGAGTTCAGTCTCTCACCACACAGCAGGCACAGATACCAAAATAGCTCAGGAAGCAAGACTTCTCCATGTTCTCCCTTTCAAGTAACATGCCAAAACAACAGCTGTTATCATTTCTAAGTTGAGTAATTTAGTACAACCCATTTCTTACTGTTGCAGCTGGTATTGCTGAAGTACTGCAACTCCATTGGCACAGGTTTGTGCATTTGGCAAAATGTTCTTCATTATGAACGTCTGAGCTCTAGACTGCATCTCCTATGTGATTAAGGTCTGTGTTGTCTTATAAACTCTCTGGAAAACTCATCTTTGCATAAGTTTCTTATAGAGAGATCTAGACATAATGACTAGGATTTTATTTCATTTATTTGTCACAGCATTTATTGTTGGCTGGGGGAGAGACTAGATTGATTGTGAGATTAAATGACATGAAAATACCCTGATCACGGGACAGAAACTTATTTGTGCTAAGAATCTAAATAATGCAATAATTAGTAATTCTTCACAACAAAACAATGAATCCTATGTAAGTTTTTGATAGAAGCATGGTCTATCAGCTAGGTGAAAGATGCATTTATGACCCATGAATCAGAGTTGGCCTGGCCATCAGTTACTGGCAAACAGGGAAGCAGAAAAGCTAGACTTTATTCAAGAGTATATTGAAATGGGTCAGGGTTTTTCCATTAGTAAAAAGTCTCCTATTGCCCCATTTGGTTTCCATAAAGCAGAAAACTTCCCCTACACCATCTATTACATCATTCAGACAGTACAAATTGATCAGAAACATACCATTTCGCCTACTGGCAAAATCTATTATTTTTTATAAGATGAAAATTTATGTGCTGAGCAAGGTGCTGCCATAACTAAGGTGAGCATTGTGGTCTATTCAAATCGCAAACCCTTCAGCCTCCATGCAACAGAGCATTGCAGTCTATTCAAAGAGTAAACCCTTCAGCCTCCATGCAACAGAGCTGTATTATTTCCAACAACACAAGTTTTTCCAGGTAGAAGGTTGTTTCATTGTTTTTTTCCCTAAGTTGCAGCCAAGGATTACTGAGGTAAGGTGTTTTCTCAGCATTCGCTGCTACATGCTGTAACAGTGCAAGATACTGAATACTGAATATGTCTTTTTTTCTGTATGTATTTTCAACTGGTGGTGTATACTACAGTGTGCATTGCTCTCATTGTAGAATGTTCCTTGTGAT
Organism: Ammospiza nelsoni; assembly: GCF_027579445.1. Lineage (NCBI taxonomy): Eukaryota > Metazoa > Chordata > Aves > Passeriformes > Passerellidae > Ammospiza > Ammospiza nelsoni. Next base: position 115,159,046 of record NC_080633.1, read on the forward strand.
GAAGTTCTGCAAAAGCCACAAGCTGGCCATCCTTGCCAAGAAAACAGGGACAGATTCAGTTCCTATGGCATATACATTCATAGCCCCTCTGTTAACCAGTGGGGAAATTTCATATACAAACCATTGAAATACATGCATGGAACTGCTACAGGGAAAGAAAAACTGGTTGGGTGGACCTTCATGCTACAGTACCTGTCACTAATACTTGCCAAAGCTAATTGGAACTGCTGGTTCAAAATACAGTACCATGAGTGCTCTAGGGCCAGCAGGTTTTTTTAAAAATTCCTAATTGCCAAAATTGAACCTAGAACAATTGTCCAAGTAAGAAGCATTTAGGGATTTTGAGGGCAGTAGGTCCTGTACACATCCTGTTTATTTCACCATCAATTCAAAATAATCACTTCTCTTACAAAGAAATGTCAGTTCTCCATTCTTATTTTCTGGAGGAAACCATTAAAAATAATCTAGTAATGAAAGAAGTTCAGCTAAGCAAGTAGCAAGTAGCTGCTTCTTTTACTGCTTCTTTTTTGCTTTCTATGCAAGGCCACTGCAGAGGTTCATGTTGAGATTAGATGGGGTTTTTAACAGTTTTCTTAACTCCTTTGATTCTTCCTCCAAATGACGTGAACAGACCTCATGCCTCAAGCTTCATTGGTTTATAAACAGAGATACTGAGTGACTGATATATTGAAGGCTTCCATTTTCTCATGCTATTTCCTGTGTCTATAAGACATCCATGCAAATCTTCTGAATTTAATCATCCTGGTTATCTTTCAGTTTCTTCCCTCTTGAACAGGATGTATCTGACATATTGGTGTGTGTTGTGATAATTGTACAGTCTCAGAAACTGAGACTGAAGTAAGAAAAAACTCACATAAAAGCTTCTTTTGCTTCTGCCAGAAGCTCAGTTCAGATGAGTTCAAAGGTAACTTGGTTTTGTTTGATGTTGGTATTTTGTCCTCCAGAATCTCAGCTTAGTTATACCTAAAGTTCCTAACTCCTCTAGCAGTTAAATAAATTGAAACAACTCCAGATGAAGAAGATGATGTGTGCCTGTGTTTGCAGAAATTCTGAATAAGTGGTGTTGAGCACTGTGAGATATCTTCTTTGTGTCAATGTGTTGTCAGGTTTTTAGTGACAGTTATTGAACAGAGACCAGTCTATTTACTATTTTAATACTCTTTACAGTGTATGAAAATGAAGACTGGCAAATAAACAGAAATTATTGTACAGGCAGACCTTTTGGGTTCGTCTCATCCTTAGGGAGTTTCTGAAAAGCTGTGTCATCTTTCTCCTTCATTTTTCTGACTGGAACAGCCCATTATGCAGCAGGAAGAACCTAACATTGGCTTTTGTCCACCAGGGATGAGTCAATCACATGGTGCCTGATTCAACTCTGCAGTCTCTTTGTCTTAGTGGCAGCTCCTTTTCTCTGGAGAACAAAAGTAGATGCATTATTACACTGAAGGCATTCAACACATATGGGTCATGTTTTCAGCCTTTCTGAAATCTGACAGCTCACATGGTGTATATGAAATAAGAACTTGAGAGTGCAATGAGAAGTAACCAGCGGTTTGCAGTTTCATTTGGTGCGTTGGCTGATGACTAAGAAGGGAATTTAGCAGATGCTACATTAAGAATGAAAAAACAGATGTGGTTTTCCTATAGGGTATATTTAAGGTGTGAGGATCTTCTGGGTGGTAAATGTTAGACAAGACCAGAGCAAAGCTGAGAGCAGTCATGAAAGAAAAAGAGCATCGAAGACAACTGACACAATATTCACATTTGGGGAAAGAGAAGAGTATAGCTGGCCCATTTGTGTACCTTTCCTTAGGTGACTGATCTGGGCCATTGCCAGAGGCTTCTTTGCATCTTGCACATGAGGCTTCTTGCATCTTTGCCTGAGCCTGTGTGGCAACTCTATCTCCTTAATCTTTCCTCATTGCTGTTTATGTTTTTCTCTTGCTATTTTAATAATAAAAAATAATGACTGATTATTTTGTACATAAAGAACAATGACCTGTTCTTTGCAGGTAATCAGGTACTTTTAAAATATTTTGTAAAATTGGGAATTATCGCAAGATGATTTCTGTGTCTATTGAATCAGCCCTCTAAATATCATACCTTTTCTGTTACTTCTCTCAACTAAGCAAAAAGGCACTTCTGTAGGATTCATCAATGGCTATCACCTCTCAACAGGAAGGCCTAGGTTTCCATCAGCTTCATTCCCTTGCCTCAACGGTAGCATGGGCTCCTGCAGAAATTACGTCAGGCATCTGAAAATTATCCTAACCTTAAATGATGGTCCTGTCAGGACCATTATCTTTGAGGATGCTCCCTCAACACCATCAACACGATCACACTCATGTAAAGTCAGGTGAGCCAGCACAGCCAGTGCCATGATTTACCCCAAGGCAGGCACCAAGCCCCATGCAGCCCTTCTCTCACTCCCTCACCAGCAGGATCAGTGAGAGAATTAGAAGGGTAAAAGCTGGAAAACTCATGGGTTGAAATAAAGGGAGATTATTAATGAAAGCAAAAGCAAAAGCTATGCACGAAAGCAAAACAAAACAACGTATTAATTCAGTGCTTCCCATGGGCAAGTGTTCTGGCATCCCAGGAGACCAGGGCTCTATCACATAACAGCAACTTGGGAAGACAAACACCATCACTCCAAACATCCCCCCATCCTGCTTCTTCCCTGCCTTTCTATACTGAGCATGATGCCACATGGTCTGGAATATCCCTTTGGTCAGCTGGGGTCACCTGTCCTGGCTGTGTCTCCTCCCGCCCTCCCAAGCACCCCCAGCCCAAAAAATAGTGGCAGCACAAAAAGCAGGAAAGGCCTTGGCTCTGTGTAAGCCAAGCCATCCCTGTATTATCATCACTGTGTCCAGCACAAACCCAAACCACAGCCACTGGGAAGAAAGTTAACCCTACCGCAGCCAAAAGCAGCACAGCCTGCCAGAAGGAATAAGTGGAGCATGGGGGACATGCACACACAGGGACAGGGTGCTGCAGAGCTGTGCAAATGATGCACACAGAACCACACACCTCACCAGCTGGTCTGGAAAGAAAACACTGGAGAAGACTTAGCTTCTCTGGTAAGCCTGCACTGGCCTGTATGGAATTTGCTGGTTCCTCTGTTTTAGCCTGCATATTTTTCTTCTGAAGTAACTTTCTTTTTTTAGTAACCCTTAAGGACAGTATTTCTTTCAAGGCTTCTGTCTGACAAGACCTTTTATATTTTTAGACTGTTATAAAACACTCTACAAGGAAAAGAAGTGTGGATATTTAAACTTGGGTGAATGAATTTTCCTTAATTTATGGTGAATCTTTTAAATTAACATCTTCAATGATCAGATGCTATTGCTACTACATTCTTATGTATCAATCAAGTTGAACAATCTGGTTTTGCAGAGTTATATGGACAGGCTGTTAAGCTCTCTGAATTGTACTTTTGTGATCATCACAACACATTTCTGTGAAAAAGAACATTGCATATTCTCAAACATATTAAGTGTCATCAAGAACAGTTCCAGGGGTCCTTACAGTGACCCTGAAAAAGGCTTCTAATGTAGGAAGTGGACAATTCTACTTGTTATGAATAAGGATATATAAACAATGGCCTACCACTTTAATTCACTGCACTTTAAAAAAGTGGTGTATTTTTATTTTGAAATACATGTCACTGGTTTAAGTTTTGCCTTATCTACTGGGTCAGGAGTTTTTGTTCATTTCATTCTCTGTCTTTGTCTTCATGGAATATGCCTTCTGAAATATCACAGCAGTGCATTTATTTGCAGATTATTGATGGGCTTAAGACAAAAAGAGTGATGCTTTCTATAAAATATTCTTGACCACAGAATTATCTGTTCTTTTTAGCAAGAGAACATAGAACCCTGTAGAAAGGAACCTTTTTTTACACGTCTCTATGGGACAAGACATGGGAAAATGGATTAGTCTTTCAACTTCTCCTGGAGGCCATCTTGCTGGTTGGTACAGTTGGAGTTTCATAGGATTTAGGTCCAGCTATCTGTATATCCCCAGCCATTAAATTTTACCTAGATATCTTTTACCAAGGACAAAGACTTGAGTCAGATTGCCTTTGGTTTCTAAAACTCGCTAACCTGGCTGCATGGAGAGAATGAGATGAACTAATGGTTCATCACTGCCAAACATTAAAAAAAAAGCTTGAGCCACATTTCTTAAAGAAGCCTCTCAGTTTTTAATTTATAAAATGAGAATAGAAATATTATAATACTTTTCAAGGATGTTTGAAGCTCAGTCATAAATACTGAGGGAACTTTAATTGAGAGAATCGTTTGATAGTGTAGGCTCTATTAGCTGGAAATGGAGTGCATATCAAACTGAATTTACTGACACTCAGCTCATATTTGCTTAGGAGATTGTCTCAGAACAGATGAGTGTGAGACATGTTTATTTTAAGTCTGCACAAAATTAGACCTTGAAAATCTTTTTGAGAATTTCTGCATGCTTGACTAGAGTGTCTAGGTGCCTTGCCTTTTTTGACTAATACTGTATTTAAAACATATTTATAATAAATGTACTTGCATGCAATCTAATATAAATAATTGACTACTTAGAATAAATATTCATGATCTCAGGCATAAAACTCACTGAGTACTAAGTCACTTGTGAGCCTGTTCCTGGTCTTCACATCCATATCATTGACCTTCCGACAGTACCCTGCAGATTTTCCATCCTACCAGTTTAAGCTGTAAATTTTCATCCCAATAAGCAACTGTCTGTTTTTCTGACATACCCACAGCTCTTCTTCTTGTGTTGTGTTCAGCCAGTTGGCATCCACAGGATGTCAGAGCATATCACAAGTGAGGAGGCTTAACCTTTCAAAACCGTTTACCTCCATATGTGACCAGTTTTTGCAGCACTGCAGTATTGTGGCACAACCTCTAAGTATAGCCTTTAGATGTGTTTCTAGGAACACTGGCTTATAAATAAGTACAGTTGACAGTCTGCTGATCACAAGCCTATATTTACCACAGAGAAGTTGACATAATGTCATGAAGGATTTGACAATTAACCTTGAAAATTGCCCAAGAATGTTCAACATCTATTTTAATTTTTCTGAATAAAACAAAAAATTTAAAAATAAGAAACTTACGGCACAGGGTTCATTTGGATTGGATTACAGATGATAATAACAAAAGGGGTAAAAAATAATTTCAGTTCTATCTGAATAACGGATAGGATTTTTAAACATATTTTGGGCTTGCTATTTGATGTTTCAGCTGTGTAAACATTAGTGAAGCCGTTTGTTGTACTGCTGCTTCTTCTGAGCATTTATATTGAGTTAATTCAGAAGAAAAGTTGGCCATGTCTACTTTCCCTCTTGGAAGGTCATTCTAATGGTGCTTGAGGCTTATCTTGGATTTTTCATTGAGTTCTATTCTTTAAGTAGGAGCTTCAGCACAGAAGAAAAGCAAGCTCGTGAGTGCATGACTGATGGAAGTAAGAAAAAAGATGCACGGGTACTTCAGCTGGATAGAACCCAGGAAGCAGCATAGGAAGCTTTAACAGTTAGCAGAAGAACCCTACCACTGAAAACATAGTTCAAGTCTTGGGAAAACTAATTTTCCCAGACAGGCAGAGAAGAAGTTCTCAGCAAGGGACTGGGTCAATATTCCCTCAGGTTACATTTCCAAATCTGTAACTGAATTGGAGCTGGCACTAAGGATTCAGCGTAAGGGTTTATTTTGAGCTATAGTAGGAGTCTTATAGCAAGCTTAACATCAGTGGTATTTTTAGATGTGGGGATCTTGGCCCATAGGATTTCATCTGAAGTGCTTTAATGTCTAATTCCCACTGACATCAGGGGTGTTAAGCATTTAATTGTTGCTGAAGCTTAAGTTACTTTTGAAACTGGAAACAAGACATTTCACAAACTTCTCATGATGGATTTAACATGACTCAAATCCTATTGAATTACGCATTTCCTTTGCACCTTGTTGTACCAGGAGTCAACAAACAAGAAGTTTTACCCCTAAGGTGAAATGCTGGCAAGTACAGCCAGAACAAAAGGAAATTCTATTAAAAACCAGCTCTTTATGTTCCTCAGCAGTACTCTTTTCCTTCTGTGTGACTATGTGCTCCTACTGAAAAGCAGTTCTGGTGAGCCTTCTTTTTCCTCACAGAAAGACTCGCAGGTGTTTTTTGGTTGCTTGCAATGCATTAAACCTTTGCTCAGCTTTCCTCCCTCCCTTACTCTCTTCTCTCACAAACATTAGGTGGTTCTCTAAGGCTTTGATACTTTGCAGCTGAGGAAAGAGCCGTGCACTGCTTGGCAGGCTGACCTATTTCACAAACACAGGCAATTACTCCCACCATGGAGCAGCCCTTAATCCACAGCCAGGGACTGCAGAAGAACTTTCTGGTGTGCAGCAATCCCCTGATGCCCTGGAAGGCAAGCAGCTGTTCCCCCCTGTGCAAACACTGTGGCCTTGGGAAAGGAGACGTGGCTACACTCCTGCAAAGCTTGTCAGCTGAATCAATAATCCTTTAAAACTGTCAGCAGCAAAGGCAAATGACAGCCACCTTCAAGCTCCTTTAATTTATGCCAGGATAATGTGTTGGCAAACTCCCTCAATCCATCCTCCTACTCTGAAGGCCAAGGACCTACATGTCCTATGGCAAATGTGTGTGATTATGTAAGTGTCTGTCTTCAGAAGTGCAAAGGGTTCTTTCATTAATTTCATCCTGGGAAAGCTAAAATGAGCAAGCTAATTATATTAGCAACTTATTTAATTAATTGGAAATTTAGCCAACGTATGTGGTGCTTGCCTTTTAACATGTAAAGGCATCCTGTGCTGTGGATGCCTGCTGCATCGAGCCCACCTGGATTGGCATCCCATTTTTTCTCAGCTCTGTTATCATGCATGCCCTATAAAGTCATTTATTATACAAATTGGCTACTTCAATTCTTTTTCCTGGATGGTGTTTGCATTTTTAAAAGGCAGTGTGGAGTGTTTGCTCATTAGTCAGTATTCTTTAGCTGTCACTCAAAATAGCTGCATGACTTGATTCCCTTCTGGTTAAAAAAAAATTAAGAGAGAAGCTGCCAGTCAAGTTTACCAAACAGTCCAACAATAGAGAAACTGTAAGCCCAGAATATTCTCCAGTTTTCTTAATTATACACTGAGCAGAGTAATAGAATAATTGGCATTCATTACATGAGTTTAAGTGTTCACATTATAGCCTTCTATTTTGAGGACATTATTACCATGCAGTAGTAATTCGGTTCAGCTTGGTGATACCTAGAATACAATAGCTTTTGTAGAGTTAGGGAAATTTGTTCATATTCTACTTGCAAATAAGCCAGTAAAATTGCTGCTTGATACCTAAAGATGCAAAATAAATTTTTAAAGACAAGTGGCAAATCTTGATTATTTCAGAAAATAATTGATTTAGGCAAATATCTTTATTTATGAAGTGCTGCTATTAAATTGCTATTTAAAAATCAGAGTATATACCCTGTATAGCTCAGAAGTTCCACATGTGGATGTGGAATGTGCCATTGGCCAAAAATGATGAATTCATTTGATTGAGTAATTGTGCTGAGTATACCAGGTATGGTATTTTTAAAAGGCCCATAAGGGTTTAGTGAACCAAATACCACTAATGACCCATAGCATTTGTGCTCAGTCCTCAAGTCTCTCAGATGAGGAAAGCTATTAGAATTTTATGCCTCTGCAACACTAATCTAAGAAGAATTAATTCACCTAACAGTCTTTGCCAGTGAATTAGCACGAAACCCGTTGGAAATTTGTGTTCACAAATGTGAAGTCTTGAACAAATGTATCACCACTGTCATAATCTTCTGAATGGCATCTAAGGTTGGAAAAACTCCAGAAAAACGTCTCTCAAACTCAACCCAAAGGCGTGCTAGTGTTTGCAGCAGGCATCCTCAGCATGCTTTAAGCACAGTGGTTAAACACTCTCTTGGGTGAGCACAACCACAAAGCACCACCTCCAGTTGTGAGAAGATAAACTAAGCCCTTCTTGATCTAGAGTGTAAAAAGCTGCTAAGTTGGTAAGACAGCTTGATTTATATAGCTCTTGAGAAATGGCAGTTGTGATCATTCTGATTTGTAGTTGCTAGCCAAGTGCTTGAAAGAATGAAATAAATACCTGTCACTGCCCACAACTGTAAAACACATCATTCACAAACATTCTCTCCTTCATGCTTTCACCTATTTTCAAAGCCCAGTTGCTTTTGATAGATTAAGTGGGACTCAGCTGGCTCCCAAAATATACAAGCTGTATATATTTTTGCTAAACTGATTGCTCAGGAAAGAAGTTTCTGAAGATCCAGCTGATGAGTCAATGTCTGCAGTGCAGGCACAGATTGTAATGCTGGCTCATGGGCAGGGGGCTCGAGTCCTCTGATAAGCACAGCACTGATGCAGACAGATAATCTGGTGTGTCAAAGTTTAGCCAAGCAGTCTGCTGCCCCATGGTGCTGAGGTGCCATTGGAGCCATGCTCTTTGTGCCTGGGATAATAGTTTTAATGCTTTAAAACTCCTGGGTTCCTACTCTTCAAAAGGCTTTGTAGGTTGGTATTTCAGGCAAATCATTCAGCTCCTTTTTCTCGGGTTCATGCATCAGGAAAATGGATGTCATACCAACATTCTTCATCCGCTATTTTAAGAATAATGCAGTGACTGCAGAGAATACTAAAATATTTTGAGAAAAGGTGTTAGATCTGCAGAGAATTGTTAAATGTCCCATTCACGGGAGCACGCACATTCTGGCAGCCAACGTTGCTCCTCTTGAAGAGCTTAGAGGAATACAATGGAGCTATAAGGGGAAATTTTGTCACCTTTTCGGCATGGATAAAGGAGAGTGAATCTTATACTGGAGACAGAAATTATGTGTTTTATTACTGAATATTGTCAGACACAATTTTTTGTACAAACATCACTTGTATTTCCCAGAAGCCTCTGAGATGCTCAGTTTATTAACTCTTTGCACTGAGAATAGGCTGTGTTGAGATCATGCCTATGACTTTATCTATTTTAATGTTAAATTATGAATTTATGGATCTAGGTACTTTGTGAATAGCATAAGTTATTTTAATGCAGACAGAAACACAGGGTGATGGCAAATAATTACAAATATATTCCTACAGTCTATGAAACTTTACCTGATTACTTGACTATTGTATTCAGAGTTTCCTCACCTCATTATGAGAAAGAGAGGTAATAAAAATGTATAAAGGCACAGGGCAGGGGTTATTCTGATGGCATAACTTAGGAAACAAGAGTGCTAGTCAGAACAGAAGAAAGTGAATTGAAATGCCCTAGATAATGAAGGCTGCTTTGGAAAAGCTAGGAAGCAGTGAATTTCCTTGCTGACTTGATAGTTACTCACACAAGCAGACCTTTGTCCTCAATATGACATCTTGTATTAAAATATGATAAAAACTTGCTTTAAAATTCAGAAGAATATTTGTTTCCTATGAAATTAATTGCTGTAGCGGGATCTTTTGTAAAAAAAAAAAAAAATTAATAAATAACCATAGTTATCAGGACTTAAAAAAAATCCTGTCTTCTTAAGGAAAGCAGGTGAGCTGGCAAATAGGTGCTGCCTGTGTGTGACTACACACAGGCTGGAAAACAGAGCAGTGCTTTGCTGGGACAGGATGCTGTTGCCAAGAGGAATGAGCATGAGAGGGCAGATGTCTGGTTTTATGGTGGACCACAACACATTTCTGAACCAGACAGCTCTGATCTCAATGCTCCAGACATCAAGAGGTTTTATCTAAATGCAGATACCTGGGCACTCTGTCCCAGTGCTGGGATGGGTACAGGGATGTGGAGATACCAGATGAGATGAACACAGGAAGGGACGAAAAGAGCTGAGAATCTGGAGCACCTCTACAGAAAACAAATATATGAGCTGGGAAACCTGTGGGAAAGCAAGAAATGTAAGGAACATTGGGAAAAAGCAGTTTGAAAACCTTGCGGATGAGGTAACAAAGAGAAAAGGAAGGTGTCTCAGGCAGCATTTGGGAGGGAGTGACGCTGAGTCCTTTTGGGGGCAGAAACAGTAGAAGGAAAAATGTAGAACTGAAATGGACAAGATGTTTAATCTATGGTTAACTATTTTGTGAGAGGAGGACTTGAGTATCTCAGAAAGATAAATTAAATCATACTCCCCTTGATAGACATTGCTTTTCAAGAGCAAAATAAGAAAAATGTCTAAACAACTTTGTATTCATATACTGTTCTAAACATAATCAAAACAAAATTCCTGTCTCCTGTTTCCCAGACCAGGTTAAGATTTGGAAAAAATATTAACAATTTAAGTATGCTAGGTTATTCCAAAAGTGTTGCATTTATTCCTTGTCTAGTATCAATATATGTTTTTTCAAACAATAATATGTTGTTTCAAACCTGTCAGAAACAGCAATAGAAAAATCTAAAACTCATTGCAGTATAACCAGGCCAGCAGAAGTGCTAAGAGTTCAAACTAAATGCTAGGAGCTCAAAATAGAATTAATCTTGGTATCCTAACATTAAAACTTGTAGAGACATAGAGACAATCTACATACAAACTGAATGGATTTCTGATTAATGTGAAATACTTTTTCCCACCAGTGCCAGAGTGTTTGGGGAAAGGTATTTTGTGTGTGCTCAAGTAAGAACCACAACTATTAAAAAAATAAATGCCTAACCTATTTACTTCATCTCTCTGTGGAAGATCATTTGCACAAATAGATCATGGCACTTTTTTTTCCTCTAACTGGGAATCTGAACTCTTTGAAGTATATTTTCATATTACCTTTCAAATCTCAAAATGGGATATTAGTTTGTCATGGTGCTGATTTTGATTCTTTGCTTGGCAGTGTGTTTATGGCATGGCTCAGAGGGCTTTCTGTGAGCTTTGTTTTCTAACAAACAGTTATGTTTCTAATTGACTGAGAGGGATGAGTTATCTAAGTGCAGTAGCAGAGATAAGCTAGTTTTCTGCAGGCTGAATGAAGAGTCATTCACAGTTGCATATCCAAATGACTACTAAAGCTGAAGGAAAATAGCATATTTCTTAGCATACCTTCCCCCAATCAAGGACATGCACACTATCCTGTTTCCTTTCCAAATCAAAATTATTAGGGTGGACCAGAGTAACCATATTCTACTAGTCTAGTATTTTCACCAATACGTGTAGAACTACTGCTCCTGGGCTTTTATCAGTTGTTACTGGATTTTTATATCAAATTATTTACTTATGTAGTAAAGGCAGGGCAACCCCGATGATGGTGAGAAAGTGATGCATCTGACTCCACTGATATCAGAAGGCTAATTAATTACTTTATTATACTATAGTATTCTATACTGTATTACACTACATCTGAACTGAATCTGCACAAGCATTCACCTCAACAAAATCTTGTGACTGTCTGCTGACCGACAGTCTGAACATACACTTGGCCTTGATAGGGCCAAACACCAACACTTTGGGTAAACAAAACACCATCACTCTAGGTAAACAATCTCCATATCATTCTATTTTGGCACAACACATGAGCAGCAAATGAGATAAGAATTGTTTTGATCATTCTTTTCTCTGCTTCTCTCACTGTTTCTCTCAGGTTCAGAGAATATGAATCCCACATACTTAGGTAACTGTTATAGATTGAATGCTTTATTATTGTTATTCTCTTTGTTAAAATGTCCCAGTGATGTGAGTTGATAACTTCTAGATCATGAGTGTCATAAAAATGCTTTGCTAATCTGCTGTCACACTGTATCAGAAAAACAATAAATCAAATAAATATTAGGCATGCAGCTGACTGTCACTTCCCCCTTTGTGTCGGCAGAGAATCTGATTTACAGTCATACTGCTGTAAAACTAATACTCATTTATCTGCACTTTAAGGTAGGTGTTCAGTAATCTTTAAAACATGATCTAAGTGTTTGAATTCCATTTGCAGGGCCCTCTTTGTGTTCTGTGTCCAGCCTGAACTATTTCATGTTCCAGCCTGGAGGACCCTGGCGTGTATGTCTGGAGACACTGAAACGTTATATTTTAACAAAATATTGGAGAAGCAGATAAGTTCAAGAAAAGGAGAGTGCCTATTAACATACATTCTTCAAGCAGCAAAAATAATGAAGCCTCATTTCCTGCCTTAACCACTGCCCAGATAATATATCCATTTTTTTTCCTCAGATCCCCTGGGTTGTCACACTCTGCTGTTCACTCCCTTCTTTATTCTGAGTTCTCTCTCATGACTTTGGGTTTGGATGGCTAAGAGGCAATATCTGCTGGGATTAGCTCAAAGTTACATCTTTGTGAATTTGCCAGCTGCCAGGGACATATTTATTCACTTACTAATTGGTCCCTAGCTGTTGAAATAAAAATGCCTGAAGGCATAAAAATGCCTGAAATTCAGGCATAAAAATGAAATGCCTGAAGTCTGCTATACTTTAAGTGGGAACATTTCTTTGGGCCCTTCTCTAGCTATTGTCTTCCCTAAACCTCACAGAACTTAGCATCTTTGAAACATCTGTTTCTGTGTCAAATTCTGTTGAAATCAGTTAACAATTGCCATAGAGCACACTGATGTGCAGATGCATAAAGAAACAAATCTAAACATTTTAAAAGGAAGTGTGCGCAGAAATAAACATTAATATAGATTATCCTGGCTTTAATTCAGCAAAAAATAATAGAAATGTCAACTGTGTACTCAGGTAACAAAGAATTAGAAATGAGACAGTAGAATTCTGCAAACCTTTTTGTTTATTGGATATCAAGTCTTGTTACCCAGACTTGTAATCATTCACTGACAAGCTCAGAAGCCAGAATGATCACAGCAACTATAATGAATAATGAATAATTTCTATTTTTTAAGTTCATATGACTTAAAATCACATGAGATCTTGAAGCAGGAAGGAGTAGAGCTCATTTAAAGTGTACTAAAATCTGTCATCTAGATGGATATGGAAATTAGGAAAGAACAAGTGAGGGGGTATTGAGGAGCACCTACTAAATGCCTGCCCTTGCTCTCTCTCTCTTGTTTGATAGCCTTATGGATGGTGACATGTATCATTTGCCAGCTGGGTTTCCACTGACTGGCATTTCCAGGCTTTGCACAGGGATGTGAGGGTAGCTGATAGTGCTTAGGACAGCTGCCATCACAGGCCAATCTGACTGACTGGCCAAAACTTATCCCCACCAACTAAATATGGTTTAATACAGGAAAGTGTATTTTACAATCAGAAACATACCCATGGGATGGGTGTGACAGACCCATTGTCTGTCTTGGAAAACAGTAATTCAGAAGATTGCAGAGCAGGAGAGGGAAGAGCTTTTTGTGAGATCTCAGTGTCAAGTTGACACTTTGAACCTTATATTGATCCATGCACGAAGAGGAAAAAAAATATGCAGTAGAGACATTAAAAAGATCAAACCACTTTGAACACCACCAACAAGACCACTGTGCCCTGTTCTGTGACTCACAGCTCCTGGAGGAAGGAGCTACTCAAGGAAATTCAAAGGACAGGAAAAAAAATGGTCTCAGAGGCCATCAACCAACCATTGGGATATAAGTCTTTTAGGAACTCATAAGCCTAGAATATTGGGGAAAGGCTGAAGGAGTAAATCAATCACTCTCTCTGGGTACTTATACATTTGGAAAAAAACAACCTTAATGACAGGAGCCAGGGGAACTTTTTCAATCTTCCAGACAAGTAGCAGAAATGGAAATTAGATTCATTTAAACTTGCAACAAGGAGCAAATTTTTGGCACAAGCCATAGATAAATATTGGAAAAGCTTTTCAGAGGAAATTTTGAGTTATTATTTTGCTTGGTATATTCAAATTGCACCAGTTTTTCTGTCTGTGTGTAGTATACAACTCTAAATATGCTGTACATACAGAATGTGTGTAATACTTACCTGCATATATCATGTGTATATATTCCAACCATATCAGACATAGGTAGATATGAGTGGTAGATATAGAGCTGTAGATCTTTCTTACTGAAAATTAATAATTTTGCAACTAATAATGAAGACAAAGACGTAAATATGAGACCTAAAATAATCCAAGCATGGCATGACCTGGAAGCAGAATTAATCTTCAAAATACGCTGAATATTCTTCAAAACAGCTTGTTAGGCTTTGCCTCAATTTGCATTATCCCCACAGTAGGTGAAAATATGGATTTTCTTTTGAGATAGAGGAGGAGAGGTTAGTGATTGCTTTTTCACTAACAAAAAAATAAGTCTATTTGATGAATTACTGTGAAAATACTCTTGAACTTTTATCAAAGTGAAAGAAACATAGCAAAGAGTTTGATCTAAAGGAAACTTCTCCATGTATAACATGAACTAACAGCTCCAGTTTTTCCTTTGCTAAGTGGGATTCAACAAATACTAAATTGATTTCTTTTTCAGAGTGACACTAATTGTGTTTTGTCCCTCAGCATCATATCAGGCATTAAACTCAACATCTCTTGTCAGCTTAGAGAGGTTTAAAAGACAAACACAAAAAAATGCTACATATACAAAATGTTTCTTAGACAAATTGTGTCAAATAAGGTACTAACTTCAGACTGATTTTAATGTGCAAGTGGGAGAAATATCAGTTCCTTAATAAGGGCTGAAATTTATCTCCTTTCAGAAAGCCAATATGAGCCTATGAACCACTGAAAGCCAATCCTAAAATCATGACCTAAGGAGATTTAAGGGCCCCATGCTATCTTTGCATGGAGTCAGTATTTTTTTTTTGCCAGTGACCTGGTCCCATGTTATTGATTTGTAGTAAAACTTGGTACAAGATATTTGAAATATTTTTCATGCCAAAATGCATCTTGGCTTCTACTCTTGTCTGTGTTGTGTGCTGGCCACGCCTAGTGAAATATCTTAAAAAAAAAATCTCTGGTGTGTTTTAAATATTGATTTAGCCCTTCCTTTTCCAAATCCTCAGCAGACATTTCTAGAACTAGTGTGATAGTGCTATTTGAAGTTTAGGATACTCACTATGTCATGAAAAAAATATTCAGAAGAGATAGTTTGAATTTGCCAGATTCTATTTCTGATATGTTCCACCATATTGCAGCCAGTATGATCATTTCAAGCTGTTTTGCTTGTGGGGTGCTTGCAGAAAACATATCAGAAATCTTGGTTAATAGTAAAAATATATATCTTTCATCAGCTCATCTCAGGCTTAGGAAAATTGTCTTCAGCTGTGTACTACTGAGGACTTCTGAGTAAAAAACTGATGCCCTGGAAAATTTTAATTTTTAAAACTCTGAAGGTCCATGAAATATTATGCTTAAGTTATTTGAATCCTACACAACTTCAGCCAAATCAATGGCTGAAAACCAAAGGTAGATAAATTCAGACTGAAAAAGTGCCATATTTAATGGCAAGGCAAATGTCCCTTGGAAGGAGGTTTTGTCCCTTGTTTGAAACTTTTGAATTCCTATTCACGTCTTTGAACACAATTATAGGATTGACTCAATGTTCATCACGCAATGCTCTGTGTTTTGTATTTTACATTGATTGTTACTGTGCTGTCTCACTTTCAATAGATCTCTACACCTATGAAGCATTTTACTGAAGTATCAATTATTTTACACGTTCCACTAAAAAATTGAAATGGTGAATTTTTTGTGATTATATCAAACTAAAACACAAAAAATTTTATAGGTGCCTCCTTTTCCAGAATTTGTACTTTTCTCTACAGGCATTGAAAAATTTTATTTGTAGTAACCTTCCAATTGTCCCAGGTATTCGGTGCACTCTTCTTCCATATCCTCTCATTAAATCTCAGGAAATAATGTGACAGCTTTGATATTCTCAGACATCCATTTCTGAGGCAGCCAGTACATTGTAGATCACTGGCAGGTGGTGAGACACCCTTCAGAGGAAGGAGGATTTACAGTATTTTGAGGAATGTTTCATGTATCCCTGTGCAAGGAAAAAGTAATTTTCTTGACTGGTCCTGGAGGGAGCAGACACAACCTGGCCCCTAAAGCCATGACCATATGTACAGTTTGTGCATGCAAAAATATATTGAAATGAGGTGATTCATGGGATGGGTTGACCTTGGACTGCAGACAGACACCCACCCAGCTGCTCATTTACTCTGCTTCCTCAACAGGACAGGGTGAGAAAAGAGGAAAAAATCTTTGTGGGCTGAGGTAAAGGTAGGGAGATATTTCGCCAGTTACCATCACAGGAAAAACAGACTCAAATTTCAATATAATAATTAATATAATTAATTGCCAAGGAAAGCATGTGGATAGTGGGAAACATGGACTAATTAAAGCAAGATTTCTCCCCTGTATTCTTTTTACCACAATAAACTTTATTCTTTCATCCCCGGTCCTTCTGCCTTCCCCTTCCATGTGGAACAGGAGGATGGGGAATGGGGAGTTACAGTCAGTCCAGTACCATTTTCTCTCTCCTGCTTTGTTCTCCTCACACTTTTAATTTGCTTCAGCATGGTATCTCTCCTACATGGTATAGTTCCTTCAAGAAAAAACTGCTCCAGTGTGGGCTTTCCAAAGACCATATGTTCCTTCAGGAATTATCCAGAGGCTGTAGGGTGTACATACTCTCCATCATGGTCCTTCACAGGCAGTGGGAAATTACCTGCTCCGCCATGATTCTGTCAAACAGTTGCCTGGAGAACCTCATCCCCTTCCTTCTTCTCTCACTTTAGTGCTTACATGGCTGCTCTCTCATCCTTATTTCCCCCGCTCCTCTGCCTATTAGACATTTTTAAACATAAATTCTTAAATATGTTTTTCGGAGGCACCAACAATTGACTGGCGGGCTCAGCTGCATTCTGTGGTATATCACTTTGTAGCTGTCTGGAAATTGGCTGGAAACCACTGCGTCCCACATGGGACAGGCTCTGACCTCTCCTCATGGAGGCCACCCCATGTGTCTCCCTGCCAGCACTTGGGCACCTGACAACCAATTAAAAAAGAGTTAGAAAGCAATTAGAAAACGGTTCCACGGAGAATTGATTAGGAAACCAATGTGGTCTGCAGCACCACTATGCTTTCAAGTCAACAGATTTATTTCCAAATTTTGTAACCATTTCAGTTCTAGTTTTGTATTGTTGCTCTGAGAGTTGTTAATACAAAGTTTTACTTTTTTGCCCTTTTTTGATGTGTGGGTTCAGTCCACACCTGCAGCAGTGCCAAGCCAGCCACCAACGTTTGGCAGGTCCCTGCCCTGTGAGCTGAGAAGGATGGCATGCAAACCTTGGGGCAGGTGACACAGTGACTTTGCAAAAGAAACAAATGCTAATACTAATTTTCTCCCTGTTCATGCTTATGCACTCTTATAGACTAATTAATATATATTTTTTTTTAATTTTGTGTATTCTTTAACAGAAGACTTAAATAATCTAAATGGCATTTACTGTTTATATTGTAGGGATGATGGGGGGTTCACTTTAATATTTTTCCAAAGCATTTCCCATTAAAAAAGTTCCAGCTGCTCTTGTTAGATGCCATGGAATGAAGATCTGTGTGGCTGGTTCCTCCAGATCAGTGAAATATATGAGGACAGAATTTTTACAGAAGCTGCATAAGCAAGAGCATATAAAAGCTTGACAGAAAAGTGCTGGTGAAACCACCGAAATGTGGGCCAGCAGGAAGGCATTTCTTCAAGAGTTAAGTTGTAACAGGGTTTTTACATGTCTAGTAAACTCCATCTTTTTCTCATTCTCCTGCTGGGTGGCAGGGAGAGGGGCTGCTCCTGCTGCCATAGGTGCTGTGGAAGGTGTCCGTGCATGGGACAAGTCATTCATCACTCCAATCACAGACAGCATTTCCATCAAAGTACCTTATCAAGTGCAGTGCAGGTGGAGCTGTCTCCCATAGATGGTGCCCTATATTTAGCTTAGCATTATGTTGTCATGATGTTTCTTAAGAGCTAATGGCAGGGGGCTGGTTCTGCTTGGGGTTGCTGTATTCTCCAAATAATCCCTTGATTTCTTGCAGCAGGCTCAAGGCATTGAAAGCCCTGAAATGTAGAAATCATGGAAATGAGCCTGGAGTCAGTGGGTATGTTTGTGCTGCACATACTTCACTGGAATAAAAGACACCAAATTACCTAACAGACAAGGAGTCTAGCTGTGAAAGTACAGAATCTAAGTTTAGACTCCTAACAGGGAAAATGATCTCATGCTGTCTTGCCAAGCCTGGCAGCACACAGACTGCTCGGCGCACATGAGTACCTGGTGGTGTCACTGCCACTGAAGGACTGGACTTGATTGGTGGCTAATGAGGACTCCTAAACTGAAAGTTTAACACATCTTTAGTAGAGCAAGAAAATAACAAATCTTAGAAAAATGTAATTGAAGGGGAAGAGATCACCCAGCATGGGAGCTAGTAACTGGCCTTAGCTGGGGTATTCTGACAGTGAGACTTCCATTCGAGTATCTGAAGCAGCCAATTACTTCTACAGATAGAGGAGAAGTCATGGAGCTTTTGGTGTTTGTGAAGAAAGAGAGATCTCAATTACTTACTCTGGTCTTTTGAAAGACAGGAGAGAGCCAGCTTTCATGGTTCTTGCGGTCCCTGCATACCAAGTTGCCTCTCTCTATCTGTGTTGATTGTATTCATAGTTTCTAATACAATTCCTGAAACATTAGCAAAAACTGGGTAAAATAGTTAGTTTGGATTTAAGGGCAAGGCAAAGGACGACTGTGCTTTATTTTATCTTGAAATAAAATTATGACCATTGAAATAAAGCTATGACCAGGGTTGCTGCTCAGCAGAAGCTTCTCAACACTGTCTAAAGTTAGATTTGTTAAGGTGGATGAGACTCTGAATGCAGAAAGAGATAAATCATTAGGCAGGTGTCCTGTACAGACCTAAGAAACTGCTAAAGATACATAAAATAAGCCAAACTTTTGCCATTTAACTTTGGTTCTCTACACAGAGTCCAGACCATTGCTGGTAAAAAATTAGGAGTAGGTAAAATGAATAAGGCTGAAAGTAATACAAAGAGTATTTCTTGATTTTCAGGGCAATGACAAGTTGTTGTGGAGAGGCAAATTAAAGAAGCAGCTGGAAGTTGTAGCACCAGAAGTGTCTATTGAAAGCAGCTAAGAGGAATCATGGGAGACATTATTCCTATATATGTGCTAGCATGTTCTATGGGTATTGTGTAACACAAAGGAGGAGTAATATCAGGTGTAATGCTGACTTACATTTCAACAGGGAAGAGTTCCTAACGCACATTATGCTGCATTAATCCCCTTTGGTATGCAGTGGGAGAAAGTTAAGCTGAACGTTGGCAAATTGATGAAACCATCTGTGCTGCCTTGAAAATCCCCAGCGATGAATAAGGGCCGTGGCAAAAACTGGAAATGTGAACTTCTGGAGACTCATCCTCAGACACTGATACTCCCATGTTTGTGAGTAGGAAACAGTCTGAGTGTAAAACCACAGGAGTGGAACATTTCAAGAGGGTGCCATTTCAATCTAGTCACAATCAGATATAGTGGGAGTTAAGAAAAAAGAAAAAAGTGCTTTTCTGACCTCAGGAAGCTTATTTCAGTTGAACAGAAAGCCTTTGATCTTGGTTTATGATAGCTAATACATGACAAACTTGTTGATGTGGAAAGGTAATAGGATTGTTTTGGCAATGTGTTTATGGGGAAACAGCCCAGGTGAGAGCAAGAGTTTATATTGTTATCCCTTTAGAAAACAGGAACGCATGAAACAAAAGTAAGATTCATCTTTAAGTTTCATCTCATGGTATTGATCATGAGATCCATGAGCATGAAACACGTACTGATGACCGGGACACATGGCCCTTGATGTGACCAAGAGCTGCCCTTAAAGCATGCAAAGCCTCCTGTGTACTAAACCATGTATGGAAGAACAGTATGCACACCGTGACACACATTGCTGTCATACACTGTGTTTGGGAGCAAAAGAACTAGTGCAGAAACCCATAGACTCTTTTTAAGCTGCCTGCAAGGCTGCCTCCACGTGAGTCTTTAGCTTGTGCCTACACTCCCAGAGCAGCGTTGCAGAAGATGTGTAAATATAGCAAGACATTTTCTGAAGCTGGAGGGATACAGTCATGCTGTTTCTTAAAGAACTGAGATGTGAATATTATAGATCTTTGGCTGTGGTTCAGAGAAGCACCTGGAAGCTTGGATGCATGTAATGTCACTTCCCCAGCTGAGAAGGAAAATCAAAAAATAGGCTTTCTTAAAATAATGTTTCAAAGTCTCACATCCCAGGCACTGTTGTCACACCTAGATGTCCTGCTGCATTTGGTATTCCTGCTTTTAGATGAATTTACTCCTGGAAATGATGAGATGAGTACAAGTTTTGAAGGAAGGATGAAGCAGACAGACACCTTGGCAGGAGTTTGATTTCTGAAATCAGGTTGAATGTCAAGGAGCACTTTCTCAGATCAGTTCATTCATTTGTAGGGTTTCCAGCTGACTCGAGTTGTTCTGTCCTTATGCTATATAGGATTTATGTACTGATATGATTAGAAAAAAAGTCATTTATGGACGTGGATATACCTTTAATCTTTCAAGTCCAAATCAGGTTTCCCAAAAATGCCATTGAGGAGAATTCCATTGGTTCTGACCTAGTTATCCAAGTTTGCTTTCTTCCTTGAAACAATAATACATTTTTGAATGTATTCATCTCTGCATACATTTTCTTTTCCTTCATATGCATTTGCTTTCACTTGTGAAAGTCATGTGTGTTAGTTTTTTATCTTGTCTTTAATGAGCTGTAGTTCATTGTAGTGTGTTATGTATTATATTTAAAGTACACATAGAGAAATGTCACAATCTACAAAATGCAAGCACATATCATATATGGGGAAATTAATAATTTCAGGGAAATAAAGTAAAATTATGATTGAATCAAAGCAATCCTGTTCTTTGTTTATCAGACAGAAAGTCTGATATACTCTCACTATGTTAAGAACATCTGAAACTCATTTGTAATTAAAAAGATGTCATTCCTTTATACAAATTAAGTAATGCAAACCATTCAAAGAATAAAAGAGGTTAAATTGTATTTTTCACTCCAACCAGATTATAATTAGTTCCTGGCAGAATGTTGTCCTGATACAATGCACTATTTTTTTTCTGTTGTGACTATTGTGGATGGGCTATGCTGCAAAGGCTGAAAGTGGGTATGTACACTCCCACTCTTTGCTATTTAGGGTGTTTCAGGTGTCTACTTTAGAACCATTCAAAAGCATCCCTTTGCTGATGCAAATTGTGATGTTTTTCCTGTGCAAAGCCTTCATTTCTTTCCTCTTCAGGACAGAACTTTAGAGATCAAATCATATACTGTGGAAAATGTTGAAAGGTTCCGCTTTAGAAAAGAAAGAAACATGGAGCATGCTTCCATGCTTCCTAAGGCCATTTTAGAGAATTCCTGCTTTCTTGTTCTTGTAACAGTCTGTAGTGGATGAGCATATAGCTGCTTGTGTACATATTCACTGGGAATGGCTATTTAGTTTTAATTTCAAAAATCAAGACCCTAAATATTCATAGATTCATAATACAAGAGAGTCAAACACAACAGAAAGCTGCTGCAGTACCCAAAAAGAGTGCAGAGACTGCAGATGAGCAAGTAGGAAAGCTGATTTTTATTCTTCATGGACAGTGGCCCCACAGATCTTGTCCAATCTCTGTTCATTTCTGAGTGGCAAATAAGTCTTCCTGACTGCACCTGCATTGCTGCAATGTTTGCTTGATAGCGATAGAAATTTATTTTAGTTCCTCTTTGAAATAGGGATAAAGAGGTTTATATGCATCAATATATTCTAATTAATGAATTATCCATTTAGTACTACAATAATTCACTTTATTTCTAACCATTCCCAGTGAATTATTTATATAGTGACATTTATTAGCAAACTGCCATTTGCATCACTTCTACATCACTCTTCTCATCATTAATTTACTTTCAATAATTCTTTAGTGCTTGGTCTCATCAATAAAGAAAAATGGATGGAGCCCATGAAGCATTTAACTTTGTCTTAATTCCATATCCCTAATACAACTGCCAATAGCCAAGAGCAGACACAGAATACATTAACTGGCAATTCCTCCCTTTTGTACATTCCCTTGTCTCCTTTTCTCCCCTGTATGCCAGTATCCCTGAGTTTGTTCTGTAAAAGCAGAAGATGATTCCATATTAATGACTATTTAAATAACAGAATTACACAGCTATTGTACTTGCTTCTTTATGTCCCAGACAGTGACTATGAATTAATTAGCTTTAGAACAGTGGAAATTCCTGTGAGTTTAACATTGTATTTTGTGTGCATTATTGAATGATTTTACACTTCCTAATGCAAAACTGATGATATCTCTTCAAACCTCTGGGGGAGTGTGTGAGGTCATTAAAGTTAGATTTGCAAAGAAAATATATGGATTTCTCGCTCACATTACTTTTTCCTCAGCTGATAATGCTATTCTTGAGTTCTTGTTCAGTGTGGCTTGTTTGTATTGAAAGATTCTTTATACTATCCATCTACCTTTCCTAACTTTTCATTTCATGAGGGAAATGAACTGTGTTTTCTCAATACTTAAAACATTCCTACAGGAAAACAAGAACTTACATTTT
This sequence comes from Ammospiza nelsoni, assembly GCF_027579445.1. Lineage (NCBI taxonomy): Eukaryota > Metazoa > Chordata > Aves > Passeriformes > Passerellidae > Ammospiza > Ammospiza nelsoni. The sequence goes on from NC_080633.1 coordinate 115,181,673, forward strand.
CAGCTCCCAGGGTTGTCATCAGAGATAATGGAAACAGAAAGGCAGCTCAGTGTGAAAAAGCAAATATACACATCAGAAATGAAAACACCAATTTATACCATGTCTCTTTCCTGTCTTCATTGCTGATAGCTTATTTTGTCCATGAAGGAAGATTCCAGAAGTAACTTCGGTGGTTTTTTCATGCAGGCATCTGCATGGGAAGAAAAATTATGAAGTTTTATTAAAAATTCTCCCTGGAATCCTAAGTTTCCTTTATATTTCTGCTGATTGTTGTTATTTTTTTTTATTTTTGAAATGAGGGGATTTTCAATTCATGGATTCATGGGAGCTCACAACATTATTAGCACCCTGCCAGAGAGGAAGAAACACTGGCAAACAGAATCCCTCCTGAAAGCAATGAATCGCTCCATATTAATTACTGAGCAAAATCTTAGTGTGTTATGCCAAGTGAATTGTTTAAATAGATTTTATCTCCATAACTTACTTTTTTTTCTCTTTTAAAATAAACTTTTTTTGTTTTCTTTCAAAGTAAATAGCATCGTGTATTTAGGCTTAAATTTAACATTTGCTATTAATACAACTTCCTAAAATTCATAATATTTAAGAAATATATTCTTGATTGTTAAGTTCTAAAGAAAACTGTTTAATTAGGAAGAAAAATACTGGCTATGCATCCAGAACTAAAGCTTGTCGAAATGATTAAACAGCTTTTAACAGCAGACAAAAGAAATGTTTGCTTCATGCCAGTTTGATTTACTTCAATAACTAGTTCAAAGTTAAGGAACTGCTTAGAAATAGAATAAGCTGAAGCATCATTATCATTAAATGGCCTATGAATAAATTCTCAGTCTGGGATCCTGAGACTTATGAATTCATTCATTAGCTGTATGTAAAATTAGCTTTGGTATTAAACCAGTTTTAAATATAAAATGCTTGATACATTTTTCCCCTGTATACAACATTTATTGCAATTTTATATAAATAATAAATACACTTGAAAGGCAAGGATTTTGCATTTCAATTGCAATTCCCATTTCCATCCAAAGCAGCTGGATACAAGGCGTAAGTAAATAAAAATTAATCTTCTAGTAAAGAAGAATTATCATTCATTTCTACCAGAATGCTATGTAAGTATTTATCATTTGAATAATTATGCTGATCTATACCATTTTTGAAATGGGAATGTAAGGTGTTTTTCTGGTAGTGTCTGGAAGCAACAGATTAGTTTAAAAGTCAGATTCATTTCAAAGCAGCATTTTTTTCCTAAATTTACCTACTGACAAGAATCAAATTCCCTTGAGGAGAAAAGAATATACATTTAAAATAAGTATGAGAAAAGGTCTGTTTTTTTAACAATTGTTTTACAGTTTTTGTATTTTCACAAAACTAATGTTTTAAATCTTATGAGAAATAATTTCATGTTGAATGCTTTAAATATTTGTCAGGTTTTACTAAAATATTATCATGTAGGGCCTTGTTAACAGGCAGTTCTGTGATATATTGGAGATAGAATGGCTATATAAATTAAAATATATCACCCCCTACTTTAGGAGCATCTTTACTCATTATTTTAATTCTGTAAAAAATTCCAACATTTTAAAAATAAATGTAATTTCCAGATGGAAGAAAGTGAGTTCTGACATTTTCTACTTATTAAAATTCTGTTTTAAAAGGGTGAAAATATCAAAATGGTCAATTTTTTCCCTCAGCAAGAATAAGGCGGTTTAAATTTTGATGTAACAATAACAACATAAAATTATTTTTAATAGATTTTATGTAGATATATGCTCACATTGTCATTGATTTAGTGTATATGTAGATGATGCTGGTATTTTAATTAGAAAGACTTGGTTGCTTTATATTAGGTTTCTTTAATGGCTTATCAAAATCAGAAAATGCATATTCTTTCTTGAAAACATAAACCACAGTAGGTGCTCTTCAATCACAACAGCTGACAGAGACACCTATTCCTGACTTGCTCAATGCTGTGAATTAATTAATTTGTTTCAAATATGTGATTGCTAGGGAAGAGGTTCAGAGCGTGGTTTAATAGCTGCTCTTGTTTATGTGCATCCAGCATCAGGCAACGAAATCTCAGCAGCAGAGGTTCGTTTCTCTGAGTAAAGGAGAGGGAAGAGGTTTTATTGTGCCAGAGGTGGAGAACATATTTAAAGCAGCAAGGATCTCCCTGTTTTCAGCCAAGTGCTGACATATTAATTATGCCTTAACTGCATCTCCTGTTTCCTCCTAGGTCTTACTGCTGCAGCATCCCTTGTATCCCTGGCTTGGGCTTTGGCTTCCTACCAAAAGGCCCTCCGTGACTCCCGCGATGACAAGAAGCCCATCAGTTACATGGCTGTTATAATCCAGTTTTGCTGGCACTTCTTCACCATTGCAGCAAGGGTCATTACTTTTGCTCTGTTTGCCTCGGTTTTCCAGCTGTACTTTGGGATCTTCATCGTGCTGCACTGGTGCATCATGACCTTCTGGATCGTTCACTGCGAGACTGAGTTTTGCATCACTAAGTGGGAGGAGATAGTTTTCGACATGGTTGTTGGGATAATCTACATCTTCAGCTGGTTCAACGTCAAGGAAGGGAGGACACGCTGTAGGCTTTTCATTTACTATTTTGTCATCCTTTTAGAAAACACCGCCTTGAGCGTTCTCTGGTATCTGTACAAGGCCCCTCCAATCTCCGATGCATTTGCCATACCAGCACTGTGTGTAGTGTTCAGCAGCTTTTTAACAGGCATTGTTTTTATGCTGATGTACTATGCCTTCTTTCACCCCAACGGACCGAGGTTTGGGCAGTCACCAAGCTGTGCTTGTGAGGACCCTGCTGCTGCCTTCACCCTTCCCCCAGAGGTGGCCACGAGCACCCTGCGCTCCATCTCCAACAACCGGAGCGTCACGAGCGAGCGGGATCAGAAATTCGCGGAGAGGGACGGGTGTGTGCCTGTGTTTCAGGTGAGACCCACTGCACCATCCACACCTTCCTCCCGGCCACCAAGGATTGAGGAGTCTGTCATTAAAATCGATCTGTTCAGGAACAGGTACCCGGCATGGGAGAGACACGTGTTGGACAGGAGCCTGAGGAAGGCGATCTTAGCGTTTGAATGTTCCCCTGCTCCTCCACGGCTACAGTATAAGGATGATGCCCTTATTCAGGAGCGCTTGGAATATGAAACCACGTTGTAGACAAAGCAAAAACACAGCTTGGAGCAGCTCCAATGTTACAGTCCAAATTAAGGGTTGACAGTAGGGCTGTAGGAACAACTAAACTGCGTACTACAAGTAGAGCAGCAAGCTATAGCGTTCTTAGTCTGGCTATCATCATGATTATCATTTGATCCACTGTGTGCAGTCTGTCTGCAGGACACTGGTACAGCAGCATCATCTGAAAGCCTCAAAAACCCCCAAACCCTGACCCACACATACAAATCGGTTACATCAGCGTGGGGAACTCATCCACCACCCCTCACTGCTATGAATCTCTGACTGCACACTACTTACAATCAAACCAATATAAAGGCTCTGACCAGAGCTTTCAGCTTCAGCCAGTAGTGCATTTTATTTTAGAAATGAATGATTGATATTTCCACAATCAATGGCAAAAACAAAAAAAAACCCACACTTTTTCAAAAATAACAAAACTGTAGCACACAGTGTTGCTGTTAGGAAAACTGTTTTCTGGGGCAAAAAACAGGAGCTTAGTAGTCTTCAACACTCCCATAAATCAACCATTCAGGTTAGAATAGGTTTGCAAAATAGTTCTTAATTAAAAAGAAATGTCATCATGTTTATAAGGCTGTCAATGGAAAATAAACTAAATTCTGATTAACTAGGTCATTAAAATTAACACTACCAGAACTGTTTGTTTTCTGTGGAATTTCAAAATCTTTTTTAAATGCAATTTAACTTCTTGATATTATTGTCAACAGAAACTCTATGCAGCTCACTTCTGGTTTTGAGGAGAAATAAGGAGCTCTAGCACGTAGTGATATTCATTAAATGATAATCATGATTCAGTGTTCAATTTGCAAAAAAATACAAAAGTAAAAGAACAAGGAAGTATAGTTTTCATATTCTAAACTTTTGGAGGACCCCTTTCAGATATTTCAGAAGAAACCACAAGGAGCTGAACACACTGAAACTTCTCTGTTTCAGGACTGAGAATGCATGATTCAGTGTGTGAATGTATGCAGGTGTGACAAGAGACTGACATGCCATACCCTTCTAGTGCCAAACATTGTATAACTGCAAGGTTGATATTGCCTGAGGGACACAACAAGTGGCACAAGCCCTACCAGAAAAAGAAGCAGGAAAGACCAACCAAGCTCTCAATGTGTAGAGACAGCTCTGATTTTTTCCCCCTCAAGGTGAAAGTGATGTCTTTTAAAGGCTTTCAGCCACCTCTTAGTAAGTATATTCCCTGAAGTATAATACAAACAAGTTATGTGGAAGAGCCTCTTCTGCCTGTTCAAGACTGGTGTCCAGATGTGTCTAAAAATTAGAATTTCTTGTAATAGAGTGCTTTTGATGCAAGCTTTTGGGTTTTAAATACCTCCCTAAATCTACTTAAAGGTATTATACTTTATGTTAAAAGTATCCCCTGATGGTGCTTTCAGATGCATTAAAGGTGCAAGTCAAAATTTGATAGTATTTTTTTTAAAGCTGGTGCAGAGTGAAAAACTCATGGATTATTTCAATATTTTTGTAAAGTAAAAATATGGTATAAAAGGTTACTTTTTATAAACCTCAAATCTTTTAATACATTTCATTCTCTTTATAGCTTAGATTTTAAGAATTGGTCCATGAATTTTATCAAATGACTTTTAAAGGTTGACATAAACCTGGTTTTCACACATTATGTATTTCTTTGCAGTGTAATGCCATATGAAAGCCTACATGGGTACTTTTAGAATACTCTATAAACTGTGGATCCTGCTTCAAATGTGAGTGGCTTGTAAAGACACCAAGTGATTCCATGAGAAACAATTTGCTATAACTATTTCCATCCATTTTAGGAGAGCAAAGCAGAACTGAAGAGTTACTGTTGTAAATGGCATTGTCAGAATGGAGAAGACCTGATAAATGGACTGTCAGATATATCCAGTGTAGTCACTGCTGTGTATGCTGCTGGGTAAATTTCTGTCTTTCCTATTACAAATATTTGTACTATGAAATGGCCAAGGTTACACAGACTATGTTTATTTGTATGTGTTCAATTAGCCATTTTTAATGTTGACTTTTTTTATTAGTGAGATATTCAATACCTGTTGTACTTTGCTGGGGCTAGTTCCTCTAAACAAAAACCTGTGAAAGTGCAGGAATCTGCAAAGCAGAGGGAACTTTACAGAGATCAGAAAAAATCTATGCTTCAGGGGTTTCTTAGGTATTTTCAAATTAAGCAATTGCCAACTGCCTCTATAAAATTTTTTTAAATAAAGCAAATCTTTGATAGTCCAAACCTGAAGCTTTTTACAAAGTGATTACCCTTTTCTTCATGGTGATACAGCTGATTATTCAGAGAAAAGCACTCATGTTTTTTCAGAAAATATAACACTGCAAGAACTGCTAAAAAAAAAAAAGATTTTGGAAGCAAGTCCTTCGTCCTATCATATTCAATAGACCCTTCACTCCAGAATCAAATTCCAGCTCACGCAAGGGAATTGCTGTTTTTCTTTACAACGAGGGCAAACGTAAGCTTTGTGACCCGAGATGTGAGGGTTTCATTTGGAGACAGTTTGAAGTGTTTGCTGCTGCTTTAACAACCTGGAAATTGAAGCCTGAGTGAGGCACAGTGGGCAGCCTTCTCAAGCTTCAGTCTCCCACCAGCAGCTCCTGGGGAGAGGGGCAGCATTGCTGCTGCCAGCGAGGCTCTGCCTCTCCTGAGTCCCTCTCATCCTCATCCTCTCGCTCTTCCTCAGAGCTGTGAGCCCTTTGGCCAGGCTTACAGAACTGAAGAAAAGTTGCTTTGTATGGAATTTAAAGGGTTAAGGTGCTTGCATTACAAGATTTCTGAAGAAGGTTTGGGATGAGTTTGCTTGATTTGCTTTTATTTGGTTTTGGAAGGAAGGACACAGAGATGTTATTTATCCGCGTGGTTTTTCATGCCTAGCATTTATTTTCTTTACGCTCACAGCATTTTTAATTTCTTAAACTAATGTTTGCAAAAATGTTTATCTTAAGGAAACTCCTGCAGGGTGTGAGTGCAGAGTGACATATATGTGTGTGTTTGTGTACATATATTTATATGTATGCAGCTCTACATACACACACCTTGTCCTCAGAATTCAATGCGGCAGTTTGAGGCAGAGGTAGAAGTCCTTATGCACCAAGTCAAAATTTGTTCTCCAAAATCTTGCTCTCTTACCATCATACCATCAGTGTCACCTGCACTGAGAAGAGGGCAGTGACTGAAATCTAAACACTCTGAGGGCTGCATGGACAGTTTCCTAATTTGCATTGCTGTGAGTCGTCGCATTGAAAGCTGTAAGAATTTTTAATAGAAATTGCCAAGAATAAACATAGTCCATGCTGAAATTCCATTATGGCCTTATGGACAGTTAATAATCAATATGCACTCTTTTTTTTTTTGCCACAGACAGTTCTAAAATCAATAAAGTTCAACTGAGACAGCAATAGCAAAAATAAAATTTAAAAAAAAGGACTTGTAAAAAACCTGAACTTTTGGTTTTCAAATAATGAAAATATCATGCCTTTTGAATTTCATGGCAGAATACAGGAATATAAAAAAGCTCATATTTTCATATTTGCATTCAGGCAAAGAAAAGCAATCACATCTATTCGTTAGCAGTAAGATTTATGGGAGCATTGTTCTAATGAACCAAACTAACTTAGCAGCAGACTTAATGGTAATTTATCTGGTCAAAAACTTAGTCCTAAAATTTTGAGAATTGTGGATTTGTCTGTTGCAGAAAAGACAACTGAACTACTATCAATAATTAAATAAAGGTAATGTATACCCATGTTCATTCAGAAAACATGTAAGAAAATGTAAGAGAAAACTTTTTACTTATTTTAAAAGCTGTTTATTCTGTAATGGGATAATTTTTCTTAAAAAATTCTTTACAAATATGTGCAATACTTTCTTTCCATGCATATTTAATAATGAAAATACTAATTTCCAATTTTGTTTATGTCAGTTTAAATATGCTTCTTGTGACAGAACAATGTTTCTTTGTTTGGGTTATATGGACTTAATGGCATATATACAATATTTTCATTGTCAAACCAACAAATTTTATATTAATTAGTTTTTATAAAATTGGAGAAAATTTTCCTCCCAAAAGTTAATGCTAGGTCTCATCTGCCTGATTTTGTAAACTCTTAAGCAGAGGAGACAAATCATAATCTTATTGACAATTTAATTTTTAATATGTGGTGAATAGCTATTAAACCTGTATTAGTTTAAAACATATGAAGCTCTTTCCAATACATCATTATCTCTCCAAAAGAGCAATTCATAAGTGGTACTAAAAGTAGAAGTGCTGCTTTATTTGAAAAGGGACTCCCAGTCATGCAATATGTTCATTTACTTTTTATTGGCCAGCAAAATATTCACAACTAGACTGTTGGGGTTTTTAGAACACCAATTAAACGAGTTTGAAGTGTACGCGATTTTATCATATCATTCCTAAGGAGCCTTAAAAGTGGCACTGTAGTGAGTTTTATTTGGGTCTGTCAGTGATTCAGCTTCCAAAGCCGCTGCCCTTTCTCTGCTCCCTGCCTGAACAGTGCAATCCAGAGTGACTGAGATGCTGTGATTTACTCTGCACCCCCTGCACTGCCTGCACAATGCCAAGGAAAAGACTTCAGCAGATTCCTGGGGTCCTACTGCTGCCTCTCTCACTCCTGTGCATGGTGGGAAGCAGAATAAATTGCATCTGTGCATCCATCTAAACCAGCCTGTGTAAGATAAACCCCTGCAAGATGTGTGTGATGAAGTTAATGATAACACTTGTCCATAAATCTACAAGCCCAACACCACAATTGCTAATTTTGCAGTGTAACAATGCAGGACGTGGGAAGAATTGTTTAAATACACAATAAGCCATTTAATTTCACTACTTGTAGCAATCATACTAGCTCACATAGAGCCCATGCTCTCACCAGAAAGCCAAATGGAGTAAGTGGCAAACAGCCATTTGTGTACCAGAGACATTAAGCTATAAAATCCTCACTTAATTGTTTATAGGACTATGTCTTTTCATTACAGCATTGAATCCATTCCTCCTTATTCTGATAAAAAAGATAAAATGCAAAATGAGAGCAGATTCTTTTAAATCTGGGAATAAAAAAAATGACACAACAGATTACTGCCCTGTAGTGATTTTTTAAAACAGATTCTGCCATCATTTTCACTTGGCTGCAAATTGCTGAGTGATCTGCTTCTGAGATGATTTCTCACATCTGGTATGAGCAGATTTCATTACAGGAGAGACAGAGGTAACATTACAAGGCCCTGTTCATGCAAAGTTAAGGGAATGGTGTCACTGATTAAGACATCATTTACAGAGCTGTTTTAACACATGAGGAGTCCCCTGGCACCCTTTATTTTATCTCAGTTTAGGATTTTGGTGAGATTTCTTCACTGGTATGAATATGTTAAAATCAGGTCCTGACCTAGAGTGAACAACATGAATTCAGACCATGGTAGTGGAAGACTTTACCTCTTCACTCCAAACTGAACTCAGCTGGAGGTTTGCTTAATGCCAAAAAGCCTGCAAGACACTTGGCTCAGCCTGAAATACCTACACTAAACTTAGTGCTGACTCGGCATGAATCAAAGATTTCTTCTTATTTCATTTTTAGTTCAAACATTCAAGATTATGCCTGCTTTGACTGAGTTGCTCTTTTGTGTTCCTTTTAAGAAAACTTTGAAAAATGTCCCTGAAACCAGTCATTTCCAGTGATTCTTACAAAAGCCAATTCCTGACCAGTACATTCATTAAAAGGAACTTTTTCTGTGTAAGCTTGGCTCCTGTGCTTACATTTTACTCTAAATGTTTAGCATTTCGTTCTTATGCAGAGGATCTTACACACCCATTAGTAAACCGTGTGCCTACTCTGAATCCTGGGGCAAAGACAACAGATATGCAAGATACAGAGCAAAAAGTCCTCTTCAGCACACTTATGGGGTGATTTGCATGAACCAGAGAAGTCAAACAGAAGCTTGTGTATAATTACAACAGACTTATACATATAGTTGCTATATTCATTCAGAGAGATTTACAATAAATTGTGATATAAGTGACCAACTAATAGAAAGATCAAATCTCAACTTCTACACGCAAGGCAGCATAAAAAAAAATCAGCCAAGAAACTTTAAAGTGCAACCAAAAATCTCACTTCAATGAATGGTTGAAATAAATTTTAAAATGTAATAGATTTGTCAATGCAACAAAATGCAACATTCATAGAAAAAAAGATATGACTGCTGTAAGTTTATCTGTAGGTTTCAGCCTCTCATTTCAGATAACTTTGGAAACAATTGCTTCTGGCATGCTGCAGCTCTAGGAATGCTAGCAGCTTTTCTGCACGAGATCCGTTCTGCTATAGGAGAATCCACATCCTTTTAACAAAGCATTGAGTTTGGGGTAGTTTTTTGCACTGAACTAAACCTCACAAAAGCATTTTTAGCATGAAATGGGTGTGTCCACTCAGCCACCTAGTGTGTAACAGTACTGCAAAGCAGAATTTCACAGCTGAGTGATTTCCTCAAGGTAAAAAAGCTGCTAGTTGAATGTCTAGGAGAGCCTGCAGAGACATAACACAGCACTAAGGCAAGGCATGGACTGTGTTTGTATGCTACAAGTCTGCTCAGGGCAAGGCCTGGTCGTAGTCCAGCACTTTCCTCCCCACCTCATGCACCAAAGAGCTCAGAAAAGAGAGGAAAACCACGTGCATGGGCTGGATGAAAGCCACACCACCTGGGGACCAGACACCCAGCCCGTGGCAGCGCAGGGGCAGAGGTCGGCGCAGGCACGTCGGGGTCTCAGGCTCCTCCTGCTCCTCCAAACTCCACTAACTGGCAGCTCCTGAACATTTTTAATGCCAGATGTTCAAGGACCTAAAATTTACCTCCTGGACTTGGTCAGATACACTTGGTCTTCACAGCACAAGGTTAGTTCAGCTGCAGTCTCCCACCTAAGTCTGCCAGGGTCCTCTGAGCAGGTATTCTCCTGCTCATTTTACCTGAAAGAATTGGGTCCTCTGTGGTGCTATCAGATGGAGCTTTGCACTGAAATACTCATGAGGGCTTTTCCAGCAGCAAATTGGTGGTTGGCAGAGACCAAGGGGAGAGCCAGGTACAGTGATCTCTTCAGCTAGCAATGATTCATATCTTTAGCTGCTATCTCTCAGGGGAGGGATATAGGGCTGCACGCTGGTGAGGAGAAGGGCAATGCTCTCTGCCTCATATTTTGAACTGTTCTTCCTCTTTGTGGAAAATGTAAATGTGGACATACAAATGCACAAGACATGTGCAGTGTAGACATACTTCTAGTATTTTGACATGTTCAGTCCCTTTAGTGTTGAGGACTCTGAAATTGCTGAGCACATTCAGTGCCATTGCCTACACCTGGCCAGAGTAATGTCTGCAGTAAACATCTGGGGCAGAAGCAAAAATCATTTTGTTCACCTTCCAACCTGACCAAAAGCCGTATGAACATGGTTAACACTGTGACAAAGCCTGAATCTCTACGTGCTGCCTTGAATCAGATCTATTAATGCACTGTGTGCAGTTCTGGCCACATTCACGTGGCTTTTCCTTGGAGCTCAGCCAGACTTTGTATGGACACCAGAGCTACACTTGTAGCATCTGTAGCTCCCTGAGCCCAAGTTTCATACACTTTGAGATCCCAGCTACTTTGCCAAACAAAGATCAGTTTGGGCTGAGCAAAAGGCAAACAGGCTCTGTGTTATCTAGCAAAGCATGTGGAGCAAACATGGTTTCTCTGGACAGTGCATTTGGACCACAGTTGTGTGCAAATTACCCAGGCTGGGGTGAATGCAAGACATTCAGTGTCCACAGCACACTATAATGAATACTCTACGTGGAGGTGTTCAGTTTTATCATAGTAGAATCAGTAGGACCTTATCTTATGCTTGGGAGCAAATTTACAGTTTCAAATGCATTATTTATATTATCTATCTATCTAAATATATATATATATATATATATATATATATAACATGTGTGTATATATATATATGTGTGTGCATGTGTGTGTGTGTTTGTGTATACACACGACAGTGAGTCCTGAGATTCTATTAGGATTCAATCTTACAATTCGTTTCAATCTTAAGCCTAAAACAAAAAAAGGATCAGGAACATTGTCATCAAGGATATCCAAGTGGCAATTGCAAAATAGAGAATTATATTATTGGAAAATAAATATATTATTGGAAACAACCTTGTGATTTAGTGTGCCAGCACTTTAAGAAAAAATCATGGAGAAAATATGTCTAATGCTATATTTTGTATCTTAAATATTTTGGTAAAAGAATAGAGCAGGGACACTTGTGTAAAATAAAAAAGGATTTATCACATTTTCTTAAGGAAAAAACCAATCATATAGAAAAATGGCAAAGGGATCAATTAAACTTTTGTTTCATGTAATGTAATGTTGGTTGTATTTGTTTCAGTATCAGTTATCATTGTCAGTAGCTTATGAAGGAAATAACCTGCAATAATTAGGATGGTTTACTTGCATTTTGACTGAAGAATGCTAATTGGGTTTGTTATCCAACACATATGCAGTTTCCTGATGCAAGCTGTTGGAAGGAAAGACTGGCTCTTGCACAGGTTATGTAACTAAGATAAATTTCAAATGCATGTACTTGAAAATGATACTCAATTTAAATGTACCATGCATATGCATTAACTATCTCTGAAATTCTAACCACTGATGCTTTTTTCAATATGTTCTTCATTACTATGTGTCAATCCCAGACTGTTTCCCAGAAAATATTTGATGAGAATTAGTTTTAAATTTTGTGCAGCAGAGGAAGAGACTGATAGCCAGTGAAGGCTTTTCCTTCTCTGAAGTTCAGATACATGTCTAGAGCTCCTGACCTGTGTCACCATTCAGCACTAAGGATAATGTTTGAAAAAACTAGTAAGTTTGCAAGGGGACCTGTTACATGGTCAGAGAGATCTAAAATTGTCATCACTGGGTGAGATAATGGCAGTAACTACAGAGGAAGAGTTCAAAAGCAGTCACTAATGACTTTCAGCATCATTCCCTGAATTTCCACTTTGGGGCACACATCATCCTCCAGTCAGCCAGCATCCACGTGTGCTGGGATCACTCCTGGCACCTGCACTGTGGTGCTCACTCTGGCTCAAAGGGAAGACAGAGTAGGCAGCTTGTTTCCAGCTCCAGTTCTCCCTGGGCCATTGGGCTGGCCCATGGGACATATTTCACTGAGGACACTTGAGCTATCGGTGAGACTGCCACACCAATCTGGACAGGATTTAGCCCTTAGATAACACTGTATGGACAATGAAAAATCTTCCTTTGTCACCAGAGAGGGCAGCTGCCACTATTTATAGTCACAAAGTGCCAGCATATTGTCATGTATTTGTGGTTGCTATCGATTCCTTCTTTTTTATTTTATTGGAACTGCTTAGAACTTGTCGAGCTGTGCCTAGGTTGATTTGCAGCTAATTAATTCAACAGACATTTTTAATCTTGCAAATGTGTGGCTTGTAATACAGTAATCAAAGTCCTGTGAGCGAACATTAATCAGTTCAGGAGAAAAAAAGGAAAAAAAAGCATTGTTAGCTGTGTTCAGTGAAGTACCCACACTGGAAAGAGAGATCTAGAAGAAACGTAACCTTAGTAAATTCATCCTAGCTAAACTTTCATAACTAATCTTGTGGAACATTTATCTGTTTGATTCATTTCATATATGCAAGGAGTTGTATTTTAAAGAATATCGCTAGGGTTGAGACAGCTTTAGTTACCATCAGCATGAAGCTGGCCAAATTTCCTTCTGGTCATTTATTCATCTTATCAGCCAAAAAGTTATTCTATCCAACAGCAGTAAAATTTCATTTTTGAGGTGATTGTACTGATTTTTGTACTTTTTATCGTTAAGAAATTACTGTAACAAAGGACATACTACATTTAGAAACAGCAGTAAGAACTGGGTGAATGAATGAAGAAAATGCTGGTTTTCACTGCTTTTAACACACAGTTGGATTTTAGCTACTTTGACATGAAGTAGAAGGTTAAAAAAATAAACTATGCTGCTTACAGAGGCATCTGAAGGCTAGTGATTAGCAAAGCACTTAATTTTTTCTCATCATCAGAAACAGTGTAGCTTAGCACAGTTGCAGTTTTATAAAAATCAGCAAGAATGAGTGGGTGGTTTAATATTTAACTTAACCCTTGTAGGAACACAATTATGGCAACATGGGACTCAGCAAGATCTCTGGCTTGGGACCCTCCTGATACAGAATTTTCAGGTGGGATGATTTTCAGCCCCCTCCAGTCAGGCTGCACAGGGCACACATGTGAGTAATCTGTACACAGATTTTATCGTGGAAGCCTCTCCTCTAGTGACCTTAGCAAGGAGGCCAGAGATCAAAGAGCCACAAAAGCAAAAGGATGATTCCTCTGGTCAAGATGAAGAGATGTTTGTGAAACACTGTGGAAAATCAGCCCCTGCTGTTTCAGTGGATAAAAGGAGGAGCAGATTATTTTAAGAGCAAAAAACCAAACAAACAAACAAATAAAAAAACCACAAACAAAAAAACCCAAAACTCAAACCAACAAACCTTGATGCCAAAATACTATTTATGGTGCAATTACTCTCTCCTCGGGGAAAGAGGTCGACTGAGAAAATTCTTTATGTGTTACAAACTAACTGAAACACACAGGGAGACAGTGAAAGATACTTCTTAGATATGACTTTGTTGCTCTTGACAGGAGCTGTTTATTAGCAATAAGACACAGAAGTGTCTCAAAATAAGGCTTGGGAGACAAGGGTTTTGTATGGCAGTTATGCCAGTGATGGTTAGGTTTAGAAATGACAGATCTTTACAATAGATTATGGGTCAGACAACCTTATTGCCTTCTTTATGGAAGATAAATCTCAGATGGCTTCCACAAGAAATATAAGGTGTAGAATAGGCTCAAAAGATGGTCTTTTCTGTATCTGAAGTATCATAGGTTTGGTTGCTCAACTGGTTCTGCATTTTCTCGTGCTCTCAATTTCTCACACAGTATATCCATGAGCAAATAGTGGATTTGCAGGTGCATGTTCCTTTATTGCTAATAGTCCTCACATCCACTTCCTCATGCACAGCTGAGGAACACATGCATGGGACAGTGTAAAGGCTTAGAACAGGAAAAAAAATAGAGAAAATGGAAATCAGTAGATATGGCAGAAGCCTTATAATTAGGAAAGAGCTGTGAAGCTTTAGAGTAGGTGAGCCTTCATAGCATTTGTTCATGCTCAGGTATTCGTCACTCAGCTCCTCACGGAAATTACTGCTGAAAGATTTCCAGTTATCATCCATTCTTCCTTATTTAGTAGCAGAAACAGTCTCATCCTGGTTTCAGTAGAAAACACTGTGGAGTTATCTGTAACCTCATGCATGGTCTGTAAGTGTAGGATATCACAACAGATCTGTTTTCTTCAAAGATTTACTCAGAAAGGTTGGCAAAGTTTACTAGATACTGTTCTGATGTTCTTCCTTGCTTCCATTTTTTTCTTGTGTGTATGAGTCTCATATGCAAACCTCACCAATGAGAAAAGGCAATGCTCAGGTTATCTAAGAAACTTTCTTTTCTCATGTCATGGTACAAAACTCAAAAATTCCTTTGCATAACACCTGGCTATGGGGTAACTTCTATAGTTAAGATGGAAATCTGGGTTAAAAATGAAAACACTGAAGTAATTTTCTCAATTGCAAAGCAGGAATTTTATTAAAGACAGCTGTCATAGCTTGATTTTACTTCAGGTCAGCTGATTTTACTTCACCATTCCACAGCCTTGGTATGTGCCCATAGCAACCTAAAAATCGGTATCTTTGTTTCTGAGGTAATTTCTGACTCACAGAACAGCCTGTAACAGGGATCATGCTGGATTAGCAAACAAGGATCTGCCATTCCACCACAGTTCTTCCTTACCAGGACTGCAGTTCCTTTAAATCAATTCGCATTGATTCTCAAGGGCAGAAACTGTCCCCTGTGTAATTTGTTCTGCTTGAGGGGACAGATATTTTGCTGCCTCCTCTCCAAGTTCTGTATTGTTAACAAGCTAATGTTTATCCTAACAAATGAGAATCACTGTACTTTCCTGCAGGTGCCACTCTGTGTAGGAGATGGTCTCAACAGGGGCAGCCGCCTCTGTTGTCCCTCCCATGCTTGCTCACCTGCCTCTTTAATCAAATATTAACTTAACAACTGTTATTTCACATGCTGCAGAGCCAAGCAAAACCCAATCTGGCTTCTGGATTTCACCTGTGGCATCAGCAAATGGGAGATTCATCTTCTCACTGTAAGCCGAGTGCATTTGGAAATGGTTCCCTCTGGGATGCAATAATTACAGTTCATTACCATATTGGTTTTATAGCAATTTTCCAGAGTACAGCTAAGCTTTGAAACTTTGTGCAGCTCTCTGCAATCTTATTGTATGAAAAGAAAAGAAAAGAAAAGAAAAGAAAAGAAAAGAAAAGAAAAGAAAAGAAAAGAAAAGAAAAGAAAAGAAAAGAAAAGAAAAGAAAAGCAGACCCCGAACTTTTAATCATTCTTCCTCAGCATTCATTGTTCTCTTGAAATTTGCAATGTGCAAGGAGCGTGTCAGTTAATTCACATTGAATATTTCAAATGGATTCCTACAAAATATATTAATTAACCCAGTAATAATTAAAAAGAGCATATTATCCATTCATTACAGCAAAATTTATATTCAGATAAGGTTAACTAATTTGTGTGTTCTTCCACCCTCCATTTCTTAATATACAGAACTCCAAGTCTGTTTTCAGGTTGACTGGTGGATTTGATTTGGTTTGGTTTGGGGAAATGTGCAAAAGTGTTTCTAGGCTGTTAGTAAAACAAGGGAGCCTTCCAAAACAATTTCATACAAGGGAAATGATCCTAAGAGACAGACTTGGTAACAACTGTGCTTACAAAATCGTCTTCAATAATCTACAGCTAAGCAAAAAAAAAAAAAAAAAAAAAAAAAAAAAAAAAAAAAAAATCAAAAACACCAAACAAACCAAAATACATTCTTAGAAGACAAATGGAGAAACTTTGCCTGGTGCACATGTCAATAAGACATACTTACACCAATGCTCTGGACAGAAGCATTTATTATACTGTTTTGATTACAGACAGTTTATAATCATAAAGGGCCTCCCTGAAGGTCCACCATAGAAAATGAATAACTTTCTTATGACTTTAGTGGAGTCCAATAAGCCCCAGGAGAAAGCACATGGGCATTTTGCTCTTAAATTCTGCAACACCAGTCTAAGTAAAATTTATTTATTAAAGAATCTCTTCAGTAGCTATTTTGCAGTGCACATGAACTTTACTGCCAAGTGAAATTTTCAGTCTTTGTGCACTTAATACTGATCTGGCTAAGTTGAAAATGTCTGAGGAAGAAATATCAGGCTTTATATTAAAAAAAATAGTTTACTGGAAATAATACTTAAGCATTTCTATGTCTTCCAATTCCGTTAGTTACTGGATGAGGCCAAGATACCTCACTGGATTCCAGGACAAATTAAAATGTCTGTTTAAATTTTCAGATAGTTTGTGAATATATTAATTATATTTTAGTATTTTCTATGAAATAAAAACTGTCACTTGAGGTATATATTTCTATTTCAGTTTCAAGACAAATCTACATCTTTCTGTGAAGTCCATGTCACCAGGGAAAATCTTGGGAAGTGAAATTTTATCCTAAGCTCAGGCAAGAGTCCTGTTTTCTACCCAGCCTGCTATCCAGCCCTCCATGGTTCTTGCCTGTCATTCTTCACCACTGAAATCCCTGAAAATGGATCTAGCATTTGGATCCTGACAGATTTAACTTCATTCTTTACTGCTCACTGGCACAAGGACAGGGATAGGCAGGTGCAGGTAGATCCTCTTCTCTTCCAGTTTCCAATGGCTACCAGTGACACAACTGAATTGGTGATGGGAAGGGGGACTGCTTCTTCTTGGGGCAAATGTTGGTTGTGAGTACTGAGACTTGGAAACATTATTCGTATTTTGAAAGGAAATGTGGCAAATAAAAGTACTGACACAGTGAAGAGGATGTCTGCATATGTCAAGTACTCACAACGCCAACACACTGAAACACCGAGATGGATTCCCTGGGCTGTAGAGGATTGTTTTCTGTTGTTTCACGTGCAGAAAAATTATTTTTACATCCATTGCAAAAGTGTGCCTTTTAACATCTTTGTGTTTTATGAAATCAGACCTGAAAAAAATATTTCTCCCCTCTTTAAAATCAGAGCATCTTTTTCTGCCTAGGTTTACATAAAGTTATAAAACCTTGACTTCTCTGAGAAGCTCCCTCTTGTGCTGAAACAATCTGAGCAACTGAGCAGAAATCTCTGACAAAAATTGTGAGGAAAGCTGAAATATCATGCCACATCAAGAAATCTCACAGTCCAGTCCTCTAATTTTCCATCTAGTTCTAGAAGGAAAAATTACAAGGCCATGATGTGCAGGATGTCCAAGAGTAATTGGCCTTTACTATCTCTGCCACCATAGTGTATACATTCAGCACTCTGTGAACATTAGTAACTCCTCATTTTGGGTTGCCAGATACTAAGTTAGCCAAAATCACACTTCACTTTTGAAAATCAGTTTTACAATACAGTAAGATCAGAAGGATACAATTAAAGGAAAAAAAAAAGAGGAAAGAAAGGGCTTCAGGATTTCCTTGTTTAATAGAAAATAAGAATAAAAGATGTCATATGCACACAGTTCAGAAGTACACATCACACTTTTTCACAGGCCAATAAAAAAAAAGGAAAACCACTCACATCAGAACTATTTCAGTTTTTGATGCTCACTGCTGTGATGCTCTTCAAGCCAGGTGCAGAATTCATGACAGCAAATTGCACACACCTGTGTTGTGGCCATCAGCAGAGGGGTCTAACAGTAGGGCTCAGAAGAGCCAGCACATTGCACATTTAATAATGTGATGGTTTTGAGTTGTTGTTACTGAAGACATCTCCAAATTGGTCTGTCTCCTACAAGTAGGCAGTTTTTTGTGAATTTCATTCCCAAAGCTTGAAGACTTTCCATGCACCTGCGCACTCCATTTGGGCATTTCATTAAAGAGATCTGCATGCTTGTCTTTCTAGACAGAAATGGTAGGGAAAGCTGGATCTGCCTCTGTGCCAGGGGCTGTTGGTGGAGCTCTGGGACCATGATGTGAGCCAAAATCCCAATTCATCCTCAGTGGACTCAAGCAAACACTTTCTTGGAGACTGTCCTGTCTGCTGGAGCGGTAGTACTGTCCCACTCTCCAGATGAGCAAAGGTCCCTGTGAGAGCTGAAATGCAATGGTGCTGGGCACAGGCAGGAAGGCCCATGAGGAGCTGGGACTGTGCTCCAGAGTGGAAGCTGATCCTCCCTTTGGTGCACAGGGTCACTGCCTGGGTTAGGTGTGTACATACCAGCTCTGTAGGGCCATCGTGTGGGATCCCCACCACGCGGGCACATCCTGCACGGATCCAGGCGTGTGGGTGCATCCCAGGCAGGCTCCCAGGACATCCATCCAGTCAGTCCCCAGGAGGCACAGGTGCGGATCCCTGGCCCTGTCACTCTCAGGTGAGCTCAGCAGAGAATGAATGGGTGTGTAGAATTTCACCCGGGGTGAGATGGTGGTGCTTCCAGGCACACGTGGCGGCATTCCACCTTCAGGCACTCACAGTACATTCCTACCTTCCAGGAGCTTCATTCCCAGAGGTCAACCAGATCTCATGTGATGCCTGATAAAAAGTAAATGACTTCCTAATGTTATACAAAGCCTGTAAAAAAAATGCACATGCAAATACACTCAAATACTTGAAATTAAAATTCCAATAGTATATTCTGTTTTCATTCGTATGTTATTACTGCTTTTTTTTCAGAAGTCATAAATTTTCCTGCTTTAAGTTGTTGCCTGATATAAAATTAATTCCAAATGAGTGGGTTTTTACTGTATATGTCCTTGTTTATGTTTTTCAGTTATTTTTCATAAATGCATTTTACATCTAACTACCTCAGCTGCCTTTTGTTTTGTTTTGGCGCATATGAAGTCATGCACTTTCTATATTTGGGGATTTGGGGGGAGGAATTATTTCAATTTTGAATAACCAGGTTCAAAGCCATGTTGATCAATTTATAGAGGAGATCTGTTTAAGAAGACATAATTATTGACAGTTGCAGAACATACATTTTATTTTTAGGTTGTGTTGGGGTATAGTTTAACAAAATAACCACCATAAGCTGCTTATTAATTTGCCTTAAAAATGTATGCTCTTTCCTATTCAAGTTGTGTTATTTAATTCTTCTCTTGTACACAATTTATGTGACAAAGACTAACATAACAGTTGGCAAATAAACAGCAAATTGAACAGAGTGGACCAATAGTTTCTCAGCTGTCTGTTGTAAACTGTTGCATTATACACTGATTGTGCTAAAAGAATTGTTACTGTGCTTATACTCCTCAGTCACCACTGCAGAAATAAAGTGATGGAAGATCACATTTGTGTTTATGGAACAGTGTAGATACCCCTCCCCCCAGCCCCAGTACAAGCACAGTGACTACAGGTGAATGATAATCATTGCAGAACTTTGTGCTTTGACTTGTAAACATTGTAAAAATGTATTTGGTATTTTATTTGAAATGAAGAATCGAAATAGTTATTAAAAAAAAAAGAAAAAGAAAAAGAAATCTTCCTGTAAATATATATATTCTGAATCCATGTATACGAACATTCCTTTAGAGTTCAGATTGTGAGAGTGTCTTTATTGGCTAGAGACTGCTGCCTCCCGTGGTGGAGGTTACATGTGCTATAGTAAAGAACACAGTGTGTGAAGTAATTGGTGTACTGCAGTACCATAGTTATTTTGGTCTGTTAAGTAAGTTGCAATTTGTGATGAAATGAAGTTGAAAGTAGTGCTTCATACTAACAAATTTCCTTGGTTACAACTTGATTTTTCTTGTAAAACTTAAAAGGGAAACTTGAAAATTTTATATATTTGGATTTTGTAGATTTTTTTTTATTTTATTGCAACACAAGGTACCAAAATCATTAAATAAAGTACACTGTGGTCATTTTACCCTGTCTCTTGAGTCCTTTTAAAAATATTTTTTATCCTAGTGGATCATAAAAAGGATGCTAACCTCTCTGAAATTATTAGGAAAGCAGATTAAAGTCCAGCTTGGACAACAGTTTGGAACAGATGATCTCTAGAGATCCCTTCCACCAGTAATTATTTTACATTTCTAGGCAGTATTACCATAGGAGGCCCTATCCCTGAATGTAGGAGTGATGCAAGTGGCTCCCAGGTTACCCCTGGGACTGGGAGAAGACTTTACCTGGAGCTTGGACGACCTTACAGGTGGTCGTCCCAGCAGGGACACCCAGGAAGGAATGGGACACCCCAGCAGGCATCTTGCCCAGAGCAGCAGAAGAGCATGCTCCTGGCACCATGGACGGGGCTCTTTGTGATGCCTTGAAAGAAGACCTCCAAAACAGCTGCCCTCACCCAGGGAACAGGCCAGCAGAAACACAGGATTCCTCCCTCACCACAGCCACAGGAGATAGAATAAGGTGCTTTGTTGTTTTCACACCCCCTTCAGACCCCTGAAGGGATCACCGTTCAGTGATCCTCATTGAGTAGTGGAGAAGGGAGGGCTGAGCCTCAACCCAGCCTTGTCTTGACACCAATAGTTGGGAAAACATCCAGGGAAGATGCAGATGGTTCTACCTCTGCCTCCTGGGTAACTGCTCATATCATTGAACTCTTACACAAGTTGTTGCTGTCTTTGGCAGCATCTCCAATATCCTTGATTCCTTCTTGGAATTCATTGCCCCATTTGTGTGTGCAATGGCGCCTCAAGCAGCAGCCAAAGTTTGTGCAAGGAAGGCAAGCTCCTAGATCCCTCAGCCTTTCTGTCCCACAACCACCGTCCCACTCCTTAGATGCTGCGTTTTGGCCTTCCTCGGGTGATCAAGAAAGGGAGATGAGGGGGAAAACAACCCACAAAACAGTTAAATATCTGCCATGAAAACAACCCACAAAACAGTTAAATATCTGCCAACAGTTAACTCTGCCATGAGTTCAGAGACAAAAGAATATATGTGTATACATCTTGGGTAAGTGAATTTGCCAGTAGGTATGACATGTGACTGATAGATTCCCAGAGGGTTTGTTTCTCATGTGTTTCTCTGTTGTGTGGCTAAGGGTTTGAAGGGAGTAGTTTCTTATTTTAACTTGGAAAAGCATGATGAAGGGATCAGCAGCCCAGCAGCACTACTGGGATTGTTTCATGTGAGTCTTAAATCCTCAGACCCTGTAACCCTGTGAATCCTCACCAAAGGCTCCAAAACCAGCAGGCAAGTAATAGAAACATACTTTAAAATACATTTTTTTCCCCTAGCATGGTTTCCCACTTCTCTCCCCAAATGTAGGCTGCACAGGACACATTAACTGGGTGGGCTGCTGCCACAGTGGGGTCTAGTTAGCTTGGGGTAAAAGGGATTGATTTTGCATGGTTTTATGCAAATTATTTACCTCTGGGGAAGAAGCTTTCTTCAGGGGACTTTTAATGAAAACCTGCATGAAAGAATCAGAGCAGCTTCTTTTTAGGCTGAACAAAGGTAGTAGACAGTTTAATTAGATTCTTTACAACAGAAGGGGAGGAAAAAAATTGCAAGTGGCTTGAAAAGTGCTTATTCAGAGAACTTCTTGACTCTCCTGCCTTAAAAGAATTGACACGTCTATAGTTTCAGGGGGAAAAAAAATGAAAATCTGAGAAAATACAGAGATTTGGTAGTAAAAGTCCCGGGTGTCTAGGCAAAATTATTCAAGCAGGGTTTTTCTCTAGTTTGGGAGCTAGTAAGAGGCTGAGCTTAACACTGTGCTAATAATGCACCTAGAGACCTGTGTGCATGGGAAGGAGCAGAGTCTTCCTACTTCAGCAATGGGAAACTTGGAAAGGTAGATTAGAGATAAAGACATTTTCCTCATGAGTGTTGCACAGGTACAAGAAGCATTTGTTCAGTGATTTCAGAAACAAAGCTGGAAAGCAGAAAAGTAAGTACTGATGTATAGCACTTTTGCTGTGGGAGTATTTCACACCCACAGTCAAGCACAGAAGAACCTCAGGTGAACTTGGTGTGAAGATGTGCTGGACACCTTCCCTCAGGCATGGTTTTGGGCTGAGCAAAGTCTCAACTTCACTATGCTCTACAGTGTGTTTTCCACACAATAATGCATTTTTAAACTATTTTTCATTGATGTTATTCCCAAGTGCTCACATGCAGTCCGTTCCAATGGCAAGAGAGCTCGGTTTGCTGACAAAAAGCTCCGGAGAATGTGGAGCCAGGCGGAGTGGAAGGGCGGCTTTCCCTGCCTTTGCTGCCAGCTAGCACAGCGGGCCGTGCATGTTGTGGGCTTCAGGGGCTGCTCTGCAGTGCTGGGCTTCATCCAAGGCAGAGGATTTCTCATCCACAAGAAGCTACACAAAATAAATTGAAGCTCACACTTGCTGTCTTTCAGCAACCAGATCATTTATTTTAAATCAGGTTCTTGTTAAGCGCTGTGAGCACAAGCTTTGCTGCCATGATCACACCCAAGGGACGTGTGGTGCTTCCCACTGCTGTGTGACTGCTACATGGGCTCACAGGACTTACTTTGACCAGTTTATAGAAGTCATGATCACTGATAATGTCCCAAAACATGGAAGGATAAGCTTAAGTACACTACTATTATAAATAATTGGAACTGAGGTCATGTTTTATTACAGATATTGTGGTCTCCTGCAGGTGATTACCAAATTATTTCATAGTTTTAAGCATGTTAGTCTTATACAAATTTTAAATTTCCTGTGTCTGTAAAGACAGTAAGCAGTCCAAATTTAGAATTTCATCAATTCATTAAACTCCACCAATTTTTTCAATGTGGACCCAACTTCATTTTATCATCCATGACTAGTGGGGCTGTAGCTGCTGCTAGTAGTTCCTCTATATCTTCACCAGCATTGACCCTACTTGATTCCTCCATTAGCTCTGTGCACTCTTCCTCCAGGACAGTGGATCCATCACTGCAGTGAAATGAATGTAATTTCTCTTCCCTAAATGCAGTTTCTCACTCTTGTAGCGAGACAAGAGACACCATGACCTGCCTCAGCTCAGCCACCCTCTGCAAGCCAGCTATTTCACAACTTGTAGTTAAATCAAAGTAAGAGGAACATCTGGAGTCTCCTTCAGATTGAGTGAGCAGCATTACATAACTCTACTTCACGTTTATCCCCACTGATCTTTTTTCTTGTCTGATGATTTTGTAACTCTTCCAAGATTGTCCCTTTAAGGCATTTTCCCTTTGTATGCATTTCTTCATTTATTTTAAATGCCCATTTGTCTCTGATATTTGTTTTTGTGTTCTCCTTTGGGGATTTGTCTTGCTTTGGGCTCTGCTTGCCATCTGTTATGTTTGAGACTTCATTTCAAGTTCTGTCACCTCTCTGTGCTGCCTTTGATTCCAGCTGACTGTGTCGGTGCAGCATTTGTGAGGAGCTCTGTGGTTACATTACAGGTAACATTTCGTGAGGTTTTGTCAGTTTGATGTCCTGAGCAATGTTCTAACAATGTCCTGATACAAGCAGGAAAATTAACCCATCTCTCATCTTCCCTGCCTGTTAGTGTTCTGTTAGGTACCCCGTGCCATCTTCTGCCTGCATTTTCACCCCAGGATCTGTTGTGCTCACTTGGAATTTCTGTAACTTTTATATGTGCCCATATTTTAAAATCTAGAAAAACCCAATCCAAAATAAGGAGACCCTTCTTTAGCTGTTCCATAATATCCTGGAGCTTTCCCCATTTCCCAAGAACATAAGTAACCGCCATGTGCTTGAAGTCTGCTTTAGCATAAATCACATAGCATGTCTTAATGACCTCCTTTAATGACATCTCCAATTATCTTACCCCTGTGAGCAGCTTACACAGGGCAGGGTGTGCTGTATTTATAAATCAAAAATGAGGTTGAAGCTTCAGTTCCATTACATGATTTAAAGGTAGAAATGGGCTGCTATGCCTCCTGTGAGAAGCACTGGTGCTCACACAAGGGTTACAGCTCTCCCCTCTTTGCCCCAGCTGATGGCAGGCAGGGCATTACAGGCTGTGAAGAATAATTATGCCTCATGGTTATATCTTTCTTTAAAGCAGCACCAACTCCTATGTGTGACTCATAACTAATAATGAATCAAGTTTAGCCTTTAGATGGGTTTTTGGTTATATATCTGACCCATCTCACATTGAAAGTTATAATTATCCAACTTCATTCCATTTATGCAGTTATCAATTTCTTACATTTGGTCCCATCACCTGATCCCAAACTGTTACTCTGTGCTGATAAGACATGAGATTTCAGTGACAGCCATTTCTTCAACACCCCAATGGGACAGGATTTCATCATATTAGTGTATTATGTAGTGCATAAAATTATTTTACCTTGCCTGTAGAGTACCTCTGTGAGGCTTTGTTGCAGAAAGAATGTCAGGGTGAAATTTCTGTCTTTGATCTCCTTGTATGGATGTCTAGGATCTGACATCTTCAGAAAATATGCAAATAAATGAGAAACATTCTTGGAAATTTAGGGATCCAAAGAATGTGGTCCTTGGTATTTGTTCTCAGTGCTCAGTTGAATGTCTGACACATCCTGATGCTGAGACTTTAGAGTGTGGGCTGGGGAGGGGGGAATGGAAAGGTCCATTTCTGCTCCTGCCTGAACCTGGCTCCCAGCCCCTACAGGAGGTCACCTCTGGCTCCTGCCCATTTTAAAGGCTCTGGTGCCTCCAGCACAGGACCATTGCTGCTTTGTCTGGATTTGTCTCACCTACCCTGCAGCCCTATGGAATTGCACAGGGGCAAGCTGGACTTAGCACTCCTCAGGAGTGGATGGTTTGGATGCTGCCATGGCTAATGGTCTGATCCAGCCTGGCGCATCTCCTCCCTCAGCAGTGACTGGAAGTCACTGCACTGTGCTTCCAACCAGGTATGCCATTGCCCTGGTAGTGCATGCAAGTAGGACAGGAGAAACCTCAATTTTAAATTTAACTTTTTCAACATTGTTTTGAATACAGATCTCCTAAAACCTTTTCTTTAATTAACTTTTCTTGCATAGATAATTCATTTTTACCAGCAGCCTATGCTACAGGATGCTTCTGACTATGCTCAGAGATAATATACTCTCTTTTTATTTCTGCCTGAAGCAGAATTAAAATAGGAAGTGAAGTTTTGGTAGCACTTTTATCCTTTGGAGTAGTTTTTCTTGTGTGCACGTGTGCAACCTCTTTTGAGATTATAGCTCTTATATTTCCTAAAGGAAGACTCAGGAAAGGCAGGGCAGCCTTCGAGAAAAGCAAAAAAAATCTTGGAAGAACATAAAAGCCTTGTGTTCATTACAGTTTGCCTTGAAGACTTTATCTGACATTTTTCTGAAACCTGAGTTATCAGAAGCAGTCATTTGCTCTGCATTATCTACTACCTCGATTCAAAGGAAGTACTAAAGCAGTGCCATTTGAATTCAGACAGGAGGACAGGCCCAAGGGAGATGCTCTGCCTCTTGTGAAGGCAGCTGGCTGGGGGCAAGAAAGCAGAGATGCTTCTAGGCTCAGGATCTCTCCGCTATTTATCTTTAACTGCCTGGGACAAATATACAAAGTGTCAAGGCATGAGGGCACAGATCAAAGTGTGCCGCAGGAGGAAGCAGAGCCAGCAAGGACACAGAGCTGGTCAGGCATGGTAGGGAGGGTGAGTAATGGAGCTGGGCACCGTGTCCTGCTGCCCTGCCAGAGCTGAGCTTTTACTCACAGCAGGGCAGTGCTCCTTGTTCTGGCACTTTCCAGGTCCCACATGTCTGGTTTTTAAGCAGAGGCTGCAGAGAACCTTTTCATGCTGTCTTTTTCAGCCCACATCGGGCTGCAAGAACCACTGGCTCCCTGTGTGCCAGCTCACATCGCTGCGGCTCGGACGGTGCACGGCGCCAGTCTGAGCTCTTCCTGAGAGCTGTCAGAACTGGGATGCAGCAGCTGGTGTGAGTGCTCAGAGGTGCTCAGCGAGTGTTCAAAGGAATAATCTCTGCTTCAGCAATGTGGGCTTCCACTTGTGCCAAGGCAGCAATGCTTTTAAATACCCTGTGCCCTTATTGTTCCTGACATCGGAAACACTAACTGCAAACTAACTTACCGCCAATGTGCTTGGGGGAAAGAACAAAAAAACAGAGGCCAAAGTGTTAGCAAACCTTTTCACACTGCAAGCTTCCCTGTTCAAAGATCCTTCCTTCCCTTGCCCTCAGATACCAGGGCAAAGGAGATGCAATGTTTGGGGTTTCCCATTATATGTGTTACAGCATTTGTAAGTGTGAACTGAGCAGACTTAACTCCATGGGGTGGGCAGGCTTTCAGGCTGGCCAGGGGAAAGATCTTAAGGAATTGGGCATATCAAAAAATTTCCTTTCCTCTTACAAAGGGGAATAACTGCACTATCTAAGCAATGTTGAGATATCACAGATATCCTGGAAGGAACCCACAAGATCAAGTCCAACTCCGTGCCCTGCGCAGCATGGTCCCTACGAGCCACACCATGTGCCTGAGAGCATTGTCTAAATGCTTCTTGAACTCTGCCAGGCTTGGTGCTGTGGCCACTTCCCTGGACAGCCTGTTCCAGTGCCCAACCACCCTCGAGTGAAGAGCCTAATATCCAGCCTAAACTTCCCATGACACAGCTTCAGACCATTCCCTGTCACTGGTCATCAGAAAGAAGGGATTGATCCCTGGCCCTTTGCTCCCCCTCCTGAGGAATCTGTAGACTGCAATGAGTTCTCCCCTCAGTGTCTGCTATTCTAGGCTGAACAAACCAAGTGACCTCAGCTATTTCTCATACATTTTGCGTTTTGACAGCTTTTCTAAGTTAAGACAATCTGCCTTGCTATGTAATGTCTGTGCTAGTGGCAGCTAAAGTTGGTGATTTTATACTAGGATGGTTGCAATGGGGCAGCACTGCTCACTAAACAAAAATTTAGGTAGTGAAGGAGGGGGAAAAAACAGCCCAGCATCCTGTAGAGGATCAAATATTTCCATTCCAGATGCGCTGCTCTTCCACAAATATATTCCTCGGAGAAATAAACCATCAGCTTTTCTGCTAAAATTTAAGGTAAACCCAGCACACACACAGAGCAGTATGGGATGCCAGGAAGGGAAATTTGGGTCATGGGCATATGAATTACCTGGAGCCAGTGATGTTTTCTTCATTTGACTTACTAATTTACTTCATGCAGCTGCCAACACTTGCGGCACCTCTTAAAATTGACTTCACCCCACCCAGCAGTGGCACATTTATATTGGGCTGAATCACCACCACCTTCTCCAACACATCCTGCCTGCACTCCGCCAAACATCTTTTCCTCTCTCCAGTTGCAAAACAGTAGCTGCTCCCAGCGGCTGAGTATTAAATGTGATTAAATTTGATGGAAGCAGGCCCTCATTCTGTCCCAAAAGAGCTGATACTACAGACTCACGTGTTTTCCTTTGACTGTGTCTCTGCTGCTGTCTCCTGCCTGGCACGCTGCCTGGAAAGGAGGAGGGACTGTTGAAACAGGACAGCCTGCCAAAGAAATCAAGCTGCTTCAGAAGAAAAGCCCCAGTATGAAAATGTCAGTCTTTTTTGGGATGTCCCCTTTCTATAGGTGAACTACACTTTTATATTTGAAAATACCAGGTTTCCTGATTGTGAAATCTGTTAGTCCTGTGTGTTTTTTTCTCTAGAGTGCAGGAATATTCTGATACACATAATATAAAAATATTTGTTGAGGTGGAAACCTAAACAGGTTCCTTTTTCAGGAACCTGAGTGTTTCTGGCTTTATTTGCTCCAATGTGAGCATGCTGTTAACATAGGTGCTGTCTCATACTTTAGATATTGGAAATGGGGCCCAGATTCGCAGAAAAGCAAATTAATTGATAAAAATTTCCTACAGACCTAGTTCCAACAATTGCAGAGATCTGCATTAAAATTAGGAGCTTGGGCTACAGAAATAATTATTTTCTTGCTATATATTTTTGCTGCATGGTTTGAAGGGGCAATCTGTTAGAAATCAGCACATCTACAGAAACTGCTTGGTTCACCAGCTAATAAAAATGATTAAGTGTAATAATGACAAAGCAACCATGACTGATATCATCTTGACATTTGCAAGGCCCAGGTGGATTGAATAATAATGGTCTATTTGACTTGCATCAGCAGCTGAAGTAGGTTCCATGCTCCTGTTTATACCACAGAAACAGGGCATCACAAAAACACACATGTACATTTACCTATGCTGCTGTGTAAAGCCAGACAGTATCTGGTCCATTAATGTATGATAGTATGAGTTAAGAAACTGAAGATAGATTGATGCATTCCAAGAGCTGAGATCTTCTGGCTGCCTTTTCAGGTCAGCTCTCTATCCTCATTCTTTCTTCAAGTGTGTTTTTGGGCCATGGTGGGTGTTTAGCTGCCCACATGCCGGGCTCTTCTGACTCAACTTGCTGCAGACAGCAACAAAAGCCATCCTCCAAATTTAAGTGCTTGTCAAACTGTACATCCACTGGTTCAAAAGGAGAGTTTTGCAAATGAAGCACTGGGCACAGAGTAACCAAAGCAATTTAAAAGTGGTTTCAGCACAAATTCAGACCCTTTGCTGTACCAGAAGGGTGGAATAAATCACACAGTGTGTCTATTGGTTCATTTATTACAGCTGCTCTGCAGAAAGCTTATTGCCTCCTAGAAATGGTACTTGTGCATACTGTAAGATGACAGAAAAATACCAGAAATTCTTTATACAAATCTTCTTCTCTTGTTAGAAAAGCAGCCTTCCCTTATCAAGTTTGCTCTGTATGAGGATCCTAAGGATGTGGTGGGATGTGCACAAAGACCCGAACTTAATGACATTAGCTCCTCAGCTGTAACTTCCTGTGCCTGTCTGGCCACACCCGAGCTGAACAAGATGTTCCAGGGCATGTGAGGCACTGGGAACAGGGTGGCTGGGTCAGCCAGGCTGCTGCCTCTTCCTCTGGCTGCTCTGCGCAGGCAGCCCAGCACTGCACCACACCACACCACACTGCTGCAGGCCCAGGGAAACACAGGTGCTAGAGCTTGCTACACCCTAGTCTGGAGACAAAGCTTTAGTGCGATTTAAGCCTTGTCCTGAAGACCCTGGGTATCATCACAGGGGATGGCTACAAGAAAGATTTTGGCAGAGACAAGTGGCAGAGAGAGGAAATGGGTAGCAAGCATGACTACCAGCTTGCTTTTGAGAGGAAACCACAAGCCTGGAGGTGACAATACCTGATGATAGTGTAATATAGCACTGATGACTAGACATCTTCCTCTACATTAGACTGAGTTACACTTTGCTCTATACAGGCCCTGAGTGCTCCTGAGGTCTTCTCCTGAGCTTGGTCCTCCAGGATAAGTGCCCTCACCACTGCTCAACTCAGATGGCAATCTTGGTCCTGGGAATGCCATCAAAGCTGCTATGCTTCTGTGCTAGTGTAGGTTTTGCAAGGAGAAAAAGAATCCAGAAAGTTTTATTTTCATAAGTGTGACTCAGGATTGCCCAGAATCAGGATTCCAAAAGTAGTTTGGGGTGTGTGTGCTTGCTTCAGCTGTGAGACTTGGTTTATATTTTCATTAATCCCTTCAGAGACTGCTCCAAGTTGCAGTCAGCCTTTTCCCTCGATTTTGCTCTTACAAAGCCTGATCAAATACCAAAATTTCTGTCTGGAAAGTGGAAATTTATGGTAAAAAACATTAACCAAGCAAATCTGCAAATGCTGTGCCCACTAGTTAAAATTAATCCACTGCATAATGAGCAAAAGAAAATAAATTCATTTCTAAATGGTGAGGGTGCTTTAAATGTTTTGGTGGATCTGTCAGGAAAGTGTTTTTCAGACAGTAGGGAGAAATCTGATCATTAAAAAACTGTCTGGAGAGCTGACAACTTCATTACAGAAGTAAGAGCTCAGAAATGTTTCTAGGTACCTTTGGTAGATTTCAAAGAGATCAGGGAGGTTTAAATTGGACATTAGAGAGAATTTCTTCACAGAAATGATGTTTGGGCATTGGAATGCCCAGGGAGGTGGTGGAGTCAACGTCCCTGGAGGTGTTTAAGAAAAGATTGGACATGTGGCACTCAGTGCCATGGTCTGGTTGACACAGTGGTGTTGGGTCATAGGTTGGACTTGACAATCTGAAAGGTCTGTTCCAACCTAATTGATTCTGTGATTCTGTAAAAGAGAACAAACAAATGTTCCTTGGGGTCTCCATTTCTGTTCCCACTTTGGGAGTAACTGAAAGAAAAATAAGTTGCTCTGAGCAAAGTGTAGACCTAAGAAAACACTACTGAAAGAAACAGAAAAGCAAATCCATCCAGAATATATGAAGATTAGCCCCATCTGCATCCCAATTCATCTGCCACAAATTCTGTATAAAGATGACTCAAAATTCTAAACCTCCCTGATTTGGGACATTCCTTTCATTAAAAGGAATTAGGTAAAAACGTTCAATTACTTGCCTTCTATTTTTTTTTTAATTTTCAAAATCTTCTCTGAATAATGTGTTTTGTTAGAACTTTGGCATCTTATGTTTCCAGAGCATGGCATGATTTTAGCAGGAAAACAAGGGGCAAAGGTGATTTGAGCGTTGTGCTGCATTCACTCATTACAGTAACAGGTACAGAGGGACGAGGCCCAGTGGAACGGGAACTGCTCTACAACAGCCGATTCAGCTCCATGGTGGAGAAAAAAATATTGGGTCTGCTTTACACATGCAGCCTAATTCCAAATGGCATCTCACCTTGCAATGTTCCACACACAGGCAAAAGCGAGAAGTGTTAGTAAACGCTCCAGGTTTTAAGAAAAGGCTCCCCACAGTTCAAAAGTTTGTTACGTCCTTCTGACTGATTCTCTGACATAAAGAGATAATTCTAACAATTTCAAAATGTTTCAGGAAGCAACAGATGGTATGCATGCAATGTATGCTGTGACAATATTCAAGGTTGCAAAGTGGAAAATCTGCAACCATCTGTGCAATGCAAAATTATGGAAAACAAAAGCAGACAAGAAAATACTGCAAATAACCTATGATGAGAAAAGTATCATGGAATCATAGACCTGTCTGGGTTGGAAGAGGACCTTAAAGATAATCCAGTTCCAATCTCCCTGTCATGGGTAGCAACACCTTCCACTAGACCAGGTTGCTCAAAGCATCCTTCCAGGGATGAGGCCTCCACAACTTTTTCTGGGCAACCTGTTCCAGTGCCTCACCACTCCCATAGTAAAGAATTTCTCCCTAATATCTAATCTAAACCTACTCTCTCTGGTTTAAAGGCATCCCTCCCTTGTCCTGTCACTATATGGCCTCATCCAAAGTCCCTCTCCAGCTTTCTTGTACCACCCTTCAGGTACTGGAAGGTGCTCCAATGCCCCTTTGGAGCCTTCTCAGGCTGAACAACCCCAACGCTCTCAGCCTGCCTTCTTAAGAGATACTTCAGCTTTCTGCTCACCTTCATAATTTTGAGACGATAATTTCTTTTGACTATTCCTGAGCTCAAAAAAAAAAAAAGTGAAGAAAACAGAGAAGTGTCATCAGATTATCTCTTGAAGTTTTAGCTGACACGTTTTGGAGAGTTATCTTACTTAACATGCATTTTCAGTACGACTATGCTCGTGTAGCAATTCCGCGCACTCCTACATTTACTTTTGGTACGGCAATTTTTTGATGCCAAAATAACACCAAGAAAAGCATCCTAGCATCCATGATGGGCTTAATAGGGATTAAGCACTGTAGAGCTAACACACTGTCATCATAGCCATATCTTCTCCACAGAATAATAGGATGAAGCAACATAATGCTATACTTGTACAGCAAACCCCACACTGGATGAGCCACACAGTTGTGTTGACAGCGCTGATTAACTGCTCTACCTTGCATTTGCAGAGATTAATTTCATGTGAAAGCATCCTAATAACAGATGTTCAGACTGAGCTCTGCTATTACACAACAGGACAGTAAATTGGCCAGTAGGAGATTTGGGTCTTGTTCAGAGATAATGATGAAGACCTGTCAGTACAGCACTTGGTCTATTTCCAAACAACCTAAAAATGCATATCCTGCTTATGCTGCTCACATGGCAAAACATGTAATGTCTTCAGTGTATCTAAAGGCCAACCAGACAATCAGTGGTTTAGTCTAACCCTGCTAAAACTCCCTTTGAATACTTCTGCTTGATGCACAGTAAACCAAATCAGCTAAAAGGACGCCAGGTCTATAAGCTTACTTGTGAGAGTATCCATCCATGTCTGCCTATTTTTCAGTAAAACTAAGTAGGCAGTCATTCACACCCCAAATATATACAAATAAACTTTACTAGTCAGTATTTATAGCCTATTTTCTGTTGCATAACTTTTAACTAAAGTGGTATTGCAGCACTTTTAAAGGCCCTCTGCAGCACAGACTGCAATTATTAAAACTCAGGTCTTATTGTTTATATGACTTTTTTCCTTTATTTCACTGTTGTCTGAATTATTTTTCCTTTCACTCCTTATGGGGTTTTGTTCCTTCCATCCCTATTCAGTCACTGCAAGGGAAGAAGGGAATCTCAGGGGTATGTAGCTGCTCAAAACCACTCAAGGTTCAGCAGGACCGGCCATATATCCATTCCATTTAGTTCAAACACAACACAAAACTTCAGAAGTCTGTTCCAGTTGTCAATTTTATTCAAAAGGTGTCTTCTATATATTTTTAATATATAGAAATAAATATGAAAGGCCTATACAAATACGAACACTTATAGAATACCAATACTGCCCTTCATTTTTTTATACTGATCTTTCAATACATAAGTGGACAAAACTGCAGCAAATAGCCCACATACTTAATAAAATAAAATTTACAAAATCTCTGGTAACAATGTCTGTCCATGTCTAACAGAACCTTTTAGATTGAGTTCTCTTTTACATACATGCAACCTCAACACAAAATACATTCAGCTTTGAGATGTTCATAACACAGACTGATGTACATTTTCCTCAAGATGGACAGTAAACAAAAGATCATACTTAAGTTATACTTCAATGCAGGAATTTAGCATTATCCTTTTTCATGACATGCTGTCTTAACAGTATTTTTGAAACACAGTCCAATAAATTAAAGGGAATGCAATCTTGCCTTCAAGTAATACCCAGGTCACTTAAACTTCAGAATGGGCATTTGCTTTTACATAACATGATTCTTCCCAAAGCTTTAAAAATTTTAACACCACGTAAAATGTTTTTGGTATAAGATAATGTCATAAAGTAAGCCTTTTGCTTCCTGTGAAACACATTTGATAGACAATTCCCCATTAAGTGATATTTTTCTAACACAGGGCATCACCCACATGCAGTTATGCAATGTCACTAATTTACACATTTAAAAGAGCATAAAGCAAAGTATGTGCTTAAATGGTGAGAGGAATGACTACTATATCAAATACAACTGCTCCTTCAAATGTTGGTTATTTGTTGGGTATCTTTTTGGGAGTGGGTATATTTTGCTTTAAGAAAAGGTCACACCCAACCAACATGGAAAGGCAACCACATCATATAGCAAAACCCTCTTTTTTTCCTGAAGGAATCTGTACTCATCCCAGAACTAAAAATTCCCAGATGTTAATTTATGAACTGTAGATCAAAATTCCTGGAAACTAGAAGAAATAGTTCATGTATTTCCTATACGGACAATAAAACCATAGGCTTTATCTAAGAAAAAAATATAACTTTTTAAGTGCACAAAAGCCCAATCTTGCATCTCTCTCCTGTTGATTCAATTGTTTTCACTTAAGGAAAATATACAGAACTTCCCTCTCGTTCATTATTTATCTTATATAAATAACTGTTTGAAGAATATATTTAATAGTTTATTCACATACTAAATCTTAAGGGTATTTGGGAATGTCAATTCTGTTTTTCAAAAAAACTACTGCTTTTACAGTGTCGTAACAATTTTCTCTTTGCATCAAAACAAAGATTTTTGAGCTTAAATTACTAAACAGTATTCTCATTTCTACTTCTTGATGTTTGAATGCTTGGCTCATTGTTTCAACAAAGAATATGGAGATTCACTGAGAAATAAATGGGACAAGTCTCTTCTCAAGGGCAGATATCCAATATGCCTTGGCTTAGAATTGCAGTTGTGTTGTAGGGTTCTCATTCACAGCATCAGAGTGGTTTCTGGTTTCCGTAACAAACCTCCTTGATCACTGTAGTTCTCTAATCAATCTTCACTCCTCTGAACCTTTTCTGAGCTCACCCAGCAAAATTAAACACTTTGCAACACAGGTTTTGCAGGCATTACTAGAGGTTCTGCAGGCCAAAAGTGGTGGACTGTTTCCCAGCAGTGTGAGAGTAACAATTTCAGGACAGTTTTCGTATGTGTTGTATGGCATTAATCTGGCCCACAAAACCTCCTCACATGGATGAGGGTCAAGACAGTAAGACTCCAGGTCTGCAGAGGGTTTGACATTCAGGTTAGAGATCCATCATGGTGGGGATGGGAGACAGTGACAGACCAAAAGGATGACAGACCACACACATAAAGGCTTGCAGTATTATTTGAAAAAAAAAACCAAAAACAAACCCGGATCAACAACCCAGACACTTCCAAAGTAGGAATACATTTATCAAAAATTAAAGTTTGTTCCATTATGAATGATTTGAAGTTTGGGTTCCTGAGCTTGATACTGGACAGGGGAAAGGGCAAGGCCAAGGGACTTCTATCTTAAATTATACAGCAGTATCATTAGGACAGTATTTAAAAACTATTGTTAGAAGTATGAATAATTTACAAATGTGACTTTAAGAATATTATAACTAAATAGTAGTTATAGAAGCTTAAGCTCAGAAGACCTTAATCGTCTTTCTTTTGTGTTTGAAATCGTTCCATTAAAGCCCTAAATATATTTCCTGGTATTTTCTGGTGTTTGTCTATGAGAGCTTGGACTGCTGCTTTTGTCTGTAGGGAAAGAAAAAAGGTTTTGGTCAGAAAACCTCATTTTCATACTGCTCATATAATAGCACAGTTTCTAGCCTCTTTTTTAATCCTTTCAAATATGACAGATATATTGCAAATTCAAAACACTGTTCTTCCATATTTAAGCCCAGAGGATGTGATTGTGACAACATTGTCAAGAAACAGACCAACAAACTAGTATCTCTTCTGCGTGATAGCTGTGTTCACAAGCTGTATTAGTGATACACCAAAGTCAAATGACAACAGAGTAAATTCATGAAGAGACTTAGGGCTATAAAGCATGTTAAACACCTGCATGATGCACTGCAACTCAAACTCCTGCCTATGCCCAGATTTGCATCAATAACACTCTTCCAATGGGCACCACCTTGATTCTACACCTGCTCAGAAGCAGCACTGGAAACACCATTGTGTCTCAGCACATTTGACTCGTACAAAGTAATGCCCTCTGGCCCCAAGGCCCCTGAAGGGTCTGGTCCTGGGACACATGCTCAGGCCCCTTAGCTGCATGTGACAGCAGCCTTCACTTTCACTCAAAAAACAAACAGGCCAAGGAGTCATGGCAGTTACTCTTATTATATAAAAGCTATATAGGGAACATGTAAAAGCAGGGCAACATGCAAAAGGTGGGTGAGAACACACTTCCTATTCTGCCTAGACAAGCACAGGCTAGGGAATTCTGCCAGAAACAGAACAACAGAGATTTGCCTCTGTAAACCAGCGGTCAGCAAGGGCAGATATTAGTAGAATATTGTTTGTTGGTACAAGCTCCCACTGTTTATATGGAGTAAGTGATCAACTGATATGTCCTGGGACAAGGACTTCATACATCTGGTCCTAAGTGATTGTACAGATCTAAAATTTGTATTAGGTTAAAAATTTGAGCTTTATGTTTTGCTCTATATAATGGGAAAATGCATACGGTGCCATAGCCTGAAACATGAGATACAACTTCAAAATCACTCTAACTAAATAGGATTCTAGGGAATTCACATTCTTGGGGCTTTATTTAGCAGAATCTGAACTCAAATCAGAAAATAGTGACGGTTGGCATAAATGTAAGATGTCAGTGCATGTCTGAAAGTAACTTAAACACATTCTCTGCTGAAAGGTAGTTCTGAAGTCCTGTCAGAGTGACCCCACAAAAGAAACAATCAGTGTTCCATAACCAGGGCCTAACATACTGCAGACAAACATTTTAAGAGTATTTTTGCAGAGATCTAATCATAGGATAAACAGACAAAGAGACAACTGAACTGACACCTGCATGGTCAAGAAAAGTCTCTCTCTCAAATGAAATTTTTAGAATATTTTAAGTGACCATCTGTGGAGTTTTCAAAAATACCTGTTTCAGCCCACTCCATCTCACTGCTCCACCACTTAACTGGTTTATGTCTTTTCACTGTGAAATCTATTAATAAACTGAATAAACATGAGGACCTGAAGATCCTTTCTATAAGGCATGTAAATCTGAATTAAGAGGAACATTTAGAAGTTAAATTTCTGGGCTTGAAGCTGGACAAAATAGAAACAAACTAGACAAAGCAGTGAAATTATATATTTTTTTCTTTTATTGTATGTAATTCCAGCAGTTTGTGAACATAGATTTGCTATGTTTGAAAGGCTTCCTTAGTATCTTTATGAAAACACCAGGAAGCAGAATGCTTCCTCTTGGGTGAAGTGCTTCTCTCTATCAACTGAGAACTGTCTTGTCTGACCAAACTTCTTCAGTCTTTAAAGTAAGTTGTTTCTCAAAGCAAATATAGGGTGCAATTAACTTTATAAGACCTAGAACATCTGCAAGTTGCAATAATAAGAAATACAGTACTTAAGAACAACAGAGTTAGGCAAGTACAAAACCTACCATGATTCCACCAGTTTCTGTAACTGGCTTCTAGACAGAAATCTCTTGACAAGACTATTGCAGTGGTTTTTATCAGAACATTCAGTATTTTAAATTTACATATATAGATATCTCTCTTACCTTTGTAGCTAGCTCCTCAGCAGTCATATTTGGTTCATATGGAATGGGTTCTCCAATAAATGTACGAAGCTTGACAGGAAATCCGCCGTACAGAGGAACTACTGGCAATCTAATACGCTCATATAGCGACCTAAGTATTTCTAATGTGAAAAAAATATGATTGAAAACGGGAGAAGGAAAGGTGGGGAAGGGAGAAGGGGAGTGGGGAAGGATAAAGGAAGGAAAAGTGAAAGAGAAAGAGAGAGAGAAAGACACTGGGATTATTCTCTAAAGTTTTTTGTCCCCACTATGTCTTAACATTGAAACTGACTTGCAAAGTAATCTAGCTCCCAATCCAAACTCTGAAATAATGTGGCATCTCAAGTGCTATCCTACCTTGACTTTCATTTCCTAAAAGCTGCATTAATGCTTATCTCAGACTTATTTCTACTCTAACTTGGTGTGAAATCTTTCCTCCAAAGAGCAGCTGAAACGAGAAGAAGGAAGAGGAGAGAAATTCAATAGCTGCCTCTCTGGAGAGGGAGAGAATCTTACACAATATAGGTTACAGGTTCAGCTCATTTGGCAGGTTAGAATTAGAAACTAGTATTGGAAAACTGCATGTTCGGTCCCATTGAGGTCTACAGGATCGGAAATAGCCTTATCTGCCTAAAAGTCAGTCATGCTAACATACTGAATTGCTCTTTCAGATCACACACTGGTTGCAGTTAAACAACAAAAAGAGAGAAAAACCAGGTATTTCAAACAGTTCTAAGAGGACACATTGTTCTCCACATGTCTGGGTACATCCCAAATGTACCCAGAAGAGATTCTTTGAAAAATAAGAACTAATATTATAATTCTCAATTTCAGACAAGGAACTCCACTAACTGGCATGCTGGCATAAGAAACTCCTTGCTGATCAAGATGTGGAATTTTCTGTACACAACCTATAAAAACAAAGACAAAACTACTGAAACTGGAGTAACACCTCCAGTGACCAAGAAATTACACTCCTCTAACAACCCTGTTGTAGAATGCAAGGAGCACAAATGATTTTGGCTTCAATTTCCTCTGTTTGGGATTCTCCTGAACACAGCAACAATTAATTGCTGTTGATTTTTGTACAACGTGACAAATGTGTGAATTATTCCAGCTTCTGCGTCTGATGCCTTGGCTTTCTCCATGCAATATATTTCTCCTCTTATACAGAGGGGGAGAGAAACAGAACTGTGCTGCCCTGCAGCATTCTGATGAAGGTGACAATGCCATACTTGAGGCAGAACATGTAGTGTGGAGACTTGTTCAGACCCCTCTGCTAGACAGTAACTAAGAGATATAAAAAAGAGGGAGTTTAACACTAGCAAATGAGCAGAGATGTGGGCATCTAATCATCCCAGAGATGGACCCCTCAGACAAAAGACCCATCTATTCATTTTCTGGCTGCAAGTTCCACAGAGATAAGGAAGAAGAGCTGCCAAATGCAAGGTTTTGTGAGGAACCACAGGTCTAGTGCAGAACAGAAAAGCAACTACAGATTAAATGTAGTTCAAAACATTCAAACTTTGAGTACAGGAAGAGGTATAAGCACAAAGCTTTAGGAAAACAGGAATAATGTGTCAGTTGCCAACCTGTTTGCTTTGCTTCTTAACAGACAGCAGGAAACCTAGGGTTGGCCTAGCAGATATAAGCAGAGAAAAAAGTGCCTTAAATCTTCCTGCCTTTTTCTGGCTCCTTTTTCCTTTCCTCTACTGCTCTGCTTGTGCAAAAGAACACTTATGTGGAAAGTAACCTAGATGAGCCAATATCACATCTAATGCATACAAATATTAAATCCTAATAACATCTCTGAATTCTACCAGAGAGCAAACATCAAGAAACAAGGCTGTGTTAAATCTCAAGTTTATATGAGGATTATTTCTACAGATAGGCTAAACATACATGGAAAAATAAACTACAGAAAAATAGAAAATATCTTACTTATTCCTCCTAATGTCCTAAAGCCTTCTCGAACATTTTGTGTAAACATAGGAATGATGGGCTAGGAGGGAAAAAAAATAATTAAGAATTTAAGATAGCACTATCTAAAAAATTTCTACCTCACTTAATTAAAAGGCAAATTAATTTCAGAAGCGTTTCTCAGACAAGGATATATGGAGGGTAAAACAGGTACTCTGAAGTCCCTCTGTGACCTTCTGCCATGAGGTTTCAAACTGAAGAATACTACAAGATTCCAGTGAGTCACTGTTTCAGCAAGTCTATTAGAGCAGTCCAGAATTTCAGAACCTATGGAGCTTTCAGGTGTCCCTCCCACCATCTAGCAGTGTTTGCACAGTTGTGACTTAAGAGCTTAAACCTCTAACCTAATTTGTAGTTATGCTCAAAGGGAAGGAATCACAGGATTGGGACACTAAACTTGTCTGATTCCTCTCTGCTATGCTGATGGTATTGCTTCACACTTGATGCGTCATATTCAATACATGTCCATGACTTTTTCTGATGATGAGTACTTGGAATGGTGTTGAATATTTCAAGTTTTTATTGCTGTTTTTAAAATTGCAAACAGCTGTCAAGATTTATAAGAACTGTGAGGGGGTTAGCTATTATATAAAGTTTTTCAATAGCATTTTATAGTATGTCCCCACTACGCACAGCATCATCAGAAATACAGAACTCTTTATGGGATTTTCATGAACTCAAATTCTTTTAAACTTTTTAAAGACAAGTATGGGGATGAGCTAGCACATGTAACTTTCCAGACATGCATCAAGTTTTGGGTTTCTTGAGAGGAAAAAAAGGTCTGTAAATAATTACAGAGAATAAAAGGAAGTGCAGTTGCCTAAACTGAATGCATACAAATGTCTTTATTCTTGAACAATCTTATTTGGAACATCTTGCTTTCGACACAGAGACAGAAATTTTTGTTTATATGATAGAAATTCTGGCAAAAAATCTGTTGAAATAAGACAGCTTCAACACATTGAAGGTCCCAGTTTTAGACAAATTTTTCTGATATTTCAGACAAATTCTTCTTTCCATGAGGAGTTCTGCTTATGATTCAAGGTGACTTAAAAGTTCATCTTTAATCTAAATAAAGATGCTTTTCCCACTTTCAGTCTGTCTCTGACACTCTTTCTATTTTACTGCATCTCTCAGGGATTTTTTTTAG
Organism: Ammospiza nelsoni; assembly: GCF_027579445.1. Lineage (NCBI taxonomy): Eukaryota > Metazoa > Chordata > Aves > Passeriformes > Passerellidae > Ammospiza > Ammospiza nelsoni. The sequence goes on from NC_080633.1 coordinate 115,222,123, forward strand.
GGGGGAGGAAGCTACATACCTTGTGAGTGCATGAAGGGAACCAACACACATTCAATTAAATAAATGCAACTAGCACAATCACAGCTGAATCTCAAGCATAGCCTTTCACATGCTATTGTAATACATTAGTAAAATCTAAACCTGTTGAAAATACCTGCTTAAACAGTGTTATTTTCCTTGTGAGAAAAGTGATGCACACTTAGTCTTAAAGTATTCTATTTCTGTGTACAATCCACAGATTGAACTAGTCTGTTTTTGACAGTAGCTAAATATAAAACTCCTGGTGTGAGACTTTCTTTTAAATTAGGTATATGCAGACCTATGGACATATGCACACATCTTCCAAGTACGAATCTAGAACAGGAGGGATTCTGAAATGATTACTAAAATGGTTACAATTCAAATATATCTCACACACTGTCGTGCCTCAGCATTTGGTCCCCTACGAATAACTACCTGCCTGCTGACCAAGCCCAATGCTGTACATTAGAACTGAAGAGTTCACACCAGTGACCAGCCCTGGACATCCCCACTACCATAAAATGCCAATACAGTACACAAAGTGTCAGTGAACCTATACCTGCTGGGTCACACCACGCTTCAGTGACAGAACAAACAGAAACATGGAGTTGGACTCTATGATCCTGATGGTCCCTCCCAACTCAGCACATTCTGTGACTCTGATAGGGTTGTTTCCCAACCATGCTGGTCAGGGAGGGCTAGGCCATCACAATACTAACCAGCTATGTATAAAACATCACATGCTTATAAGGAGAAACCATCTTGTATTTCATCTCTTGTTCTTTTGAACTCTGGATTTCCTAACCACACTATGCTTACCTGACTCATAAGCCTTCTTATCTATCAAAAGCAACAAAAAGAGTCAGGAAATCTAGCTGTTAGAGCAAGTAGACCATACTCATGACAGTCAGAAATCTAACATCAAATACATGATAACCAAAGCAGCTTTCTCTGGAAGAAAGTACTAATAACTTAGCTTTCTTTGCTTCTCTTCCATTACGTGTCATTCTTACCACTTTTGCATCAATGGCCACCTGAGCAAAGCCCTTCCGATCACTCCACAAAATATTGTACGTCTCATCGCTGAAGAGAGCTTCCCGAAGTCCTCCTGGGGCAATGGCCAACAGATGGCCCTGCTCCAGAGTCTTGACACAAGCTTCTTTTGGTCCATGTATAACTCCAAATACATCAAGTAGTATTCTGAAACCTGCAGGGGTAAGATAACATTAATTCCAAAAGCATTAATTCATACTACCAGGGAGTACAGATTCCCAGCACAGAACACTATGGCTAAAATTTAATTGTCTAATAAGCTGTGGCCCACAGTCCCCAAGAGGGACTGAAGCATTAAGTCTAACTTACAGATTTTGGTCTGCAAAGTTGAAGATTTAGAGGTTTCAGTGGCTTTTTGCCATAGTAAAGTCAGGTGCTAACCCACAGTCAGGACTAAACTGAAAAAGAACTGTCAAGCACTCTGTGATATCTTTCACATGTCCCGTCAAAGGAGTTGTTTGACTCAAGGGCACTGGCTCCTTGCCCAAGCTCCACTGTTCAAACACAGCACAGTCCAAACAGAGAGCAACAAGAGGCAAACTAGGAAACTTGTGGTTCTGTTTTGCGAACTTCAGCAAAGAACAGTAGTGCATAAGGAGGAGAATGACAAAGAAAATGCATCATTCTCTGCATTATGGATCACTACAGTAATTGACTCTGGTTCAGTCTGTGAGTACCTGGATGGCATTTCATACAGAGAAGCACCTGGTAAGCCTCAACTGGGTACACTCACCTTCTCTTAATATTGTAACTGAAGTCTTTTACCTAATGTTACCTAAACTCCTCATATCACCTTGAATTTAACATGCCGTTCGGACTGTACCCTTCAAGAAACAGCAGAACATCAAAAATTTGCTACAATCATCAACAGGAACACATCTGATCAATTTAGACAACTAGCCTGTTGTTAAAGGACATAGCTACCACAGACCTCTGTTTGCAGGAAATAAGTCCTGTTTGGTTGGTTCAATAGATTTTAAACCTAATACAGTATTTATGAGTAGTGCATACCAAAACGGTAACTTTGGATGACTGGGCAGTAAGGAAACATAATTTCTCTTCCTTGAAATTCCCAATGAAGCAAACAACCTTATAAGCCATAGACAAGGACAAAGAACTGATCTAGTCAAGTTTGCCTCTTGATAACAAATGAACAGCTGTGACTATAAACACACATTTGCTATATACACACACATGCTAAAGGAGAGCCCAAAGAAAGTTAAGTTAAGAAAGTTAAGAAGACAGAGGTTCATCTTCTCTTAGAGCCTGCATAAACTAAGAGCTTGGGAAGAAAAGCATGAAGCAACACATCATTAGTTTATTCTTAACTAAACTCTGATCTCTAGTCTTTTTAACTAGAGTGAGTATAATTCTCCCAACTCATCTCCATACCCAATTGGGATCTGTCCATACACATGGCCACAGAACACAAGCTGCATTACACCTGTCTCATATTTTGCAGTGCCTGCCTCACACACTGCTGATGACACTCAGTCTTCATCCAAAAGCATTTGCATGGAAGAACACCTAGAAATGAAAGTTGTTTCTTTCAGGTGCTTTTTTTGGGGTATTTTTAATAGCTGATTTTTACAATGCTTGACATTCCCAAACTAATTAAAGCTCTCTGGAATGTACCTGGTGGTAAAAAGCTGCCAGTCTCCAAGTCCTTTCTGTCAGTGAGCTCAGGAGACAGACAAAACAGTAATTAAAATGGTTGAGATGAACAGGAAAAGAGACTCCAAGGAAGCAAGGACTGTGACAACACTGTTTCTGCATTGGATACACTGAGGAAGGGGTAAGGGGGAGAGTGCGTGTGACAAAGCAAACACCATGAGTTTGTCCAGTTCATTTATCAGTAAAAAAAAGAAAAGAATATTGTCAGAATACAGGCAAAAAAAATGTACTAAAGAATAGTCATCCAGGGAGGTTTTAAGTCCTCAGAAAATTTCTCAGCTGTATATCCCCCTTTGATTAGAATAAACTTTATATTCTGAGCACTGCTTCACAGCCTTGCCAGCAGATCACACATTACTATCGATATCTCTGCTTCAGTACCAAAGAAGAACCTGGCTCCCTTAAAGGAGCTGAGAGATGCAATCTGACACAATGGCCCAGAATGGACAGCCAGTGTACCTGTGTCCAAGGCAAAGGTCACCACAAAGTTAAAAGAAACACTGAGGTAGTATCAGGTAGCACTGCATGAAAGGAACCAAGAATCTGTTTTTCCATTTTAAATGACAAAACAACTCTCTAAATTATCTAAACACAATTTTTCAGCCATGCGGAACATTTTCTTCCAGACACCAAGAAGCTCAAACTTAATTTTATTCCACAGTTCAACCCAAACTCTGCCCTTTGCCCCAACATACTCTTCTCCTATTTTCCACAAGACTGTATTGGCAGAAATGTTTGAAAACCCTTTGAAGAGCACCCAGTAAAGCACGTAATACTGCTCTCAACTTGTGCACTATGTACACTTTTCTATCTTGGCCCCAGTGACTGTAATATCAGGGCTGTCAGCTACCGGATAGCAAGGATATCATTGTTTTCCCCTTTTCCTGTAGGATCCCAACAGTGAGGAACCATTTAGACCACTGAATCCAATCTTCCATAGTTGTAGATAATTGACACATATATAGGTGCAGAGCATCTAGTCCACAAGATACTTTGCGACACCTTCTGCATGTAACAGACAAGAAGCCAAAGCTCCTTTCCTCTGCAACATTACAGGAGAGGGACTGTCTTAGTTACATAAACTAGCAGGCAACCTTTTAAAGAGGGCTCCTAGATGACTTCAGGAAGCAAAACTGGCCCATACTATAGCAGAGGATGATGGAGAACAACACAAGTGAAATCTCAGTCCTCTCTGAATGCATTAGGAAAAGGCTTTCTCCCAAACTTAGAGAAGTCAATGGTTTTCCAAGCACTACACAGCTAAGAGTCTAAAGGCAACAGAAAGCAGGAATATTTGGTTTGTTTTTTCCCTGGCAAACCTCTAGTTATAAAAGAGGGAAAAAAGAATTTACATGACCGTATTTTATATCCTTCTCCTCCAAAATGTAAGAAAAGCATACTTAATACTGGCACGATTTTGACACATCCATGTGTGTCTAAACAGACTCCCCAAATGCACCATCACCCTGTCCCATTTCCCCTGCATTGAGCATTATTAACTTTTGGTTAAAACATCTTCTGAAAAGGCATCCAATTTAATCTGAACGCTTAATCAAGATCAGACAGCCTCAGTATTAGGATAAAATTATGCAGTCTTTCTGGTTTGATTCACAAAGGAAGCAGCATCTACCTAAGCTGTCAGTCATAGATTACTGTGCTTATTTTGAAACAATCCACAACACTTTCTGGGGTCTTTGGACTTGTCTCCTTGAACAGCCTTAATTCCTTCACAGAACCAGAGAATTATGTAGATAAGAAGGAAGCTGTGGAGGTCATCTAGTCCAGCCTCCCACTCAAAGCGGGTTCTACTAGATCAGGCTATTCACAGCCTCACCCAGCAGAGTTTTGAAAGTCTGCAAGGATGGAGATTCCCCAAATTGCCTAAGCAATCTCTTCAGGTGTCTGATCACTCTCGTGGTAAAATACCTTTCCACATGTCTAATCAAAATTTCTTGTGTTGCAACATTTCTCTGTTACTTCTCAATCTATCACTGTGCACCTGTAAGAAGAGTCTGACTCCCTCTTCTCCCCACCCTTCGACTAAGTCACTGAAGACAGCAACAGCATCTTTCCACACCCTTATCTGGTAAACACCAAACAAATCCAGTTCTCTCAACCTCTTTTGGTACACTTTGTGTGCTCCAGACCCCTAAAATCCACTGAACATGCTCCAGTGTGTCATTGTACTCTCTACCAGGGAGTCCCAAACTGAACACCACGTCATGGGATGTGCTTGCACAGGTGCCATGCCAAGGGAAAAAAATTTCTTCACCCAAACCGGTGGCTATATTCATGCTGCAAAATGTTCACCATGCAGTTCATCTTTTTTGCTGTAAGGGCACACTGCCAACTCACATTCAGCTTGTTGTCCACTAGAATCTTAAGTCCTTTCCTGCAAAGTCTCCTTTTATCCAGAGTACTGTTGCACAGAATTGCTCATCCCAGCTGCACAGCTCTACATTTGCTTTTGTTGAACTTCATAATATTTCTGCCACTTGAATTCTATGAAGTCACTCTGAGAAGAAGTGATGCCCAGTATATCAGCAGGTCCCCCAGTTTGGTATCATCAGTGAATTTCCTGTGCGTGCTCCAGGCCCTCATCCAGGGGTACTATAAAAACACTACACAGCAGTGGTCTCAGTATCAATCCCTGAGGAATGCCTGTAGCTGTTGGCTAGATGTTGTACCACTACAACCAGTTCTTCAAGATCAGCCATTCAGCAAGGTGTTTCTGCAATGCTACTGAATATTTGGGGGACTCATAAGTATACTCCCACTTAGAGCCTGATTTTAAAGCAGAAAAGTAGCAAAATATAATGCCCCATTTGATAAACATCTGTGCCTATAAAGATACAATACAGAGCCAAATCTGCATCATGAAGTAGGTTATATTAGTCACCTGTATGCAAAAGATTTGATGGCCACTGATAAATGAATCTGTTGGCAAAAGCAGTTGTAGAGGCAAAGCAATACTGTAATCAGTATGAAAAAGCTCTTTTCAGGAACTAAGGCTGAAATAAATCTATACCAACAAAAAGACAATTTTCTTATATGAGTTGGTTCTATTAAAACCACCAGTGCACTACAGGATTCTCCTTGTAACATTTGTAAATTGACAGGCCTTTAATCACAAATCAAACTTGGGAAAGAAAGTGGGTACTACTGCATTCCATACAGACAAAAAAGCCCCCTCAAATAATTAATTTCACCAATTGTCAGTGCATTTCAACAGGCTATCCAGCCAAAATCTTGCCCTAAACATATTTTTCATTTTCTATCTGCTTCTCCTCATGTTTCACACAAACATGTTGAACACCTCTCTAGCTTTCCTCCAAAATATATTCTACTTGAAACAGTCTTCCTGGGCACAGGTTCCACTGCCTGCCATCCTCAACTGGAAAAGAGTTGGGTGGAATAAGAAAATACACTATCTCTTCAGACTAGTATTTTTAACTTATTATGGGCATTTGTTCCAAAAAGTTTAATTCTTAATCAATTCACACCACTCATTCCGCCTATATTAATGAAAAAGAAACATTTTATTGAAATCTTTGCTAATGATTAATACAGAGAACACTGCTTTTCCTACAATCTCCTTTTCTTTGTTTCTAAACACCCTAGAGTCATTGGAAAGTGTTGCCCAGACAGGACTATGTCCCATCCTTGCATGGGCCAGTCTCGTTTCTTCTTTGTAAAGATGCTCTGTTCCAAAACTTTCACTAAATTTGTCTGAATGTCTGTTCTAAAAGCTGTGCTCCTGCAACACAATTTTTATTAATTACACAATTAAAAAATTCAAATAATTCCAAAACTGCTTGTTTATAATGAAGTGTGTTACCTGGTACTCTAAAGACAAAATGATCAGCTACTACGCTGCAGCGCCTCTTGTTCATTATATGAAGTCTTGCTGTGAAATAGATATAGTCCACAGGAGTAGCTCCATGATAAAACACAACAAGTCCTGGTCCTTGAGGAATATTTTCGACCCCATGAAGCTCATAACCTGTTAGGAGTTAAAAATGTAGCAGGTGTTAAACTTTTATACAATTTTATCACAAAGAAACTAACTTTGCAGCAAGCTGGCAAACTAAAACCAGCATGGATTGAGAAGTGATAAGAGCAAAGTAACCAATAATAAATCAAGAAATAACTTGCAGTATCTACAGGAAATACAAGTTGCTTCAGAGAAAATACAAGTTTCATTTAAGGCACCACACTTAAGGAAAGAGAAAAAAACCCCAAAAACCCAGCACTAAAACAAAACACCCAGTCACACTATTTCAAACTGTATAATTTATCCTAATTTTTTCTGTTCACTGTTTTCAAGGCTGCAAAGTCCTCTGAATCAATCATTCAAAAGAAATCAAAATACAGACTGGAGTGGTGAAAAACTATTTCAAGGTGTTATTAACCTTTCAAAGTTTATTGCCGTCAGTGACTGTTTTAGAAGATTTGACATGATATCACACATTTTCATGTCTCCTTTTACTCCAGGATATGAAGCTTATCTTTGCTTCTTCTCTCCAAGTTATACCTGTTCCAGCTTTCCATCACTATATAATAAAAGCTATTTGGGACTATATAGGTCTAGCTGAAAAATACGTAAACCACATAAGCTTCTTCCTGACCTCACATTTCTATTCAAGTCACAGGGCAGAATATATTTAATTAACACAAAATGCATCAGTTTAGAACATACTCAGTTAACACCCAGTAGCACTGTTACAGTATCTTTTTTACAATAAAATAAAACAAGCAAAAAGAAAACACCCCAAAAAAACCACCCTCAACCAAATTCTGTCACATCATCTAAAGTTAATCAGGTCTGCAATTCCTATTCCATTAATTTAATTCTGTAGGTACTCTTGGCTCTTCTCTATTTTACTGTGGAGCTGCAACACATTGCAAGTGTATCATCTGTCCCATCCCAAGGTATCCTTACTGTACTCCATGCCAGCCAACTAACACACATGGAATTGGCACAATACATGTAAAGTTACAGGTATCAACCAGCACATTTGGGGCTTTTTAGTTGTAGGGTTGTTGTTTTTTTCTTCTCTTTTTTTTTTATTATGCAGTTAGATTTCAGGATGGAAAGTTCTTCTTATGATATCCTGATGAATCAATGAGGGAAAAAATAACTGGAAAACATTTCATTCTTTAGCAAGACGAGCATATAGATAAGAGGGAAGCAGCTGGCAGGGCAGAAAAAAGTCACAGCTCTCAATGAGGGACCGGATAAGAATCTTCTTGCACAAATAAAATGTCAGACCTTATGAAAAGAAAAAGTTACTAAGGATTAAAAGAGCCAAGGTTTAAAAAAATAATTTTCTTGTGAAAAAAAAGTAAATAGCTTTTTATTGTGAAGTGAGCATTTTAAGCTCTTTGATGTAGCTGTTGATTTTGATGTAGTGTACTTTCTTAGATTTGAAAGTTACATCTTAGTCTTACAAAGCCTGTCTGATACAGCTGCTGCACCATCTGGTTATCAATGCCTTGAAAACCCACTTCTCTTTGACTAGAGAACAAATAGAGATGATTTTCAAGAAGGATTTATTCTTTATGTAAATTGTTCTTAAGTATCTCCTTCTCCTTTAGCTGCATCTAGACTGAATGACTCTGAAAGGGACTTGTGATTTCCTTACAGAGAAAAGCCAAATCATTTATTAAGTCTGTCTTCATAAAGAAATAAAGCAGAAGGACAAAGAACAAGGCCCTTAGTTTTGACATTCTAGTAGTGAAAGCAGTAGTCCAAAATACAAAGATAAAGAAAAAAGTAGGGTTCTGTAACAGTGTCAGGCTCTGAAGTTAATTTCAAGAAGGAACTAAGTGCTCCTTTTAGCCATCATTTGGCATTTCATGTAAGACTGGTTAAGTGCAATTAAACTATGCTAACATGTGCTGGCTGACATACTAGCTATCAGGGAACTGGCATTAAACTTCCAGTCTTCACATATTAACCCTGAAATGATACAGTTAATTGATCTAGTTTTTAACACAACACACATTTCAGGTCTTCTTCAAATGAGGAAATCCAGGAATTGTTATAAAAAGCATAAAATGGAAAAAAAAAGGCACTTTAAAAAATTGTGCATATATTCAACCAGAACAGAGATGTCACTTTATAGCAGCAAAGGAATAAATGCATGAGACAAAAAACCTACATTCAAAAAAGTCTCAATGTCTTTTTTTTTTCTGTCTCAAGCACCACTGACAGTCATTCATAAAACAGAAAAAACCCTGAATTGGCATGCACCAGCAGCAACAATCAGGCATATCTTGATAATCTTGAAAACTAAACAAAGAATAAGAGCTTCAGAAGTTTTAATGAAAGGTCAGATCTCACTTACCATGCCATATTCTTCCATGTCCATCCCATATGGTTGCCAACATTTCTCTTGCACCTATCCAAACATCATGGGAATAAGCTTCCTTTATTTCATTCTTCCTTTTATAAATATGAAGCCAGAGAATGGAAACATAGAAGAGAATGATAATAACTCCTGGAAGTACAAAGACTACTACAAGTGGAAACAGCACCCATAAAATGTAAAATGCATAACTCAGATAATCTCCAATATCCTCCACACCAGTCCATTCTTCCAGAATGTAAGTCAGGCAAGTTAAGTAGGACATCGATGTCAGTCCTGCAGTACAGGATTCATTTCCACCTGTCATCTCCTGTTTAAAATAAAATTTAAAAAAATTATATTAATAAATCTTTCAAAAAGATAGATCTGTCTACACTGTTTAATCATATAATAAACCTCTCTTACGCATTTTATTCATATACCATTTACCCCACATCCCAGCAGCACCTATTAGAAACATAAGAGTTTACACAGCAAAACTTTTACTTGACATTTACAGTCCTTTTCTTTTGGGTACTGGAAATGCTGACAATTCTAATGGAGAAAGATGATGCCACTGCTTAATTTCAGGCTAGGATTTTATCTCACTGAAAACTGTTCAACTTGCACAGACCCAGAACATTTATACTCTTACCAATACCAATTATTACTGAATTTTTGAACTTCAGATAGCTGTATTGATTAGTCTAATTTATTGTTACAATAAAATAAAACCTTCTCTCAAGCACTAACTACAACAGGAAACAGCACAATCTCAAATCCAGTGCTTTAAAGAAAACCTACTGAACACTTCCACTCATTATAAGCCTAGAACATCTCAGGAAGAAGATTCTCTCAAATAAGAAAGTCTCAGCCCTGGAGAGACCTTAACTTGTACAAGGAAATTTACTGATAGTGACAGGTCAAGACCCAGAACACAACACTGAGAGGCAGCAGAAAGGACAAGGGAAAAAAGTTCACAAAAAGTCCTCTTTAGAATTTTAACTGCTCTGGTTTTACTGTGGTTATTCATAAGAATCTCTCCAGTCCAGTACCAGCTCCTAAAAAGTTACCAGCCCACAGAAGTCAAGCCTGCAATTTCAGGCTTACTGTAACTCTGGAGCCACATTTTTTTTTTCTTAGCTTTGTACAATTTAGGGGACAACTTGCTATTCACTTCACCTTATTAACACAGGACAGCCTGAATGCTTGGCTATGTTAACTAGAATACTTGAACAGCAAACCTCTGGGTACAAAAATTATTCTAGGCTAGAAAAAAACTGGTTGATCAATATTCCAACTTCTGCTAGTCAGGACCAAGAAGAAAAAATGTTGCAACTGCAAAAGAGGCTTGTAGAGAGAAATGGAAGAACAGCATTTCTAAGAATGAACTTAATCTAAGCTTGAAGCTGCTGTGTTTTGTTTATTAGAGTGTGACTTACAGCAGGTATGACTGCAAAGCTCCTATGCCTAGACAGACACGTATGTCTAGCACTCTTTTGCTCTGGTTTTGCAAGAAACAAGAGACTGAAATACAGAAGATAATATTGTTTTCAGAACACCAGTGACAACAAAAATTACAAAGCAGATCAATTTTACTCCACCTTTGCTAAGGAACATTGAAACACATACTAGAGTAGAACTCATTTCACTTATTTTCCTACCTCAATTTTCTCTCACATTCTGATAGAGCAAGGATGTCCCTCTCCCTTTGGTTTTGGAAATCAGCCTCTACCCACATTACTCAAGGTACCTAGCTCCTATTAATGAGAAGAAAGCTAATCTTTGCTCCCACAATCCATAGCTGTTCCAAACTAATTCAGGCTTACGACATTTTGCTCCTCAGCGTGTTCTTGAGGTACAGTGTGATGGGCAGCTGATTTATCTCCAGCCAGTACAAGCACACAGCAGCACTGACACGTCCTTCACTGAACTCATGCACCCCTGTCTTTGGGGTGTGAACTAGGGGGAAAGGATGGGAGAGAAAGTGTGTGGGAGAGCAAGAGAAAGCTCTTTTTCATTCCAGTTGCCAGAGCCGAACTACAGAACCTGTCAGGCAGCAAACACCCACAGCAAGTGAAAGAAACACAACTTGTGCGACCAAGCAAGATTTCGGAGTAGCATTCAACACCACAATATTAATCAGATTGCTATGTCTGGACTTCTCCAATGGCTCCACCTACCACCTAGAGAACAATATGGAGTATGGATTATGGCACAGAAGTATTTTTTCAAAACTGAGAGGTGATTATGTAGCTTAAAAGAAGACTTATAGCTATACTCTCTCACTTATTATATATTTTTAATTGTTTATGGCTTTACCCAAACCCCAAATCCTCCATCAAGTAAATTTAAAGTCCTGTTCACACATGTCAGTCTTGCAAAATATTACATGTCCTTTTGCCTGTAATGCTCAATGCAATACCTCCAATGCAATCACCACAGTTTTTAAAGTTTACTTGCATATCTGTGTGCTAACTTGCAATAGAAAATAAGATCTCACATCTTCTGTGCTACCAGCCACAGAGGTAAGAGCTAATGCACTGCCTTCCCTCAGGAACAGTCATCAAATCTACCCTGAACAAGGCTGCTTCCTCATCTTGAGGAGCATCACAGGATAAGTTATACTGAAATTTATACTGTCCAACCTCTTCCTAACTAGCCAGATAGATCAGGTTGTCCAGTGACATATCCAGTCCAGTAGTATTCTGGACTGGATCTCCATGGATGGAGATCCCACAGCTTCTTCAGGCCCCTAATCCAGTGCTTGAATACCTTCATGGCGCAAATGTTTTTCTTTGCTAGAGCTCCCCTTACCACACCTTGTATGTGTTGCCTCCTGTCCCTTTGCTGTGAAAATTCTACTTCCCACATCCATTAAGAGCAGCAGTAAGGTCATCACAATGTGGGTGCTATGGCAGTGAAGAAGGGAAGGCAGATTATGATCCAAAAACCCCAGAAGTTCCACATTGAACACAGGTTCAACATAGTTCTTATATGCCACTAACAGATAACAACACTTCTCTGTTCCAACTTGCTGTTGAGCAGTTCAAAATACACGTTTTTAAGTTCTAACTTGCTAATGTAGCAGCTTACCTTTTTCACTAGTTCACAAAGACACAATTTCTCGTTTGACTAATTACAGTGCACACCAACTCATGCTTACACATCAAGCTTTATGATGTGGAAACAAGGCTAACACACAATTCCCGTCACTGACTTCTGCACATGACCCAGAAAAGTCCTTAACTAAACTACAACGGAGGCCCTCGGCTGCAGGGGGCAGATGCTGGGATAAGTGAGACCCTACAGATCAGGACAGAAGGAGCGACTACGGCCAGCAGCCTGCTCTGCCGTAAACGACACACAGCACCATTTCTGCATACGCAATGTGCAAGCGAAACCTCTGGAGGACATCCCAGTGTTTCCAAGCTAGAAAGGCACTGAGAAGCAGCAGCTACGACACGTCCCTGCCAGCAGAAACAAACACACGGCAAAGGAGGGCGTTTCTACCAGAATTAGCACTGCCACCACAAGCACACCAAAAAAAACCTTAAAACAAACGAAAAGTAGCAGAAGACCCTGATAATCCTGCTAAAGTCACCTGCGACAGGAGAGAGCCTAGAGGATGGTTTAGCCCTTGTTTTGGCCCAAGGACAGGGCGGGCTCTGGTGCCGGCGGGCGGGCGGCCGGGGGAGGTCGGGGCTCGCTCTCCCGACCAGAGGGACTCAGCCCCGGCCCGGCTGTCGCCGCCAAGCGCCCCCGGCTCCCACCGCGCTCCGCCCGCAGCCCTGTGGCTAAAGCAAGGCCCCGAGCTCGGCGGTGACACAGGCCACCACGGCGAGCCACCTCCCGCCCGGGCATCCGCGGGCCGGGCCCGGGCCGGGCCCCTCCACCCGCCCGGCAGCGCCCGCTCACCTTGCCCTGGCGGCGGCGGGACCGGCTCCGGCCCCGCGTCCCTGCCGGGGCCCGCTTTTACTCTCCGCCCGCCGCCCCCGCGGAGGCCGGGTGCCCGCGGGGCGGCCGGGCCGGGGCGGCTCCCGGCGGGGGGCGGGGGCGGCCGGGCGCCCTGCGGAGCGGGGGCGGCGGCGGCGGGGGCGCGCAGGGCAGCGGGAACTCCGCGCCGCCGGGGGCGCGGCAGCCGCCCGGACCCGCGTCCGGCACGCACCGCCCGCCGCTTCCGCCGCGGCGGCACGGGGCGGGCGCCGCCAGGGGGCGCGCGGGGCCCGCGAGCGGGAGGGGCGGGGCGGCGCGGGCGGAGGGCGCCCCCTGGCGGCGCGGGGGGGAGCCCGGAACCACGGAATTCCAGGGGGGATTGGGCTGGGAGAGGCCGCCGAGGTCATCGGGACCAACCGATGGCCGAACTCCACCTTGACAGCTGGCCCGCAGCACTGAGCGCCACGTCCAGCCTTTCCTTAAACACCGCCAGGGACTCCACCGCCCCCTGGGCAGCCCATTCCGATGCCCAATCTGTGAAGAACTCCCTCCTCATGTCCCACCCAAACCTCCTCTGGTGCAGCTTGGGCCTGTGTCCTCTCACGCTGTCCCTGGTTGCCTGGGGAAAGAGGCTGAACCCCAGCCGGCCACAACCTCCTTTCAGGGAGTTGTGGAGAGTGATAAAATCATCCCTAAGTCTCCATTTCTCCAGATTAAACAGCCCCCAGCAGCAGGCACCCACTGCTCACCCTCCTGCCTTGAGCACCACATCCCTCCCAGCCACCCCTTCCCTGGTACCTGCCAGGTGGGTGCAATCCTCCGCCTCCAACCCCACTGGTGTTCCCACAGCAGCAGCAGCAGCAGCAGCATCCATGCCTGGCACCCACTGTAGCCACTGCAGTACCTCAGTGTTCCAGGCACGTTCTGGTTCAGACACGGCATTCACAGTGCTGTTAAGGCATTCCTGGCTGCCCAACAGCTGTGGATGTAATCCCTGGATTTAGGTATAAAAATTAAAAAAAAAAAATAATGGATTTACAGATAAAAATCAGTCAAAGAAGTAACTAGTGTTCCAGCTGCACTGGGTGCAGCTCCAAACACACGGGTATTGATGCAGATACCCTACCTGCTGGGATGCCATGGAACACTGCCATGGCTGCGCCCTCAGCCTTCGGTGGGATGAACTTGGCCAGCTCTTCCAGATCCCCTCCTGCTGTGCTTTTCTGACCAACTCTTCTACAGGTACATCATCTGCCTGCTGGACATCTGCAGCTGCTCAGTTGAGCAGTTGCACTCATTTTACCGTGTAACTGTGTGCATTGTCATCCAATGAATAATTGTGCAGTTGTACACACTCTTTACTGTGTAACTTCTTCCAATGCCATCCCATTAATGAATCGGTCACAGCCCCAAGCCCACCAGAGCTCAAGAGGAATTCTGACAGGCGCATGGGGTGAGGTGACTCTTGGGGCTGTCCTATGCAGGGCCAGGAGCTAGAGCTCGAGACTCCTTCTGGCTCCCTTCCAATTCCAGGTATTCTATGATTCTATGATTTTATTAATTTACTCTGTTTTCAATATCATCTTCGTCCCCAATGCAAAATCTTATACATAAAAAACTACAAAACCAGAATTTCTCTGCATTATTTACTGTGCAAACTATACCTAATAAAAGTCATAAATGCTGTTTTCGTTTTGAGGCAGCACAGGTCATTTTCTGGTTTTCATTTCTTTTTTTGTTGTATGATGGAGAGGCTAAAAAATAAGTGTACCAAGGGAGTGATTTGATCTGCAAGTACATTTCTATTTGTATGACAAGAACTCTAATTTCTATAACACCATTTTTCAGTTCTAGTTTCTATAATACTGCTCTAAAAAGAATAAAAATTTAGAGTGAGCCACTAAAATAATATAACTGCTTATTATTAGAGCAGTACTACATGGTTTCTGGAAAAATTGCTTACAATTTTTTATTAGAAAAATATATAATTCAAAATCCCTCCTGTTCCTCAGTAATAATTTTGTCTATCCTCATCTTGAGACCCCAGAAAATACTCTTAGATGACTATGACAGAAGACAACAAATAAAAATTATTTTTTTTACACAGAGAAGCTGCAAATAACACAGTGGTGCTGCTAAAAGATGTAATAGCCTGGGATAAACTTAAACCTTGTTAGAAGATATTAACAGCTGCTGAAATAGAGGAGATAGAGACAGAAATATCTGCTTTTGAAAATAATCAGCACTCTAATTACATATCTCCTAACCAAGGTTAGTGCCCCATTGTGAGTTGGAGCACAGCTCCTCGTATCATGTATCAGAGAGCATGGCATTTGAAAGGCTGTGCAAATTCTGATTACTGAATTGGTTAATTGGTCACAGAATCAGGATTGTTAAGTTGGAAAGGAAGTTTAAGACCATTGAGTCCAATCAATAACCTATCTCTGCCAAGCCCGCCATTAAACCATATCCACAAATGCCACATCTACACGTTTTCTGAATACCTCCTGGGATGTTGACTTCACCACTGCCCTGGACAGCCTGTTGCAATGCTTGACAACCCTCTGAGTGAAAACTTTTTACTGATATCCAATCTAAACCTCTCCCAGCACAACTTCCTTTTCCTCTAGTTCTGTCCCTTATTCCCTGGGAGTAGAGACTGACTCCCACCTGGCCACAACCATGCTTTCAGGTAGTTGTAGGTGTTGGTCCCCACACAGGCTCCTTTTCTCCACGCTAAACAACCCCACCTCCTTCAGATTTTCCTCATAAGACTTGTGCTCCAGAGCCTTTCCTAGCTTCATTGTCCTTCTTTGGACACATTCCATGATGGTATTAATGTACTTGAAAAACAGGATAGTCAGACAATGATTCTGTCTAGTCCTTCTACAGTTTCTGCAATACAAAGAAAGCCTTTAGATTCTGATTACTTATAATTCCTCTTGCTTCTTCATCTGTATCCATTTTAGTATTGTACAACCTTTTCCTTTCTCCCTTGAAAGCTCAGGCTTTGAATTTTAGCTTATACAGCAGCAGTGCAGCATGTAAGACTTCATGGTCTGAATTCCTGCTTATGTCCAGGCATATCAGTCTGCATCTTGATCTGTTTTAGTTCATCATCTCCCATGCATGCTGAGTCTCTGCTAAGAGAAAAATCTTTCTGCCTGTACACAGCAGTTATAGTTAAGGTGTTCAAGTAAAGACTCCTTTGTCTTAAGACATATTTGAGGGTTGACAGGATTTGACAGGATTACTGTCTTTTTGGTCCAGGGAAATAACTCACCTGTCCATCCTTCTCCCTTCACCAGATGTGCAAGAAATACTTGTGAAGAGGCAGGGTCAGGGAAGAATTTATTTTAATCCAAAGAGCAGATTTCATTTTCTACTGAAAAATGGGCAAACATTACATATATTTCCTTAGATGCTATGTAACCTTTTAGTATGTTGAGAGGAAAGATTATTTACATATTAAAAGTACATGAAGGAAAATGAGGCACAAAAATTACCTATCTTGGTCTTTGAAGTTGAGTTGGTTGCATTTAGTGGCATATTGGATAGATTACACAAAGTTGTCCCACTACCACCAGTAACAACATCCCACAGCCTGTAAAAACACATTCTGCTTTGCACTAACTCTCAGTTTTCCACAAGTTGCATTAGGAAGACAAGACTGCCTTTCCAAACAGGCATTTTGGTTGAATGTGTACCAGCAGTGTTGCACTACTGCATTATCAGGCAAACCACCAGTGATGATCAGCCTCAAAGATGCACTGCCAGAGAAAGCTCCCCCTGAGCCTGGTCACTGGGAGATTTGAGTAAATACAGCACAACCATACTGCACACACCATCCAGGGGTTTTCAGGCTGGGGCAGCCTCATCCACTAGGCAACTATTGTGTGGTGCAATAGAGCATGCACGAACCAGCTCAGACTTGAAACTACCTTCTACGTGTATTTGCAATATTTGCTACGCTGAACTAAAGCTTTTTTTTCCCTCTCTTTAAAAAACCTTTTTCTGTGGGGAAGAAGTCTTGGATGCACACAGTCCTGCTTTCCACGCTACTAAGATGATGTGTTTGAAGGAGTCTAACATCTGTTTTAATGGGATTGTCTCTTTTTGTAGTCTCTAGGAGGAAGGTGTAAGCAGTAGCTGATTATCTAAAGCAAGACAGTCTGTTCTGACATGTCTTGCTTGGGGCCCATCAGGGAAGGTGCTCCCTGTGGGCTGGTCTTTGAGCCCTGAGGCTCTGCTCTGAGACCAGACTGCGCTCAAAACTCAAACACACAAGATCTAGACAACACCACTAAAGCCCTCAGATGTAAGTACAAACTTGTTTTAGGAACCAGGGAAACCTTGGCTGCATGATTTCCTTTGGGGGAATTTAGCTGCTGCATTGCTATAATACATAAGTCATCTTCATCAGTCTTTCTTAGTTCAGGGAATTCTCAAATACATGGGGGAACTTCCTAAAGGTTAATTGTTTTCTTCCACCAAATCTGTAGAAATTTGTAATTTAAACTGGTTAACACCAACTATTAGTTACCAGTGCTGTAGGACATGGTTTTTTACTGTAGGCTGTAAAACCAATGCAATGAACATGAGCATTCTAATCACTTTTACGACGTTTATCAAATCTCTCCAGTAAAGCCTTCCATATGCTGCCTGGGATTGTTTGGTGCTTGCTTATGAGAGCCTGGACAGCAGCCTTGGTCTGAAAAGAGAAGAGAAATTTGCCTTTAAAACCTATTTTATACACGGGAGAAAAGTATAATCACTAAGTTCTCAGAGGTTCAAGAGGGAAAATTCACACATAGCTCTACTGTAAGAAGGAAGATAATTGTGTTTTATATTAACTAGCTGTCCTAATGACACATTTCTTGGAAAAGAAAGGAACAAAAACAATGACTGCATTTGGTAGGCTGAAATTATTGAGATTTATCAAATGTGCTCATTACTTAGTCAAAGTAGCTTTTAACATATTCAAACATTAAGTTTCTGCAACCTACCACCCCTGAAAATTTTCATCAAAAAAGTGATGGATAAAGCCTGGCTCACCTCATCTGATCTTATAGCTGACCTATCTTGGACAAGGAATTTGGAATAGGAATCTGTCTGTCCTTCCCAACATGAATGCTCCCATAATGTTATCATATGCAGTATGCACATAATAATAAAAGTCATAATACTCTTTACATGAGATTCAAATGAAAGTTTAGGAAGAGAATGAATACAATATTCTGTGTCTCTAAAAGAAATAAGAAATTATCTTCTTTTGTTTTCCCTCGTGTGTTTAAACTTGAAATAAGGGTAGTAGAATATCACTGCAAATATAAAAAAGGAGTAGCAAAACCTTTCCTGACAGATTCATGTCCTAACTCCTTTGCAGGGCAGGATCAGAGAGAGGTAAGCCAGGCCACTGCTCACGTCAAGCCTCATTTAAATTACCTTTTTTTATAAGTAATATCAGCCACAGAAGACCTAACTGTACTCCCACCAAAGTGGGTGGTGGTCAAAGGGGGCAGCCAAATGTTTGCCTTAGTAAGGCAAATCAATATAATGGGAAATTTCAATTTCACTTTTGCAGGTACACAAAATACTGTTCCCCTAAAATACAAGAATATCAACCACCATAAGGGCAGTCATATTGCTTCCAGCCTCCTAAAGGTGCTACGAGCAAACTCTACAGCTTGCTGGGCCTGTTCCCTTCTGACAGACCAAACCTGTCTTTCTGGTCTCACTTTTGTGAAGCTCAGCACAACCTACAGCAGACCCTTAAAAAGGAAAAAAGAAAACAAAAGAAGAAAAACTAGATTTGTTGCATCTTTTTGGGCACAGAACGGTGTTTTTTAATAAGTGATTTCTGATAGCTGATTTTTTTGTGTGTATTTCTAGGTTGTAGCAGATTTTTTTTTCTCATAAAATCCTCCTTTTACCTTCGATGAAAAATTTTAAAGCCGCATTTTCAGTTTAGCTTTATATTTTGAAAAATGCTTAAACTCTAGATCTATAAACACTTTTATGCTCTAATCACTAGGCATCACTAATTTCAGCAAACTATGGGTACTCAAAATATTTTTATATTTTGGATGCAACTTTTTAACATTTTCATTTTGACAATGAGACTGAAGCTCTTGAAGAATTTTGCTTCTAGACCCCAATGCTATTTGGTGAAGATTCTCAAAGTTATTGGTTATTTATTAAATTTATTTTCATAGTTACTGAAAACTGCACTTAAAACACAATTTACATCTATCAGTTATCATAATTATCAAAGTTATCAAAGGCATGGGAAGAACAAAGTTGACATAACTAGAAGACAGAGCTCATACATTTGGAAAGGATGAGGGCATCCCAATCAACTGTTACTATGTCAATATTTATTGGTAGATATTTGTACATTAAATGATCCCAAACTTCAGCTGCCCATAGGTGAACAAACTAGTAAAAGTGTATTGGTCTTTATTCAAGCATGCAAAAAACTGGTTTCAAGTGCACCTATAGTAGAGGGCAAAGTATGTAGTTGAATATTGCAAGGAGAGAAAACTTACCTTTTCAACTAATTCCTCTGCAGTTATATTTGGGTCATAAGGGATTGGCTGCCCAATGTATGTGCGAAATTTAACTGGAAGTCCTCCGTATGGAGGAGTAAAAGGCAATCGTGTGCTCTCATATAACTGTCTAAAAAATCCTGAAATGGTTTATGGGAGGAAAAAGTGAGATTATAGTCACAGTAAACACAATTCAAACATGAAATCTGATTAATGTAGAATACTTCTACTGCTTTATTTGATAGTTAGGAAGTTGTTACAGGTTGAAGCAAGTTGAAGCAATTGTCCACCAAAACAAAGTTTGATAGACTTAATAGACCAGAGAAATAAGTCAAATAGACCAGAGAAATAAGACAAATCACACACACAAACCAGTTATTCACAAGCTATTTCCAAATTTGAGCTACCTCTGACCCACAGCAAGTGTTAAAGGATCCAAAGCAAGCAAAAGTCTGAAAAGCAAAATCTAAGATAAAAGCAAGAAAAATCTGAGAGAAAAAAGATAAAACATTCAAAATACATAAAATATATTTTTAAGTTCTTACTTCTTTCTTTAAACATCCTATAGCCTTCACGGACATTTTGAGTATACATTGGAATGATGGGCTAAGGAAGTAGAAAAAAAAATTAAAAGGTTGAAATGTTATACCAGGTTTTAATTTCTGCTTTAGTGCTTGCTAATGCAGCTAAGAAACTCACTCAAATACAGAGGGTAATTACCAGTTAGTTAAATAGTAAACAAGGAATCTTGATTTTAAAAACACCAGAATAGAAATAAAATGCTATTTTTCAGCTGCCATAAACATCTGTTTTAAAGTCACTATGTGTAAATAAAATTACTGACACTGTACTAGGTTTTGTATAACTTCTTTATTATGTATTTACTGCAATATCACTGACTGGAACATAAAACCAATTTCCATGGTTTCTTTGTCTAAAGCTTTCATTGTGAGTGGTGAATAGGAAAGTATTCAGTTTGTGAAGTCTTGCAGAAAGCAAGCAGACATTCACGGCTGGCTCGTCTCATCTGCTTCTCAAATAGGGTCTAACTGAAGCAGTAATGTTTGTACAAAACTTCACTGGAAATTACTTCTGCAGATCCCTTAGACAAAAAAAGCAATTGTGTGTCCTCACTGACCTGGACTACACACCTTCTGAGGATTACAGAACCGGGTCACTTCATCTTTGTGACTGAAAAGAGACATGCTTGAGATACCTGCACTTGAAACAGTCATGCCTTACAGCCTGAGGTAAGATTTCGTAGTTTGTAGACAGACTGACAGTAGTTGTATCCATGTATGCAAAGATTTTTTTTCTCCTCTGTTGTCCCTTTTCCTCTTCCTGAAACTCTAATTTGAACAGGTTGTAGGAACAACTTGTCCAGAAGGTAATGAAAGAAGACTTTCCTACTGTTAAGAATCACTACTACAGAACAGAAGCTGCAGGATGAGAAAAAAACAAGCAGGAAAAATACCTAACTAGAGCCTACCAAATAACTCATAGGGATAGAAAGCATTAAAAGGAAAAAATACCTGAGGGAGAACAAAAGTATTAAACATGCATAAAGCTGTAATAGTAAACCTTTCAGAATGCAAAATTAAGGGAAACTGCTAGAAATAAACCCTTAAAAAGTAATCAGTAATGCCGTTTAAAAATATATAAGTACTGGACTCTAAAAATACTTAACTTTGTTTCAGCTATTAATTGAATACTGTACAGCTAAGATGTAAAATGTTTGAAACCTATCTGTCACACAAACAAAACACTTTAAATTTTAGGAATAGTACAAGAGAAACATATGGTAGGCTGTAAAGAAATCTGGTAACTACAGAAGTTACTCTCATATAATGATCAGCAACTGAGGTGCAGGGTAGGCAGCAACATTCAGTCCCTAATCTGGAAAACACAGGTATGCACATAAAATCTTACATTTCTAAAGCAGCACAACCAGATCTGCAGTAACCAACACATTTGTACTTGCTGTGCTGGAACTGAGCTGGGTCACTCCCAGCCAGCTTGAAAATCACAGAATTACAGGATAGTTGAGGTTGGAAGAGACCTCTGGATATCAGGTAGTCCAAACCCCTTGCCCATACATGAGAATTTTATAATTCATAGCTCCTGTTTATTTTTCACCTAACTCAGCTTAAAGGAATTTTTTGGCACAGGTAAAATTCGGGGATCTTCAGAAATTATGATCCCTCCCCATAGCCTGCAAAAACCAAGCCATAGACTGAGAGTATTTCTGAAAATCATGGATGAATTTGCCTGGGACAAATATAGGTCCTAGGGGTACATTGAGTCATAACACTAAATTGTAACACTGACTCCTGTTAAGCAGAGTAGTTACACAAAATGAAGTGGAAACCAAATGCAGAAACTTTGCAGGTAAGGACTGAAGCTGAAACTACCTTCCTTGTTTGCTTTTCTTCAACTTTTTCAGTGGAAGAACTATTGAACTTCTGTAATATTGTATGATGGATGGGAATGTCTATTCATATATAAAGTTGGTTTTGTCTTGAATTCTCCATTCAAGTAATCTGTGACAGGTTATTAACCACAATGTAGTCATTTTGATAAAGTGTGTGTAGTTCTTTGTTTGAGGGCTACACTGTATGTAGAGAAACTTTTAAAATACCCCTATAATTCTATCTTGCTTTTATTCATGATATCTGAGTAATTATTAGCAAACTTATATTCATTGCTACATAATAGAACAAGCTCTGATATCTGGATGAGTCTATCCCTGGTGTATTTGTTTTTTGTGGCCAGATTTTGGTAGAGGAGGAGCTACAGGGGTGGCTTCTATAAGAAGATGCCAGAAGCTTTCCCTGTGTCTGGCAGAGCCAATGCCAGCTGGCTCCAGGATGGATGAGCTGCATGCCAAGGCCAAGCCCATCAGGAATGATCAAAACACCTCTGTGATAACATATTTAAGAAGGAAAAATATTATTGTGCATACGTAATTGCGGACAGAGAAGAACAAAGTGAGAAAATGTGAGAGAAGCGACCCTGCAGGCACCAAGGTCAGTGTGGAAGGAGAGGAAGGAGATGCTCCAGAGCAGAGATTCCCCTGCAGCCCAGGGTGAGGCAGCTGTGCTCCTGCAGCCCACAGAAGACCCCAGCAATGCAGAGATCCACCCATGGAGGAGGCCCACACCAGAGCATGGATGCCTCAAAGAGAGCTGTGTAGCTGCAGGAAAGCAGTGCAGGAGCACAGGCAGGGGTCTGCAGACCCAAAGAGAGAGAAGCCCATGCTGGAGCAGGTTTCCTGGAAGGACTTGTGACCCTAGGGGGGACCCTCGCTGGAGCAGGCTGTGCCTGAAGGACTGCACCCTGTGGAACAGTGACTCGCATATTCATGGAGAGCCTGTTGCCCAGGGGATGGACTCAATTTGAAGTTCGTCTTCTGTGGTATGGAGCCCATGCTAGAACAGGAGAAGAACTCCTCTCTCTGAGCAGTGGCAGAAAAAACAAACTGGCCATGATCCCCATTCCCCATCTGCCTGTGCCACTGCAGGGAAGGAGGTAGAGCCAAGGGAGAAGGGAGAGGTGGGGAAGAGGTGTTTTTAAGAATTTTACTTTACTTCTCATTGTCTTGATCTGATTTTGTTGCTAATAAATGCAACTAATATCCCTAAGTTGAGTCTGGTTTTCTCATAATGGTATTCAGTGAGTGATTTCTCCCAGTCTTTATCTCAGCCCTTTGTTTTATTTTCTCTCTCTCTGTCCACTTGTGGAGGGCAGTGATAGAGAGGCTTTGATGAGTGCCTGGCATCCACTACACCCCAGTCTTTGGTCAAGCAGGAAGACTAGTCTAGCCAGTATTCAAAAGGGTGCAGCAAGAACAAATAATCAAACTTGAAATGTGTCAAAAGATGGGATCCAGTGACTACTGTGGACCTAACTTTATATAAGAAATTATATATCAGGTTAATATTGCCCCCTCTCCTGTTAAATGCACAGCAGTTCCCTTTTTGTTTGTTGTTTTTTTAGTGTTTAATTATCTAAGGTTTGTCTGATTGCAGATTTCCAGAAAATACCAATGATGCCCAAAGTTCAATGAAGCTTGCAAGCTAATTACAGCAATGTCCATCATGCAGGGATCTAATCAGACTTCCTGATCATAAAATCCCATAAAACTGAATGAGGGTAA
Source organism: Ammospiza nelsoni (assembly GCF_027579445.1). Classification (NCBI taxonomy): domain Eukaryota; kingdom Metazoa; phylum Chordata; class Aves; order Passeriformes; family Passerellidae; genus Ammospiza; species Ammospiza nelsoni. Next base: position 115,245,861 of record NC_080633.1, read on the forward strand.
TAAAAAGAGATATAAGAACTTCCAGCACTGTAAAGGTAAGTCCAGGATAGTAGCTGTGAAAGGATAATATACTCTCTCTGCCCTCCTGGTAACAGTCCTGCATCGTGCCTGTTTTACCAAACATTATGCAAAGGACCACAGACTCTTTCACACTGCAAGAATCTTACCCTCAAAGAATACCCAATTCAATAAATAAAATTTTTAAAACCCCCATCAAGAACCAAACTCAAAATCTGTCATGAAAAGGAGGTAACAATTTTATGTACTACTATTCAGTTACTTCCACGTGCTTCTATATTATGGAAAACTAGTAGAATTAGGAGAATTACTGGCAAGGATTCTTGTGTTGTCTTTTGATGAAGGTGGCAATCTATGTAAGGGCACTCAGAGTTTTTAATTCAATTTCTATTTAAAAATCCAAAACCTGTTACATTGCCTTACTGTAAGGTTCCATGTGAAAGGAGAACATATGGCAAAAATTTTTCCAGATGTTTGAAGTAGCTTGAAAAACAGAGATGAAAGCAAAATCAATAGAAATCTCTCAAGTTTTGAAAGTGACAACTCTTTCTAACTGTTTCAGCATATAATTCATTTAATACATAGGAAGACTATTAGGGAACTCAAGACGCCCATGTGAAACCCATGACTGAGTTTATCCCATTCACATTCTGATACTTTCCCAGTAGTGGTGGTGTACAGGCCCACAAAGCATATGAAGTATTATGACTAACATTTACTCTTTTGAGAAAAAGGACAGGAAACAGAACAGAAGCACCTAAAACCTGATTTTTTAAAAGCCACATTAGACAAGATGTGGAAACAGGATTCCAGACCTAAAATTATTTTATCCATTGGGTAAATGTCCCTAATTTTATTCTAGTGTTTAATTATCTCCCCACAATAATTTAGAGTTACAAAGAAATATTTGCCTGAAGCATACATTTTGCACCTTCAGAGCCTTTGTACTAGGAGCCATAGCACAAGAGACCAAAACAAAGTTTGAGAAGCAACAAATCAGATGAGGTGCAAAAGCAATATAACTGCATAAAAAGGGATGTTAAGAAATTAAAGTTTCATGGGAAGAACTCAACTCCCTGTACAGCTTCTCCTATATAGACAGAAAACTTTATGTGGAAGATCAAAAAGCACTGCAAATGATGAGATATTCATAAGAATGTGAGGAAAAAGTGATGGTTGTGCAGTTCATGAGAAAGCAGCAGAAAGTGCATGGCAGAACAGATAAAGTCTGGATTTGCACCAGTATTGTCAGACACAAAAATCACTAGGTATGCTAAGTCAAAATTAAGGCAGAAAACTTGTGTCTCGAAGTGGTGATGATGAGGAGCAGCAGTTAGGAAAAATACAGAGTTGCTGCTCTTTCAGCTGCATGCCATCCCAAATAGAATAATTTTCCAGAGACTGTATCAGAAAAACAGTCTGCCACATAGACTTAGATACAAGAAGTCAGAGATAGTGGTAGAAGGTTGTATTTGTAGATCATCGTCCGTATGGAAACTAACTGAAACCTTGGCCATGAGTACATTGGTGGAGTGCAAATCAAGAGAAGAACATATCTAGAGGATGCTGAGAATCTGACACCCACACTGAACACATTTCAGTGCTCTGTTTTTATCTAGAACTAATTCTTGTTTGGCACCATTGACTGAAGACCAATGGAGAGTATTAGATTCCAATTTTGGTTTAGTTTCAGCCAGAAGGAATGCAGCTCCAGTATTCTAACATGTTCTTTGATGTGAATGAAAGCACGGTGAGGGAAATGCACAAACTGCTTCAAAAGTGCACACGATTCAAACTCAGACACTGATGTAGACACACCTTGAGTTAGTTGATGTAATCTTTCACAAACATGATGAAAAGTAAAGGAAAGGACAAAATCCTAGACCCTCACAGGATAAATGAAAAGAAAGATAAAATAATACATTAAAGAACCATAAGGAAATGACTGGATATGTTGAAGTAAGATAAAGATGTAAGTCTATTAGGATAAGAAAAAAAGAATGAAACCTTAGGGCAGAATGGAGAAGGACCATAGTGAAGATTATTGAAATACAATCAAGATGAAACACTGGATGCCTGCATGATGGAACTGCAGACATGGAACCACAGATATGGATGCTTTGAAACAAACAGTCAGGGAAAAGTTTGACAGTTCCACAAAACTCTTGCTCCTTGTGAATGAAATATGCTTGAGGAAAGCAATGGGAAAAGAAAATGAAATCTTTATTTCCCAACCATTTTTCCTGGAAGATTTTCCAACAAATGCTCCTAAGTTGCATTTTATAATGAAGCAGATATGCAGAAAGCATAAACTGGGTTTGGTAATGTATGGCACTCACCACTTTTGCTTCTAGAGCGACTTGAGCAAAGCCTTTTCGATTTCCCCACATCAGCTGATAACTTTCATCACTGAACAGCGCCTCTCGAACTCCACCTGGTGAGATGGACACCAAGTATCCTTTCTTCAGGGCAACAAGACACTCCTCCCTCGTACCTGGTATGACACCCGTCACAGCCAACAGTAACCTAAGTCCTGAAATAAATACGGAGCAAAAGTACATTTAATATAACAATATATACCCCAAATATATTTGCATGGAGGAGCCAGATTACAACTAAATTAATATCTAGTAGCTATATATTTATATTTATATATTTAGGCTAAGACAAATTTTTATGAAGGAAGTAAGACACCTACAGAATAAATGCTGGCAAAATGAGAAATACCTGACAATATTTTTGCCCAAATATTATGAAGATGAACCATATTGTCAGGAACGCTTCAATTAAAAAATGCTTCCACATGCAATATTTCATAATTATCAAACAAATTATGTAAACAAAACTTGTGGGTCATAGCAAGAAATCAGAAAATAAGCATCTATTCCTCTCTCCTTCTTTTTACATATTTTAATACAGAAAAAAGAACCAGTACAATAAAGATTGGTACAAAAATAAATACTTGACAAGCAGCTATTTTTGGTCTTCTTTTAAAATGTGATATTTAACATTTTAAACATTGAGGTTTTGAGCTGTTTAATTGAGTATTTTGTGGTTAAATTGCAAACTATGTGGATCAAATTCATGCATCTCATGAATGAATTCACCACAGTGAATCTCCTTCTTCTGTTTCCATAAATGGGATTTCTCTAAAGGACAGATTAAGAACCATAGAAGTACTCTATGATTTCTAATATTATCTTCATATTTAAAATATATCTGTTTGGAACTCTGATAGAAAGCAAACAAGCATTTCCGCAAACTTCAAATTCCCTGTTCAAAAAGCAGAGTTTGAAAATAATTTTTTTATATTAATAAGTGGAAGCAACAGCTCTGATGGAACTGGACTGACAGAAGTCTGCAACAAAAACTTTGGAAGGCAAGATAACACAGTGCTGAATCCTGTAATTTAGCTGTATTTAATCTTATTCAAGGTATCATGCTTAATAGATCTTTCTGTCAAAGACAGATGTTAACTTTGTTTAATCCTTTTTTGAACTCATATGTTTCATCCTAAAGTCAGGAAGATCATATTGTTATTAAGCAAAGAGGTTCTTCATTTTCTTGGCTTTAAAACTTATGAGAATTATAATGTATCACATGAAAATATTATCACTTCTTATTCCCCTTTTCTAGGTCTCACAGAATTTTTTATCCCTCAGCCATGCAAGGCTTCTGTCTGATGTCCTAGCTCTTCAAAGGAAGCCATACCACACCTCTGAATCATCTTTGACCTTTTTTTTTTGTTACTTTATTATTTAACAGCTATTCTGAGATGGAGAGACTTATTAATTCACAAGAAGAAATCTCCTGTTAGTGTAATTAATCCTGCAAATAAACTGAACTGAGGTCTAGCATATGCTCATGAGAAATCTTTAAAGAACTCATCTGTGAAGTGTAACATTTCTTCACAAAAAGTAAGCAGAGTAGAGCAAAAGAAGGTTAGGGAGGAATTTCACTTTTAGCCACATCTTCTACTAATGCAGTGGGGAGGTCTAACTTCAATTATTTGTCGTCTTTCTTACCAGATGTCATTTTATAGCCTTTTTGAAGGCTGACACAGCATTTGCCACCTTTTGTTGTTCTAGCATAATGAAATCAATATGTTATGTACACACCAGTAGTCCAGGAACTGCCCAGCTGAGAGTGTTGCTTAGTCCTAACAAATGTGTATTTTATATTTGTAATAAAAATATGTGCTAGGTGATAGTGGAACCCTGGAAAAAGTTAAAGATAGAATCTAAAATGTTAGGCTTTGTGCTTTCCCAGATCAACTGCACCTGCATAAGCAGTATGATAAATTATATAATTGTTAGATGTGATGATTGTTTAGTAATTAAATGTAATTATTATATAACCATAAGAAGAATAGTGAGAAACTATGTTGGAAATTCAGAGAGGGGCTAAATTTATGTATACAATAGAACAATATAAGTTTAATAATTAACATGAAAGTTATGTAATGATAGAGTATAAAACATGATCATTTCGGATGTATGGTCGGAGTCAGATTTGGGTTGAATATACCCCGATTCCCAGAGCTCTTAATAAAAAGCACCGCATATAATCGCTCCGTGATTATGTGTTTTTGAACGCTAACATTTTGGTGACCCGAAGATGGGACCCTTGTGAGTGCTGCTGACCGAGTTCGCGACTCGATCACGCTCCAGCCGGCACCGAGGGATTCTCGGGGAGCCCATCAGCCGCGACCGCTTCCGCCGCTCACAAACGTCCCCGGGAGAAAGGTAAGGTGCTTTTTACTTTGGTTTGGATGCCTGCCAATAAGACGCAGTGAAAGCTACGCTTGGTTGGGCTAAAGGAATTCCTGTTGGTGTAAGCCTAGGCACCGTTCCGTAAGACAATCGCGAAAGCATTGCGGGTTCGGCATTTGTGGTATTTCTGAAATGGAGAAACTTACAGGGATTTTGGGCAGTAACACCCCTATCCCGCAAAATTCTCCTTTGGGGTGCTTATTAGCACATTGGAAACAAGGTAACTTTGGGGAAGGATTACGTAAAACTAAGTTGATTGATTATTGTAATTCATGGTGGCCAGAATATGCCTTGGAGAACGGTGAAAAATGGCCAAAATACGGTACTCTGCAATATAACACTATTTCGCAGTTAATGTCGTTTTGTAAACAAGAAGGAAAATGGGATGAAGTCCCATATGTTGATCTGTTTTTCTACTTACGGGGAAAGCCAGAATGGCAGAATGAATGTGGATTATTAATGGTTAAAACATCTGCAAAGTGTGGGGTTTGTGAGGAACGTTGTTTAGAACACTTGGCGTTAAGAGAAAGCTTGAGTAGAGAAAATTATACAGGTATTGATTTACAAGTAGCTCCAATAGGAAGAAGAGAACCTAATCCTATCCCACCTGTTTCATCTGTCCCTATCCCACTACCTGCTCCTCACCCACCTACCCCTGAACCTGTCTCATCTAATACACCTTTCCCTCTTTATCCTCCTCTCCCATCATCACCTGATCCCTCTTCCTCGGAAGATGAGCAAAACCTAACTGTGATAGAAAAGGGAAAGAGGTATGCGAGTGAAAAAGATAGCAATGGTAATGAATCAGTGACCTCAATAGCTCATAGAACCCAGGGTCGGGCAAAGCTTGCTCCAGTTGTGCATAGAGATGGCATAAGGAAACAAAAACGGACTGTGATTGCCCCCTTGCGACAAGGTGTCGGAGTGGAAGGGCCAGTATTTGTAAAAGTGCCTTTTTCCCCGGCAGACTTAGTCATTTGGAAACAGTCAGCCGGAACTTATAGAGAAAATCCTGATAAAGTGGCACGTGGTAGTAAAAATGGTTATGAAAATGCAAAATCCTGACTGGGATGACATACAGGTGATATTAGATACTCTGATGGATTCTACTGAAAAAGAAATGGTACTTAATGCAGCCAAAGAGAGGGCAAGAGAAGATATTAGAAATGGGCTTGTAACAGGGAACTTAGATCTGAATTTCCCAATTGAGGATCCAAATTGGGACCCTAATTTATTGTGTGATATGAGGAGATTACGGAAATACCAAGAGTGGATCCAAATAGGAGTTCAGAATGCTGTACCCAAAACTATAAATTGGTCCAAACTATATGAGGTTCGACAGGAAAAGAAGGAATCTCCCACTGCATTTTTGGAGAGGCTTAAGGAGGTAGCAAGGAAATATACAGACCTCCAAATGGATACAGAGCAAGCAAAGGTTCAGCTCGCTCTCATATTCTTGGGCCAATCACAGGATGACATTCGTAGAAAATTGCAAAAATTAGAAGGGGAAGAATTAAGGAAATTGGATAAGTTACTCGAGGTTGCCTGGAAGGTATATAACAATCGGGAAAAAGAAGCTAGTAAAAGGCAGCAGCAGAATCTTTTGGCAGTAATACAGGGGAGAGGGAACCCAAATTTCAGGGCGTGTAACAGGAATGGTCAGGGTAGGAGACCAGTTACCCAGGGGTTAAGCCTGAATCAGTGTGCATATTGTAAGCAGGAGGGGCATTGGAAGCGAAATTGCCCAAGTTTGAATAACCAGTTTGACCAGGGCAATCAGTTCCAGCAGGCTACCAAGGAGATGGTCCTGGGGGAGTATACCAGCTGACTAGACGTAGAACCAGTAGAACAAGTTAAGGAACCTGTTGTAAATATACAGTTAGGGCATAAAGAGGTCAGATTTCTAATAGATACGGGAGCTAGTTTTTCTGTATTGAATGATTTGGAAGGACAAATTGGGGACAAGGAAACGACAATAGTCGGCGCTACAGGGAAAGAGGAAAAATGGCCTTTCCTGCAACCCCTAAATTTGTGCTTTGGAAACAAGATCATAACACACGAATTTTTATATGTACCTGAGTGTCCAATTCCGCTTTTAGGGAGAGATTTGCTAGCAAAACTTGATGCGGTAATAACCTTTGAAAATGGAGAGCTTATAATGAAAATACCTGAATCAAAGACGGGACAGATATTAATGATCAAAGAAAAACCTGTCACCTCTATCCCTAGGGAGGTAGAAGATGCAGTGATTCCCTCTGTATGGGAGACGGATATACCAGGGAAATCTAAATTGGCACAACCAGTGCATGTAGAGTTAAAAGAAGGGGCAAGGGTTGTACAAGTCAAACAATATCCCATAAAACCAGAAGCACGGCAAGGAATAGTAAAGATTATTGAGAAATTCTTGAAATACCGAATTTTAGAAGAATGTGAATCAGAATTTAATACACCAATATTTCCAGTAAAGAAGCCAAATGGTGAATATAGATTAGTGCAGGATTTGAGAGCAATAAATAAAATAACAAAGGACATTTATCCAGTGGTAACAAATCCTTATACATTGCTAACATCCGTAAAGGAGATATATAAATGGTTTACCGTAATTGATTTAAAAGATGCCTTTTTCTGCATCCCCCTTGACAAAGAAAGTAGGAAACTGTTTGCCTTTGAGTGGGAAAACTCAGGGAACGGAAGAAAGACCCAGCTCACCTGGACACGACTCCCACAAGGCTACAAGAACTCGCCGACCCTATTCGGAAACCAACTGGCAAAGGAACTGGAAATTTGGACTGAAAATGGGCAAGTACCAAGAGACCAATAATTATTGTTGCAGTATGTTGATGATATACTAATAGCTACAGAAGAAAGAGCAACCTGTATAAAGGTAACCATTGAGATTTTACATTCACTGGGGATGGGAGGCTATAAAGTATCCAGAGGAAAGGCACAAATCACACAACAGACGGTGATTTACCTGGGATGTGAAATTTCACAAGGGCAACAAAAACTAGGTACTAATCGTATCCAAGCTATTTGTGCTATTCCAGAGCCCCAGAATTTACATGATCTGCGAATCTTCCTCGGGATGGCAGGATGGTGTCGCTTGTGGATCATGGACTATGGACTGATTGCAAAACCCCTGTACAAAGCTCAGAAGATGCAGCCATTCACCTGGGGCAAACCACAGAAAGAAGCCTTCCTAAAATTAAAGGAAGCACTGACAACTGCTCCAGCATTTGGGTTACCTGATCTGTCTAAAGATTTTCAGCTATTTGTACATGAAAGGCTGCGCCTAGCACTAGGAGTCCTGACCCAATGTCTGGGAAGCTGGAAAAGGCCGGTGGGCTACTTTTCCAAACAACTCAACAAGATAAGTGCCGGGTGGCCCCCATGTCTGCGGGCAGTCGCAGCTACTGTGATCCTGATACAAGAAGCCAGGAAACTTACTATGGGAAGGCACATAGATGTCTATGTACCACACATGGTAACCACTGTCTTAGAACAAAAGGGGGGCCATTGGCTGTCTCCCAGCAGAATGATGAAATTCCAGGTAGTCCTGACTGAGCAGGATGATGTCACATTAAAAACAACTAACCTTTTGAATCCAGCTTTGTTCCTAGGTACCACAATTGAAGAAGGCCCATTGGAACACGACTGTGTAGAAGTAATAGAGTACACCTATTCAGCAAGAGAAGACCTGAAAGACGTCCCACTAGAGCAGCCGGAGTGGGAGCTGTTTACAGATGGGAGCAGCTTCATGGAAAACGGAACCAGATACGCTGGATATGCGGTAACAACAGTCAATACAGTAGTGGAGGCAAAGGCATTACCACCAAATACATCTGCCCAGAAGGCAGAACTGGTTGCTATTACCAGGGCACTAGAATTAAGTGAAGGGAAAAAGGTAAATATCTGGACTGCCTCAGAATATGCTTTTGGAGTGGTGCATGTACACGGAGCACTGTGGAAAGAAAGAGGACTGTTATCTTCTTGGGGTATGCACATTAAACATCAGGATGCAGTCCTGCAATTGATAAAGGCAGTACAAAAACCTGAACAAGTAGCAATCATTCACTGCAAAGCACACCAATCAGGAAACTCCAAAATCTGTAAGGGAAATCGAAAGGCAGACTGGGCAGCCCGACAGGTTGCTCAAAAGGCACAAACAACAATGGCATTGATACCTTTGAAGCCTAATGTATCCCAATTCAATTTGCCTCCAAAACCAAAATATTCAGTAGAAGATGAGAGACTGGCACGTTTGCTAAATGCACAAAAGAATTCAGAGGGATGGTATGTAACTGCACAAGGACAAATAGTAGTACCCCCCTTGATAATGAGAGAGGTTCTACAAATTAAACATAACGAATGTCACTGGGGAGCAGAGGCATTGGTAAAATTGCTAAAGCAGAGTTTAATTTTAGTACGGATGTTAACAATGGCAAAATCAGTAATGTCAAAATGTGATATCTGCTTGAAAAACAACCCAGTGGCCAGGCGACAGGCGCAGCTAGGAAGAACTCAGGAATAGAGCCAGGAGACTATTGGCAGGTAGATTTTGTAGAGCTACCAAGGACTTGAGGATACAAATACCTGTTAGTGGGGGTTGACACATTCTCTGGGTGGCCAGAAGCCCTTCCCTGTTGCACGAACCAAGCAAAGGAAACAGTTAAGTGGTTACTACAGGAGATTATTCCCAGGTTTGGGGTACCCCTAGGGATATCATCAGATAGGGGACCCCATTTTATAGCTACAGTAGTAAGAGAGGTAAGTAGATTGCTGGGGATAAATTGGGACCTCCACACACCGTGGAGACCCCAGTCAAGTGGACAGGTAGAGAGGATGAATCAGACACTAAAAAGGCAAATCAGTAAAATGTGCCAAGAAGCCAAATTGCAGTGGCCGCAGGCTTTGCCAATAGCACTGTTGAGGATTCGGATAAAGCCTAGGAGTGGGATGTCTGTCAGTCCTTATGAGATATTGTATGGGAAACCATATGAATCTCCTGAGCCTAACCCTAATGTACATGTCACAGGAAAGCAGGAAGTGTATAATTATGTTCTGTCTCTTGGGAAAACTTTAGCCGGGCTGAGAATGTAATGATCGGATTAGTCAAAGATTTTGCCAAAATGCAAAACACCGGCTGAATAACTGCCTGTCTGCCAATACCAAAGGCAGCAGGAGACCCAGTAACTTGGGGAATCATAACATCAAAACTACCTGAAATACAAAAGAACAAAACAATTACATGTAAACTGGTACCCGAATCGAGGCAAGTTACAGAAACAACTCTGGGATGGGAATGTGAGGCCAAGGATAAGAAAGATCAGATAGAACCTTGGGACAGTGAGTATTCTTCAAAGATTCCAATATATGGCAAACAGCCCTTGGTGTATTAAGTGGGAAGGCCCCGAGAATGAAACAGATCCAGCAATAACGAACACTGACACTAGTAGCAGAACGAGGGCAGACAAAGTAAGTTGGTGGGCATGTAATAAAACTTACGACTGCACTTCAGATGATGAAGAGATAAAACAGATGCCACCCCTGGCAATTGCCCTACAAATTGGTTGTGCTTGCAGAGGGATCAAACATAAACAAGGCAAAGTGAATTATAAAGCAGTTATAGGGTGTACCAGGATTACAATCCAAGGTCCAGGACAATTTGTATGGGCAGCAAGTGATGGTACCTGGACAACACATCTGCCTATAGACGGGAAAGTAAAGGAGATTACTTTAGGCCTGCCAACCTTATGTCCAATTTGGAAAAAGTCCCCATTTAATGGAAAACATGAACTTCTGCAGATAAGAGCAAGACGAGAAGTTCTAGACAATGAAAATCCAGATGACACTTGGCAAGAACCCTCTAGTGGAGTGAAATTTGGATGGGCCCTAGAGTCATTGCTTGGTCCTATAGCAAACTATAAGAGCAGAGAGATGCTGTACAAACTTACAGGTCAGGTAGGTAGACTGGCAAGAGTCACCCGGGAAGGATTTAAAGAATTAAATATACAATTACAAGCCACCACAAAAATGACTTTACAAAATCAACCTAGATATGTTACTCCTGAAAGAGCATGGAGTATGTGGATTTTTAAAGGGACAAGTTGATCATTGCTGTGTTCATATTCCAAATGTAACTGCAGATGTAGAATATGACACCAATCAGTTGAAACAAATAGATCATGAAGCACAAGAAGAGCAAAAGGATTTGGCTACAAGCTGGTTAGGAAAAAATCTTTAAAGGATTGGGGTAGAATGTGAGTTCATGGATTAAATCTATCATTGAGAGTGTGATAATCTTACTAATTGTATTCTTAGCAATTTGGTTAGTTTACAGCATCTTAAAGGGAGAGATACAGAAGAAAACATCCTGGAACCAGAGGATAATAAAGGCACTAACACGAGATCCACGCCCACCATCTTCTGGTTCTCCAGTTCGTAACAGCATCCACGACAACCTTTACATCAACCCTGGATTTGAAGAACCAAGTACGAACTGAGGAATAAAGGACTGTATTAAGTGAAAACATTTACACCTATAGTGAAGTGAAAATGCTTTCAAAGGGGGGAGAATGATAGTGGAACCCTGGAAAAAGTTAAAGATAGAATCTAAAATGTTAGGCTTTGTGCTTTCCCAGATCAACTGCACCTGCATAAGCAGTATGATAAATTATATAATTGTTAGATGTGATGATTGTTTAGTAATTAAATGTAATTATTATATAACCATAAGAAGAATAGTGAGAAACTATGTTGGAAATTCAGAGAGGGGCTAAATTTATGTATACAATAGAACAATATAAGTTTAATAATTAACATGAAAGTTATGTAATGATAGAGTATAAAACATGATCATTTCGGATGTATGGTCGGAGTCAGATTTGGGTTGAATATACCCCGATTCCCAGAGCTCTTAATAAAAAGCACCGCATATAATCGCTCCGTGATTATGTGTTTTTGAACGCTAACATAGGGACACTTCAATTTGAACAGTACCCTCTTACTTATTTCTTAAAAAAAGAAGTCTCCCTTGCAAGATTTCGCTAAACTTTCTCCTTTTTTGAGGGTACTCTTAAAAGCCAATCAATCATCTTTTGATGACTTCTTACTTCCAATGTGCTCAGTACAACACAGTATTTACTAAATAGGACTTAAGAAAATTATTGTAATCTTCTCAAGTCCTACTTAAGAAAGGACACTTTCTAGGAGTGCCTGAATATGGTTTTGGCATCAAATTTACTTGAGTTTATAATACTTGTTTTCAGGAAAACTCTGTTTTCCCAAGAGTGTCCTTCTAAATAGCTTCCTCTATTCTCTATTTTAAAACAGCTTTCAATATTAGTGGCATAAAGGTGCCTTAAAATAATTCCCCTGCTATTCCTTCTGGACACTTTTTTACGCCTTGTCTTTCTAAAATTGAATTATTTTTCCTTCTCTGTGTCTTCTCCTGACCAGTCAGCACTAAGTCAATAGTAGAGTCCTATCCAGCACTTTCTACTGAGGCATGACATTTAATCCCAAAAGGATTATTAATCTCTATTTGCTTGCTTTGGAGGGTTTACCAATGTTTACTGAAAAGACAGGATAATGCTACTCTGTTTGTCCTATTACATCTATCAACTTTTAGTTTAAAAATCTAAAAGCATTCTTTTAGTTTAAAAGCTCTCTTTCAAATATAGTAAATGTAAAGTTCACCAAAACTAGGACAGGTTTTGAATCCAAGAAGCTTAAATACAAGAGAACAGGTTCCTACCTGGTAAACGAAACACAAAATGATCAGCTACTGACAGGCAAAGTCTTTTCTTCCACAGAAACAGCCTAGACAAAAAGTAAAGGTAGTCTATAGGAATAGCTCCATGGTAATAGACAAGAATTCCTGGTCCTTCTGGGAGGTTTTTCACACCATGAAGCTCATAACCTGTTTGGGATGGAAAGCAGTACACTGACAATGATATCTGTAAATCATCCGGCACTTTAGATAAAACTTTTTACTTTGTTAAGTGACCTTCAGAGACTTGTGAAAGCCTCTGTAGTATCTTTCAAAATAATTAAATTCTGGATGGATCTTTTGGTCAATAGCACAAAGAAAGTCCCTCAGACACCACAGCATATCACTAGACTGATTTGTTGGTCAATTTAATCATGAGATCAGACTTGAACCTGACATTTTTCCCAGTGAAGGAACTAAAGTAATTATTTCCTATTAGGAGCTTTTTGTAAATAGTACAATAATAAAAATAAAAAAATTAGTAACTAGCGTGAAAATGTTTCATTTTCAGAAATAGTGGCTGACAGTCTGCATACTTTCATGAAATCTGGAAGTATGAATGTCCGTCCTGTGTCAATGAGAATGAAGAGTTTGGTATTTTCCATAATTAAGTTTTTCTCTTTTAGAGAAAGTGAGATGTTTAAATTGAAACCATTCTCTTTAAGAATCCCAAAGAGAGGTTCTCTCCACAGGAGTTAAATATATTCACTTCACAGTGGGAGGGAATTTCCTCACAGACATGAACTTCTATGAATCCTTATCATGACTCTTCCAACATTTGGTTTAGGTTTCAGGTGGAGCCAGACTAAAAGGGTAATGTATACAAAGGCTTGGGAAAGACACAGCTTTTGCCAACTAAGAGCTCTGTTCCACCTTGTCTGCCTTCATTTCCATCCCTGCTACATCTCTTGCCATGAGCCATTTGGATGGAATTGGAGCAGGCAGTATCCTAGGAGCACGTGGAGAAAGTTTTATACTGCAGGCTGTTCAAAGAAGCCATACAAAGTATAATAAATGTGACTTATTTGCATCCATATGGAAGAAAAAAATTAAAACTTCTGTGTATTTACCACTTATTGTAATTCAATACTTCAAACAAGTCCTGTTGTACTTACCATGCCATATTCTTGCATATATATCCCAAAAGCCTGCTATAGTTTTTCTTACACCATTCCAAACATCACTCAAGGGATCTGCTTTTAACTCATTGTTCCTCTGATATATTAAAAGCAAAATATTAGTAAGGTAAATGAAAAAGACAATTGTTAAAGGAACTATAAAAAAAACTAATATTGCACTAATTGTCAGTGAAGCAATGATCAGATGAAAAATGTATTTCTTCAGGAGCTCCACAATAGTCCATTCTTCCAATGCATAGAAAAGGCAGCTGAGGCTGGTCATTGGTAACTGTCCTGAAGCACAGGATTCTTTTCTACCTAGCATGTCCTGCATGGAGAAGAAAAAAAACAAAACAAAACAAAAAAAAAAAAAAGCTGTAGTTTCTCAATTTGGGAAAAAAGGTATCTGTAAATACCCCTGATCCTTATTTGGCACAACCCAGGTTCAAACATTTTGTGTCTCTCTGTCATGCTAGGATAGCTGCTGGCTAAGAGATTGTCCATGTATTTATGGAAGAGGCGCTGAAACAAGAAGGACCGGAGTTCAACAAAGCCTCAGGATCCCTGCAACATGGCTGATCAGATAATTTCTCTCAAAAGAGAGTAAGTGAATAGTATTTTTAGCAGGGGAGTGAGCAGCTGAAGGGACAGCAGCAAAACCAAGGCAGTCATGGCTTCTTCACAAGGCCTGGAAGTATCTGGGACAACACTTGGTACTGCTGTTAACCCTGGGACAAGCAGCTTCTCACCCCTTATCCATACAACACCTTTCTTCCAGCCCTAGCAAAGGCCAGGAGAGCTCCATGGCATGTTTTCCACACGCAACTCCCTAGTTAGTCCATTCCTGCAGCTGACCCTGCCTGTGTGGCAGCACGTAGTGGTTACACTGGAAGATGAGAGCACTCCAGCATCACTGGCTGCTTTAAAGAGCCTTGAGCATTAGCCAGAGATTTAAACGTTGCAACCCAGCTCAGTAATCCATAACTGAATACAGATTTTTCCTTGCCTCAGTCAGGTTGCTGCTTGTTTAACGCGTGGATTTTTCCGCCCCACCACCAGAACAAGTTCCTACAAGAAACAAATCATAAGTGCCAAAGTCAGTGCCAGGATCAGAAAATACAGCAAGCTCAGACTTCTCTGATTTTACGTCTTCACAGCAAAAAGGAAGCAAGCACTGTGTTAAAAGATGCTCAATGTGGTAAAAAAAAACAAATGAAATCAGTATGACAAAAAGTAACAAGAATTAATATAGAATTGTTTATATCCTGATGACTGGTGCCTCACTAAGATATAGGAAGATCTGGATATTTTCACTGAAAAGAAATTTTATCAATAACATAAAAGAAAAAAAGGAATAGTCTGCATGATTCAGATATTAAAATATCTGTTTAGACTGTGTTTAAGAAGGATAAAACTGATGGTGTGGTGCTACTCTATAGTAAGTTATTGTTTATAAAGTTCTGATAAGAGCAAGGACTACAAATCCTCAATGTGTGCCAAGCTCTGTGCTGACAGAGCCCAGGAAAAGGCCATGTTAAGGGGGCTTGCCTCAGGTTACTGAATCAGAAATACTGAGCAGTACTGGGAATAATTTGTTCAGCCTGCAACATGGGGTGAAGGAAGTGAGTGGATTTTGTATTTTTATTGGGGGGTCAGATCTGGAACACAGACTACTACAGCCAGCAGCAAAAGTGTCTTAAAATCACAGATAAAATGTTTATATCCATATCAAGGACATCAATAATAACCTCTATATGATAGAGGGATTAATTTAGATGTACAGATCACTGATGAACAAGAGATTGTATAATCTATCAACAAGATTTAAGATGATTCCAAAGCCCCCAAGCATGAGTAACTAATTGCAGACTCAACAGCCAGATAAACTTCTGACAAGATAACTGAGAAGCTGGTAACTGGTGCCACTCAATCTAATTTTGTGGGAAACAGACCTTGTAAACAAATTCACTTCCATTCTTTGAAGAAATTAGAGGTTTAATAGCTTGTACAGGTTTCACGCTTATATCGTTTTAATAGGAGCTTCTTAAAGAGTCACTTTAAGCCGCACATGAGCTGCTACTTGAAAGTCATCCTTCCACCAGTGATTCACTCTCTATTCTTATCCCCAGCCTGATCTCCCTCAGGATCTCCTGGCTCCCTGCTAGAGATTCCAGTGAAAATGCTGGCACAATCAAAATCACTCTTGGGAACAGCCCAAACTTAGGTTGGTATACAGGTATTATGCATGTATATTACCAATGCCACTTGACATTTTTATTAAAAAATAAATCTCTTTGAAATTGAGCATATATGCAATGAATGATGTCATCAGCTAGCACGACAATGAAGTATCCATCAGTAGTGGAATCTCTACCAAATAAGAACTGAATCTATGTGCTACATTATTCAGCATTTTCAGAATTTTCTTCTAATATTAATAGGATGTTTACATTGATCAGTTTTAGCAGTGTAACATTCCACTGATTCCTCTTCCTCCAACTCAATTTTTATGTAGCAGAAAATTACTTGCTGGCTGGAAAACCACAACCCTTAACTTTGTTAGCTCACAGATTACAATATAAATGAACATCTTACTAATTTTTGATTTTAAGTTCGATATAGACACTAGAAAAATGCTTTAGAAAGAAAGTAAAATGCACTGATGTGCAAAATTATATTTTTTAAAAACCTACAAAACAGATTTAACGGTACAAGTTTGACCAAAGAGATCTGAAAGTAGTTGTATAGATACAGAGTTCACCTTCTGCCAATTAGCTGGATGGATGGGTGGGATGCAAGCTAATTCAACATCATTCCAGCTGAATCCAAGGGTAGAAAAAGAATAAATGATTGACTGATTGAGGAACAACTAGAAGCAGCATGGCTTCTTCTGGAAATTGGGTACTCAACAGTGGTTCAGTTACTGCTCTCACAGTTCAACTGCAGACTACCTCAAATATTTAGTAAGAAAAGAATGAATTCTAATCACTGAAACCTGGACCCTGATATTTGGACTATATGATGCAAGTCCGACGTGGCAAATGCATCCCTCTGCTGTCAGTATATCACAGGGCTACAACAGGACAGGACTTCTATTTTCCCATGTTCCACTGGCAATGTCTCACCAGTTCCCTGCTGAAACCCCAAATACAATTTTGAAGCATTCTTTCCACCAAACACCATATATGAAATTATTACAACTGTATGAGTGCCTATTGCAAGCCTGTTACTAACAACCTCCTCGATTATGCACTAGGAGACAATGCAGGAGTGCTACCACCAAGTAAACGCATTTACTTATAATGGCTTTGGTTTGCTCCAAATGTCAAATCTAAGGGAGAAATTTCTCTTCTGCTTTTATCAAACCTGAGCCAGGAGCAGCTCCAACATACTTCAATACTGAATATCCTCTAAAAGGTTAACAAGTGCGTATAGTGTCATATTGTTTAGCAAAAAAGCCCAAACAAACACTTTTGAAATTGTCTACATTTTTCTTATCTAGTGATGGGCTTAAAGCTACTGTTCTGAGTGATTTCATTGTTCTTACAGAGAACAACATATGTGTTGACATGTGAGGTATTTGTTTGGGCTCCACCTCTAAAGCATATTGAATTCCAGAGTAATCACTGTATCTACAGTGTAAAATTACAGGTGATGTCAGAGAAAGACAGAACTACTCTCTCCCTACTTAGAGAGGAGCTCCCCTTTCAACAAAAGTCTCCTGTAATACAAGTTGTTCAGATCCTAAGGTCTTGCTTATCATATGCTGATAAGGATAATCTTACCAACACTATAATCCCAGGAAGAACAAAGGTGTCACAAGAGACTTACTACATTAAAATTAAAACCTTGTAGCTGGCTTTCAGTCATGACTGAAGAGTCATAATCTTGGTCCTGCTGCTTGCTAGTTTGCTCTTGGCAATAAGTTTGGCAGAGCATAGTGAGAAGATGCTTTACACAGAAGCAAGTGTAAGGTAACTGCAGACTCTTGGAGAGAGAATTTTTTTAACGCTTTCTTGTGTCAGGCTCCTACTCTTTGCTCAAGCTCAATTGTTCTGTTTCATAAGGGGAGTCATCCAACAGCTACGATTCTGGCTCTTGCTTTTCAATGTAAATGAAATCCCAGTTTTATATTTCCTGGATGTTTTGTGGTAGTTCCATGGAAAATAACTCTCTTCCTGGTCTCACCCTGCCACCACCCACTTTATTTTTCTCCATAAATCCACCCATCTTGTACCCTTCTGTGTTTGTAGAACTTCCCCCACCTTCAGCACATCCATCCCAAAAATGAACAGTCTATCCCCTCCAGACAGAAACTATTGGCCATTACAGTGCTCAGTCCCCCAGGTCTTTGCAGCCATTCTACCTTTTTCACACACTGAGGATACTAAACCCAGAACACTGTTTCCCATTTACAGCCTCAGCAAACATGAATAACTGAATTCCCACTTGGCTTTGATTGAGCATGTGGATATTAGGCACTACCCCTGGCTGACCATCTTTGCTCAGCTTGATTGCCAGCAACATGGCAGGTAAGAGCTAGAAGAATAATAAAATTATAGAATGGTTTGGGTTGGAAAGGACCTTAAAGAGCATCTGGTTCCAACCCCCACCCCCCCCCCCCCATGGGCAGTGATATCTTCTACCAGCCCAGGTTGCTCA
This sequence comes from Ammospiza nelsoni, assembly GCF_027579445.1. Classification (NCBI taxonomy): domain Eukaryota; kingdom Metazoa; phylum Chordata; class Aves; order Passeriformes; family Passerellidae; genus Ammospiza; species Ammospiza nelsoni. The sequence goes on from NC_080633.1 coordinate 115,264,202, forward strand.
AAGCCCAATCCAACCTGTCCTTCAACACAGCCAATGATGGGGCATCCACAACTGCTCTAAGCAACCTGGTCCAGTGTCTCATCACTCTTATAATAGATTTCTTACTCTTATTTAATCTAAACTGCCCTCTTTCAGTTTAATGCCATTTCCCTCTTGCCCTGCTGGTTATATGCCTATATAAAAAGTCCCTTTCCCTCCCTCTTGTAGGTTCTTTTCACACACTAAAAAGCTGAAATGAGATCTCCCTGAGGCTTTTTCTTCATCAGGATGAACAATCCCAATTCTCACAGCCTGTCTTCGCAAGAGACTGCTCTGATCATCTTTCTGATCCTTCCCTGTACCTGTTCCAACAGGCCCATGTCTGTACTATGCTGAGAACCCCGGAGCTGGATCAGCACTCCAGGTGATGGCTCACACCTGGAGCAGAGCAGAGGGGCAGGATCAGCTCCCTCATCCTGCTGTGCACGGCTTGGGACCCAGCCCGGGACATGGCTGGCTTTCCCGACCTGTGAGCACACACGGTCGGGCGCATGAAGAGGGTGTACAAGGAGCAACATCTGCGTTCAGATCTGGTACTTGTCCTGCTCAGGCACCAGTAAAATACCGCAAGTGTCCAACATCTACACTTGTCCCTTTTCTTCACCTGGAAGTGTCATTGAACATTTCCAAACATCAACACCGCGAAGACTCGAGGGTTTCCTCAACGTCTGGCATTAAGGGCCCCTAAGAGCAGCAGATCGCTGCTGAAGCCCAGGAGTGCTGGACCGCGGCTGGACCTCCCCCCGCCGCCCTCCGTCCCATCCCGTGCCGAGCCGAGCCGAGCCCCCGCCCCGCTCACCTGCCCGCGGCGGCGGCGCCGTCCCGAGCCGTGGAGCGGCCCCGTCCCGGGATAAGCGCGCCGCCGCCCCCGCGGCCGGGACCAGGAGGCGGAGCTGCGCCTGGCACACACGGCAGCCTCCGCGCCCAGGTATTCTCCGTGGAATTCTTCACCGATAAAAAAAATCCCGCGACGGGCGTCGGGAGTCCCGCCTGGGCGCGCAGGGATGGAGGAGCCGCTTCCCATCGCAGGGGAGTGCGGGACGCGCAGAGCCCTCTGCGCCCTTCCCTGCGTGGAAGATACAAGGCTCCCTAGGACGTGCTTCCAGACAATCCGTGTCCCACTGATCAAGGAAACTTTCCGGCAGTGACATTGACTGCTACGTTGAGAAAATGCACTGGTTTTGCAAAGGAAATAACCTCTTTAAAAAGGTTAAGAGACTTGGGTGCCACACAGACTTGGGCTATAATTAAAGCAGAACACAGATAGAACATGCTAATAAGGCTGAATTCAGCAGAAGAAACCCGAAATGTAATAAATGCCCTTATGCTGTACAGTCGTTCACCCTCTTCCTTATATCATGGAGGTCTTAGGCTGATACAACCCATAGGTATCAGTTTTGAAGTTCAGGAAATGGTTAATCCAACCTGTTTAAGGCAAGTGGTTGAGTTTCATTGATTTGATTTGATGCAGAACAAGGAGTGGGCTACCATGAAGTAAAATGCATGACTGCAGTACATTGCTTCCCACACACGTACAGTGCTGTAGCTACAGGCCAGGGGAAGGGGACACAAAGCTGCAAAAAAAGCATCCACCACTGATGCTTCTGGCTTTTATGGCACAAGGCAGATTTGTTCAGTAACAAGTTTTCTTGTGAGGGAATAAAAAACTTGATATTCCTTACCTAGCATGAAGCAGCAAATCATTGGAAAAGTGTTTTTGCTGGTAGAGACTGAAAGAATGCAGATAGAAGGTATACTTGAGAGGCAAAAGTACATTCAGATGACCAGTGCAGAGAGAAAAAATGTTGTACATAATACTTACTGGGCAATGCCAAATGTAGCTGAAATTATTTTGTTTTGTTCGCATGTGTTTTGTTTCCTTTGTGTTTGCATGATGGTGTAGTATCACCCAAAGAGTCTGGATGGAAATGCAAGAACTAAAACCACTATTCAGGAACAGAACTAGAATGACACAGCAACATGATAATATAGATATGGAAAAATACATTGGAATAAAAAGTACTGAACAGTATTGTGTGAAGAAAAAGAAATAATTGCATTGCTATCTTTGCTTTTCCTTCTCTTTTATTTTCTTGAGAGTCATCTCAATGAAAAAGTGGTATGAGGCTTTTTCAGAGTATTTTTAGGAATCTGATATGGGCTTCTATCAGCAGATTTGCATATGAAGGGCGATTTCTAATGATAGCCAAAACTACTCTGAGGAATCCATGTCATTACATGAAATCAAAATTTAAGTGTTTGGATCTCAGGGAGTGGGAAAATATAATAAAGCGATGCAAAATCAGCCTGGAATTTTTTGGTGAAATAATGGTCAAAAATTTTAGAAAGGTTTCCAAAAATCCTACAGATACCTAGTGTACAATGTGTATTATCATGACTTTAAAGATCCTATAAGAAATGGAGCAAAAGGAACTGACTGGTATAATAAACTGTGCCATGTGAATCAGATGCATACGTTAAACTTCAGCTAAAAATAAAAGTAGCAACCAAGGTGAGATAAATAAAAAAAAAAATTAATAGAGCTGAAAAAGTACTCGGCTCTAATTTTTAATTAAGGTAATGAGATGGAAAATTGGCAGATTGATCATAAAGATGAAGGAGGAGAAGTAATAAAACGGGAATGAAAAATCAACCTTCAGACATGGTAAGAATAGAACCATTTCATTTTCTCAATCTATGCAAGAACAGTGTCCATCAGATTTAATTCCAGGCCCAGTAGTGAGGAGTTTCTAGTAGCTTTGTGGAGTTTAGAATACCATGTGACCAAGAATACCATATTGAACACTTATATTTGAGAAATTAGGAATAATTAGGAGTCTCCTGTATTCTGCACTACCCACTGTGTTCCAGACCAAAAAGTGTTAAGAAAATAGGAGCTCAAGATGTGGAGAAATGGTAAACTCATTTCCTTTTCTAATTGTTAATGTTGCCAGGCAGTCCTGCCAATGGCATGAAGTTATGGGAAGAGTAAATATAACCTTAGGGCTCATCTTACAACGTTCCGGGTAGGATTACTGAAGTGTTACAGCTAACATTGAAGACATGGCTGAAATCTCTGAAATATTTTATATAATTCTATTTCCTCCATTCTGTTTCCTCCACAGGTCAATTTAGATTGAAACAAGGACAAAAAATGGTCCAAAGAATGAGGCAGATGCATGTGGCTTTTTTAACCTACCAAAATGAAATTTAAAATGAGATATAGCTTTTGCTGTTAAATAACTTTGGGAGTAAGAAGGTAAAAAATTAACCGAGTTAAAGGTCAGTCAAAGCACAGAATAAATGAGAGTTAATGACAGTATAACTTGGGCACATTTTATATTCCAGTAAATTTTCCAGCAAGAAAAACTGAAGTTATGAATCTGTTTACAAGAGAAGTAATAGTGTTTCTACTGCTATTTGAAAGTTGAAAATAAATAGGTTACAGAATTTGGCAGTCCCAGTCTGGTGTTGCTTGCATGACACTGTAGGTGAGTTGTGCTGGAAGCTGGCTCCCTTTCATCAAGGATGATTCCAGTAGAACATGGAATGATTAATCCTGTTGGTAGCTGATCACAAGTGGTGTTCCCTAGGGATCAGTACTGGGGCCTGTCCTATTTAATATCTTCATGGATGACCTGGATGAGGGGATTGAGTGCACCTTCAGTCAGTTCACAGACAGCGCTAAGCTGGGCAGGAGTGTTGATCTGCTGGATAGTTGGAAGGCTCTGTAGAGAGATCTGGACTGGCTGGATGGATGACCCTAGGCCAGTTTTATGAGGTTTGACAAAGCCTAGTGCTGGGTCCAGCCTTTGGGTCACAACAACCCCATTGGGGCTCTACAGGCTGGGGGCAGAGTGGCTGGAAATCTGCCCAGTGCAAAGGACCTGGGAGCGCTGATCAGCAGCTGAACATGAGCCAGCAGTGCCCAGGTGGCCAAGAAGGCCCATGGCATCCTGGCCTGCACCAGCAATAGTGTGGCCATCAGGACCAGGGCAGGGATTGTCCCCTGTACCCAGCACTGGTGAGGCCACACCTCAAGTCCTGTGATCCCTCTTGTCTAAAGAAACAAGCAATATGAGATGGTGTAAAGTTGCACAAGGGGAGGTTTAAATTGGATATCAGGAAAAATTTCTTCACTGAAAAGGTTTTTCAGGCATCGGAACAGGCTGCCCAGGGCAGTGGTGGAGTCACCATTCCTGGAGCAGTCCTGGAGGTATTTTTTTAAAAAACAAGTAAATGGCTTTTTAAGTGTCCATAGGGACATGGTTCAGTGGTGAACTTGACAGTCTTTGGTTCATACTTGGACTAAATCATAAAGGTCTTCTCTGCCCTAAATTATTGTGATTCCATGCTTAACATAAAATGACAACTTGTGCTTGGAGGCTATAAAGTTTCTTACTAAAATAAACTGATTACTTGGTTCTAAAAATTAGCCTCAGTCTTGCCTCCTGTCTCTTAATACTTGCTTGAGCATATATGCCAGAACCCAGACAGGATTAGCAATTGCTACTGACCCCATTCTGGAGCAATGCTGGTCTTTGTGGGTTCTTAGGGTTGGATCCTATTTCAGGCAGTAATGTTGCAGAGCGATGGGAAGAGATGACTGTCTTGGAGGTCTCAATAAACTGAATTTTAATGCTTTGCTTTTTTTTTTTAACATTGACATTCTAAACATATCAATCACTGATGGTAAAATGTGGGATTATTTGCAGGCAGCCTTGGAAGCTTTAGAGGTGGGGGCCAAGACAAAGAGTCATTAGTTTTTATCTTCTTGGAGAGGTGTTTCACTGATGAGGAAGCAAATGAGTTTTTCCTTTAGATCCTGAAGGAAACATCCCCCAATAACATTCTTGGAAAGCTGTTATATAGATTGAATTTCCTGACTGTAGATGGTGTAAGAAACTACATTGCTCATGGCAGAGGTATTCAGATATTAACTGCGAAAACTTGTTCTGGTTTTTCCTATGTAAAATCATCAGAATTAAACCAAATTCTGCCAAGGCTCAACCTTATCCTGTGCTTGCAAATATCGCTGCTGTCCTGGAGGAAAACACAAAGTCACTTGACATTAAAATTTAGTGGTCTAAAAACTAACTCAGTTCCTTTGCCTTGAAGCAGAAGATGATAATCTGGGGAAGAACACAGAGTATTTACTCCTAGCTCCAGGAAGAGCTCTTTCATCCCATATATGGGTAAGCCATCCCTCTTACATATGCAAGATCATGAGAGCCAAGGCTACTTTGCTGCACAAGTCTCCCCATTTCTTTTTTATATCCTCCATTTCCTTCTTCTCATCTACAGCTGTCAGTGGGGGCAGCTGGTTCTAGATTCAGAATCTAACTACTGTCAGGGACAGTGGTGTTAGCCTGAGGGCTGGAGACTTCGTAACCACTGCAGCTGGAGGTTGCAGCTTGCAGAAGGGTATCCTTCACTATCCCACAGGTTTGCATCCTGCCTTCTTGTCACCCGTGGTTTTCAGCACATCATTTGGTGATAGCAGAGATGTGACAAATCATCTGGAATTTTTAGGTCTCATCCAATTTATAAGAAAACATGGTCTCTAGCGGGTATTTTTATCTCTCTTCTATATACCTTAATATTTTGAAAGTGTCTCTGCATTCTTTTCTAATATATGTGCACTCTATTAACCTTCATATAATTTTCCTGCCTTCCCTTTCTTTCTTACCTAATTTCAGTCTGCATTATTCTTACTCCCTATTTCTTTCCCAGCACCAATTCTTAGGCTGAGATCCTCTCTCCTTCTGCATCTCTCTTTCTATTCTCAACATTAATCCATCTGACTTGAACAAGGCCTGCCTTGTCTCCATCACCTTGGTTCCTAGTTTCTTTGCCCAGTTTGTCACAGTGTCACCAAAGAAAACTCCCTTCTACTGTTAGGTGCTTTTTTCCCAGCATCCTTTCATTGACCCAAAACTATTGAATTTCCACTGCCTCATTATCTGGAAATTCCATTGTCATTCCCTGCTCTTTTATACATAGATAGTTTTTTCGAAATAAAGGCAGTTCCCCAGCTTCTTTCCCACCCTGGTATCTGTAAAACCCCACTGATGTTTCCCAATTCCCACCCTTCCTTTGCACAACCTTTACTATTCCCTGGCACTTCTCTTTCACTCCAGTCTGCTGGAATTCAGCAGTTGCCATGAAATTTCATTGCCTGCACTGTGTCTTGTGTTGTTTGTGTGCCTAGAGGCAGGGAAAATAGGATGGGTTTTCCTGTTTAATTATTATTTTAGTCTGATTAACACTATATATTGAGGAAAAATATAGCATAGAGAGGACAGTCTTGCAGATCATAAAGTCATAGAATGTTTTGTGTTGGAAGGGACCTTAAAAATCATATAGTTACAACACCCCTGCCATTTAGATATTAAGGTCTTAAAAGGTGACACTTTTCTGAACATAAGCACACTACATTTTTTATGCTTCATAGTATGTCAGTCTAGATTCAGGTCAGAAATTTATCTGGTGATTTCCCTCCATTCAGTCCAGTGTCTCCATGTACTGTTTAGCCTCTAAGTCAATGGCTCAAAGGCTAAATAAGCCGTTGGTAATATAACCAAGAGCAACATATGAGTCAAAGGATAGAAATACTTAAAATTTACCTCTAAACCATAACAATTGTGTCACACACAACCTGCTGACATCAAGTCCAGAGAAGAGGGAGGAAGAAACAATTTATCCCAAACAGAAACAGAGGTTCAGAAATGTTTGCAGTAGTTGCACACTGTTTCCGGGATTGCGACACCCACGGTACCTCAGCAAAGCCATGCTCACATAGTTTCTCTGATAAATCAGTGCCATTTTGAGCAGAATAAACCAAGACCAGTGTGGTGTGAACAGTCAAAATGCTAGTGATGGCCATAAGTGTACATCCTTTAAGAGGACTGAAGTGTATTCAATGTACTCGCCCTGTGTTGCTGTAACTGAGATACACAAATGCAAATAATATGGCTATTAACTATTGCATGCACCAGGATACACGGTTATTTCCTAAACTCATGTACATATACATACAGTAGACTATGGTCTTATCTCATTAAACATTTTCCATTATGTAAAGGCTCCTCCCATGGCTGGACTCAGATCTTCCCTTCAGAACAGTCTGATTGTCCCATTTCTCCTGAATGGATGTGCACCACTTCAAGCATTATAAACAGCATTCACCATCAAATCTCAAAATAACATTGTAATATAATTTAGGTCTGGATTGTCAAGAGATTGGATGGCTTTGCTCTAGTTATTACTTCAGTTAAATACCGTAATAATAGCATCCTTTCTATTGCAAGCAGTTGAGTGGGTGTATATGTAGCAATTATCTAAGTGGGTAGAATTTGCACTGATGAAAATAAAGTAGATGAGCTGTAATATCAAGTGTGGGTGACATGCTTCCCTTTATACACCCTTTAACCTTGCCCACACAGGAGGTACACACCAAACAGGATGGCATTCTGTAGGGCTGGAGGATCATGAAACCTTACTGGAGCATGGGCTTTGCTGAATGGATCTATCTAGGATGCTTTACGGTTCAGAAATTTATGAGAAAAGTACTTGGTTTGGACATTTATGAAACTGTAACTTCAAATGTTCTGCCTAAAATGAAAATTTTAGGATTGTTTTCTTCTACATGATTAAGAAAAGGTTACCTGAATTATAATCTTGAATAAGCCACAGCAGATAAGAAACGCTAAAACTTGTTTCAGAAGTTTTTTGTTTTGGAGGTTTTTTGGGGGGATTTGGGGGTTTGGTTTGGGTTTGGCTTTTTTTTGTTTTTGTTTCAGAGAGAAACCACAGTTCTCATAGGGGAATTTAAAGACAAATGAGAAAATATTGTAGCATCATTTCAGATTATGGATGTGTTTCATTCTTCAATAAAACCAGATAACTCACCCTGAAATGTGACAAATGTCACCTGTATGTTGACAAGGAGTCAGATGTTGTAGTCAAGTTTCTTACTGAGGCAGTTTTTCTTATGGTAGAAAGTACAACAGATTAATGCCTCAATAATATGCTTGGTCCAGTGTCACTAAGACATTTGAACCATCTCTTCAGTAAACCACTGAACTGGAAAGGACTGGGTCACCTCAAGAGGGGATCAGATCCATCCCCTTCCTTATGGCAGTGCGGTGTCCGTGTCGTCATAGACGTTTGTCTGTATCAGTCTAAAAAACAATCCAGTGACAGATATTACCCCACAACCCTCCAACATGATAACTAATATTAATATTTTGTTATGAGTCTTCTGTAAAACCAACAGGCATTTCAGGAGATAGAGGACTGTCTGTTGGAAGGGACTGAAAGATGATAAATTAAAGCACTTTACTATTCCATTAAAACTAGTGGTAATCAGAGATACACATTTTCTTGGTTGCAATTTTAAATGCTCATTGCATGACACAAGAAAAAAATTTAGGAGCTCTTCGGGAGCATGTAAAGTACAGTAATCTTCAAAATTAAACAATAATAAGTCATGATTCAAGTAATTTTGCAAAGGTAATGCTATTAGCTGAAAGGAAGCTAAAAATGGGAAAAAAACTTAAACTTGTATTTTAGTAATAAGAAAGTGAATCAAAAGCATCACACTTTCTTAATTAGTCTGGCTTAAACTTTTATCTGTCCTGCATGTTTTTCAGTCTCTTTTTCCTTCTAGAAAAAGTACCAACATGCTTCTTGACTTTCTTTTTTTTCTCTGGATTTTCAATTTCTAGCTTTTCAGTGATCAGCCCCACTTTGTACCAAATCAAATCAGGATTGTTCAATACCTCTATGACTAGTAATGAATTAAATAGCTGATTTACAACACAGAGACTTTATTCCATCTTAGATTTGCTGGTATCTAAGGTTACACTGTGCCATGTTTTAACCCCAAATGGCAACTAAAGCTGCTGTTGAATCCACTCCCCAGCCTACAGGTGGGATGCAGAGGAGAATCAGAAGAAGTTAAAACCTGTTGAGATAAGAACAGTTGAATGATTTAAATAAAGTAAATAATAATAATAACAATAAAATCCATGAAAAGGGAATTACCAAGAAGAGATAGAGGAATAAAACCCAAGACAGACAAGTGATGCTCACTACAGCTGCTGACCAATGCCCAGCCCACCCCTAAGCTGGGACTGGCCCCCTCCAGCCAACTCCCCCCAGTTTATACACTGAGCATGACACTCTGATATGGAACATCCCTTTGGCCAGTTCAGGCAGCTGTCCTGACCTGGCCAGCCTCCTCCTGGCTTCCTGTGCACCTGATCACTGGGAAACTGGAAAGTCCTTGACTTGGGGTAAGCCCTGCTTAGCAACAACTAAGCAATCAGTGTGTTGTCAACATCATTTGCATACTAAACCCAAAACAAAAAACTGTACCAGCTACTAGGAAGAAAAGGAACTCTATCCCAGCCAAAACCAGGACACATTTGTAAGCTGCAGTGGTCACTAATTAAAACTTGTTAAAAACCCAGGTTTTTAGCTTTGTTAAAAAAATAATTCTACATGATTCTGAAATAGAGTTGTCCAAGAAGGAAAAAATACCATCTTTTACATGTTTCAGAATAAAGTCTGAATTTACTAGACCCACTGCAATGTGTTAAATCATGTTCACTTTACTTCATTCACTGTGCCCCAGACATGTTTAGGAATGCTGCCAATTCAACAGAGCAGGATCCTGGGTTCCTATCCACATTTGAACTGAATGAAAAAGAAGGAAGGAAGTGGAGGGGAAATTTCCCTGTCTTTTTCAGTGAGAAATCCCAAGACTTTGTCATTTTATTCCCAGTTTAGCAGAGAACTCTGTGGTGCTCTTCTATTCCAGCCCAGGGATGCCTGACATAAGGATTCATCTGAGTTTGTAGAATGCTTTTTCTTTCCCTGTGAAACTAAGTTTTCCTGTTCTTGCTAACTATAAAAATGGACAGTGATATCTATTAGACAAAATATATCAGATTATCAGTGTAATGTGTTCTTTCCCCTTTCTACCTGCTGATTCTTAATCATTCTGAACTCTCAGTTACAACTGAAGGAGTCTACAATATTTTGGGTCAGTCAAGAACTGTATTATTTGGTGGCTAATCTGGTAATTCATCAGAGAAGAGAAGGCCTTCTCTTCTTCCCCTCTGCAACACTATTTTTTCCCCAGGTAGACTGTGTAACCACAGAGCAGATTGCACCAAGGCTTGTTATGACACTGCTAAGGTGGACAGAAGTGCACTCTGTCCTCACAGCCCACAGCACCAGAGTTCCAGCTGTATCTGTGGCCCCAGTGTTCTGAGGATTTACTGCCATTCTCACATGGCCCACAAGTCACCTGTAACTTTCTGTAACTGCATCCACACTGCTTCTCACTACCTTGCCACTACGGAGCCCTCCCAAAGGACTTACTGTAGGGATAAAGCCTTCCTCATTCCTTACTTGCCTCCAGGATTATGAAACACATACCTCAGTAACTGTGAACAACTCCTGAAAATCTCCCATGAAGTTTTAACGTGAACATAAACAGCCATGTGAAATTAAAAGAGAAAGTGACTACTTTCAGCTGTAGTCCTTTAAAGTGCTTCATGGATATTTGCTTCTTGCCATTCCTCCTTTCTCTTTCAGAATCTGCTAAGAGTCTGGATTCTGAGATTCTGGCATCAGGAGAGAGTTTGGTTGATGCCAGACATTTTCCATCCCACAAACTCATGCAGCAGGCATAGAGGGATCAGGGGAGATCATGATTGATACACTTTAAGAGTGGAAACTCTCCAAGCTCAGCAGACTGGGCATGCCAGCAGGCAAACCTGTTTCACACACTCTTAAGAGTCCAGTTGCTTTGCTGCTGAGATTACCTAATAGTTGGCATAGTCTGGCTAGTTCTTAATGCAGCAGCAGCTTTGATACAGGACCGACTCAGGACTGCCTCATGTCAGAAATAACCTTAGCCTACTGACCTTTGATGGCCAAGGAAGTTTGTTAATCCCTAAGGAGTGAAATAATTAACTCTGGTGGGAGATTATAAAAGTATCTATACGTTTTTAAGTGCTCTGTTATTACCTCTGATTAGTGGGTAAAAGGCAAGTGCACTCCCTCATAATTTGGTCATGGTATTACAGATTTAATCTTTAATTAATGTCCTTTCATCTGCTGCCCTGGGCTTTGTGACTGCCCGTGCGCTACATGACTCAGTCCCCCAGCTGAGATCATTCTTGCTTCCAGCCATCAGGGGGACTGGTTGTCCACATAACTCTAAAACTAAAAACTGAAATTGCAAACAAAATACCATTGCTCCTGGTAGGAGGTTCTTACTCCTGTCGTCCTCAGGTAGGAAGCTACTGAAATTTTTACCATTTTTATTTGCAGATATGTGGCTGAATTAATGAGTTGAACAGCACCTGAAAATACCATGTCCTTTTAAAGGAATGCTTTAAAATAGAGGATATTTGCTGAGCAGTGTATGCAGTTAAGTGCAGCTGCTATTACACTGAGGTTTTCTATAACATCATGAGCTATAGCTAAATTGCTACTACTCAGTTAACAGGACTCCCAGAAGTTATGTCTTCTAGTAATAAAGTCCAAAGACCCTTAACAAAACACTTGTCTCCTATACCCTGTAGGGCTTTCAGTACAGTGTCTTTGAATCATTCACCCAACAAGGCAGTTCTGCTAAATGTGCAGCTGAAAGTGGTCAAAAAGAAGAAAAAACATTATTTGTGTTGATTTTTCTTTTCTTGGTTTTCTTGCCTCAGTGGTGTGCCTCCATGCAATGATGCCTCAGTGAAAGAGCATCTCCTGACCTTCACAAATATGGTCAGTATGAGAAAGTCCTTAAAGTCAGGGAGTTCTTTGAGATTCAAGATCCCTTTTTATCCTGCTCAGAACTGGCCAGGCTCATTAGAGTAAAAGTGACAGAACAAACCACTAATCAATTGCATATCTATGGGTCAAGACCATTTTTAAAACCACTAGAAGTGTAATTTACCTAGACTCTATAAAGAATAGAGCAGATATTAAAGTACAACTTTATAACAGTTTAATCTCAGTTATAAAAAATAATTAACTCTTGCATTAACACCTCCTGGATGTGGAAATAATATTATCAATCATCCTGGGTAGAAGAGTGCTTGTAAATAATCTTGCATAACAGTTGACATCATATAGACCCTTTCTGTATTGAAATTTTTATTTTTATGTTTTATATGTCTAGATACAGACTGAAGTTTGGGGGTTGTTCCTTTTCTAAGAAGAGTCTCATAAAAATCCCTATTTAAAAACAAGTTTTTAGAATAACAACAATGATGTTAAAAGGATTTTTAGTTCCTTTAGTGTCTTGATGCATCTGCACCCACTTGCACCAGCTAATATATGAATCCTATGAAAGGAAAATTATGCCTTGTTCATCTAGAAAAGAGATCAGCTAATGCAGTATTGAGCCTGAGACTGGCAACTTGTGATATTACATTAACAAATCTTAACATCCTTTCTCTTTAGCCCTTGTTTGCATAAATCACTTGTGCTTGGCACCAGAATGCAGCAAAGGTAGCCTGAATTACATCTAGAGCTGGAAAAATCTAGTCAGGGGCTTGCTTCCATCATAAATGGAGATTTTGAGGGAAGTTAGAGGCAGTTTGAATAAAATTCATTATCATACTGGACATTTGCTAGGTTAGAAAATCGTGTTGTATTGGCATGCTATTATTACTGTGCAAAGTTCATAGGAGTCCTTCAGGCATTTCCAAAAGTTATGCATGTGATAACTGCCACTTTTCCCAATCAGTTATGAAAACAAACCTTAATTTTGCAGGGTAAAATGTCTTTCTCATCTCTGACAATGTATACGTCATGGCCACAAAAGGACCACCAAGATTTTGAAAAAAAATATCCAGGTGGTCTGAAACTTTGAAAAAGCCCTGCTGAGACTCACAGCATCCTAATATCAGAATATCCACCCTATTATTGTCCTCCCAAATTATCACATCTTATCCAAACTATAAGGATGACATAAAATCCTGTGGAATTCTTGCAAAAAAACCAAACCAAACCAAACCAAAACATAACAAAACATACAAAAAAAAAAAAATAGAAACAACAATAACAAAAAAAACAAAACCAAAAACAACAACCAAACAAACAAACAAACAAAAACAACCCCTCCAAAAAACAAAACAAAAAACCAAAACAACCTAAGGTATATAAAATTATAAACAAATTATAAAAATATAGTGCAGAGCCCTGAGAGGTCATCTTGTCTGACCTGCCCTAAAGGAAGTTCAGCCATCTCTCATTTCTCTGCAAGACAGTAATTTCACATGCAGTCCAGAGGGATCAGGATTCAACCCCATGACTTCCCCTGTAAGATCTAGAGTCTGCCACTAGAACCCATTGACTGGAAGTATTTCCCTTTATTACCTTCCTTGCAAGAAAGCTTTTGTAGTTCTTCTGTATCAGCACCTTGGCTGGCAAAATCTTACCTGTCTAAATCTATCTGGCCTGAATCAGTAAAAGTGTATTTTAAAGTTGGTCTTTGACCACCAGTTCTGTGATGAGTTCACAGATTATTCCAGCAAGGTTGGTAATTTCCTGATTAATTGTATAGGCATTACACAAAGTTGTTTTGTCTCTTTCTCTTCCCCAAAATGTGTACTATTGACTTCTAGTTTGGTGAACTTTTTTTCCAGTCTTTGTGATGTGATTTTAACTGTTTTGTCTAAGGCATTTTGGATAGATAGTATTGACTTCTTGAGGTACATGTTAATGAAGCCTCCATGGACCTTCATGCAGCTCCACTAAGTGTCAAGACACTGATCACAGTCTTTGTGTTCCTAGAAAGTAAAAATTACTCCAGAAGGTAAATGGCATCAGACTTTGTGAAAGGGAGGTCTCCAAATACACTGTGTGGGAGGCTAAAATATTACTTTTCATCTATTATTGCTTAAAATATTTTTGAGACCATGAGATTTTTGAGACCATCCTGAGATCATGGCAGTTTCTCAAGCAAGGGTTGTAATACAAAACAACTGATGGACTGACCTTACACTCCTTTTGACATGCCAATAGAAGAGAAACCAAGTGAACTGTTACACTTTGCATGGATATTTCTTCTCCAACATGTAATTTCTTATCAGCAGTGTGAACACAATTCCCTAAGTTTTCACAAACTAAATCTGGAATGCAGTGCTAGCTGGTTTTAAAGGAATGCAATTCTAGAACACTTTTTTTTCTTTTTCTTTTTCTTTTTCTTTTTCTTTTTTCTTTTTCTTTTTTAGTCTTCTATAATTTCACATCCTCACTTCTCACGCTTATCTTTTCTTTAGCAGTTAAGTGCAGGGACAAGACTAATTTCTACTGAACATATCTTTTAAGTTCTGTAATCATAATTTCTTATACTGGTATAATGTGAGGTCTTCATATACAGATCCACTGTCTTTTCCTTTCCTTCTTAAAGAACATGGGTTTGATTTTTTTCTCTCTTTCTTATAACTTGATGATAATGAATTTAATGCTAAGTACTTTTTGTCATTTTTCTTCTCATTAAATAGCAGTGAATTAATTGCTTAGTAAAAGCAGACAACTTACTCAGGAGTACAGACCAGAGTTTTGAACAAATAAATGCAAACAGAAATAAAAAATAGCAATCATTTTCTTTTTTTGAAGAGTGGGATTTTTAACCTTTGGCAAAAAATTTGATCTGGCTGATTTTTTTCTTTCTCAAAGATTATATGTAGGCTGAAGGATTCTTCTTTGGTGGCTTTCCTTTTATACTATTCCTTGGTCTGTAGAGAAACTGCAAGAGACATGAGGCTGCCTGGTTCCTCAGAACTGCTTCAAAGTCCAATGCCTCCTGTTCACAGGGGACCTGGGTCACCCTTGCCACAGAGAACAGAGATCCAGAACTACAGCTAGTAAGTTGCTTTACCCAGGCAAGAGCAGAAATGTCTCTGGAAGAATGCTTTTATCTCATCCAATCTTACTTGGATGAGAAAAAGTTTTACAGCTATTCCAGAGTAGGCACCTCTGTGACAGCCCCTTAGCCCTGTAACATTCTCTATTCAAACTCAATTTTATTCAAATTTTAGCCAAATCGTGTACTTTATTAAAAAAAACTTCAAAATTGTATCTGTTTTGGAGAGTTCAAAAGCTAGAGGCAAAAATAGATATATACTGTAATTTCATCTCTACTTCTCTTACTCTTCAAAATATCAACTCCTTTAAAAATTCATTCTTTTCTCGCTAACGTCTGAATTAAAACCTCTTCTCCCAATTCTTTTTTCAAATGTCTTCCAATTGATTGTCCATATATTTTGAGGGATTCAGAATAGTAGTCCACAACTTTGTGGATACTGATAGCTAATTGAAACGGGAGATGAGTCAGTAGTCAAGCATGGCTGGTTCACTGGGTGACATCCTTCTTGAGAAATGCAAGAGGTCCAAAAGGTAGGCTGTATGTCCAAATCAAACCTGCTTTGTTGCAACATCTTTCCCTCAAGCCTTCCCAGTGATTAAGTTATCTTGGTCTGTTTTGTCACGGAGAGCTGGATCAAGCAAATCAAAACACATAAAATTAGGTAGGATAAACATTTCTGTCTTTCTGTTTCATTCCCATGGTGTTCAGAAGAGGTGAAATTTGTACTTTTTACCAGGGGTAAAAAAAGAGCCATTAGTGTGCAGAATAACTCTTAATAGGAAGAAGCTACTCAACTCCTGTTTGCAATATAAAAACACAGAACTGAAAAGATCTGTATGAATCCAGTCTCCAGAAAACCCTGTAACAGGCTACTGAAGAAGTCCATAAACCATCTACTCTATGTGCAATGGCACATGATGCTTCCACATCAGCTAGCTTAAGAATCTTAATATGAGGTCAAGAGCCACAGCAATTAAATGTCACAGGACTAGGAGGGGACAGATTAAGGGAGTTGTCAATGACAGAGTTATCTGCAAGAAGAAAGAATTTGTTGAAGAAAACTCACAGATGGTGGGAAAAACCTGTTGTCCCTGCCAGACTGACTTAAGGAAAGATTCTCTGTTGACTGCAATTCTGGCCAAAGGCGTCAATGCTGAATGTATAAGGAGTATACACTAGAAATACACTTGGCAGTTTTAATGTCAATAGAAACACAAAGACATTTTGTCTTGCAAGCCCAGGGTTAGGAAAGAGGTGGAAAGATTAAGAAAGAGGCAGGAAGAGCTTTTTGTTCTACTCCAAAGACAAGCAGCAGAAACTGACACATAAGTCAATATAATATTTGAATGCTCTTACTGTAGGGAATGTAGAAATGTAAATAAAAGTCCATTTTTCCTACTCCTTCAGAGGCAGTCTCACTTGCAATATATAAGAACTTAATTTTCTCCCTGAGAATTTTCTGTATAATCTTTCCAAACTGTTTCAAACTCAGTTTTAAAACTCTTTAGATTTTTCACATTCAGGACATTATTCCAGAACCATGTTTTCTGATACTGTTTCCAAATTACATGTATTTATTACCAAGATATGCATTTTGTCTTGTGACAACACTGCCCTTTAATTGAAACAAATCCCCTTCATGCTTTCTATGTGATGGGGTTTTTTTAATTTTATTTTATCTAGGTCAAGGGTCATATACTTTAAGCAGATGAAATTCAATTCCTCACCCTTCTTTCTGTTTAATCTCAGTGAGTCTGGTGATAACCAATCTGGCTGCAACATTCACTTTGACCTGTATGTACCAGTTGATTTTTGTTATCAATCTGCCTGTATATCTCAGGGCAGATTTTGGGGCAACTTGGTCTATATTTTGTTAGGACATTTTTCTTGAAAGCAAGATGAAATCTCACCTGATTCTTTCCCAGCTTCTCGCTAGTGGTGGGTTCTGTGCTCTCTCCCTGTTCCCTCTCTTCTTCAGGGTCTGTTTTACCCTGGGTGTAAGATCTAATAAGTACCAAAAAAAAGCACAGAACTGTTAACCCAGTTATGATAAGTACCAGATAATCACAAAAAAAAGGTCAGCACCTGATCCAGACAGCAAGTGGAAGGCATTCTCAGAGAAAGCAGCAGGGCAAGTCATAACAGAAATAGACATTTAATAGGGCAAATTGCACTATGTATTGTTTCTACCTAACTTAAATCACAAGTTTAAAGTTGAGAAAACAAAGAAAATGGCTGTAAGCAAAAGGTGTAGAAATGCCGGACTTGTTACCTCTGGCAGAAGTGGCTACAGGGTGCAATGTTAGGTTTGTTTAGGTAACCACAGCACTAATTCATTAATTTAAAATTAGCATTAATTTAAAATTAGATCTGATTTCCAAGACCAGGTGTGACCAGCTATGCATATCTATCTCCTCCAGCTGTAATGGAGTTTCATTTTAATAGTAAGATTATAAGGGAAAGGCTTGTCTTTGAGCTCTCTGGCCCTGTGTTTATGCTGCTACTCCCACCTGAAGGTGCAATGACTGTCATTCTGCACCATATTATCTTGAAGTTTAGGCAATGTTTATCCCTAAGAGACCAGCCTCCTGCATATGTTTCTTAACAACTTAGAATGCATACATTTCTAGTATCAAGATTCCTATCTGCCAATGAAATTTTGAAATGTCATTAGGGAGGTACGTTTCCTTCTGGCAACATTTGTCCTGTTTTATTTTATTCTCTATATTAATTTCTCAAAATTTTGGAATGAAGAAATTCTAAATTCGTTCCAGAGCCAATTCCTTGAATAATTCACAGAGATTAGGTAACCACACAGCTCATTTTACTGATAAATTAGAACAACCAAAAATTGTTTGTGATCAGTTGCAAAGTGCTTTTGAAGGAAGTTACATTTGACTCATAATTCAAAAAAGAGATCCTGGCATTATCATTGATGGTTGTTTGAAAGCATTTGCTGAATGTTTACTGGCATAAAGAAGAGAAGGCAGAGAGAAACATGGTTGGGGTTTATTGTGTCATAAAAGCAGTAGGAAATGTGAACAGAGAACTCTTCATCAACTCCACAGCACAGGAACTAACGCAAGTTCAATGAAACTGGTAGGAGATTGGTTTAAACAAAGATAAAAGAAAATACTTGATTACACAGCAGACACTGGACTTCTGGAATTCCCTACCGAAGATATTCATAAAGGCAGAGGTGATCAATGGATTCAAAAAGGGTTCAGACAAAGTCATGAATAACTGGTCTTTTAATAGGACAGGCAGAAATCTACCCTGCAAAGCTCCTAATATTTTTATATGCTGCAGAAATACACAGGTAAAAGAGAACATGTCCAGACTCACATGGTATTCTTAAATTGCATCTGCTATCGCCTCTCAGAGCATATTGGGCTAACTGGAATTTCTGGTCTATTGTAGTACAGAATATCTAATATTCTTTAGAAAAAACCATTTTTTTTGTGCGGGATGCACTTGCTAGACGTTAATAAGTACAATTTCCCTTCCTGATATTAAAGAAAGTCTTTGTGTATAGATAACATAAATTGACTGGTCGACTTTTTGGAGATACTGACTGAAACTGAGTGAAAATATAATATAATACAGTATAATATAACATAACATAATATATGTAAATGATCTATACTTGATAGCTGTATACTATAAGTCTTAAATACTAAGTTACTTGAGATATATTCATAGAAGAATTGATAAAGAAAGGATAAAAGCCCAAACAAAACTCAGTTTTGGCCCCAGGGCAGAACTGTAGAAATGAGGGACATGTCAGTTATAACAATCTAAAATAGAGAGACACATAAAATTAATCTATCTGTGTTTCATCCTGAAATAGCAGTCCAACCACATATTTGATAAGCAGGCTGATAAAGAATAAAACATACAAAATTGATGCAGATTAGTGGCACAGTGCCAAAAATGTGCAGTACGAACCTGGTTTAATTGCAAAAATACAGAAAGTCCCCTGTAATTCTACAGAAAAGTGGGCTTACAGGATCTTAAACTAACAGGTTATTTCATGTAACCTGTAGGGCTACGTAGGGGCATGGCATGGTTCTAAGATGACATCTGTTTGCAAAGGGCAAACACAGATATATGTCGTGCAGACATATGGTCATGCTGTAAAAGAGAAGTCTGTTTTGCTCTTGTGAGGAATCACAAGACAGAAGGCTGAATTTGCAGTTTTCCAAACAATCCACTGGGATGGATGAGAGTCTGTCTTATGTACATACAGCAGATTATGGACTTTCATTCTTTAGGTTTGGTCAAAATTCATCATTTACAGAGAGATTTTAGGAACAATATATATACAGCTCAAAAATTACCCAGCAATTATTTATTGGGTAACAAAAAGCATGAGTAGCTGGGACTACCATACAACACTTGCTTACCATTTTCTTTCAGTTCTCTAGTTTTTTTCTTGCTATTTTCTTTTGTTCAGTTACTAGCAATTACTACCGCAATAATTATACTTTGCCTGTCTTATTACTTTTCTCATCTTCCATGGCTATAGCTCACGTCTTGCAGCTCAAAAATAATCTTCTCAACGCTCTACATCACCAATGTAAGGCACCAAACTGGACTTGAGGTCACAGAGAGCTGAACCTGAATCCTTGGGCTCAGTTACATCTCCTCTCTGGGTCATTCTTTGAGGAAGTTGTCTCTGAACTCCTCTTTCTTCTGCCAAGGCTATGCTGTCCCCTGTTCCTTTGCACAGTTCTTAAAACCTGTATTTGCCTTTTTGGCTTGTACACAGCAGTGTAGCATGATTTAATTACTGTGTATGAAATCCATTTGTCATGCTGATGTAAAAGGTTATTTTAAATGGTGCACACCTTTGCTTGCAAATCTGACATCAAATGCTTGTAAAAATAATTAAGTAATTAATTCTCCCAGCTGACAAGTCTGTGTCTGAATTGAGCATAAATGAAATACCAAACAGAAAAACAGGAAATCCGTCCTACGTATTGCGGTATGAAGGCTGGTGTCTGAATTTAGATTACAAATCAAGGCTCTACACATTTCATTTACCACAGAAGGATTTACCTGGTATCCTGCTGATAAAGTGATCAGTTGCTGAGTGGCAGAGGCAGGCTGTGTTAATGCAGAAATCAACCATAATCTGTAAGAACACATCATGGTAATAAGCAAAGGTCCTTCCAGTGTGGTTTCTGTATCATGCTGCTCATAAATGGTCAGGTGCTCAGAATGCAAAACTTCAAATCACAGCTTCAGGCAAGGCATCCTACAGTGTAACTCCTCAAAACATGCTGAGGACACAGTAACTGGAAATACACATTAGTCCAGATTCAGTGGGCAGTCAAGAATGAAATATTTTTGCAATTATCATTGAGTCTTGGCACTCAAATATTTTAGAATGCCAATGTGGTCAACATTCTGTGAAGAAAAACCAAGAGCATAGCATATGGCATGCTTTGCCTGTGTAGTGTTCATTTTATTACAGAGGCCTAAAATTTGTTGATTATAGTGCTCCTGTGACACTTATGTAGTTATTACAAGCCAATTCAATAACAGCTTTTTTAGCACCAGTTTGTGTAACTTATGAATACATGAATACATGTACCATGCTATCATCTGGAATTTAAATTCACACTTAAAAATAACACCAAAATAAACAAGTATATGAAGCAAGTAAGAATAATTCTGAAGTCAGAAAACTGAGATGAATATGAAATCATCACAGGCTGAGCACAGGAGATTGGCCTAGTGATAGAGTTGCCCATTTTTGTGATCAAACTTTTCATTACACTTTGCAAAGAAGCTGATTAAGAAATCTGCACCTGAAACTTTATTTCTTTGTTGTTCTATGCACAACATTGTATTTCTCCATACAATATAATCAAGTGCAGGAAGCTACTTCATATTAGAGGTACTAAAATTCAAGGGTTTTTTCCTCTGGTCATCATTATTAAAGAGAAAGATGCATTGCACATTTACATCCACAGAGGAAGGTGGCAAAAAAATTTACATTTAATTCAGAAATGGTAAAGGAACACTCTAAATAAAGGAGCAATTCTAAAAGCAAAACACATACACAATTTGAAAATTCTTTATTAAGAAAAATTGCAAAAAAGGCAATTTACCTATGGATAGTCCTTTTGTTTGTTTTCTAGGTAGCACTGTGACTGAAAGCCTCAGGCAAAATTGCATTTCCATTTTCAGCTCAAAAATTCAAGAATTCCCAGAGACTTCTGCAGCATCTTCTGAAGCTTACAAAGAAGCTTGAACAGTCACAGACTGCCTAGGATTGTTAAATTGTTTTGTATTTGGTGACAAGCAAACATATCACAGGTGCAGAGGCTTTGGCCATCTCAAAAAAATACTTTTCCCAGAAAAATACCTAATGTACAACACCCTTGGAAGGAGATGTAATAAATAGATTATACCAGACCACCTCTTTCCTTTTGTATAAAAGAATCTGTTACCAGATAACATCTCTTCATATTTAATTCCTAATAAAAAAAACAACCATAAAGATCAGGAAATGTTTTTATTCTTAAATAGCAAAGCTATTTTAAAATAAGTTGTAATCACTCATTATGTATTGCTTAACAGTTTAAATAGCAGTGATTGAAAGAGCATTTCCACAGCTGTTCTTTCAAAAATGAAAGCCTATTTTCTGACCTGCTGTCATTTAAAATAAGTATGCAAATACATATGTCACTATAAACCTGCACTAATACTAATTTGGAAATTACAAGTCAAAATTATTTTAAAGACACTCTGTTAACAAAAACAAAGGGATATTCTGAGGAAGTTTGTCATGTAGCAGGTTACAGCCCAGTGTGCTGCAGGTTCTTTCTTTGTTTTTAGCTTCTGAACATCAAGTTCAAAGATGCACAGTTCTCCTGCAAGTGTTTTCTCAAAATGAATGAAGTCAAAAGTGATCTGGAAAGGAGGCCAGGACTGCTAAGAGTGATTACAACTAAGAATTTCATTAATAAACAGTAGGATTTATCGTGCTAAGGCACAGATATGAAGAAGTGTTAGGTGAAAAAAAAATAAGTGAGAGGCAATAAAAGGACATGGCTAAGGCTTTAACAGGTAAAAGGAGCTGAGGTAAATGACTCCTACTGGGAACAGATAAGCAGCAGAAACTGTGATCACATCCCTGCAGTCACTGTGGTAACACCCACTATTATTCCACTATCAGAAAATGCCTTTGAAAAACATTGGCAAAACCCCTCCTGCTTGCAAAGACTCACAAGCTACCAGTACTCTAGTACAGACAATCCTAATCCCATTGACAACAGCAAGGGAGCTGAGTGAATTGCACAGTAAAAATCACTTTCTAGGATTTTTCTTTAAGTGCTGAAAGTGAAGAACCTCTATGCACAGAATGGCTTTGGAAGGAAAAAAATTCATGAACTACTATGCTATTTATCTGATGGCAGCTTTATATCTCTTCTTATTCTGGTCTTACCACTACAAGGCTTGTTGCAAAATCTATTGAAATGCTGCAGGAGTGGTGTTTCCAGAATAGTCTGCTCATATCTGATTTATTTTGGTTCTAAAAGTCAGTTTGGTAGTCTAATCCCTGATCACTTACATAGGAATCCCTAGAGATTAGCAGGATGTCACCTGCAGGCTTTTATATCAGCTATTGCACTTCCCTGATTCATAAAGATGTCACTGGCTTTATCTGATATCATAGATTCACCTGATACCTTGCCCAGAGCATCCCACAGTACTTGCACACAGTGTGAAAGATCCTGCTTTTTGTCTCAGACCTTTCCTCTGCTTTAAAGTCCCTTATTTATGCATTTGACGCTGTCTGCTGTGTGCCCAAGTGCCATGGCCCCTCGTTTTTCCCAGAAATCTTCCCATGCCCATCATTTTAGCAGAGCCCTCTTGTACCCTGAAGCTGAGCCTCAGAAGGGAGGGAGAGGCCAGGAAGGAGATGTTCCCCCTTCAAGGCAGCTAACACCCTGTGTTGTGGGTGTTCCTGCTCAGATCCTTCCATGCTCCACTCTGGCCTTTCCCACCATCTGCCACAAAGCTCAGGGGAGCAGCACTGGGGACCCTGATGAGACCTCCCTGCCCAGCCGCTCTGCCTGGTGGTGGCCTGGTTTCAAAATTTATGTAATTCAAATTTATCAGGAGACCTACAATAGCATACATGGCCTATTCTTTTTTTCTTTCCTCAGTCTTGGTCAGCTACTGTTGGTCATGGCTAAAGAGACAGAAGTAACCCCGCTTTGGTTTGTCCCTTTATGTCACTTTTTTCCTTACCAGAATCACTGTAGGTATACATTTTTATCTGTGAGTTTCATAAAGATATTTTAATCTAAAATACTTTTAATTTAGCATAATCTCATACAATGAGAATATTTCCCTGGCATTTTAACTGTGAGATGACCAGCTATGGAATGACAGAGCTTGTGCCTCATGCTGGACAAATCAGCAATAAAGTAGGAGTCACCAAGGATGTCTCCATGGTGAGTGATAGAACACCTGGTGTTTCTTCCACCCCCACAAAGCTCCTTACCTGTCAAAACCATAAAATCTTATAATAGTAATTTTTATACCAGTTGAGTTTCAGGGTAACAAAGCCTCCTGATGAACTTGTCTTGAAGAGTAACTCATTGTATGAAATGAGAATGAAAACAGCAGGACACCCAAAACTGCCTGATCTGAGAGAACAGATAATTTACCCCAAACCAGGAAATTTATAATGACAATGTTTGCTTACTATAGCGATGTGTTGGATTAAGCAGCAACCAGGGGATTGCCAACAGGCTTTTGAGAAAAGAGCATGGGAAGTGTAAAAACTGGAAGGAAACTTGGGACTGTGGGGTGATGTGTGGGAGTGGAAGGCACTCAGCATAGCAGTTTGATCCCTGCTCACATGCTGCCAGGAGTCACCCCACTGCCATCGTGTCCTGTATCCTCCCAAAACGGGGTGCAAGAGCAGAAAAACCCACAGCTTGGAACCCATGGAATTCCTTCTCACCAGCACACAGACTAGCAGGCAGCAGAGACCTCCACTGGTATACATAAAGACACAGGAATCCCCTCTCCAGCAGGAGAATATGCATGGCCACAAGAGAGGGGTGCACTTGTCACCCCCTGTCCTGTAAGAGAGAGATGTGCACAAGCATGCTCCTGTGGGACTAGAAATGGTGGAGATTAGGGAGTTTAGCAATTTATAGGTGTGTTTTAACATCCTGCAAGTGTTTTGCACTCTGCTTTATCTGTCAGCCTGTTGATATTGATCCAGAAGGTGAAGTTCACAGAGTGTCAGCTAATTATGTGTCATTAATAAATCAGTAAACCACTTAGATCCTGATCTGAGTTAAACCACTTATATGAAACAAGTCTTGCCTGCCACAGTCCCTGGTGTTAAAAAAGTCATATACTATTAAAAACACAATGAGCAATTAGCTTAAGTACCACTGAATTGCACTCAAGTTACAATAGGTCTTTAACTCAGATGATTGACTATTTCATTTCCTAGTTAGAAGTTAACATACTTCTTCTTGATGCTCTAATTATCTCAGAGACAGTTGCTGGCTATAGTCCTGTGTATTCCTGTGCCATTCCTCTCTTTATATTGTCACCTTAATATGAGCTTATATTACAGAAAGGAAATTTCTTATTTCCCAATTATGTTTCAGTAGGTAGTCTCTTTTCACATGCATTGATGTAATTTGCAGCCCAGATGTTGAACCTGGGAAAATACCTTCCAGATGAACAGTCTCTAATTTCTCATAGTTGTCATGCTATAACTAAAGAAATTAAAAATAAGTGATGAGCTGAGAGAGTGCAGAAAGAGCAGAATTAAATAAAAGTTTCCTGTTCCACAAAAGCATTGAAAAGTAAAATGTAGCTAAAGCTTCTGGATCCTCAAGTATGAGCTGAAAACCAAGAGACTTAACGATTAGTTCCAGAGAAACAACACATCCCTTAGAATTTTATTAAAGATATTAATCATAAAACATAGCAAATAAATTTAAATGTATGATTCAAATGTCCCATGAAAGAAATGTACATATAATCATTATGAATTTAACAGAAAGAAAATAATAAAGGTACTGGTCACCTAAAGTTTTCAACCTAAAAAGAAGCTCTAGCAAGGAGCCAGGCCACCAAGGACATCCTGGCATCTGCAGATCAGGACCTCAGCAGGAACAAGCTCAGTTTCAGAGGAAGATCCCTGAATGGAAGACCTCCTTTCTATGATGGAGGGATTAACATTAAACTGCTTTACTGCAGACAGGGCACAACCCTAATTTGCCACCCTGTTTCTTGGGAGATTAGATCCATCACATTTGTTTTGTTACCCCACAGTTACTTAAACCAGCAGGATCTTGTTTTGTGGTTAGTGGTGGCTGCTGAGGTGAAAATGGATGGTTTATGAAAACACTTGCCTATGGCCATATGCTTTGAACTGTCTTTCTTTGACACCACTCTTCAGCCTGAAAGCATAAAAAGTCTTGCATTCTTCACACAAAGTTGCTACTCTCTCTTTATATTAGAAACAATCTTTTAAGTGAGATGTAGATGTTATTAAGTATAATGGGTTTGTGATTAAGGCTCTCATACAATGCCAAAAAATCCACAAATCCACAAGTAAAAATTAATAATCAACAAGAGAAACATGAAGTTATAATTTTCAGAGCTATATTGGAAAACAGAGCTCCAATAAAGCAGTATAAAACTTACTTATAGGAATATATATAAAATCCCAATTACATGATCAATATGCTTTATGATGAAGAAGAATAAAAGCTACACATCTTCAAACTAATTTTTAAGATGTCCCTGATGGATTCACAGTCTTATTATGTGGCCTTCTTTGGCTTAAACTACATCAGCAGCCCTTCCAAATGTGCAAACAAATAGTGACCATTTGTAAAATAAATTATCTGGCCCGTTATCTAGCTAAAGCTAGGGAACTGGATATGATTCCACAGTATTTTTTACTACCATACACGAAAAAAAGGGAATAAAAAAAGTTAAACCCAAGACTACACTGGGCAGAAACAGAAACATTAGGTTAAGAGTGTCTGATAACTGGCAAGACCAAATAGGTACTGTTCCAATTAATTACAATTCCCACATGATTCAAAGGTACTTTGACAGCAGCAAGAAGCTGAATTTGCTCACAAAGAAAAAAAAAAAAACAAAACAAAAAACCAAACCCACAAAAATGCATTCACATTTAAAAAAACATAACAAAACAAAAGCAAACAAGATAACAACAAAGAAACCCAGAGCCCTTCACTATATAGATGTAAGAGCAATTAAAATTCATATTCTGCCCTAGAATCGCAGAATGTGGAGCTGTGGCTGAAGTACCCTTTATTGTTGTTTTCCAATCGATTTCCTCTTAAACACTTCTGTTTTGGTCTGTGAAAGTGAAGTAATTACTGTTTAACAGTATTATTGTTTCACTGTAGTTGCAAATACTGAACAACCCATCACAGCTAAAGGCAACCACAATGATTACAAGAACCTGCAGCTCCCACAGATTTGGCTAATGACACAATCTGAGTACAGCTACAACATAATTAGAGGATACTGCCCATTACTAGAAGGCCGAGACTTAAGGAGTCTTTAAGAAGGCAATTAGGAGATCAAAAATGCACTGTAGAGTAAGAAACAGACTTAAACAACCTGTCTGGATACCATGTTTGCTCTGTGTCTTTCTAAACATTTGTTCGGCTCATCTACCATAAAAAAAAATCTATCTGGGATGGCTTCATGTTCAAGCTGGGATTTCCTTCATGAGGAAATGGCCTCAAGTTGCACCAGAAGAGATCTAGGTTGCATTATTAGGAAAAATTTCTTCATGGAAAGAGTTGCCAAACATTGGAACAGGCTTCCCAGAGAAGTGGTTGAGTCACCATCTCTGGAGGTATTTCAGAGACTTGCAGATGTGGCACCATAGGACACGGTTTAGTACTGGCCTTGGCAGTGTTAGGTTAATAGCTGAGCTCAGGGACATTTTTCATCCTAAATGAGTCTATGTATTTTGAAATGAAAGCAAAAGCTGAACAAAAATTAGAAGCACGAAATTTTCAGGAGGATCATAGCTTAATTCCCACTGAGATAATATTGCCACAGAAAATTACTTTCTCATGTGCCAGATCAGTCATATCTAACTGTCAAAGGGGACTTTGACACAGAAAAAAACCCACTCTATCACAGATGGTCACAAAATCTTATGTCAAACAACCCTGATCTTGTGATTTGCATTCACTTAGTGGACTCTCATCTTTACAAAAAAAGTGTAAAGCAGTTATTACTGTGAGACCTCTAATTCTGCAAGTGATGAATAGTATTTGAGTATTTGGTTATTTGTACATTGGCCAGTAACTTTTGAGAGGATTGGAGTGTCTCTGAAGCTTAATCCAATTGTATGTCCTTCTGTGTACATCTGCAACTGGTGAAGCAACATGTCCTCTGTCTTCTCCTCTTTATTAGAGACTATTTTTAAGCTAAAAGAAAAAACCCTCACTTAGCTTGCCATTATTTTCCATATAAGTTCCCCAGATGTCACCATTTGCCACCTACTGGTCCACAGTTCATTGGAATAATGCCTCTTCAAGCAATCCTTTTTCTTATATGCGTGAAGCTAAAGACTGAAAAGATACAGAGCAGCAGGGAGAAAAAATTCAAGTACAAAGACCATTATTACTGGCATTTTGATCAGCCAGAACCAGGGCACAGGTTGCAGAAAGTTGTCCAGATACTTCAGCTGAATCAAATCTTTCAATATATAAATTACAGAGATTAGAGATTCTAATGCAGGGAATTCATGTTTACCTATCCCTTCCTGCTGAGAATGTAATGCATTGACTTAAACACTCCCAGATATTTCTCTCACCTTATCCACCACATAAAGGTGCTAGAATCACTTGACTATAAAAACATGTAAATTAGAAAATTTTACTCTGTTTAAATACTGCTTTTTTTTAGTCTTGTCATCTGCTTATAAAGAGAGATGTTGATAACTTATTTGACTTTTTTATTATATTCAGATACATATCTAATCCAATAATTTCCTTCAAGGAAATCGTGAATGCTGTTTTCTGAGAGCTCATACATAAACATATAAAAAGCTTCATCTTGTCTCAGAAATAATTTGTCCAGCACTATTCTTACATGGTAAAGGAGATGTGAATGTAAGGGTGGAGCTCAGAATTACTGAGCAGGTAAGAGTTATAGTGAGAATATGTTCCATTTCATAAACATTGCATGTGTTTGCTTTTGTTTTATTTTTAATAGCTGCAGGTGTTTTTCCCAGAATCCTTCATATTATCTTTATTTGGTCAGTATTTGTCATGGAAGTTAGCTTTAAAAAGGGATTTAAAAAGGAAATAATGAAATGCTTTAAAGCCAGTTGGGAGGCAAGGTCACCTTCTGAGGAGCACAGATAAAAGCAGCAAAGCCAGGATCACTGCAAAGGGGACATCCTCACTATCACCTAAGATATATAAAAATAATAACAACAGATAGGTCCAAGAAGGGCTTTGAAGCTGAGCCCCTAACTCTTTGTGAGAGCAAGGAGCAAGAAACAGAAATATGTGGGGGAATAGAGAAGAAGCATTTCAGAACAGGATGTACTAGAGGAAAGCAAGGGTGGGCAGGGAAGGGCAGCTGGCCTGGGGACAGGCTGCAGCAATGCAGGTTGCTTTGGTGGCATCCACGTGCATCAGGCAAATCATGTCTGGTTCTAGGGGAAAGACATACCAGCCCTGCACCAACTCAGTGTGAAGCAGTCCATTATCTTCCTGTAAAACAGGCTCCTTGTCAATAGCAAACTTTTACTAATTTCATTACATATGACTTTTTTATCAGTAGAATCTCATCAGTGGAAATCTTTAAAGAATGGCTTATTTTACTTTAATTGAAACATGCTACTGGCCAGTGCAACCTAAATTGAAACAAGTGTTGTCACAAGCATCTTTCTGCTGGTATTAAGTGCCACATTTTAAAGTCATGTGTGCTAGAAATCACAGCCCAAGTGCATTGCCCTGCCTAGGTCAGACCTATCAGTGCAGTCTTGGTCTAAAGGGGGTATCTCTAGTAGGGTAAAGTACAACAAGAAAAGAGAGTAATGGGGAAAACCAGAGGTACAGACCAGCTCCCATAGGAGGAACATTGGATATGCCAGGGTTTGTCACCTTGGAAGAGATTATAAGGACTGATATCTATAAAATCCACCAGTACAGTAGCTGAGTATGGCTCAAATGCTCACTTATTCTTCTTATAAGGGAAGCATCATTTGAAGCTGGGAGAAGCCATGTTCAAAATGGAAAAGGTTCCTTCTCATGCAACAACTGTGAGGTAAACTTGACAAGTATCATGAGAAGAAATCCACTATCTTGCTAAACAGACAGAAAGCATGCCATCAGCTGCAGGTGGCTGAGGAATGGGAGAGTACTAGGAGGCATTCCCACATAGCTTTAGCCTTACCTGATGGTGGCTGCTCCTGCAGGCTGCAGGCTATTGGGCTGCAATGTTATAAAAGAAGAGGCATCTTGTTCTTATAAAATAGTGCAATTCACTGCATTTCATTAACAATGTAGCATTGTTTCCTTAAGAAGAGGAGTATCATAATTCTCAAAATATTTTGCACTTCACAATTCAATTTTATGCACAGCATTTGGCTGTTGCTAAACAATTTGTGTTGAAAGGTTTTCATTTTACTGCATCTTCACTTTTGAAATATGAAGGTGATATATCATCCTAATTGCAGTTGTAGTTAGATCCACATGAATGCCAGAACTGGTGCAATCTTTCCCTGCATTTCTAAAGTATTTAATTACTGTAGTGATAGACATATTCAAGCCCTGACTAACACTGGCATTTAATATTTTTGTTTATATCAGATGTAAGATGGAAGATGGTGGGTGATTCAGTACACAACTAAGATTTTTTTTTCTGTAAATGGATGGAATTTGTTGTTGTAGTTGTGCTACTGTCACCTAAACATCCTTCTGCATCCAAACTCCTCTCTGCATATTTTTTGTAAGAAATGTCTTATAAATCCTGAGGACATCTTGCACCCTCATGAGGCTGTACAGCCTTGTTACCTAAAATACACTGATGCAAAGGGAAAGAGACAGCACAGCAGACAAACTGCACCCTTATCATGCATTGAATGCAGGTAACATAACACCCAGTATCCCAGCTTGTCAAAAACAAGCACATTCCAGAGGGCCTGTTGTGCTTTAGGAACGGTATTCTCCATTTTAGCACAACTGCAAAAAATTAACCCTGTCCTGGTTGAAACCAGGACAGGGCCTAAAAGCAGAGCAGATATGAAGGCTACATTTCTTTCTCATGCTCTTTCACTGTCTATTAAGCAGGTTAGCAGGTAAGAAGAGATCCCAAGTCCATAATTTTTGTTTGAGAAAGCCTGTCCCAGTGATCTCAAGGCAGGTTTTGTAATGGTCTTTAGAGACATGAATTTCATGCATCTTATAGATACACTCTGAATAATCTAAGTAGAACTGAACAGTCCGTCACCCAGTGTTTCACACAGGAAATCTCTCAAACCTAGTGTACCATCATATAAGTTCTCTACAGGAGAGAAAAGGATAGAATCTGATTCTACAGGGCGGGATGCTGTGGTCTGATTATCACTGCACTTTCCCTTGTCTCCAACCAACCTCCTATTCTAAACATGCTCCAACTCTCTCAAGTCCTCAGGTCCCTCAGTGGTATTTTCCCAGGTCATATCTTGAGGTATTGCCTGAAGCGAGACCCCACAGTAAAGAAACCTGTGAGTAAAACATAGTTATCTGTATCACTGTGCACTATCACACACGGCTGCTTCCCAATGGTTTTCTCTCTCCCTACCCAACCTCCAGAGTCTCATTCCAACCTTCCTGTTTCACCCCAAGCCCCTTTTCTCACCAGGCTTTGTTCTCATTCTGACTCTCTCTGCCCATCCTGTCCCCACTCTCTCACCGTTTTAAGCTCTCCTATTCATTCTTTACTGTGAGAATGGTGAGGCACTGGGGTTTCCCAGACAAGTTGTGGATGCCCTATCCCTGGAAGCGTTCCAGGCCAGGCTGGATGGGGTTTTGCACAACCTGGTTTAGTGGAAAGTGTCCCTGCCCATGGCAGAAGGGTTGGTACAAAGCGATCTTAAGGTCCGCTCCAACCCAAACCATTCTGTGATTCTGCTCCCGTCACTACTCCAAAAACGCCTTGCTCACTTCTGTCTCCCACTCCCGCTTTTGCCAGATTTTGGCTGCTGCATCTTTTATCGCGGACTTTCCTTTGCCTCGCTCCTCTCTGCCCCCTCTGACCCCCCCAACACGCCCGTACCCCTCGTGGGGCGGCACCGGCAGCGCAGGCCCCGCTTGGGGCGCCCTCCCGGCCGCAGCGGGGCGGGCGCGGGCGGCGGTTCCGGCGGAAGGCGACGGGGCCAGGCCGGGCCTGGCGTGGGGAGCTTCCCGCAGCGATGGTGCAGGAGCCGAGCCCGGGGCTGGTGGCCGAGCTGCTGCTGCGGGCGGGGACGGCCGGCGCCATCCTGTGCCTCTGCTCCCGCGCCTTCGTCGAGTGAGTAGCGCCGGGCGCGCCCTGTCCCGGTGCCCGCGGCCGGGGAGGTCCCGCTGGGGACGGGCTGGAAGGGCCGCGCTGCTGCGGCCAGGGAATGCGGGCGGAGAGGGGTTTGCGGGGCTGTGCACAGAGGCACCTCGGTGTGTTTATCACTGCTGGGGGGAGCGGAAAACGGTGAGAGGAGCCCCCAGACGCCGATCCCTGGGCCGGGGCTCAGCGCGCCCTACCGCCCCCTTCGCTCTCCCCGTCCGCCGGGGAGCAGCCGGCTCCTCAAGGGGAGGAGGACCAGAACATTAAATTCCGGAGTGTACTGCGTAGTGCAGCGTTTTCTGAGCGTCCCTCCTATGGCCTTTCCCGTCAGGCTTTAATTAAAGAGTTGCCTTTTCCAGCTGTTGTTACTTTTTATTTGTCTCGCGTGTCTGGAATCACAGGGCAGCCCATGTGGGAAGGGGCCTTGGGAAAGGTCCCTTGGTCCGGCCTTTCATGGGAGCGGAGCCTAGAAGAGGTTAAGTACTCCATCAAGTATCATCTTGAAACGTCCAGTGGTGGGGATTTTATTGCATCCCTGGGGAGGCTTTTTCCACTGAATGATTGCTTTTACTGAAAAAAAAAATTGTTTCTATGGTGACTGTCTGTGTCTGTCTTTATTTTTACAGAGATCGAAAACTATATAAACTGGGATTAAAAGGATTTTATGTCAAAGATGACAATGACAGTACAGGTAAGCTAATACAATGTACTATGCAATGTGAAGTATAGTCTCAAAATGAGTTATGTGTGGTTATTTAAGTTGTTCCTACCTCTGTGTTTTTCAGTACTTTTGCTTTGGGGACAGAAGTGAATAATAACTTAAAACTTACATAGCTTTCAGGTTACCATAATATTGATGTAGAAGTTTGTGTCAAACCAAGTGCAGTGCTTATTCCTGGTAGGAGCAATGGGGGGTAGGACGGTCAGGACAGACGGAGACAAGCGATCTCCAAAGCCAGGTCGTGGAACTTGGGGTTTATTGCAAAGGGCCTGGGTGCAGGGACCCTGCTTGCAGCTGCCAGCCACAGCCTGGAGCAAGCCCCAAAGAGGAGCCCTGAAAGAAAGAGCAAGAAGTAAAGAGAGAGGAAGAAAGTAAAAGAGGACAAAGTCCCCATTACAATACCATAAATGTTCTGTGCTAAATATTTAATTTTCACTAGCCAATCTAGTACAAGATACAAATCCCATAGCATTTACATACAGCCTATAAGAATCATTACATTTTAAACCCTAAAAACTACTCTTTAGACCCCTTCTAGGGGTCAAGCTAGTAGGGTCAAGCTAGTAGGGTCTGCTCTGACCCTTGGACCTGTCTGCAAGCAGAGGGTATTGCCTAATCAAAAGGGGATTACCTTCAGCCAGCCTTACCATTGTTTTCCCATTGTTCAGTAACTAAGGGATCTCAAAGCTTGCTTTCATTTCTATCTCACTTATAGTTTCCATATTGTCAAAACCTTTTGCCAGGCAATCATATTTATAAGGCTTTTCTGTTTCATCTTCCCCAACAATTCCTATCCAGATAAATTTTACGTGCTCACATAATATTCACCTGGTGCATAGAACAGATTATATCACACATCCCTGACCTGGTCTTAAATCATAATTTCAACTTAATTCAATATTGATTGCATAATGGAGGGTCTGTGGATCCTAGATGTTTGTGTCCTCTGTCTCTACCCTAGACTAGGACATTAGCTGTTGCTAGTTAATCTGCTGAGCAAGAAGTAGAGAAGTGCAATAGCAGTGATGGGGAAAATTATGATTCACATATATACAATGAATCATATGAGGAGGACCAGAAAAGTAAGTCTCTCACTTGGCATGCTTGTAATCTAGGAATTATCATGGTGTATAGTCTAACAAATTCAACACCATTCCCCTACTCCATCTCCTGAATTCCTCAAATTGCATATCTTACCATAATTGTTGTGGCATCTTTTTTAATCATTGCTGTGTTGGTAGATCCAGCAGCATATCTTGATTGGAAAGGAAGTCTGTGCAGAAATAGAAGCTGATAAATAATAGCACAGATTAGATTGAGGCTATGTGAGAGTAATGAAAGAATAAGATTGTAAACTATGTTTTTGTACATGTATGAGTGATTTGTAGTGAGAATAATCAGTTAAAAATGGAAAAGTCTCATGTTAGGTGATAATTTGGCAGTAAATATATCCTAAACAACCAAACAAAAAACCTTGAATGTTTCAGTATTATCAGCTTAGTCAAGAGCTTTTGATATCATAATTTCCATCCATATAGAACTCCTGCTTTCTCAATAATATTTGTAATTTTTTATACCTGTGTTTCTGCTTAACAATTTGATAGAAGTGCAAGCTTGCTGTGGAGGGTACAGTCAGGCAAAGAGAAGGTTGTGGGGGCTGTGTGGGTACTGCTCAGCAGTAGCCAAAACATCAGCATGCTGTCCACACTGCTTCAGCCACAAATCCCAAACACGGTGCCATAGAGACTGCTGTGGAGAACTTAACTCCTTTCCAGACAGACACAGTCCAGTGCCTTGGCTCCTGAAGTTACATTTTGATTCCTACTGATAGTTATGCAGAAATTGAGCTGTTTATGAGGAAGATTTTTAAATGGGAAAGAAAGCATAAGAGGCAGTTCTGCTATGTTTTGTGTGCTGTGCTGTGGCATTCAGGGGTCAGAATCAGATTATATTCCTGAATATATCTTGTTAACAGGGGAAGAACAAGCATCTGAGGAGGAGAACCATTGTCCCAATGTGAGATTAAAGGTGGATACTAATCATGCCCTGGACCTGGAAGAAGTTGAATTAGACTCAGAAGCTGAGCTTATGAAGAGCATGGGATTGCCTCTTCAGTTTGGTGGGCAGTCAGCCCACAGGGACTTTGTGGTAAATCTTTGCTTGCTTTATTTGTTTCTGTTTGTGTAGTGTTTCCAGAGCTAGGGACATGCCTCCTCTCAGTTATTTCTGAGATGGCAGTTCATGGAAATGTATCTGAGCTGCCTTTAAGCTGCCTGCATTGCATCCTGGTAGGAGCACACAGCACCTTGATCTGTCCAGCTTGTAAAGCCCCTCTGCCAGTTGGACTAAACAGGGTCAAGGCTGTGCTTTATGTGTCAATATCTATAGTGGTCTCATGACTAGGGAAACCTGATTTAAAACAGCTGTGATAGAGCTGATGCTGCACATCAGGACAGCTAGTACACACCAGTCTGAGCATTTATTTTCACACTGTCTGCTTTAATCATTTAGCTTTTGATAGTAATGTAAACAGCTGATTTTTCAAATTCCTCTTGCAGCTGATAAAGCCAGGCTGCTCCAAAAGGCAAGTAATGAGGCATTGATGCTCTTTTTCCAAGAGGGAACATTTGGGCTTTAGAAGGGGCCTGAAGTTTTCACAGATGATGAAAAGACAGGGCAATATTCACAGTGTCCAGACTGTGGAATACAGACCTCCCTGACAGTGAGACAGAGCACTGCATGGTTCTGACCTAATTAATTTGTAAATAAATAGGAGAAACTTGTATGCAATTTTAATTGATAACTTGTAAAACACCATACAGGCATCCAACTTCAAGCCCAAAGCATGTATACAATTTGTGTTGCTGTGTAGTAATATGCAAATAAGTTGAATGGGAAAATAATGCATTTTTTATTAGATTACTACTAAGCATTGTGCTTTGGACTGTGTATGATAACACAAGGGATGTGGATGAAAGATCAGTGCCAGTTCTTCAGTTTTAACTTCTGTATAGTGCACCTTACATTTTTGTCAGTGTAACAGAACTAAGGATTGCAGCTCTTGGGGCATACATTCACAGTCCTTTGTCCATGTGAGTTTTATCATCACAGGAAGCCCTTCTGAAACAAGTGGAGTTGTAATTGATGAATCCAACAAGTTACCTTAGCGTTCCTTTCAGGAACAGGTTTCTGTATCTGCGTTTGTTGTAACAAGTGAAATGATTGTACTGCACAAAGGAAAGGGCCACCTGTTTGGGCAGGAGGTTCTTGTTTCCTTGTTTCCTATTTCTGTTAGCCAAATAGGAAGATTGGAGATTATTATGGGACGGAAAATTTATTGCTCCCCTCTTTTGGGGTCACTCTCTTCAAGACAGAGATTCAGCTGCAGGATTTATAGAGTTTTTGAGTACAGAATTATTTTTTTTGTGTGTGTACAGCATCCAAAATAGCTGGTATTTAACATTCTGTGAGGTTGAGCATTATGTTTGCTATCCTAATAAAACACTAAACAGTGTTTGCTGATTGGGCAGATACCAGGTAAAAGTAAGGGTCAGCCACCACAGTTGCATAAAACAAAACCTTGATGTTACCAGGACAGTATTTTGCTGTTGAGCTCAACCTTGTCACCCTTTGATTCCTGAGCAACCTCACTTTAGGATTTTATAGTGTTTCTTGAGGAATTTCCTTCTGAATCTTTGAGCTGCTCATGATTTCCCACTCAGCAGCCCCTGTACTTCTGTCTATCATTCTGCTTTTTTGTGTATGTGTGTTTCTACAGCTCTTCCTCACACCTTCCTCAGAAGTGCCAGTTGAGGTATGTAGCAGGGCCCTACCAGACCCAGAAACTCTACAGCCTTTTTGGGGAGAAAGCTAACAGCAGGGTTGCACTGAGAGGGAGGGTTCCAATGGAAACAGAAATGTGACTAGAGAGAGAACAAGATTGTATATATGTTATGGACTTCTAACTTTTCCATCATCTTTTAGGTAACAGAAAATTATAGAAAGAAAAATAATGTGAAGATTATGAAAAAGAAAAAGAAGAAGAAAAAAGAATTACAGCAAAAACACAAGGATAAAATGGGGCAGGAGTGCCAGGACAAAGCTTGTGGTGGTTGTACCCAGTCCATTTCTGATGAGCTGGCTCTAGCTACAGAGCAATGTGAGATGAGCAGCAAACCTCAGGCTGTAATTGAAGAGAACTGTGAAAGTTCAGAAAGCCTTGCAAGTGAGGCTTTACCCAGCGAACTTCAGGAAAAATGGGAGAAGTACTGGAACGAGTATGGAGAGGGCCTTCTTTGGCAAAGTTGGTTGGAAAAGCACCAAGAGGTGTCATCATCTGAGGGCATCACAGCCTCTGAGCCTTGGAGTAGTCCAGATACTAAGGAAGAATGGGAGCAGCATTATAGTGAACTGTACTGGTATTACTGGGAACAGTTTCAGTACTGGACAAGTCAAGGATGGACTACTGAGAGCTCACATGGTGACAAGGTGGAAATTAATGGAATTACACAGGAGACTGTTTTTTCAGGAGAAATGGGCTTGGTTAGCCCAGGACCTGAGCACAGTGAAGTGCTGAGCTTGGAGCTGTCTCCCTCCAACACCAGAAGTGAAGAAAGACTCTCACTGAGTGCTGATCCCCACAGTGAAATAATTTCTGGGATTTGTGATTTAAATCTGAATTTGGAGGAAGTGGTGCACAGCAGTGCTGCTCTAACAGTAGCCCACAAAGATCCTGAAGAGCAGAGTTCATCTGACAGTGGAAGCCAGAAGGAGCCCTGTGATGGAGGAAGCAGAAAAAGGAGATCATCTTGTGAAAACAAGAGTGTTAGCCAGTCAGGTAATACAAAATCAGATTAAGTTGATTATCAGAATTCTCTAGGTAGTTGTATATAAGAAACAAGGGCATGT
Organism: Ammospiza nelsoni; assembly: GCF_027579445.1. NCBI lineage: Eukaryota > Metazoa > Chordata > Aves > Passeriformes > Passerellidae > Ammospiza > Ammospiza nelsoni. The sequence continues at coordinate 115,301,347 of NC_080633.1, forward strand.
CTGTATTATTTTTAAAAAGTCAATTAGGTATTTTGTGGAATGATTACATACTCAATTCCTTTTTCTTCCCTCTGCTTCTTTGGATGATTTCTCCTCTCTAACCTGTATATTATATATACATCCTATATATATCTTAAGCCAGAAATGGTTTTAACAGAACATGTACTTCATAAATCTTCAAATGTACTACAGATATTGGTGAGAGTTCCCTGTTAGTGCATATTTAATTATCTTAGTCTTGATACTGCAGCTGAGACTTAAGTCTGCTGCTAGTGACTTTCTAAGAGAGGAAGAAGCAGATGTGGTCCCAGCTTGGTGCTACAGTAGAGCAGGAATGGGAGAGATGAAGAGATCTCCTTTTGAAAAAGAAATTAGAAGACTCTTTAAATCTTCCCTTTCTAAATCTCTGTGAATATCTTTGCATAGTTAATGAGATGGAAAACAAATTTTACACACAAGGTGAAACCGTTTCAAATTTTGTATCTTACAGACATTTTATTTTTCATGGAGAGATAAGATAATTTGAAGTTGGTCCTTCATAAGATAGTTAACACTACAGTGTAATACTGGAAACTTTATTAGTACGTTGTTCCTCAGACAAAGACAAGTAAAGATGTGTGTTTGGCACACACTAACTAGCTGTAGCTGCAGGGGTACTTTGGGGACAGGAAGGTAAGGAATTGATTTATGCAGAAGGAGAATGTGATGTATCTTTTTTTAGGTGTGCAGGAGTCATGTAGCTCAAATTCAAGTGAAAAAAAGCACTTGCTGCTTCATGACCAAGATGAAGATGAGGATGAAGAGCCTCCTGAATACAGATGTGTCAAAGTCAAGAGAAGGCAAGTCATGAAATTTACATGAGCTTTTTTCTCATGCAGTCCAGCTCCAGGAGCCTTCTGATTTATACTAACTATACCTTTGATTGAGGATATGAGTTAAAATGTCAGTACAAAGCCACATAGTCTTCCATCACTACTTATTGCTTTGCCTCACAACAAGCTGTGGATGTTTCCTCTCTTCCAGTGCTTTATGAAAACAGTGTATGGCCTTGATGACTGTACAAGGTGATGGTGCTGTTCTTGTGCCACTGGAGTATACAAAATGGTTAAATTGCATAGGGCAGCTTGCTTATTTAGGTCTAATTAATATAGGCAATACCAGAACAACAGTAATTCATCTGTATTGTTTAACTGCATTGATTGCTGCCAGTAAAATGCTCAGAGCTATGGCAGTCATAAAATGGGCAGTATCTGCCTTGTCATAGTTTTTTTTTCTTTCTTCTCTAAAAATGTATAGTTTCAAAGATGGTGAGATGGCTCTTTCTCTCTAATAAATTTGCAGACTCAAATGTGAAGGAGTGGGTGGAATTTTTACCTGCTAATCACATAGCTGTGGTTTCATTCTAGTGTTTTGCAGTTCCCACAGCAAATATAGATATTAATATATATATTAGATAATAGATAGATATCTATATTTGATTAGATATAGAAATAGATTAAAAATTTGCTGTGGGAACAGCAAATATAGATTAATATCTATATTTGCTGTTCCCACAGCAAATATAGATATTAATAATATAGATAATAATATAGGTAACATGATAGATGATGAAGGTAATCTGGAAATAGGGTGAGCAAACACTGTCTTCATCTTGTAGGGTTTGCCATTAAGTATTTTAAGAGGTCATTCAGAATACTTGGAATATTATAACCCCAGTAGAAGGGCATATGTCCATAGAATTGGGTAAATAAAAACAAACCAACTCAAAAATTCGTGCACAAGAATAGAGTGGTGTTATTTTCTTGGTTTGGTTTCAGCACTGTGTGGAAGAACTTACTTGAAACCCACATTTAAATGTTTTCAATTTGCAAGATTTTTAGCAGTATAGCTGTAAAATGATTGGTTTCTTCACAGTAAGTAACTTTGTCATCTGTGTTTTTTCCTAGCCATGAGCTGGACATGGAAGAGAACCCAGTGGAAGATCCCGAGGAAACCTGCTCTGTGTTGGGTTTCAAGTGTGGCACAGGACAAAAGTAATTACTTACAAGGAACTGTGGGGCTTTTCTTAGCATGTCAGCCCTCTTGTTATTATGGAAATAGACCATTCATCTCCATTTCCTTTTTGTTAAACTTCTGAAACTGAGTTCCAGGGTTAGTCTCTGGGAGTCATTTATACAACTGAAAGTACCTTCCATGTTACTTTTATGTGTAGCAGTTAAGGTACTTTCAGTTGTATAAATGTTAAGTGGCTACTTAAATCAGAGCACAAAGGCTTTGACAATAAATGGTCCTCTCAGTTTGGAGTCCTGTGGGCTGAGATCATGATTTTTAGCTGTTTCATATTGGAATGAAGTTCCTTTATATTAGTGAAATATTGTCATACTAATAAAGTATTGCCAGGTGTTGGCCAGTGAAAATTTTTAGTTTTTTTAATTGCATTTGCCAGAAAATAAAAGCAACTGGTTTGGAGGTTCTTGACAGCCACCAAAAATATATGTTATTTTTCTACTCAAGATTTTTTTTCATTTCCTATTCTTCAGGCTGGCCCAGGAAATTGTTTTCATCTGAAGTTATATAACTACTATATAACTAGAAAAAAATCTAAAACTAATTAGGTTAAACATTTTCAAATAAAAATTTTTAACATTTTCATGAAGGTACAATGTTTTGCAGCTACACCCAGTGACCTATTTTAAATGGAGGAATAAAAAAATACTTAAGTCTAAGTCATTTTTTGTAAACATCAACATTCATGTTAAAGATTCTAAACTGGAAATTAACCAACTAGGTCCTTATGTATGTATCTATCTGTCTATTTTCAGGTATGGTGGAATTCCAGATTTCACCCACCGAAGTGTGCAGTATTTGGAGAAAAAAGCAAAACTCAAGTCCAAATTCTTGGATCTGCGTAAACCAAGGAAGAGCAAAAACACACACATCTTCTTCACAGAGGAATCTGAAATGACATGCAAAAAAAGCAAAACTTTGAAGAAGGTATGTTAATTGTTAATACTGTTCTAATTCGTAGATTTATCAGATACCTTAGCTGCTGTTGTATTATGAAAATGCAAAAAAGAATACTAATTGCCCAGAGTAGATGGCATTTTTAAATGTCAGTCCACTGCTCATTTTTCTTTTTTTTCCTGTTTTCTCCCCCTCCTTTCTGCCTCCCACCAATAGTGAACAGTATTTAGATTAGGATGGCTATGAAAAGGCATTGGTAGAACTGTCAAGAGGAATGTGAGCTTAAATGGCCAAGCTATGTGAAAGTTATTCCTAATATCTGGGTGCACATAGCTTTAGAGGTGTGTGTAGGTTTCTGGTGTTACTAAAAGCATCTTTGATTGTAAATTGCATGTGAAGCCAGTTGTTAATGCTGGCATTTCAGCAGTAACAGAAAATCTTTGTGTAGATTAGTGTATTTCATGGAATGCCATATTTTTAGTAATTTTGAAAGGGTTTTGCTTATACCTCTACCTGCAGTTATTTTCATGTATAACTTTATGCTTTTATTTTAAAACTCAGAAATTGCTAAGAAGTAGAAACATTTGTTCACTGGAGATTTTACTTAGTTAAGTCTTTCAGAAAATCTGAGGGCACAGATTTTAATGTTATTTCACCTTCCTCTGGGATGCTTGGCATTCCCCAAAACCCAAGTGCAAAGCACTGTTTTCTGGTGGTGGTGATGCCATACGTGTTTTATTGAGCTCCAGTCACATTGCTATAATTTCTGATTCATTTTTGATTTTGTACCTGGGGCCAATATAGTTTGAGGGCAACTTCAATTATGTGAAGGAAAAAGTTATGAATTTCCTCAGACTTCCAGGTAAGGAACTGCTCCAGGTCTAGAGCCACTCAGAGCAACAATAATGTAAAAAGGAGCATCTGCATGTGCCTTTGAGGAGTTTGGAGTGGTGTCTGTGCCTTGGTTAGGAGCTTATGTTGAACTCTCTGCTGTGCAGCAGAACTCTTTACCACCTGCACCATTTGGTACATCTTGAAGGTGAGACAACAATGTGTGAAGGTAATTTTACCTGTTTATGCTAAAAAACTCTTCCCTGAGAGGCAGAGTTATCTCTGAATGCAGATAAGAGAAAGATAGTTGTGAAGTAGTAGTCTTGGTCACCTGGGCTGTGGCGAGTGTGACTATTTAGCTATTACATAAGAATTATTTAGTGTATTTATCAGTTGATCTTTTTGTTGGTTGGTTGGTTTTTTGTTTCTCTTTTGGGGGTAGCTGACATCTATTTCCCAAAGGCAACTTGTTTCCAAATATTTTTAAAAGGGAGCATGGTTAAGGACTACTTGAATGTTTTGAGTCTGGATATTTTACTGTTTTCAAAACACACATGGTAGAGAGTGCCTGCAGTGGCAGGTGCTTTTGAACTGTAAAGCTTTTAAGCTATGCTCTGGATAACAGATCATTATCTGATCATCTGTGATATTTGACAATTGCAGGTGGAGATGTTCCTGAAGCAGGTCAGTAAAGCTGAGGAGGAAGACATGTCCCAGACAGGCTCCCCTCAGGGTAAAGCAGGGGCATTGTCTGTGAGCAGCAGCGACTCAGAGGGTCAGGAGGGCATTGCTGCCACACGCAGTGCAATGCTGGATGCTGAAATCCAGGAGCCACCCTCTCCCAGTGCAGCCTGCACAGAGCCTGGAGGGAGTAAGCTTGAGGGGGAGGCGCAGGACGCTGCGGCGAGTGGCTCCGATGAGCTGGGGACAGGGAGGCCTGAGCCTGGCGGCGGGCGGCAGCTTGTCCCTCTGGATATTCCTGATTATCTCCAGCCAGAGACAGATGACATCAGCCAAGGTAAATCAGTTTCCTGCAAACGGATGAAATGAATTGGCAGGAGGCTTAATACTGCCTTCTCAAGCTACTGTGTCGTGCAGTACTTACTTATTTTATTAATTCAATGGGACTCATTATTTCTAAGGGGTAACGAAAGCAATTGGGAGCTGTGCTAGTAGAATTAGCTTATTTCTGGAATGCCAGAATCCCAGGTCTTATCTTTAATGGTGACAGTATTTCTTTATAGATGAACAGTCATTGTTTATCCTTGACATGGTCTAACAAGTTTGCAATTCGTACCTTTTTTACCCTCTGCAAGGATGAGGGTTATTAAACCTCAGGTAGCTGCACAGTTTTGGGTTCAAATGCACATTGCTGAGCTCTAGGGAACGTGTGTTGTTAAAATTATTTTATAGGATTTTTAAAAAATCAATATTACGCACTTTTCTCTTTAACATGAAACAAAGGAAAGCAGGATTATTCAGGTTTTTACATATAATTTAATCCTTCCTACAGTAGTTCATTTATGTTAGATTCCTACTGCAAAACTCTTGTCTAGATTGGTTTTAATTCATTACTGATAAAAGGGCATTAAACTGGTCTCTGATCCACTTGTTTGCTCATTGCATAGAGTTTATTGTCTCCAGTTGAAGATTCAGGCTCTTAAATAATGGGTGAACAGTGAGGATTTTTAGGACTGTGCCTAATCCCTTTAAATACAGGATGCTATTTTTTAATTTAAAGCCTCTAATCTTCATAATCTGGCAAACGGTAATAAAGAACATTTAGCAGTGTTAAGGTTTAAAACCATTCACCTACCAATTACATTCCCTAGCCTACAAGAACAGTGACTGTTAACTTTTGCAGTGTCTTCCAGCTGTGGATGAAAACATTACTGCAAAGAAGAAGGAGACAAAAAGGAGGAGGAGGAAGAAAAATGCTCAGAGAACTATACCTCCTGAGATTGCTGCTGATCCAGAGCTCGTCAAGTACTGGGCACAACGCTACCGGCTCTTCTCCCGGTTTGATGAGGGAATTAAACTAGACAGAGGTGGGTTCAGTACTGAGTGTGCTGACTTGGTGATATATCCAAGGATCTATCCAAATCTGTGGTCCTTCTTGCAGTTTATTACTAATTTTCTTAAAGGAGGAGCACTACTGAGTGTGTCTTTGCATCCATGGATAAATTCCTTCCCCCCGCCCCCCACCAGGCAGGTACCAGGCAGTCTTAGATTTCAGAAATGCTTTTTGTGTGGCACATCCCTGTCTGCATTAGTGCTTATATTTGCTGAAGATCTTGCTGGACCCAAATTATACTTCGTCAGGACTTGTTCAGAAACTCAGTGATATTTTTCTATTTCTATATTTTATAAAATAATTTTGTGAAACTTCCACGTATGCTGATGGATCTAGTTTCATTCTGTTTTGTTATGACTTGCAGCAGTCACTTGCAAAGCAACTTTTTTCCATGTTTGCTTGCAAAACACTTCAAATCATAAATTAATAGGTAAAGGAGGAATTAGGATTACCAGGTATTTTTTGTTGGTTGGGTATGTAAGCCTTAAATTTCTAATGCTTTCCCTCATAAAGTTGCAGATTAATTGGCAGACCAGACATGGTGACAAAGAAAATAAAATGGTGGATAAGAGAATATATTTCTGGTTTAATTTCCTACAAAGCATCATCACAATATATAAAGCTTTTCATAGCTGTGCTCGTGGACTTCTTGATAAACCAGAATCCTCAGCACCAAGGTTAACAAAGCATGTATTGAGATTGAGGCATATCAGTTTCCTTCAGTGAGACTTTGTTTGCTTAGCAAATCTCTGGGCTGAGCAGAGTTTATCATCTTCAAAGCCGGTATTTCCTGGTGGAATGCACTAAGCCAAAATTCGTGGGATTAACACTAAACTTTCGGTTTTATGTGGGGCTTGGTTGTTTGTTTTTAAATGAGGTGACCTTGAAATAAGAGGTGAAAATACATTTCTTCCCCTTCCTCTGCAGAGGGCTGGTTTTCTGTTACTCCTGAGAAAATAGCTGAGCATATTGCTGTCCGTGTCAGTGAGTCATTCAACTGCGACATCATAGTGGATGCGTTCTGTGGGGTTGGAGGAAATGCTATCCAGTTTGCACTGACCTCAAAAAGAGGTAAGTAGGTGTTGTAAACAGTGCATTAGTTTTGTTTCTTCAATCTTTTTTCTGACACTATTCAGGTATGTGCTCTGTTTGTTGATTTATTTTCTTTTCGGTGCTTCTGTAGCAACAGCAGCTGTTTCACTTTATCAGACTCACAATGTGACCTCTCTGTTTTCAAAAAGGACCAATAAATCTGCTTTTCTATTTTAAGTCAGAGTCAGATTTGTGTTGTACTAGTACTATTTTTGTGTGGTATAATATCTGGTCTGTCAGATACTGTGGAGATGACTAGTAAAAGTGAACTTCTGTCAAAGCTGCTGCTTTTCCCAATTCTTACTTGAAGTCTGTGTACTCAAAAAAACCAGGCTTTATGTGAACAGTACTTAAAGCACTGAATGGAATCACGTGCAGGTTCTGCAGAACCAAGTGCACAAAAGTGATAATAATTTCATGTTAGTCTAATGCCAGCTAATGATATTGTAGTGAAATGTTGAGAGTATTTCCTGTACAAATATTTCCTGCTAGATACTCGTACCAGTTCATCTATCATCAGTGTTTGAGCGAGACAAATGGTAGTTTCTACTGCATTAAATTTGGCAGGCTATGATCCCATCTATACATCTCACTTGGCTTTTTGTATTTCCTGGCTCAATTTTAATTTCTGTTATTATGTACTGGCCTTGTATCATCCATCTCTGTGGAGTTGGGCTGTGTTGGTTGGGGCTTTTTAAACTCGATTTTCAGAAGTATGGGGCCAGCCACAGATAAATGTTTTTCTTTAACAAAGAAGAGTGAGTTTCTAATGGACAGCATTGAAGTTGTCCGTGCCAAACCTGAGGCAAGGAGGACTTGCTCTCTTAGGCAGACAGTGCCATGTCCTTGATCCTTGCGCGGGACTGTCACAGAAGCGGTGTCTGACCGCAGTGCCCCGCCCCTGCTCGGGCGCCATTCCCGCTTCCCGTTAATCCCAGCATTTGCCGTCTCTCGCGGGCAGTGATCGCCATTGACATCGATCCCGAGAAGCTGCGGCTGGCGCGGCACAACGCGGAGGTGTACGGCGTGGCTGAGCACATCAACTTCCTGTGCGGCGACTTCATGGCGCTGGCGGCCGGCCTGCGCGCCGACGTGGTGTTCCTCAGCCCGCCCTGGGGGGGGCCCGACTACGCCACCGCCGACATCTTCGACATCCAAACCATGATCTGCCCGGATGGATATCCTTTCCAGGCTCTGCCTTGTGGTGGCCTTCTCCCTTTCCTCTCCTCCCTCTCCTCCCGTGGGGTTTGCATGCCCGGTTGGCTGACTGTGGATGACACAGTCGGCAGCTGGAGTTCCAGATGCAGACCATTTGTTTTGTCGTCTTCGCCACCTAAATTTAAATATTTTTATTTCTTATTAGCAAATAAAACAGTAATGAGGTTTTCCTGAAGGCAAAAAATCCATCAGTGAATTGAGTAGCTCTTAACCTTAAACATTAATTCTGCAGTTTTAACTCCTTTATGTTATTTTATTAAAATACCCCATAGCAATCAAATAGCCATGTGGTGTGTGTATATATACATATATAGAGAGAGAGAGAAAGAGAGAGATAATAACTAATTTTGTGAACTGTGACCTTGTCATTAATTCCACTTTTTAATTGATTCATGAAGGGGGTATCTTATTTAAAATATCTTACTAAAACTGCTCTCAGTCATAGCACCTGCCTGTGACTTGGGAAATCACAGAAGAGTGCAAGCAAAATATTAACTCTTTGAATTAATATATAGAATTTCCTACTAGCTTGTTAATAGTGATACTGAGCACTCATTCATCTGGGAAGGTATTAACATAATAGTTTTATCATATATGAAGTGTGGTGTTTCTTTTGTCACAGAATAATCTTAATTTGTTCCCTTTTATGCTAAAATGTAACCATATTTTTAAGAAAATCTTCATATGCACGTGTGAGAGATTTCACAAAGTGGCTTAAAAAACAATTGTAAGCCAAATATGCTAGCTACAAACTACATTCAAATTTGTCAAATATTTCTTTGTAGTTCAGACAAATTTTCATGAAAAGTGAGTGTTAGGGGTTTTTTTCTACTTTAGGGCACTAATGGTGAAATAGTTTCTGCGTTTCAGAAGAGGATCCTACCCACACACTCAAAAGATTAACTACATTTTAATTGCATAATAGCTGAAATTGAGACATACTTTCAAAATTAATCAACATAAAGCAACTTTTCCTTCCCCATTCTTACTTTTTTCCTTTACTGGCTTCTACATTTGAAATTTTCAGGCTCTCCAAGAAGATCACCGACAATATTGTGTATTTTCTGCCTCGGAATGCTGATATTAACCAGGTGTGTTACTGGATGAGGTCTTGGTGAATGAATAAAAGGCTCAGCTGACTTAAACATAAGTATTATAAATGCAAACATAAGACTTTTAAGTCTGTTCAGCTGAATGTGGGTTATATGGTGTTTTTAAGTTTGACCCTTGTGTTAAGTGATTTCTGTGTTTGCAGTACTTTTGGTATATTTAGAAATGGGGGTATAAGATTATTTCCATTGTTTTGACACTGGTTCTTCTTAAAGCAATAGAATGGGGTTTCTTGTAGAAGTTTCAAAGCCAATTGCTAGGCACATATATCATTATAAACATACCAAAAAATATATTTTAACCAGCTGTTGCTGTCTGATAAGTTGGTTAGTTGGTGAGTCTCAGACTTCATGGCTGTCAGTTTATGAAGGAAATCACAGCCTGCAGTCACTGCTCTCAGGGATGGTACTGTTGGTGTCCACACAAGTGTGTGGTTCCATATATGCTGCTTGCATTGAAGTGATGTGTGATAAACACAGAATTTGTGGCACTGATGCGGGTTTTTTTGTATTAGAGATTTTTGGTAGAAGTTTGGGGGTTTTTTAGCGGTTACAAGACTAACAATTCCCCTGAGTGTTTGGTTTAGGTTCCTCTGTGTATTTTCTATGTTAATTATGTCTTGTAGCTTTTCAGAAAGAAGGAAGCAGTTCTCACCTGCAACATGCCACAGGACTTCCCAGGACTTTTTCCTGGTTTTCCAAAAACTGCATCCGACTCAGAGTAGGCAGGGCATCAAGCCATATGATGGCTTGTGGAATTGTTGCTGGCAAGCAGCTGGCTCAAGAAAAAGGCTGAAATTCACATGGCCTAAGTATTAGCAGACTCTAAGCCCATGCTGTGCACAGAACCATTGCTTTGGCAGGTGATGATTCAATTCCTTTTTGCATTTCAGGCTGGTGAAATGTCAAAGGGGCTTATGAATCTTTGAACAGGGACCTTAATTTTAGAAAGAGTTTCTCTAATTATATCGCATCTTAACACTGCCTTTTGTCAAATATTTCATTCCCATGATGAAGAGTGACCTTAGAGAGTTTTCTGCTCTACTCATGAGCACTTTTTACTGGCTTGCTAAATGGCCAAAGGCATCTACATTTCACTTCTGTTTCCACAAAAGCATGCAGGAATACTCCCCCCAGGCCTGTACCTTTTCCTTCAGAAGAGCTGGGCTCTTCTGGTTGATTGAGCCAGGTGTCCTGACATCTCTATATCTTGGTACAGTTGGCTCTGAATTATGTTGATTACATCCATGGGTTTGGTTTAACACAGGTAGCTGCAGAGTAACAACTGTTGCTCGAAAACATGGCTCAGTTGTTAAAAGTTCATGGCTGAGGTCCTGGGTTCAGTTCAGTTCAGTGTTCCAGGCTATGGGCTACTCTCAGGAAGGGTAATCACTCCTTATGCCTTTCTTTAGAAATAGAAATAGAATGTGCCAGTATAAGAACAAAAAAACCCCCAAAAGGTTGATGATCTGAGAGGGGGAAAGAGAATGTTAATCAAGCCCACTGTTTAAGGAAGTGTCTTAATCCTGTGTGGACAAAAGTGTGTCAAACATGTTCCAAACATGACCTTGGTGAATACTCTGGTCCACAGAAGACTGTTGTAGGTTTGACTACCAAAATCTCCAACTGTATTTAAAAATTAATTTTTTGGATTTACTGTCACTACACTTTTAGGGCTGTGAATTTCCAGCAAAATAAAATTTTTTTAAAAAAATTTTTAAAAATTGAAAAAAAAAGCCCAGAAGTTAGAAGCAACCTTGCAATAAAATTACTGTTTAACCATTAGTTAAGATGGTTCAAATTTTGTGGAAGATATGTAATTTTATGGAAAATGGCTATCAGATCACTGTTAGATTGCAAACATAAAATAAGGATATAGGGATCCTGCTGCTGGAGTGAAAGCAGGGTGGTAGCTGGCCTTGACCTTGCTGTTTCAGAGGTGTTCATTGCCTTATTGGTGGACAAGATATCCAGCCTTGTTCCACATGACTTTATTGCAAAAACAGCACTTACTACTTCTGCTACAATCTACAATCAGCCACGTTGGTGTGGAGTTGGTCTTGTTGAGAGAAATGGGGTTCTTTGAATTCCCTTTAAAAATCAATGGAGTTTAGGTCTCAGAGAAGTGAACTTTTGTACTTCTACCTCAAGAGGGAGCAGCGAACCAATGCAAGATGGTTGGCTGATTTACAAGAAATATAAAAACATTTCCCTGAAGTGCATTAAGTCTCCTTGTTTACAAACATGTTAGAAAATTTGTAATGTATGCAAGTTTGTTTTTAGGTTGAATTAATCTTTAACAATATTCTTCCTAGCTAGGAACAATCAGGAATAATAAGTATGTGTGTACACATACATTGAAAAATATGTATATTTATTAGTGCCTGTTATGTGGTTCATAAATGTAATTTATGAAGTGTTTATGAAGCTGTGCTCTGCCTCATTGGGCAGAGTGAGAAGTGTGTACTCACCTCTGGGAAATGAAGTCATCCCAGGTAGTCTAATCTCTTTCACAAACTCTTCTGTACCAGATAATGCTTCTGCATGTTAATATTTGCAGCAAATAAGGAGGAACCTGCAATTTGTTGCTTGCTGTAGGACCTTCTTGCTAATGCTGGAATCTGTTCTTTTCATGCCACTGTAGAAGTTGTACTCAGTTAGCATTGGTCTCTCACTGGTGGTCACAGTGTTGTCAGGATGCATGATGGCTCCCCCCAATAAACTGGTGAGCCTGAAATGTAGGTGACCTTGGTCTGTTGTGAGACAGATAACCACATCAGCATCTTTAGCAGCCTAGCCAGATTTGGGAGATGGAGTAATGGGGAATTGGGAGTTCATTGCTTATCCTGCTTGTCCTTGGTTAGTGGCTCAGATACTGGATTGTGCCTTAGTGATCACTACAAATGTCACCCTGCTTTGAAGACAGGCATACTGCTGTTTGTGGTAGCTATGTCTCACAATTTTGTCAAATTGTGCTGTTGTTGGAGCTTTTGCTGTCCTAAAGGTTGGTGTCTCAGACCTGGCTTATATTTCAAATACTGTCAGAATACAGGAATGGCTTTTTGTTTCTTGTCTAGTGTAGAGTGGTTCTGTGAACCTAGAATTAAGCAAAGTGTTCTGGACCTTGATGGTCCTACAAAACATACACATTATGCTGGTACTTTTCTTTTTTTTCTTGTCTTTTTTCCTACATCATCTCCATCAATCACTTTGAGAAAATCTGCAGTTAGACACTGAGGTCTTGTTCTGTCTGCAGTATACTGCCTGGATGAAAAAATGTGTTTGGTGTGGCTGTGTTTCTGTTTGCGAAGGTCCAGTTGTTAAAAATGATTGCTCAATGAAGGGAGAGTGAAGATGAGTAAAACCCATTTATTTATTTGAATTCTCTCTTTAAGCTGTGATATTTTAAAATGGAGCCTAGCCAAATTGGTCTTGCCAAGCAGAGTCATCTTTGTTTAGGAGTAAATAGAACAGTGAGCAAAGCAGGGAGTGAGAGGCCAGGAAATGAACAGAAGTTGATTTGATAGTATTTTTAAGATGCTTAGGTATTAGGGGATTTGGCAGATAAAATACCATGGGTTGATGTGTTTTGGAGGCTGATCATTTCTAAGTGAATGTAATTGCATACACTTCAGCTGTGACTATTGTGTTAATAACAACAGCTTTTAAGCAGCCCACTTGAAACCCATGTGTGTTCTCTGTCCTTGATAAAAGTCAGAATTTACCCATGGCATACAGCAAGCCAGAGTGATACTTCTGAACTTCAGCCTTCCTGAAGCTCATAATGCTTGCATAGTGAATTGTAATTTGCCTACACTACGTAAGAAAAAAATAAATAAATGTCTGGCCTATTAAAGGGTGACAGCACCACTGTGATGGTGTCATTATTCACATGCATACCTGTACATTTTCAAAAATGCTGCCTGAAAGCATTTTATTTTATTGTGTTCAGTGTAAAGAATACTTATTTTCTTCTTTTTCAAGTTGGGTTGGGTTTTGTTCCCCTTAGCTTTTAGGTTGGATACAGGGGGAGGGGATTCTTCATTTTAGTAGCATTCTATAAAATTAATTGATTCACAGAGTCCTTGTATGACTCCATATCAAGTCAAAAAGCTTGTACTTGTCATACCCAAGAAAAATTTCTAGGAGGGGAGAAAAAAAATAAATTTTTAGTCCACAGTTATATTAGTTGGTGACTGGAACAGATGGGAAGTTACTTTACTAAAAGAGTTTCAGTATGATTAAAAAAATGTAAAAAACCCCAAGACCAGTAGGAAAACCTTCAAAATCAAAAGTACACTTGAAGAATGTAAGGGAAGTTTGCACCTCAAGCAACTCGTGCTCCTGAAATAATCTTTTGTGTTTATTTCCCCTTTCATATTTTAGTCTTTTCTGATGTCTCCTTTTCAAACCTGTTGGCTGCTTTTTTGATGTGTTTTAGCTGTGGCTGTAGCTGTGGACTCTTTTTAGCAGTAGTCACTGGACTGAAAGATGAAGGTGAGAGGGATGCAGGGAGGTGTTAAATGGAGCTGCAACCTTTACCTCTGCCTAGGGACAGCAAAGGAAGCAATATCTGTCCACCCAGGTAATGTGGGTTTGGACTAAAGAATAAACCAGGGTAAGGAGAGTTGCCAGCAGGGAATCATTGTTTGTACACAAGAAAGTGCAAAATAAAGACATTTTGGAGTAGTCAAGTTTTTTAAAAGTATTTCTGTATTCATCATTGTAGTGCACTGCAAAAACAGGAGATGTTTGTCGATATCTCTAAAAATAGCTGAGCATCTTTGTTTTTCTCAAAGCATCATTCCTCAATCTGCTGCTATTTTTAGAGGGTGTCCCTCTGGCAGGCCAGACCCTTCTGAAGCTTGGTGTGTGGCAGCCTTCCCTCACTACACTTGTCAGGGTTGACTGAGCCCTGCTAAGGAAAACTTGGCAACTCCTACGTAATTAAATTTGCAACCTCCAGCAATTTACAACTAAGCATTGTCACAGAGGATTTGCATTTCTCTCCTCTGAATATTGGGTGGGTTAAAGAGCATACAGTACCAGATCTGTCCCAGCAGAGCTTATTCCCACGTGTTTATTTAATTTTTTTTTCACCTTTGGTTTTATCAAATGCCTTTAGTCGTTGTTTGAAATTAATCATAGTTATCCTGGGTTTAACACTTAGACACCAGACACAACATATGTAAATTTTCAGCTGTCCCTTGGTAGACACCACCCATCAGTGTAGGGGCATCTTGTTTTACTTGGCCTTCTAAGATAAATGTTTAGTAAATATTAGTGTTTAATATCAATGTGTTAGTCATACTTAGATATGCTAGTGACACAAACCATGCCCAGAAAGCAGGAGTGCATAACCCCCAGACACTAATTTCTGTATTCTTATACTGACTAATCCAATTAATATTTTAGAATACTTAAGAGACATCAACTATAAAGTACAAAGCCTCTTGATGATTTTTGGAAGGGACATTCCAGCTTCTGTTTGTAAAAAATTAAAAGTTAACATCTTCCTAGAAAAACTATGGATCAACCCACAATGCTTTGTGGATTTCAAGTAGGAACAGATAAGTTGTAAAATTAACATTCCTGATCACTTGCCAGTTTTAGATTCTTGTGCTATTTATAAGTCAGCCAGCCTCTGGTTTTTTACTTAAGTGGCAGGTTCCTCTCTGACAAGAACGCCGAGCGATTTTTCCTATCACCAGAAGTTGAAGGATGAAGAAACTGCTCACACTTTTTGTCTAAAAAAACAAAAAAAAAGGGAGAAAATCAAAACAGAAAAGTAAATGCTTGATTTAGATAAGTGTGGCAGTTTTCTGGGCAGGTCAATAAAGGTTCAAAGAGTAGTTTAAATTAATGTTATTTTCTCTTGATAGTAGGCTGGTTTTTTACTCACAATAAAATAGAGGAAGTTCACCATGTTTATATTTAAACCTGCACTACAGAGTTAAGTCTCAAGGGGCTTTAGAAGTGTTAATAACACAGCTTGAATTCAAAGTTTCAACTGCTAACATCATCTTGGCTTAAAGATCAGTTAAAATCTAGTGTAGACCCTGATAACTTTGCCTGGGAAGTTTCCCTGCATGGGGAACTACAGAAATAATTTTCATGCAGCAGCCTGTGAAAACGGCAGCACAGAGCAGAACTGGCTGTGAAGATGGACCCCCCCACAGGACAGGTCCTCAGGGTCCAAAGTGGAGGGGAAAAAAGCAGACCATGTTCAGTTTTGGTGTTTGTCCTTCTGACTGTGCAGTCTCTCCTGATGAGGAGTTGATGGCCTGTAAGCTGTTATCCCTTAGGGTCATCCTGAATAGGAACAGGAGAGGGGAGAGTACTGCCTGCTCCAGTCCAAAATGCAAAGTCCTCTGTGAAATGGTGTGTCTGTAAACATTAAGCATTAAAGGTGTGCCATGGGCTCAGTCCAACAGAGCATGAATGGTGAAATTCTCACTCCAGTGATCAAAAACATAAAGCTGGGGTCGGTGCTGCCTGGCAGGCTCCCCCAGCCTGCAGAAGCACTGCTGCCCCAGCCTTGCCCTCAGCACTGCTCCAGCTTTTTCTTTAGCTGCAATAGCAACAACAATTAACTGTGACCTTTTTCTGTGAATTTCTCTGTGTGTTTGGGGCTTGGTTTTGTTTGGGTTGTTCTCTTCCACCCTGCCACTCTTCAGTGCAACCTTTATGCTTACTAATTCTAATTACTAAAATTGGTTTTACTCTTCCCCCAAAATTTGGGATGTGGCATCTTTCAAGCACAGCTTATGGGTTGCTTTTTGCTACACTGGCATTTCTCAAATGCCAAGTACCATGCAAACCAGAGTAGCATCTCTTGCCTCAGCCCAAGCATGTCAACTTCTGAGTGTTTCTGTTTGGCTCTGAAATCCTTTTGTTTTCGTGACTTGGGTAAGGAGCGTTTTTCAGTCACAAGCCACAAACTGCTTCTGTGAGTAAAAGGAAACATGAAAAGAGGATCAGAAGCATTAGCTGCCAAGGAACATTTTCCACCAGTATTAACAGAGCAGAGATAGTTTTTTCTGATTGTTTGTGCCTTAGAAGGTTGGGGGTTTTGTCTCTTTTCCTGCACATTGATTGGTTTATTTTTTGTTCTTTGTTTTTCAGGTGGCTTCCTTAGCAGGGCCAGGAGGGAAAGTTGAAATAGAACAAAATTTTCTCAATTTCAAACTGAAGACAATAACAGCTTATTTTGGTGATCTAATAAGGCGTGACATCTCCTGAACCCCATGTGAATTCTTCCAAACCCATCCTCCCTAACTGCTGCCTTGCTTAAGCTTTTGTACAGCTGGCTGGTCAAAAATTACTTAAAGCCATTTTCCACTTTAATTTCGCTCTACAGAAATTTGTTCTGTTGTACTGTCAATAAATGTTTTATAATAATTTTGACAAAATTGTAAATGTAGAAAAGCTGTGAATGTATGAAGAAAGCTCTTTATAACATGCAGTCTTTCAAGGTTTCAGCCCAACCCATGGAAGTGAGGTTCAGGATTTCTTTGTAACTCTCACATGTGCTACTTCTGTGCTTGCTCTGGTTTTGAGCCCCCAGAGGGTCAAGAAAAATAGCCTGAAAGCCACAGGAGCTGCAGTCTGTGCTTGAGAAGCATCTGAAAATCAGGTGAAACTAGAGGGTCAGGTGCACCACAAGAGGTTAACCCCAGTCCACCTCTCTCGCTCTGTGCTCTCTGAGAAACTTTTTCAGGTTTTCTTTGCAGGATGGAGGTTCACACATGAATTCTAGTGAGTGCTCTGACTTGTGGCAGCTCAAAGAGAGTGCTGGGTGTGTTTGTGTCTGGAGGTGGGTCTCTACCCTCTGGGTATTGTCATTTTATTTTATTTTTTATCTCCCTGTCATTCCTCTTCATTGCAAAGATATTTTGAAGAAACCTTCTGCCTGGAGGTTTGTATCAGTAAGCAGAGGGGTTTCTGTCCCCCTTCTTTTCCAGGCCTTTGGAATCCTCACACAGGCTTCAGGGCAGAAATAAGCCAACTTTTCCTGGTGAGGGCTCTGTGCTCCCACTTAGAGTTTGGAGGGGAAGAGTGATCTTTGTGCAGTTCTTCAAGTAGAAGAGGAGGCAGGTGAGAAATGCCTTGGGCATGGCTATGGTGCTCTCACTGAAATATTCTTACATTATGTCCCCAAGCTCAATTTTGAGTTGTTTTTGAGGTAAGAGTATAGGTATAATAATTTCTAAGATAAATTAATGCTGCAGCAGGATGCTGAAGGCAGCAGAAGCTAAGCACTAAACCATGCATTAGTGCTATCCAAGAAAACAAGAATAACTCTAGAATAACCAAATAAGAGGATCTATTTTCCCCATTAAGGAATGAAATCCAACTCTTCAAAATAGTTGAAGAGACCAAAGTGTTTGTGTGTTTAGGGATTGTTATGACTCAGTGTGAGCTTGCAGTGCAGTAAAACAGCCCTTGGGAAATAGCTGTTTTCAAGCTTTGCTGTCTTTCCAGATCCAGACAAGTGCTAACTTCTACAGTTACATTCATGCTTCATGGAAGGTATTTTATGAAGATACTTTGGCTAATTTGGATCACTGCACTTTGCCACAGTGCTACAGCAAGGAAGAAGTCTTGTGCTGGCTCTGCATCAATGTTTAAAGGGAATTATTAAGGAAATAATATTTCTTAGAAGTTTCCTATTATGTCGTAGGGGAATTTGGCAAGAGTGCTAATACTACAGGAGCTCTAAACCTACTGTGGCAGTGGCATGTGAATGTAATAATGCTGTTAGACTTCCACTGCAAGCTACAAACAAAAATCCAACTCCATGAGGCTGAATGAAGAATAGATTCATATGTATTGTGTATGGCACAATATAAATGTGTACAGTACTCTGTACACTAAAATTTTACTATATTTGGCTCATTGCTGCTTGTAGAAATACCCTTGTCTCATTACTTGGTCCTCTTTTTCTCCTTAAGGAGATGCGTGAGAAGCATTTTGAGATATTGCTGATGCTACTCCTGTAAAAGGAAGCTCTGACAATGAAATGCCTGTGAATTTACTTCTATCTTCTCTTTGTTCAGTGCCCAGTATATAAAGTATGGAAGCTGAAATATAAAAGGTACAACATTTACCCATTTGAATTTTTACTTCCAGTGTAATGAAGTTAATGGTAAAAAGGAACGGTTTCTCAGAAGGTCTCTGCAGAGCTTTGCAAGCACATGGAGTATCAAAAGCAGAAGAATATCTTTGTTCATAGCGGTTCCTCTCTCTAACCAAGAAGGACAAAAGGGGATTTTTTTGTTGGTTTTTTTTGTTGGTTTTTTTTTTTTAAATTACAATTTAAAGTCAGAATGCACTCTTCTGGGCTGTGATAAATGTTTGCCCTCACTTCCCACTTGCACAGAACTGGCGAAGTTCCCCAGGGCTTTGAATCTACCCATCTAAATTTAATCTTATAATACATCTGTGAGTACTGTTAGTTTTTTTGTTAATAATATCAACCAACAAACCCTTCATGGAGGAGAGCTTCAGTCATGACTTGCTATACAATGTTATTTTGCTTTATATTGGAGAAAAAAGTTAACATGGGCTGAGACACTGTTAAATTTCTGGACAGCTTGTGGTCTCTGTTTTAATACCCTTTATCAATTTAGGTAGTATTTTGTAAATGATACATTGGGCAGCAAAGAAGTTACATTGCTACTGTAAATACTCATAGAAGTTTGATCTTTTACCCATACTAAGACACAAAATAAGCTACAGGAAAAATGCAGATTTTTTTTTTCTAAGGACTAAATGCATACCGAGTTCTACTTTCTAGTACACTCTTGAGCCCCTAATCTCTTTAGGTTTATCTTAATTAAATCCAACATTAAATGAAACCCATTCATTTCTTTTTCTGGTGCATGGCATGAAGAGCAATTATGGAAGATGGAGTTAGGTGCATTGCAAGGCTGAAGCTGAATTGCAGGTTCAAGGGGACCAGAGCATGCATGAGCAAGGGCTGAGCAGCTGTCTCTTCATGGGAGGACATCACTGTGCCCTTCTCTGAATGAGACTCCATTAGAGTTATGAGAAAAAATTAACTGTTCCATGAAGTTTTCATGTACGGGTTTTAGAAAACCTTCCCCAAGTGTACTGTTTCTGAAACAACATCTGTGTCTATATGTGCAACTGAGAGATTATATAAGCAAATTAGTGTTACACCACAGTGACCATAGTAACATTTAGCAGAGGGAAACCCCGTAAATAGCAGAAGGAAAAAATTACTTGCAATAACTCATTGAACAAATCAGTAGAAAATTGGGTTATTTTCACTTGGTTTGCTCTCTCAGCTTTCATATGCCTCATAGTCACTGTTTGCTTTAATTGTCCTCCCCTTGTACATAAACCTTCCCATCTCCAAATACCAAGAAAGGGGGGCAGTCCTGTCATGATTTACTGTTGCTGGTGTAGCCTTTCCAACACAGGCATCTTAGTATTCCTGCCACTTAAATATCTATGTGAGGTCCAGAATACCTATAAAAAGTTGATTTCAGTGGTGAACAAGTTTCAGATTTCTTTTTGAAGACAGTAGAAATATCTTCGTAAGAGTGTGTTGCAGTGGCAGAGAAGTGAATGCTGTAAAACCAGGCTTGAAATCAATTCAGACCCTGTCCTGTTTCAGCTGTCAGATGATGAAGCTGTTGAGTGGCTCAGCCTGCTCCCTTTGCATGGAGTATGAGGAATATGCACACTCCAGCAAAGTACATGTAAGAGCAATGCTGTGTTGATTCAGTTAAATGAAATCCCACAAACACCAAAATTAACTCATACCAAAAAAAAAAAGCCCGTCCAAAACCATAAAAAATGCCAAAACAACCTTATTACTTGGGAGGCTGCAGGGGGCTGCAGAAGCCATCAGTAGCTGAAAGGAAGCAATAGGGCTGGCTAAGGCCAGCTGAGGTGACTGAGCCTAGTGAGGCTGGACATTCACCCAGACTCTGAAGATCTGAGCTGCACACACACAGGGTGGAGGCAGGAGTGAAGACTGTTTGCAAACAGGACTTGCCCCCCAGAGTGTTTGGTTTCTGCCTCTACTCAGCATGGTCCTGTGGTGTCTCCTAGCACTGCCTAAGGTTTGGTGGTGCCTGTTGATATTGAGAGCAGGGCTACTGCCCAGGGCAGAGGTTGGGAGCAACAGCCCGGGGAGCCCTGGCAGCGCTGGGCTCTGCTCAAGTGTTTCCTCACCCAGGGGAATTCCCAGCTGAGCTGTGCACACAGCTCTGCAGAGCACTCCCTGCAACACCCCTGCAGCCTAAGGGGGTCAGCCCTGGATTTCTCCATATAGAGACCCAAGGATGGGTGTCTTTTTAGCATGTGTCACAACAGAGTGTCAGGGAGAGTGGTTTTGCTGCCAGCCCCTGTGGACCCTTCTTCAAGTCTCATGCAAATGTATTTTCTGAGTTCTTGCTTCCCACACATGTCTGAGGTCTTGGCCTGCCGCCTTGCAAAGTTCCAAAACCAGAGCAAGTTTCAAGGTGCTTCCCCAGCAGCTTTACTAAAAACCCGAAACCTTGCTCTGGGTTTCTGGGTTCTCAGACTGCTGAGGAAAAAATTATGCTGTTGGAGGCAGCCTGGGTTTGATGACAGCACAATTCTTCCTGTCTCTCTGTGTGCCTTTGTTCATTCTCTTCCTTTTTTTCAAGAATGTGCTTCAACCTTCTTGTGAAACCCCTGTGGTTTATTAGAGGTGTGCAGTGGCAGCAGCAGAGCTGGAGCCCTGTGTAAATATGAGTTCAGGGGCTCACAGAGCACCTTCAGTGTTTTGGAACTAATGAAATGCCTTTCCCCAGGATTTTATCCTAAAATTCAGCCAAAGAATGGACATCAGGGAGGATATGCCTCTGCATAGTCATCGCAGGTTGCTGCAGGTTGAACAAACATTTTTATCACTTTTAGCACTACTACCTAAACCTCTGGGGGGTCTTTCACATTGTTTCAGTGTCAGATACAGTTATGGTAACAGTGGCAAGAGCTTTGGTGAAAAACAGAGTTTTGATCTCACAGCAAAACCTGTCCTGAGGTATTCATTAAATTGTTCCAGGCACCGAGACAGCCTATGATTATGTCAAACAGGGGAGAAAATTGTACGCTCTGCTTTCTCAGTGTGCACGAACTCCATCTGAAAGTCTGCCTGGGAAGGCTAAACACAGGCAGCTTTGTTCAGGAGAACTCCAAACTGGCAGAGCCCACTGCCCAGAGGGGCACATGTGGGGACTGCCTGTGCCAAATGTCTGTGCTGGTGTGGGAATGCTTTCCATGGGTGCAGGCTGCAGCTGAGCTTGTCCAAGGGTTTCCTTCAAATGTCAGAACATTTGGATGTTCCCAGCAGATGCAGTGCTATCTGTAGCTCAGGCTCTCGTCTGTACTTCTGGAAAGTGGTCCCCGAAACAGAAGCTGGAGTTCCCCAGGAAGCAGCTGCATGGGGAACTCTGGGCTGCTCCTGCAGGAGAAACCACGCTCCAGGAAGTGTTTGCTGTGGGGCTTTGATATGGAAAGGGGACAGTTCTCACAACAATAATGAGCCTTGTGGGACCTTACACAGAAATTACCCACCCGGGTATTCTTTCACCCTGCCAGGAAGAGGTGCTGGTAGAGTCAGATTTGATAACAACCTTGTGGTCATGTAATGCAGAGTGGGACACCAACATGCAGGCTTTCCTCAGAGTGAGCCAAGTGCTGGGAGCAGGACAAAGCAAAGGGCCCACAGGGCCATGTTCAGGTTGCAGAGCTGAATGCCATAGTGCCTGCATTGTGGCTTCTACAAGACACGCTGCTTTTGAGCTTTACTGGCAGTCTTTTGATTTTTTTTTTCCCTGCAACTTCTAAAGAGCATTGTTTGAAAAAAAAAAAAACAAAAAAAAAAAAAAAAAACAAAAACCCAGCCTTCATCTAAAAATAAATGTGTAGTCCTTGCAGTAAAAAAAAAAAAAAGAAGAAGAGGAAAAAAAACCAAACCAAAAAATCCCAATAAAACAGCTGACATGAAAACAAGACCTGCATGCATTACGATAGTTCAGAAATCAGATAAGAATGTCCAAAATGTAACTAATTTTAAATTGCTTTGTAGGCAGGTTCACCTCGTGTTTTGGCCTGAGGCATAGAGATAGCAGCTGACATGACTTTTCAGCATTTTGGATTGACCACACTGCTTGTTCCTGCTGCTACTCCAACTTATCAGCTTTGTTTAAAGATCAAAGCATTCAGTATAAACAAGTTGAAGTTGGAAACAGTCTGACTTCTTGCATGTTTATTTCCTCTGTTAATGAGAAGAATTACCTAATCCAAAATTATTACCATTTTTTCTAAAAATTCAAAGTGGAGTAATAATTTTGTTGCTTTGAAAGTAGAAAAGCAGTTTAAAAATGGATGCAGAGGCTGCAGAATCAAGGTCTGCCAAGAAGAATCCAATCTGCCTGAATTGGCAAAATCAACAGATCAGATAGCTAGGAAAAAAGAAAAAGAACAAAAAGAGCTATGCCAGCACAGAAGATGCAAAGGCCCCTAGAAGCTTCATGATCTCAAGTCAGCCCAGAAAAGGAACCAGCAAAGAGCAGCTGTTTGACAGCTATGAGCCATGTGAGCATCTGGCCAGCTCAGAGCATGTAGACAGACATGGTGAGTGACAGGGATTAGGGACCTGGGAAAACTTCCAGGAGAAGAAATTCCAAGGAGCAGTGGGTCCCATCTTGGCAGTCACCTGTTTGGGTGAGAAATAAAAAGAGACAGAATTTGCAGATCAGAGTTTATCTGGCCCTGCAAAAAGTTTCATGAGTTTTAAGAGAGCAAGAAGCAGCAGATTGTTGTGCCCAGGCTACCACAGGTGCTTGAGGGATTGCCTGGGAACAGACCTGGGTCACTGCACAGTTTTTGCTTGTGCTAAAAATGCTGCTGCCCTGCACTGCTGCAGGACCATCGTCAGCAAAGAGGAATGGCAGAAATCCATGGCAATTTGCAGTTACTCAGATAAAGCAGAATTAAGGAAAGATCAAATTCCTGCTGGAGTCCAGGTTTTGTTAAGCAAACTGCCCCTTCCTTTCCTCTCTTCATCTGTAATAAGAGTTTTGTATTGCCTTTTGGGCTATGAAGGGATCTTTATTTTTCATTTACTCAAGAGAAGGAAACAGATGACCTTGGTGACAGCTATCAGGTCATGTTTTTGAGACAACATGCTGAGTGGCAATGCTAGGATCTCCACCAGCACTATCAATTTCCACAACTTATTGCTGAGGAAGTAAGTACACAGGCTGCTCTGTGCTGGCCACAGCAGGACTCTCAATCCCTGCAGCACACCAGGCAAACCACATTTTAAAGAAAAATGCCACAGATGCTTCAACTGTAGGCCTAGGAGACAGCTGTTCTATGCTGGGTGTAAAGAATAACTGGCCAATGCAACCAGAACAGGCAGCAGGGTGTACCAGGTACCATCTTTACAGCATCTGAAACACTTCAAGCTCCCCATGGGTCTCCAAAGAAAGCCAGGGGAAGGAGGCAGTGGGATGAGTGGCCAGCCCCCATCTAGGCAGGCTAGGCACTGTCTTTTCCTGGTTAGATCTTCATAAAATCAGGTCAAAATGTGCCTGGGCCTTAGGTGATGGCACCTTCTGGGGTGTGAGAACTTTGTGTTCCGACCACGGGAGAAAATAACTAATAAAATAAATAATGCTGCAGTTTGCTTCTTGCACCGTAAAATGGATTTGCCAAGAGCATGAGGGGTCAACACAAAAGAGCTGCAAGTAAACAATTGTGTAGTAAGTAAGAGATATATAACAATTTTTGAATTCATGACTTCTTGCTGATACCTGGTTACTCTAGCTGAATGCTTACTTGGCACCATGGATGTCATGAGCCCCAAACCCCTTCCTTGTAGCCAAGGAGAGATTCTCAAGTCTTCTCTCTGCAATATTGCTTTCCTATGAGAGCAACACAGATTCCAATCCCAAAATCAGTGTCCAGCCATGCTGGAGAAGTTAGTACAGCTGGGTCCATATAAACAAGTCACACAGCACCCTGGGAGGGGAACCTGCAGGGGAAAACAGCCAAAACAGCCAGTGCAGAGCCCCATGCAGCCACACACCTCAGTGGCTTTACCACAGCCCAGCTGTAAGTCAGTCCTGTGGATCACATGTGTGCTGATATTTGGAGGGATCTGAGTAAGTTTCCCCTGCCAGGAAATTGGATTGCACGCTCCAGGGACTGTGCTGCAGTGAGAGCCACTGCAAGTAAGTGGGGCAACCGCAAAATTATTTTAAAAATGTGTTTGGTATCCAAAATAAACTACCAGGCTGTAGATACTAGAGATAACAGGTGCCTTGCCCAGTGCCTCAATTCAGTGCCTTATGGGTGAATTGACCTACCCAGCTCAGTGTCCTGACACTTTCTAGCTGGCAGAACTGCATATTACAAAAAGAAGGAAATCACTGCTAATTATCTGTCCTTCTCCAAATTTCTGTGTCTGTCTGTCTCTATGGGCAGCAACTGAACACTTCTAATTTGCATATCAATATAATTTCACTTTTCTTTCACTTAAAATTTGTTTCAGTTTGAGGTGGCTGATGTCAGGCTGGCTGGCAAACTACCAGTATCTCATTCTCTAGGGAACAGCAGTCCCAGATGGGACTGTGCAAGCAGGGGCCACCAGCTGCAGGCATGGTCCATGTGGCTGCAGAGCATCCTGCTCCAAGCTGTGAGGGCTGGTTTGAAGCAGAAAAAGCCAACTGGGAAGTGGAGTAATGCTGGCGTAGCCCAGGACAGGGAACACCCAAATCCTGGCTGCCTCCAAAATGATAATCCTTCCCTTCCCTTCCCTTCCCTTCCCTTCCCTTCCCTTCCCTTCCCTTCCCTTCCCTTCCCTTCCCTTCCCTTCCCTTCCCTTCCCTTCCCTTCCCTTCCCTTCCCTTCCCTTCCCTTCCCTTCCCTTCCCTTCCCTTCCCTTCCCTTCCCTTCCCTTCCCTTCCCTTCCCTTCCCTTCCCTTCCCTTCCCTTCCCTTCCCTTCCCTTCCCTTCCCTTCCCTTCCCTTTTCTTCATTTTCTGTGGACTGAATGTGTCACCTCATATGAGAGCTGTAGATATCCTTACAGGTGTTGGTTCAGACATTAATTTGCCAATAAATATTATTCTGTTAATTATACATCTACCATGGGTTTTCCTAAAATACCAGATGCTGCTATGTGAACAGCACAGTTATCTAGGTAGGTTATCTCACACCCTGCCTCCCCCTCTCTCCCATTTGTCTCCATTTTGTGATGCCCAAAATGCCTGTGGATGCTGGCCATCCTTACTCCCATGGATGCTTGGGACAACACAGTTCTGGAGCTGCAAGGTAGAAGGGGAGCTACTGGGTGTAAGTCAGAAAAGAAATTATGCAACCCTTAGAAATTAATGATACAGTAGCAAGTAGGGCAAGACTGTTTTGGAACAGGAATTAATGATTGTTGCATACTAAGCTGCTTGTGCATCCAGGTTGAGATGTACAGAGTGGGTGGGCTGCACTCAGCTGGGAGGAGCAGGGCACACAGCCAGCCCTGGACAATGTGTGTGTTTGTGTGCCTGGTGGCAAGCAAATCCATCACCCTCTTCAGAGAGCAGTGCAAAAGGGAGTGGGGTCTGCCAGATGGCAGACATCCGGAAAGGCACAGGGACAGCCCAGCGTGGCCACAGCGTGCGTGGCAGCCGGCGCACTGGGGCTGTCCACAGATGGAAATGTGCAAACCACAGCCCTGGGCAGGGCTTGGGGAACACTGACAAAGCCAGACCCCAACTCCCCAGACTCCTCTGAGAAACTGAAAAATCAGGACGACAGTCCGGATCGACCTCATCTTCTAAGGTGGCACAAATCTGGAGGAAATGGCAAGCCGAAATGTGGCTGGGCTGATCTTGGTGCAGGGCACACAGAAGGGCTGAAGGAAGACATACTGATTGACAGCTCATTAGTTCCAGAGCTAATTAGAGTCTGGATTATAATCTGCAGCATTTCTCTCTCTATAAACCTGTCTATGCATAGATAGAATACAATTCCAAAATGAGAAAGCACAAGGAATGCAAATATGTTCCCTTTTCCACCCCCAGCCCTCCTTTGCCAGTCACCCTCCCTTGGCAGCCACAGGATAAGGTATCCTAGAGCAGCTGAATGCCAATGTGGAATAGGGAGGGGGAATTTTTATGTAGCTGTTTTCTCAGTTGCATCATGCTACTACTCCCAAAAATGGAATTCCATGAAATGAAGACAAGAATGACTGGAAGGAAAGAAAGTTTTTTCTTTCCTTCTTTTTTTTTTCTTTGTTTTGGTTTGGTTTGGATTTTTTTTCTCTACAGCATCCAGTCTGTATTTAGCTAATTTTCTTGCTTTTTTACAAAACCTTTTATCTTTTTTTTTTCCCTCCCAAGGCAGGCTGAGGAAATAGAGCAACAGGGGACTCACGCCTGTGTCCTGCTCCCCTGCCTGGCCTGCCTCAGCCCAGCACACAGGTGGGCAAGGATGAGCTGCAGCTCCCTGGGGAGAGGATATTTACTTAAGACTCCTAGCTTAAGCAACGAGCCTCTGTGGTACACACTTAATCACTGCTGTGTGATAAATTGGGCCAGTCTTTTAGCTTCACATGTCCTTTAGTTTTATTCTTATCTCATATGAGCTCAAATAATAGAAGGCTGAGATATCTGTCTTGATCCAAGTAAAACCAGATTTTTGCTCAGAAAAGTTGATTTCATTTACACCAAGAAACAAACCTGCTTAGGCAAACCAGTAAATATTTTTGAAGCCAGCTACTCGTACATTTTTCTGAGTTCCACCTTATTCCAGAAACAAAATACCTTGCAGAAGCACCATGATTTGGGTGTGACATATTTTAACATCTGTGCAGCAGCTCTTGAGACCACGATGGGGTGTGTTTGTATCAAGAGATCACAGAATATGCTTTGTAAAGGTGCAAGGCACTTCCATGCTGCCATGATATAATGGGTTATTAGTGACTTGTCAGTTCATGTTTTCAATTACTGTTATTACTATTATTTCTAAACTGTGGGAGTTTCTAAAATGCTTTATATCAGATAATAAGTGTACTCTTTCTTCAGTTACACTAATTAGAGTTCTGATTATGATTCTGCCACCTTGATGGCTCCAAGAGCTGGGACTGGTTACCATATACACAAAGCTCTTAGCTCTTTTCCATGGATAAATTACAACCTTAAAGTTTTAACTCTTGATGTCCCAAAGACCATCTTTCCTACCTCTGGCTTTTCCATGGCTCATTCCTTTTATTTCTTTAGAGTGTCTCTCTTATCAAATGATGTATCCCCCAAAAATAGTGAATCTTTTTGTCCAAAATAAAAGTGCAATCCCTAAGCAATACCTATCCTATGGCATGTGACTGTAGAACACATTTCCTTGAAGCTTCCTGAGTGAACAGCTCCCATATTATCTTCTCCTGGGTGGCTCTTGTGTTTCCTCCCAGTTGTGCATGCATTTCCCACTGCTGACCATTGCCAGGCTACAGTCTGGAGCAGCCTAAAAATGCTGTGCATGCCCATCTAGCTGAAAACAATGCTGGTGAGCAGTGGGTAGAGCTGAGAAAAATCTTGCTTTTAAAAACTGCCTTAAAAAATATATCTGAGTGTTGGCCTAAAAAGAAGCAAAGTAACAGAGCAAGTCAGAGCAAAGAGAGGGGGAGGATTCAATAGTGTGGCACTACTGCATGCAATAAGATTCATGTAGGTTATTATACCAGAAAAAATGTTCTCCTGAAAGTGTTATGGTATTCCACAGGTCAGAGGTCTAAAGGGGCATTGCAAACAAAGAACAAAGGAAAAAAAAATCCAGACTGTATGAAAACTTGTAAGATGGTCCACAAGGACTTGTATTAAAGTGGGGAAAAGGGACTAGGTTAACTAATAGAAATGGCTGAAATTTTTTAAAGCCTTGTTTAGGAGACTGTGTATGCATTTTATAGTCTACCTCCTGTCTGCAGAATATAATTTTCTCAGAGAAAATCTAAATCTGCCCTTTTAATGATTGGAAGTTAAGCA
The DNA here is from genome assembly GCF_027579445.1 of Ammospiza nelsoni. Taxonomy (NCBI): domain Eukaryota; kingdom Metazoa; phylum Chordata; class Aves; order Passeriformes; family Passerellidae; genus Ammospiza; species Ammospiza nelsoni. The sequence continues at coordinate 115,329,677 of NC_080633.1, forward strand.
GAGCCCAGAAGCTGTGGCATAACCAGCTCTATTTAATCAGGTAAACTGTTTTGCTCCTCACTAGACTGTGCTTGCAGGTCATTCACTTCCCTGATTACCTTCTCACCCAGAAATTTGCTGCTCTCCTATTTCCAAATGAAGCATCTCAGCTCATTTTCTTACAGTATGAACACAAAGGAGCTGCTGGTGGATATCCCTTATGATGCTCACTTCACACCTTTGCCATCAACCAAGTGCCTTCACCTTCCAGGCCCAGTACAAAGCCTCTCTTTCTCTCATCACTGAGAGAGAGTTTCCTATCTGTGCAATAGTTTAAACTGCTCAGATAGCAAACACATCCTCCATGGAACCAGCAGCATGGGGAGAGATGAAATGGCCCTCTGGGAGCCCAGGACAGAACCAGGAGTGTTGGTGGCTGCCTGTGTTGGCACACAGGACACTTCGCGCCAACTGGGGTCCAACTACTGTCAACTGGTGTGTGGCTTTACTAAAGATGCAGAGAGAGCCAAAAGGGCTCTTCATTTAAACATGCTAAGGGCAGAACATATTGGGTTTATTTCAAAGAAATAATATACAAATTCTCCTTTTTCTAGGATATTTCTTTGATATCTAGTAGGTCTATTTGTAGCAAGTGTTTCCATCAACTCTATGAGACAGCTCCCCAGCCTAACCTATCAATGGTCCACTTACTGCATACAATCAATATATCCTTCTTTCTGAGGCAGTTGGATGGATTAATAAAGCAAACAAATCATAAAAATTAGCTCAAAACACTGCTCCTGGCTTGGTTTCTGCTAGGGGCCACATTGGAGATGTGATGATTTAGACCCTTTCCCTTGATTTTTGACATGCTGAGAACATGTCTTGGGGTGCCAGAAATACCAAAGAAACGGGGTAAGTCTTCCTTGAAGGCTGCATCCCAAAATAAACCCCCTGTCTTCAGGAGAATTGTACCAACCCATTACACACTGCTGTTGAGGAAGATTTTAGGTCATTAAGATTCAATGAGTAATATGTTTGAAAATGCAATTTAAAAGTTTTTCAATCATTCATGAAAACTCTTTTGATGCAGAGTAAAGCTTGATAATATCTGTGATTGTGCCTTGACTGATGAAAGATCTGAATGGAAACTTGTACAGTAGGTAATATTTATTCTGGCAGTGTGTCAGTAGGCAATGTCTACTGCTTTTATTGCTTTGTGGAATAAAAGTTTTGAATTTTCCTCAGTACTGAACCATTTATTGTCTTGAAATTGGCAGCAGTAACACCCAGCTGGATGCCGGTATGTTTTGTGTTTGCGAGCAGACTGATCCATGGGAAACAATCTAGCAGACAAATCAACTTCATTATGAATTAAACAAAATCTTTACTTCGGTATGAGACATTTGAGCCTGAGGGAGCTGTTATTTTGGAAAAGGCCCATAAAAGGACTTTTTAAGACAGGGACTTTGTGAGTCTTTATGATATTCTTAGACTGCCTTTAGTTATGCCTTGCTTTGAATAACACAGTGGATTTTTATAAAACAATAACTTCTATGTAAATGGTACTGGGGTCCAAAACTGAGATGAAAGTCAGAACAGTGCTCAGTGCCTGGCCAAAGCAGTGAGATGCTTAAATTGTTCTTCTGCCTGTCCCCAGGACAGGAACTGCCATTTCCTATCTGTATCTCTATTGCATAGCACTGAGAAAATCCTTCTTATAAGCAAAGAGAGAGGTAGAACATTTACCCAGAAATAACTGAGTGCTCAGTACCAAAACTAAGCACAGTATGAAGAGATAGTTCTGTGTGCTTAGAGCCAGTCCTATAAATTCTCACAGCCTTGTGAATGTCATGGGATCTGATGTTTTCTTAATTCCCCAGCTGATGGTAATCGAGGAACCACATGATAACCTTGACTTCATTACCACAATGAAAAAAATCACTAGCAAATAACTCACTTTGTGATTGCTGAGTAAATATGAAGCCAGTCTTAAATCCTTAAGGTAAATAAAATCACCTGATGTTAATTCTGACCCTTTATTCACTCTTCATGGGTTATCATTCCCAATGTTTCTTAGCTGCTTCTTAGATACGACCACACAGAAAATTTATTCTTCATGAAATATCCTGTAACAGTCTTTGCATTCACCCCCAGTCAGTAACCTTTATGATTAATTTCTTTTTTTCTCCTTTGCTGGTCCAAAAGTGTGTGCTGACAATCAGCCTACAGCGATGTGCATTGGATAGTCTCACAATTTCCACATTATTTGTTCTCTCTGTAGCTTTAATGAAGGCCTCGTGTGCTCTTCTTCTCTGAAAATGTTGTATGCCCCTGCTATTGCACATGTACTTTTTGGAAGTAGTTTCCATCCTCACAGATATCCCATGTGATTTTGGGGAAGTCGCCCTAACACTTCCTGTATAAAATGCGGATAATTGTATTTCCCTTCCTGATCCGTTTTGGACAGGTTGTTTCTTGGTACAGGTATGTTATATAAAGCCAGGCTTTATAACCCATCTCTGTTTACTTTCTATGTCCCTTGGAGCAGGCACAGGGATTCAGCCTCCCCCACTGCCAGGCTGGGCCAGAGGAGATGTGACAAAGGGAGGAAGCAGACGCAGCTTGTCCCCACAGCTGTGCACAGGCTGAGTGCCAGCAATTGCAGCCTGGACACTCACAGGTGAGCAGCCTTGCACTGGGTTACACAAAACACAACTGAGAACAGCTTAAGGCTGTTAATGCTGCTCTGAGCTGGGGCTGGCATGATAACCATTACAAAAAAATCAGGTTCAGTCTATAATCTGTGTCAAAGAGTTTGTTCTGGGCAGGACTTTGCCAGTGATTGGGATGACACTATTTGCTCTCTTGTAGCACAACTTTCAGAGATGGGCAAGCAGATTCTTGTCACATTACTTTCTCTGGACTATGATAAGCTTCAAAGTTTCCTTATTCTTGCTTTGAATTCATACAGCTTTAAGATGCTGCTTAACCATAGCTTTAACCATATTTCAGAGTTTGAATGCTTGATATTTGCAGGCAGAAACGTGAAAAAGAAAGAAAAACATAATAGTTTCCGATCATCAAATATTTTGGGTGAGTCATTCGCCTGCATCGCCAGATAAATGCAACAGGACATCCTGTGACCGTTGGGCAGTTTCTTTAACTTCTGCCTTTTTTTCCCTACAACATAAATAGCAAAGTAGGAAAGAAAGTGGCAGTAGAGTCCTGTCTAGGCACTCCTCTTTGCTTGGATTCTCTCCCACGTCAGGAGAGGGAAGTCAGTCACCTCGGGGGTTATTACCTGCACTGGTGCTGGGATATACAGATGGATTGTGGTCTGCTCCTGGCCAGCAGCAGGTAATGCAAAGGCAAAGATTCCTGAGTGAGTTTAGAGAAGCTGATGTTATTTTCCTGAGCCTTTTGCCTTGTGGAGGAGTGTTTTCACTGGAGCTCTTCTAGGAAGGACCTGGAAGGGGCATTTCTGTGCTGCCAGTCCTTCTCTCACCCAAATTCAAGACTAATCATCCCCAGCTAAATTTTTAGGTCTTGCATGCCTAGTAGAAGAATTTTTAAGAGATTTCACTCATTTCTTTTGGATGCCAGTAAAGGGATACAGATGACCAGAATACCAGTAGAAGTGATGTAACTGAAGTCAAACAAATGCTGCTCCCAACAAAAGAAAGCAATAAATCAGAACACCATAATTCTGGTCACAGAGTTGGCATATTTAAAGAGACAGAAGGAAAAGCTGAATAACTGGAAAAATAAAATACTTCTTCTTTCTACTCTATATGCAAGCACAAACAGAGCCTTGAACCTTTTATCTATAAAAAGCCAATGTGATCTTATGCAAAGGCCTTGGAAAAGAAAGATCTGATCCAAGGAAGATAAACATCTAGTCAGAAATCTTAGAGTAAGCCTGAGAGACAGTTTGCATATGTGTGAGTATACATATATAATCACCAAAAATTAAACAGACAGCTTTATGCTGACTGTTCAAGTGAGAGGGAATTAGTGGAGAGAGAGGAAATCAATAAAGCACAACTTTCAGTAACAGTTCTTGGCAGAATTTTGGAGGCATGACTTCACATGAAATAACTGGAATCTCCTGAGATTTATCTCCCTCCTCAAAATCCCTTTTCCAAACTTGTCACTACTATAACACTTAGAACTTGATCAAACTGGGATTGTCATGTATTGAAAAGGGGTTTATTTCAATTAAAATTGTCTTTTATTATATATTCCCTTTACATCATGTCAGGAAACATTCTACTTTGCTTATGCAGTTCTGAACACGGTGATTTTCTATTCTGACCATGGTTTCAATTAACCCCACTAATAATTATCAGGAACAAATCTATCAATAAATAAGTTTCATAACTTCATGATCTGACAGTGAAATGAACAAAAATCAATGTCTAACTACTATCATGTATGTTTAATTGTGGCACTGTTCTTCCCCTCTCTCCCATATACACAGAGCTTCAGCAGGCAGAACAATAAAGATCAGGTTCCCTGGTTTCATTTGTTATTTAATCACCACTATCTTCAGGGTGAGAAGTTCCCCATAGTTCCTTTACACACCTCTCATCTGGACTTCTCCCACTCCCTCATTCTTCGAGTGTTTTCCTGATCTGGTCACAGGTATGCTGGCAGCAGGCATTCTGCTCTTTGTATTGGCAAATGTTTTTCCCCTCATTTTTCAATTACTGATTCTTTTCCTCTTCCAGTTCCATCTATTTCACAACAGGTTTTGTCAGCAAAACACCTTCTACTCCCTATCTGCTTTCTACATCAGATTCATGCCTCAAGTCTAGACTGGAAGTCTTTAGGGCAGGGACTGTCTCTAGGCTAACATTTATATATGTTTACTTATCCTCAAAAAGCCTCAGCTTCAAACCTCAAACTCCAATTACAGTAACTAATATCGGTGTGGGTGAAAAGGTTTTAGCCTATTAATTCCAGGAACCACTCTAAACACTACTTTCTAGCATTAACCAAAAGCTGAAGGTTACTATCTGTTTCTTCCTGGCCCTCCTAACCCCTGAGCTCTTCTTTAATCCAGCTTCAGGCTCTGCAGCTTCTCTTGAGACTGCTCAATATTTGCAGTATCAAGCCTTTTCTTTTTCTCTCTTTTATTTGCAATAGCCTTCCTGAATAATTTGGGCTTACCTGGCTTTTCTTCAAATATTACCTGAACCATATCTTCCTCTTCTAATTGTTCTCACACTATTGTTTTCTAAAGCCTTTGATTTAGCTGGCTTAGTAAAATATGCTATGAAAAAATGCCAGAGGAAAAAGCGTTCCTTTGTCCCAGATGTTATTTGTGTTTCTGTAATAGTTGGGAACTCTATATATAGTTTACCCACTAACCTGCTTTCAGTGTTTGCTGTTGGTGATTGCAGTATCACTTTTCTATTACGTTCTTATCGCCTGGTCTGGTGTAATCACTGTAATCCTTTACTGCTCCTTGTACTTCAGAGCACACCTAATACTCCAGTTTCAAGTTGATGACTTTATCTTTGATGACTGACACAGTTGAACCCGTTCACAAAAATAGTCTTTTCTGAGTAGTTAGTTGCAAAACTTTTGTTTAAATCCTCTCAGGAAATAAACAGTGGAACTTGGAAGGTTAGGTTTTTACATTTATGTTTGTCATTTTGCTTATTTATTTTTGTAAAGCCTGCTTCAATGTAACCCACTGGATAATGTCAAAGAGCATAACACAAAGCATGTGTAGCAGCATGTTTAAAGGTGACATACTTGTTTTTGTATGAGAAGTGGGTAATTCTCCACCTACCGCCTCTATCTAGCCTGCTTTGTGTGGCCAAAATGCATCTCTGTCAAAGAACTGGTGCATGGCTTATGTGGAGGTCACACTGCCCCTTTCCTTTAGTGTGGCACAAACAGTCCTCAAGGTTCATGGTCTTGTTTGCAGGCAATGCAAGAGAATGACAGAGGCACAAACAGTCCTCAAGGTTCATGGTCTTGTTTGCAGGCAATGCAAGAGAATGACAGAGGAACAAAGGAAGCTGCCCTTTCATGGCTTGGCTTTGCCCCAGTCTCCTGGGGCTGGAAGCGTGGGTGCTGGAGCCTGCAGCCGCAGAGCAGGGGTGTCCCAGGAGGTGACATGGCCCCCCAGAAGCTGTGGCCTTCGTCTGGGGCCACCTGAGGCTCTGGCAAGTGCTGCATGAGTGCTCTGCACAGGAGTTTGATCCTGGCTGGTGCACTCAGCCTCAGCTGCTGTCAGAGGCAGGTGCACAGTGTGGTGGTCCTGGGCAGGTGCTTCCTGACCGCCCTGGAGCTGAGCTGAGGCACAGCCTGGCCTTCACCACCCAGCCAGCCAAACAAGAACCATCAGCCTCTCCTACAGACATCTTTGTGCCTTGCAAACATCTGCCTCTGCCTCTCTCTGCCTTCACATCCTGCCACAGTCCAGTGTGGCAAACACTCCCCTTCTCTGAATTCACACATACATGTAGCATGAGCAGCCCTCAAACCACAGCCAAAATGCAAAGAGTGGATTTATTTCATGACCTCACTAACAAGGCCTGGCCACAGAGACACAGGGACACAGGGTCCCTTTGGCTAAGTTCATCCCAGCTGGCAGCAGGGACAGGGGCTCCCTGCCTGCCTCACCATGACAAAAGATGTCTGTATGTCCCTGACAGGAATGCTCCTCAAAAAAGGCAAAGCATGAACAACAGTAGCCCTAAGAAATAGTGTTTTCCCACATCAACATTTTTAGTGGTCTCATCTTCAAGATCACTTTGAGCAAAACTAGTCCCTCCTCATCAATCTTCCTGTTTTAACCCTTTCCTCCCAAGAGCCTCACAAGTACAGCACCCAGGAAAGCAGCCCTGGAATGCTGAGTGAAGCTCATCCCCACTGGTAAGGGGGCTGTTGTTCCCCCCAGGCCTCCTCAAATTCACATACTCCCCATTTGAAGGTCCAAAATTTTGGGATCTCCTTGTCACTTCCCTCCTGGCACATGCCACTGAAGTGTGGCTGTTGAGTGGAGAAGCCCTCTACACTACCAAGTTCTTCCTTCCTCATTCTGTCTCATGCAACCTGGCAGTTTCTTTGAGCAGCAGGAATCCCATGGGACTCCTTCACAGAGATTTTCACTGTTTCTCTTTTTAAAGAAGTAGCCCACGCTGGTTCCTGTTTATCTTCACTTGTAGTCTCCACTGTGCAGATAAGGGGGAAGCCACGAGATCAAAAGTAAATGGGCCGCTTAGTCCTTGAAGAATTTATCTGCTGTGCCTGAGGGATCTGTCATTTCAGTGACATTTCTAAGTGCCAAAATTAAATATTTTTATCACAGAGTCAATTAGGCTGGAAAAGACCTCTGAGATCATCAGGTCCAATCTTCTCATCCTAAGCAGTTTGTGTTCTGGGCCTGTTCTTTCAGGAAACACCAGCGTGCAAGGTTTCCTTATGTGTTTACAACTACTGAGCAGCCTTAATTTTGCTCTGCGTGCCATAAAAGCAAGTTAATACTGCTGTTGGTAGTCAAAACCAGACTCTCGCCAAAACTGCTATTCACAACTCTCCTTTCAAGAAACAACATATTATAAACTGCAGTGACCATGCAGTTCTCAGGTATATATATAAAACTTGGAGGTTATTTTTATTTGCAATTACAATATTTATTATCATTACACAATTCTAATTGTTTTATTGCAATTATTGTAATTTTGTCCTTTTTTTCATACACTTTGCCTCACACTTCGGACAGATGTGTCTTAATATCTCTCTTGTTTTTGTGGATTTTCAAGATTTTGGTCATTACATTACATTGGGTGCTAAGAACTATATTTCTAAATCTGGATTTTAAATATCAAGCAGGGAAATAGCTGCACACAGTGGAAGTGCTGTCCTATGCAGACACTGGATACAGGATCAGGGTACCATTTTGATGGGTGGGCTCAACCTCATGGGAAGCAAGTTGGCTGTGACTCTTCCAGAAGATTCCTTGGTCAATAGATTTCTTTTAGCCACTACCTGCAGACCAGCAAAGAGCTAAAGCAACTTCTTCCTGTTCAAAGACAGCCAGGCATGGGAGAGCGTGATGAAAAATTGGAAGGTGTGCACATGAATAAAAAGTGTGGCCTCACCTTGGGGCCAGAGCTGCTGATGGCTGACCAGGCAGGGAAAAAGGCTTGACTGGGGTGGATTGAAGAGAAGCTTATTTGAGAAGAACGCCTTAAGGAAACAGAGATTAGCAGATCAAAGACATTTAATGTTCAACTTCCCACTCAAATCAGGGCTAGCTTCAAAGTTGGATCAGGTTGCTGAGGGTCCTGTCAAGGATTTCTGAACATCTCCATGCATGGAGATCCTACAGGCTCTCTGGGCACTTGTTGGTTTAACTACCCTCATGAAGAAAACCCTTTTCCTTAGATCTATCTGGAATTTTTACAAATGTAACATTGGCCATTGCATCTTACAATTTCATTATGCACATCCAAAAATCTGGCACTTTCTTCCCTGTAACACATCTTCAAATAGCTGAAGACTAAAATCAGACCTTCATCCAGCCACTTCTTCTCCATGATGAACACAGGTGTCAGCTTTTCCTCATGCATCATTGTGATGCAGTTCTCCAACCATCTTTGTGGCCCTCTGCAGAACCAGCTCCAGTCTGCAAATTGATCACTGATGTGGAAGGGGTGAAAGATAGTAGGGTAGGAGAAAAAATAGGAGAATAAAGAGAGCAAGGAGGGAAACCTTCAAAAAGCAAAGTCTAGAACAATTAGGATACCGCATGCAAAAGAAAATAGAAGGTAGAAAGGTGAAAAATAGCATAAGAAAAGTGGCCACATAGTTCCAGCTGTGCTCTGTAGTAGCTCTTTTACTAGATTACCAGAGCATCTCAGCATCTCAAGATTTTTTTTCAAAAAGCTTTCATGTGAGAGAGCTGTTGTTCCACTGATTCATTATAAATGTTAGTGTTGATGTGGTTTTCTCTCAAAAATGACTTACTAGATGTCTAATTAATTTTGCAGTAGTGTACATGAATTATGGAGAGTGTGAAGTAGGAGGTTATTCACATAAGATATCTGCCTAGAAAGTTGAGTGATACTGGTTTTTACAGTAGTTCTCTCACAAGCACTCATGCCTAAGACAAACAACCTTTAGAAGAGATGAAGGAGTGGCAGATAGTGATTCCCAGGTCCAGATTCCTTTATTTTCTTGATCACAGAAGGCATGTCCATGAACTTGTTATGCAGTCACAATTCCCATTTGTTTTGAAGAATCCTCATCTTCTGGAAGCTGCTTGCAAAAGAGTCACATGACAATTTTTCCTCAAAATGGGCTGTAGCTGTCACTAATTGAAATGTCTTCTACTGCTTTGGGACTACTGTGAGCCTTTCCTCTGATCATGAGCTTGACAGATCAACTAGCTGCTGCCTAATGACCCTGTTACTTTAGCTGGCAGACATTGATTTGACACATCAAGGCAGGCAGGTTCTTTGGAGGCTGGGTAATGTCATCCTTGACAATGCACTACATTCATGCAGAGATGATGGCAAAGCAGAGCAACATTTGAACAATGTCACCAAGCAGTGGGAAAACAGCCCCCATGATTTAAAATGTGTGCAGATTGGCCTTTTTGGAAGTATTTGGTGTTTTACTCAGTCAATTATATATTTTACATTTTCAGCAATACCTGCAAATTATTAATCACCTACCTCTGCCCTACGTCTGCCGTGGGTATTTTTTCCATTTTAAAAAATCTTCTTGACTAATCTAAGTAGATGTCAGTAGTTTTCCAAAACTGTGACCTGTATTGAAATAATAATGTTATCAATAAGGGATGGAATTTCACCAAGGGCACATCCTGCCTGACCACCTTGTGACCTTCTAAGTTGGAGTGACTACATCAGTGGACAAGGGAAGGATTACAGATGTCATTTACCTGGACTGCTGTAAAGCCACTGGCATGATCCCCCACAACATCTTTGTCTCTAATTTGGAGAGAGATGGATTTGATTAGCTGGATAAGAAATCAAAGGGTCAGTTGCATCCAGAGGGTAGTGGTCAATGGCTCAGAGTGTCAATGGCCATCAGTCTGAGCTCTGTATTGGGAGCAGTGTTATTTAATATCTTCATTAAGACATAGACAAAGGAATTGAGTGACCCTCAGCAAATCTGCAGATGACACCAAGCTGAGAGGTGCAGTTGCCACACCTGAAGGATGGGATGCCATCCAGAAAGACCTGGACAATCTCAAGAAATATGGGAGTCTCAATTTAATGAGGTTTAACAAGACCAGGTGCTGGTGCTGAACCCAGCTCAGGGCAGCTCCCTGTGTCAGCACAGGCTGGGGATGAGCAGATCAAGAGCAGCTCTGCGAGAAGGACTTGGGGGTGTTGGTGGGTGAGAGGCTGGACATGACCCAGCAGTGGCACTCACAGCCCAGAAAGCCAAACGTGCCCTGGGCTGCATCCAAAGCAGCGTGGCCAGCAGGGACAGGGAGGGGGTTCTGCCCCTCTGCTCCACTCAGGTGAGAGCCCACTGCAGTGCTGCATCCAGCTCTGGGGACCCAGCACAGGAAGGACATGGACCTGTTGGAGCAAGTCCAGAGGAGGGGCCACCAAGATGATTAGAGGGATGGAGCACCTCTCTGATGAAGATAGGCTGAGAGAATTGAGTTAATTTAGTCTGGAAAAGAAAAGGCTTGGGGGTGACGGAATTGTGAACAGAGCATGCAAGAAAGATAGAGAGGAGATGAAGGATCTTTTTGCAAGAGCAAAAAGTGACAAGGGCAAGGGGGAATGACCAAACTGAAAGAGACCACGTTTAGATTAGATGTTAGGAAGAAGTTCTTTCTGTGGGGGTGGCGAGGCACTGGAACAGGTTGCACGTAGAAGTTGTGGGACCCCCATCCCTGGAAGTCCTGCCCCAGGCTGAATGGAGCTCTAAACAACCCGTTCTAGTGAAAAGCATCCCTGCCCATGCCAGGGAGTTGAAACTACATATCTTTAAGGTCTTTTTCAATCCAAACCATTCTGTGATTCTATGATTCTCTGAATCCAACTGAGCTCTCTTGGTGACAATACCCAAGGTGCTGGGAGTCCCTTAGTAGCTGCACATCTTCTGGATAGTTCTGATACCCTCCATTCTCCTTGTAGCTCCCTATTTAGTAGCCTTCCTGGGAGGTGAAAGACTTGGAAAACATATATTGTCTTTTTTATTTTTCAAGCCCAAAATAATGTAGTTTTTCCTGTTTACTTTCACCAGCTTTATTTAGCACAAATGTAAAACTGGAAAAACTCTTTCTATGATAATTTACATAGAAATTTAAATTAAATTAGAATCTACTGTGTATCATATTTTAGTTAGAACATTAAAGACTGGGTTCATTCAGTTTATCTCTGGGCCTGCATAGCCCAGGAGATCACTCACAGCTGCACCTGAAGAAATTCTGTTACAGACAAGCAAATATCAAATTAGGCACAATTATCATTAAGCAATTTGCATGGCTAATCCTATGTATGCTTCTCTGTTGGTTTGGGGACTACACAGTGCAGGTCTGTGTTTCTTTTTGTGACTGAGCTTGACTTACCTCTGAGTACCAGGAAGCTAAAATTTAACCCTTTATGGGCAAGAGGGCTGCCTCAGCAGCAGCAGTGTGTACACATGCTAGAACCCAATTTCAGGTTGCACTAATGACCTCAGTGTTAGTAGTATGAACAGTTCAACTTGTTAATGGAAGTTGTTTAATAAAATTTAATGCTACAGCATGGACCACAGAAAAAACATTGCCAATATGCTGGTCAATTTATTTCATACGGATGAAAATTAATTTAAATAATCTGACATCTCTTAACAGAAATGCCATCTACAACAATAGCCTAATCACTCCAGAGCTCAGTCTGAGTTGCTTTTGACATTTGAATTGTGTTTATATTACCACCCGTGCCTCCAAGGCTATGGTCCAACACAACAGTAAACCTCACTTTAATACTACTGGACCAATCTTGCAGCAGCTAACACAAAACACTGCTCTGATACATACAGTGTAATGTTTTGATGGCTTAAATTTAGATCAATGAACTTTAAGCTGGTTTTAAATTAAGATGGTTATGAGTATAAATTCAGTGCCTCTTTTGCAGATAGCACCATTCCAAGAGTCTGCCCAAATGCCCTGTTGTCTCTGCCCTGTTCAAGGACAACCATCCTTTGATGTCAGCTGCAAGCTTGCAGTCTTACTTGTGTTGATCATCTCTAAGGGACACTCATCAGTCAGATATCTTTGTCATGGATCTTTCCCTAGATTTCTGCCTTGCCTCACATCTTCTCACCAAATCTTTTCCTTCACCCTTTCCTTTGCCTTGGCATTCTCACAGTCTACTGATACAGCACCATCACTGACCCACAGCCAAGCCATAAAGTTTTGCAAGCCTCAAATACCACTTAAATACAGGTGGTGTTCCTCAGAAACCACCCCTAGGGCTGCTCTGCACGGAAGCTGCCAACAGCTGAGCTGATCCAGTCAGAGCAGAAGCTGCTGGTCTAGACTTTCAAATAACCTTTGTAAAATTTCATTATTGTTTAGATAAGGAAAGAACAAGGATTACTTGTATTCACCTGCTAAACCTGCTAAAAATTCAGATGACTGTGGCCAAAAACAGAACAGCAAGAACATGGTAGCCAGTAAGCTCAACAGTCCTGTGGCAGCCAGTGGGTGGACACAATAAAGAGGTGGTTACATATAGAGTATATAGAGTATCCTAGGACAAATAGAGTATCCTAGGACATCCAAAGAGTGGATCCAGGAGACAAAGCTCACATGTACTAGCACAGACTCAGAAGAGGTTGATAGCGAACACCGAGAGTATCAGCAATTCCTACTTCCTCAGACTTTCCTGCTACCTCAGACTTAGCCTTCCTGACTGCTTCATATCTTATCCTAAACACTTCCACACCAGATAATGTACCCAAGGCTCAGCAGCTGCAAAGGAACAACTCCTACCAGAGCAGGCACTGTCAGCAGGAGACACTGTATGAGCTTTTTGCTACAACCTGATCCAGGACAAGAACTCTGGTAGTGCCCATCCTCCAGACTCCCTGTGTGTGGAAATACAGTCTGTGTCCAGTTTTGTTCAAGATATGATTTTTATTTTTTGCCTTTACTTTTCAATTACTTTCTACTTTTTTACCAGCCGAGACTGTTCTTTGGGGCGGGATGATATCAAAGATGTCCAGGGTTGAAATTCTAAATATTCCAGAGTCTGGGGCAAAGAGCTGCAGAGCTGAAATGGATGAGATGGCACAGCTGGGATTCCAAAACCACTAGGGCCTGTCTCCAAGAGCAGGATACAAAGAGCTTCATGGGGAAACAAGAACTGGGAACAGGAAAGTCAGAGGAAAGATGATTTACTGCTCATGTCTGACATATGCGTGATTTCAAGTTACAGCAAACAGCTGTCAGCCACTCAACAGAAAGCAATCAGTCAGGTTGTCCCTGACAACGTGACCCTCACAAATTTCACAGGAAATGATCAAGCTGCAGCTGGTGGAGGGACTGGCTGTAGTTCCACTTGTTACACTCCTACCCTGCCACCATCTGCTTCTTTGGCTCTCTGAGTTTTTGTGAAGGACACAGCCTGCAGACAGGAGCCTGGTTTGGAAGGGCAGCTCAGAAGCCCTTCAGCAGCCTTTCAGACATGCTGCACAGCCATTTGGGAACCCCGCCCTGAGGAGGTAAAGCCAGAGGCCCAGCAACAGCTAAGTTGCTGCTAAGTGCAAGGGGTAAGCAGGCTCATTCAAGATGAGGGTTATTCAGCAACTCCAAATGGGCTCAGCAGCAGTTTGCACATGGCATGGCTGCACAGCATCAGAGATATAAAAGATGTGAGTGCTGTACGTCCTGCTAGAACAGCCAGCCCCAGCTGACAGCAGCAAAGGATCTGTGAAATGAACCACGCTAGCTCCTCTCACCATTCCTGATGGGGGAAAATTGTGCTGGGTCAGGAGACAGGGAATAAAGAGATCACCCCTATGAGGTTGCCCTTACAGGCAGCATAGCCTTCCAACACATTCTCCATGTCCACAGAGAGTGCAGGCTGAGAACTTTATAGATTGCAGGTGTCACCTCCTAATTTACATAGGTGCCTGTCACCTTTCTAAGCCCAAGCTGATGGATAATGCATCAGAAAAAAGTTAGGTTTCTACATTTCATATAACAAAGGCAACCTTATTCTTGATGCTGAGTTGCTCCAGTGATAACTATTTTCTATCCCTGATAAGAGCTGCTTCTCACAAATCCTGTGGAAGAAGGGGAGGGATTCGATAACTTCCATTGGTACCAATTTTTTACTCAGTGGTGCCAGCTGTGACTTCATTAACTCAGCTTCCAGAGGTCACTTGATGCTCTGTGCTGTCCCAGAGGAAAATGAAAGCTGCATGTGGTCCATGGATGCTTCATACAATGGGATTACCTGCCCACTGCTACTGCAGCTGTTCAAGGGCAACCTGAGCACTGCTCTGCCCTTGCAGGCAGCAATGCTAACAATGGTCCAGTGCCTTGCCACAGGGAAATTTTCTGTACCACATAGCTGATGCTGGAAAACGAAAACTACTCTTCAACAACAGCCCACTGTGGAAAATGCCTCCAGAAGCACCAATTTGCTTCTGAACTAGCAATCTCTGTGGTGCAGGACCTGCAAGACACAGCCTGAATGCCCATCCAGGCTGGCAACAGAAGGTGTATTTCTACCCCGAATACAAGGTAGAAAACAAACATGCAAACAAAAATATCACCACTGTGTGATCTTGCTAATTTGAAATGATCACACACACCTGCTCCTGGATTAGCTGAAATCTGTTCTTTCAGGTAATTCAATATTAGTGATCGTAGAACTGTGTACTAAATTAAGCAGAAATTAAACACATTCTTTATTAGTGTGGGTAGTCTCTTCAGATCAATAAAAATACCTGCAAATGGCCACAAATCTTTAAAAGAGGAAGATTCCTGGAATCACTTGTTGTCAGCTCAACCTTCTCACTGCCTACCTGAACTGTGAAGAACCCATCAGTCCAGCTGCTTTTCTTGGCTCTGTAAGATGATATTCATGAGCACCACAACAACCCTTTATTTGAGCAGTCATTTCTACAGAAAGGCAATTGGGATATTCTGTAGAGTACACACTGTAGGCCATTTTCAGTCTCCATCAGGATACTCAGGATGCTGTCCCACCAGCACAACCTAGTTCAATGCAGATGGTTCTCAAATTGCCTTCCAGTGTTGGACATGCTTTGACTCACTGAATAGCAATTTTTCCACTCACAGCCATGGAACAAGTGGGAACAGAATAGGAAAGATTTCTATGCATAAAAACACATAATGGCTAGTGAATAAAATATTTAAAATCAGCAAAGAGGCAGAAGAAGCAGCTTTTACTAACTTTCAGAATTAGAGGGTCTCAAGCTGAGTGTTTTATCTATGTGCTGTATTATTATGAGTTGTTCACAGAAACTGGAAGTAACAAGATGAAATAAAAAATGCTGAATTGAGGATTTATGGCCAGAAAGTATCAGTGTAATAAAATGCAAGTGGCTGGGCTTTATGCAGACCACTGCCTACAGGAAAGATGCCAGCTTTCCCAGCTTTATATCATCTATATCATGCCTAGTTAGTATGTGAATTGTTAGTCTGAACAACAGGTCAAATACATGTTGAGTCAATATACAAAGTTTACCAGGATCTGTGCACTATTCCCCAAAGTATTTTTAATATTTTCCAAAATCCTAGTCACAAAATTAGTCAAGATTGTAAATTATTGAGTGATACATTTCAAATAATCATAATGGAACTACCTTTAAAAGCTAAGATTTTGTTTGTTTGTTTGTTTGAATTTATCTTTAGTGTCACAAAACTTAATTTTCCCAGGCTCCAAACTGGAAATGAGAGCAGGAACTGATAAATATCCACATATAAGGTGCATTAACTTGTTGTCTCATACTTGAAAGCAAAATTTATTTTCTATTATATTTTTCTTTGAACAAAAAAAAGCAACCCATCTTTAGCACATGAAGGGCATATTTAGAATAAAATTTATAAATATTCTACTTATAGGTCAACATGACTTTCTTTAAAATAGTAGGTTGCAATAAGAAAGGAAATTATAAAAAAATAACATTAAAGAATATACTGCTTTAATTTTCTCTAGCAACTCTGAGAGAAGAATGACTGCATTACTTGTATCTCATTTTTAAAAATCCACTCTTTACTCCTTGCTTAAAAATTGCTACATTATTGTAAAGCTGTGTTGGCAATATGCAATTTACTTAATGATAATGTCTTGAGATAAAATTATGAGAAAAGCAGTACAAGTAGTGACTGTGTAAGTGCTGGAATTTCTAAAGAAAAGACATTTTACCATGTCTACTGTGATTCCCAAACTCTGGCTCACACAAAACAGTCAGATGTCTAAATGCTTCAGCTTTACATGTGTCCGTGCTCTATCTTTCCTTGTTCTTTTATAAAGAACTTAAATCCTTGCAAATCTACTTTTGAACAAAGCAATCTTTTCCCTGCTTTTTCTTTAATTGAATGAGCCCAGTATTCCTTGAGATGTCCCTCAAATTATTTCTCTGGTTATGCCATTTATGCTTTACTGACTGATTTTAGTACCCTATTAATGCCCTTCTTTTGTATTCAAACATACTGCAGAAAGAGCTCAGCAGCAATGAGATTAAGGAATATAAAAAATGTAGAGAGAAGTTGGTTGCCTGTTTTCATTGTCCATGACAAAGTTTGATTTACTGCCCAGAGTCACTGTTCCCTGCAGTTTGTGCCTCTTCATGCCCCCAGACTCACTCCAAACAGGGATCAGCAGCAGCAGCTACCTGCACAGGTTTGTAGAGGGATTGGTGGGGACCCTACAAGGCTCATTAAGTCAGTAATTAACAGTGCCCAACCAAATATCATTGGGCATTGCTCTGAGTCTACTGACAAATTGCTCGACTCATCCCTGGCCCAGGCCACTTATCACTCAAAAAATATTCCAGAGCTGATCTGAAAGTTAAAATGGTGTTGTGGTTTAACTCCAGCTGGCAACTAAGTACCAGGCAGCTGCTCACTCACTGCCCTCTTCCCAATGGGATAGGGAGGAGATCTGGAAAAAGGTAAAAACCCAGGGGTTGAGATAAGAACAGTTTAATAATTGAATAGTAGCAGTAGCAGTAGCAGCAGCAGCAGCAGTAGGAGTAGTAGTAGTTCAGCTCATGGAGATTTCAGATTTCACCTGAACTACTACTACAACTACTCTAATAATAATAATAATAATGGTAGTAATGAAAGAGAGAGAAAGAAAGAGGAATAAAACCCAAGAGAAAACAAGTGTTGTCCAATAGAGTTGGTCACCACCCACTGATCGGTGCCCAGCCCACCCCCAAGATATGATCAGCCCCCTCCTGCCAACTTCTCCAGTATATAATAATATATATAATATATTTAAATATTGGGTATGACAGGTATGGAACATCCCTTTGGCCAGTTGAGATCAGCTCCCTCCTGGCTTCTTGTGCACCTGCTCACTGGCAGAGCATGGAAAACTGAAAAGGCTTTGACTTAGGGAAAGCATAAACAACTAAACTGCAGTGTGTTACCAACATTATTCTCCTACTAAATCCAAAACACTGCACTGCACCAGCTAATAAGAAGAAAACAAGCTCTATTCCAGCAGAAACCAGGACACATGGTCCAGTGTGGGGTTGTCCCCACACTCTGGATGCCAAGAGCATGGACTCCTACATTGCCAGCTGGCTTCACACTGGAGCAGTGCCTTGCAGCCATGCTTAAATCAGCAGCAGAGACATTGTCTGGGAGTCACATCTTCCCAAAGCGGGAAATCGACTGCTGGGCATGAACGCTGGCTGGCCAATGTGACTCACAGTCCTTCCTACAAGGACTTCCCCTTCAGTGACAGGCTTGAAGTTTCATTCTTGCCCCATTTCTACCATTTCACACCATCCCCAACTCTCTTGATCTATGCACAAAGACATTTAAAACGTGATGAACAGCTGACCTACAGATGTAGTGAGACTGGAATCAGCTTTTTTTTCCTTTTGATGAATATATAATGAGAGAGAGAGAGCTCCTTTCCTGCTTATGCTTTCTAAAGTAGATTTTGTATATATTCTTCTTAAGAGTGGGGATAATGATATAAATATCATATAAACCTATGACATTTTAAATGATACTAACAACCTGTCTTTTTAAAAAATTTTTTATAAAGCACAGTGTATTTATTCTACTCTAACCCTTCTTCATATTAGTTCTTTTAGGGCAGACCTGATGAGTTTGTTCTATGTTTCCTCAATTTACTATTGCACAGGAGTCTATTAAGGGTAATTAAGACCCTCTTTTATTTTTCCAGATTATTCACATTATAGGTAGGATTGTATTTTACTAAACTGCTGGAATCTATTATGCATTATGAAACTAAATTTTATTTTCACCAATACTTTGTTAGGCGAAGGCAAATATCAGACTCAGCAGAATACTTAATAATGAAATGAAGATATAAAGAGGAAAGGAGGGAGAGCAAGACAGATGTGAGATTCGTGCACCACTTCTCCAAGAAACTTACAAGATCAAGGTGCTAGTCCTATAGAGGAAAATGGAAACATGACGTACTAACAGTGCACTTCCAAACAGAAATAGCTCATTTTATATAAACTTTTGGAATCCAAATTTCCCACCAAAAGAAATCCCCAAACCCAAGCCAATGTATATTTAGTCCGATCTTTCCTTTTTGTATAAGCTTTTCATTGGGAAAAGGTTGTTGTTTGTTCATTTTATTGTTGTTTTTTGTTATTGTTATTATGAAACACATTTACCTAAATTGGAGAAGGAGAGAAAACATTTACCAACTTTCTATTAATAGATCTTGAGGAATTCCTTATTGTCTCACCCTACAATACTTTTAGAGGCTGGTCTAATACTAAGTATTTACACAATATTATTTTAATCATTGATGACACAATTCAAAGAAGACCAGAAACTATTGCCCACTACTTTTCAGAGCTCCACAGATGCCCAGGGACATCTGGGACTGATCGAGAAATGTGACAGATTGTTGTCTCACTGTTTCTATGGACTGAGAGGATCAAGGCAGTGACCTGTGTGCCGGAGCCAGTGCACGGGAGGGGACTGCAGCACACACCAACCGGAGTGAAGTGCTTGTGCCAGCTGCACAGCACCAGGAGTGCCAGCACAGAGATCTCTAAGTCCCATCGACATTTATCAGGTTCTCCCCCTAAACCCAACATGGTGTGAGCTGCACTGAGGTATTCTCAGCAGTTTGGGTGTCCTGTTAGAAGTCCTCACCAGCTCCCGAGTCCGCTCCAACCCACAGTTAGGCTGTACTGGTGAACTATGGGAAAGTGTACAGAGGTGCCTTTGAGTGTCTCGCATCTTGTAACACTTTTACTGTTTCTGAAACTTGATCCACTATCTAAATACTTTTATATGGAAAGCTTGAACGCTTTTCATTTGAAATTCTGCCTTAGAAACCTCCATGACCTGAACTCGCCCACGTGGTCTGGCAGGACACACATGACACCTGACTCTGGCTCTCGCAAAGCTTTTCACCTGCATCCTCTGCCTGTTATGTCCTGCGTTCATATTTCCTGTTTTGCTGACCTGTGAGATTTTTATTTCACTTTTCACCAGGCTAGTAAATCATTCTTGAAAGAAAAGAAACATTGAAAGATAAGCTTAATTGCTCTTTGTTTCTCTCAACCAAGCCTCCAATGGACTTTAGAAGATTCTTACAGTGGATTTTTGGGGTTTAAGATGGCTTTTTGGCTGTTGGTGGGAAAAGAGAGCCCTTTTCTTTGCCTCTCAGACTAACAGGGTTATATTTACTGTAACTTTTAGAGGTGGCTCGCTCCCTCTGAGGCCGCTCGGCGGGGCTGACCCCCGGCACAACCTGCAGCCGGGCCGGGCCGGGCCGCGTTCCGCCGCTCTCCCCGCTGTCCACCCCATGCAAATGTTCCCGGCAGCAGGAAGTACCCGGGCTGCGAACCTCCCGCGGCCGCGCCCCGCCCGCGCAGCCACAGCCACAGCCACAGCCACAGCCACAGCCGCGCTCCGGCCCCGCCGCTCCGCACCCCCGGAGCTCCCGGCTAAGTAAGTGCGCCTTCCCGGGAGCGGCGGTGCCCGCTCCTCCCGCGGGGCCGCCCGGTCCCGCCGCTCCGCGCCCCCGCCCCGCCCGGCCCCGGGCTCGCCCTCGCCTCTGCCCCGCGAGGAGGAGCCGCTGCCGCCCGAGCTGCCCGGTAGGACTGCGTGGGGTCTCCAGGGGAATAGCCGCGTTGGGGATAAAATGGTCATTCTCAAAAGCGTGATTTGTCTCGTATCCCTTTGCCGGGTTTCTGCTGGGATCCGGAGGGCTCGGGTGCCTTCTGGCTGTTTCGTGCCGGGGAGCGTGTGAAATTAGCTGGTTTAAGTCCGCAGTCGGCGTTTCGAGCCAAAACGATAGCCTTGACTGAGGTGAGGTGATGTGATCCCTGGGTATCCCTTCTTACACTGCTTTTTTCTAGGAGCGTGTTTTCTGGTGCGTTCTGCTTGTTAAAGCTTCTTCCTCTTAAGTGTATGTTCAAGCGTGCTTGGAATTAAAAGAAAGATGAGGAAACGGTGTTGTGATGTTTGGTGCACGGTGTTTCTTGCAGACTGCTACTATAGGTACTGCATTCCTGAGGAACGGTCTTTAAGGGTTTTCTCCTTACAATTTTAGTTTAGGAGCTGATGCTGTACCTTCAGTAAAGCATTTAAGAGTTTCTGTTGAAATTGCGTCTTTCAAGGGTTGGCAGTGAATGGGTTGGCACAAACTCATCCTGCTGCCTTGCTCCCCTCTGTTGGCACTACAGGCCAAAGGGATTAACACTTAAAGCTTGTTTAGCCAGGTTATATTCCCACTGATAAACACAGGGAGCACAAAGCTGGTGCTCCAGCTTGGTCAATATCCCATCTCCTGCCTTTTGTTTCCACCTTTGAAGAAAGAGAAACACTCTGGCCAATCTTAATGTATTTTAGGACATTGTACTACAAATTGAAAATTAAAACTTTTAAGCTTGGTCCCATCAAGTACTTCTATGACTTTTTCAATTTAGGAATAGTAATGTTAATTGATAATATCTGTGAAGTATGAGTGCCACTTAGATAAGTCTGCACTCAACACAGTATCACTATAGAGTTAAAACAAAAAGCAGAAGATCTGTGTTGAGAAATTGCAAAGCTATGTTGGGAAAACGTAGCTCAGTTTTACCAAAAGGAGAGTCAATTTGTGTTTGTGTGGATTGTTTCCAACCCAACACTGAGGACAGAATAGGTGTTATCTTTTTAATACGTACTATCAACAGCACTGAAAGTATGGATGAGAAAAAAAATCAAATAGTTTTCTCTGAAAAAGTAGCAACAGGCTGGAAATCAGTTAGATACTGTTAATAGGATGTTATGAAACCTTGGAGAAGGATTGAAATTAATGAACTGTGAGATGAAAAGATGTCTCATTTTATGGATGTCTTCTGAGATTTAAACCTTTTTTTCTTTCTCTGTTTCAACTTTGTGAGCTAGAGACTAGTTAGGAAAGAATTCTTTACTTAATAACGTAAAAATCTCTTAATTGTGTGCTGTTGACATAGATTTTTTTAAACCATGATGACATAGAACGATCATCTTTGTACAGTAGCTGGCTGACTTCAAGTTATTCTGCTTTTCTCTATTTTTTAGTAAATAAGAGGTTTTTCCTCTTATGCAGAAGACCTGGTAAGGTTTAGGCCTTCCTTTTTAAGCCCCTTGACCAGTGGAGTTGTGCAATGACTCTCTCTGACAAAGCAGTCAGTTGTGAAACTTTACAACACAAAGTTAAACCCTGCTGCCTTTGGGTTGTTTAATACTATGGGGTTTAATGTTACCCTTTTCAAGGGAGTTTCCATAAATGTGGAACAATTCCTTGCAGGTATTTATGAACAGATAACTATTTATGAATGAACAGATAACTATTTATGAATTTATTAAGTAACTATTCCACAGTACTTTCCACCCCATCAGTTTATCTATGTAATTGTAGTGACCTCTCTTCCTATGGCCTTTTTGACTCCTGTGAGCTAAATGGCATCACGGAGCAGCAAGTGTTGAGGGGAGCAATTCCTGTGACAGGCAATGAAAACAAGTCCAAGGTCTCCAGGCTCAGCTTGGTTCTGTTCTTCAGTGGGGTGTCTCACCAAACCAGAGATGCTACACCTGACCAACCCTTCTTGTGGGGCACATCAGGGAGCAACACTGACTTCTCTGTAGTTAGTTGGGAAGGTTTGAGTGCTGCTGTATTAAATCTCATTTGTTATTCCACTGCTGTCACAAAAAAGGAGATGTTTGCCTACCTCTACTCTGCATGTTATTTTGAATCTTTATAGGAATCTTTGAGATTTCAGGATGAACACATATTGATCAGGAGACAATTTTTGTTTTTGTCAAAGGGCTAGGTGATCTGGGAAGGGGATGAGATCTTTCCTCCTTTCCATATGTGCATATCCTGAGTAACTGAGTGACATTTTTTTCTTCTGTCCAAGGAGTTGTAAAGCCATTTTTGCTCTAAGGGTTCAGGGAGCCCTTTTCAAACCGAATGAACATGGAAGACAAGTACATGGGGACTAACTAACTAACTAACTAACTATAATTAATTAATGGGGTGGGCATTAGGTATAACCTAGGATTCCTAGCAATCTGCTGTGGTAGCTTGGCTGTACACAGAGGTGGATGTCTGCTGCCACAGAGATCTCAGAAGGATATGAGCCATCATGTGCTAATGGGAAGTTTGGGAGGAGAATCCATGGGCTGGGGATCCTGAGGGTTGTGTGAGCTTTATATGCAGGGAATGATACTTCCTTTTGAAGCTATGGAGCTGAGTAAATAATTACACCAAACCATGTGACTCTGTTAAGCAGCATTTGTTATAATATTGCCTCTGTAGGATTTTCATCTCTAAGCAAAAAGGCTTCATTCTATAGAAAAACCAGTTGCCCAACTGAGAATTAGGATTTTTTGTCCTGTTGCTCCTATTCCTACTTCCTACTTCTCCCATTCATTTCTCTCCCCTCTAATGAGAGTGTAGGAATGCTAGAGATGGTGTAATAAGAAAGGCTTCCAGACTTGCTAAGCCTTACCACAGGAAACTGTAGATAAAAATGTAAAATTGCATTTGTATGAAAACAATCTTTAATGACGCATGCAGGGTGAAGGAGTCTGCCACCCTGTAAACAGTAGTGGTGCCTTCTCCAAGAAATCAGCCTGTACTAATAAAAGACAAATGCAGTGTAACTGTCCTCAGTGTGACTGTTCCTAGTTTAAACTTCATTGTCCTTCAGGGAAGGATAGAAAGGTCTGTGTTTTCATATTTATTTTTGCCTGATGCAGATACATTTCCTGTTGACCTTGTCATTAAATGCTGTAATTTCCGAGACTGAATTATTCACATTTGAGTTGAGCATCTTTCCTGAAAAATGTGGCTTCATGGAACAAAACGTGAAGGCAGAATTCATCATGTGCTGGAAGCATTTCCTCCAAATATTTATGGGATATTTGTATTTGGTTTGTGCCCTAAAGAACTATTCGTAGAGGTAAATAGATCGGTTACTTTTGTCAGGCAAGTGTCAGAAGAGAAATGGTATTTTGACAGTAATACTTTGCTGGAGAGAAAAGAAAGGAGGAAAGGTGGAGGGAATAATGGGTAGATCTCATTTCTCTTGTGGGTTAAAAGGGTGAACTAGTTCTGTCCAGGCCAGCCTTTGGTCTCCCTTAGGTCAGCTTTGCCTATCTTTTTCAAACTGCTGGCATCTTAAGTATCTACAATTGGTTCCTGTGTTTGTGCAGCACACTTGTCTTACATCTTCAGTTCAAAGGACTCCAATGATAAACAGTCTGAACAAAGTGTCCTTCTTCCTCTATGGTCCCTGCTGCATGTGGCAGAAGGCTTCTTTTTCCTGTGGTTGTCATATTGCAGAATTTCTTACTTTAATTTGCAAAGGCCAGCTGTGATAGGAAATAGTGCAATCTTAAACTGGAACACGTGATAGTTCACCAAAAGTGTTGAAGTATGGGATGCAGCTACTCTTCTGCAATGGCACTTTTTGCAGTTTTCTCTATTTTAGAGGGTTGCTCTAAGTATGGAAATGATAAAATTTTAAAGGGAAAGGACTCCCTCTGGGATGTGCGTTTAACTTCTCCTTTGTTGGTTTAAAAAAAGCAGTTTCAGGAAGTTCGTCAAAAAAAGCATAATCTGCTAAGTGGGCTTTCTGATGTGGTATCTACAATCTATTGCTTTTTTTCATGTTTCCTTCATTATTTTGTACAGATAGGTGTATACAAACCTGTTTAATTTTTTTTTTTATGAAATCTTATTTGGGTTTTACCTTAGGTTTAAACTGAAGCAATATGGTATTGCAGGAATTAGTACAGAAGTATATTTGGCTGCTAAGGTTTTCTCTTTCCATGTATGACTGTCCTAGGGGCTTAGAACAAAATTAATACCAAAAGTTAAAGACCATGTTTGAGTGAATTGCTGTGTAGTGGTAACACATTTACAAATAAGTAGGTCTGACCTGTGACTAAGTTCTACTTTATTCAGACAAAAAGAATATTTCCTGGTAGTATCAACTGAGTAGGGAAAGATCTGAACAGTAGCACATCTATTGTGTATATTGAAATTGCCTGCTAGAGTGTCCCTTACCAGAATAATGAAGTTTGTATTCATTAGATCCAGTGGACAGAAAATTGTTTTCTCCAGGGCAGTCCCAGCCTTACCATGTGTTTTGATGGATCTTTAAAACCCTTCAGTAAGTACTAAATGCCCTGGGGAGCTGTAATTCAGGTGTGAGTGAAAGGGGACTGGAGAACCAGGGTTAAGTGACCGCCAGAGCTGGTGTCAGTGTCACTGAGGAAGTGAAAGTTTTTGGTAAACAAACAGGAAGGGGATGGGCAGGAGAAAGAGGAAAACCTATATTGGATGTTCTGTGTTCAACTTGTTCAAAATACATTGCAAGCATCATTTGAATGTGCCATTGTGGTGTAGCAGAATGTGCAAATGGGATTCAAAGTACATTTTTGTAACCTGAGGCTTCCATTGCAAAAGATATGCTGAACTGTGCGAAGGCTGGAGGGAAACCAGCCCGTGAGGGGTGTTGGAAAACCTGCCTTTTTAGCAGCTCTTCTGCTCGATTGCTGGTGTGGCAATTTGTCCTCCTTTCTCTGTCCAGTTATACCTGCACTGGCTTCAGGAGAGGTTGCAGCAGCTGTCATGGCACCAGTGGAGAAGCACCAAGTCATACTGAGGTGAATTCTAAGCCCATTTCTCTTGGGATGTAGATGGCAGGCAGTGGACAGCAGTGCTCCCCCTTTGCCTGACAGGAGAGCTTGCCTCTTCTCAAAATCTCCTGTAAATTTCCTTGGGAGCAGTTCCCCTCCCTCTGCCATAATGCTTACCAGCGTTTCCAAAAAAGTCCTTGACCCACACTGCTTCAAATGTCTTCATTAGTAATGATGTGCTGTTTGTTTGAGGCTTTTGCTCCCCAATTTCCTGGAAAAATCCATGTTTCAGTCTTTACCCTGCTGTAGGAGTACTCCCTACCACAATTTCCTTTTATTCTCCTCCCATCTTTTTTTTTTTTTGCCAACATCATTCTGCTGTTTCTTTCTCTCCAGTCTTCAGGACTGTCAGTGTTATAAACAGTTTATATTTCATCTCTTGATTTAGACATCTGCAGCAAATTTTCTTTTCCCTTTCTGGAAAAGTAAGCCTTATCAACTTTCATAATCCAATAATTATTTGTAAACTACTTATCAGGGAATAGTCATCCAGAAATACATACCCCTAGCCTCTGAAAGAGATATGAGTCCAGTGGAGTACCAACCTGGAAGGACTGGGATGGCCTTCAAAGTATTTTAAGGCTGTGCCTTGTCTAAGGGCAATTTTGTACTTCTGTAGGTGATCAGCAAGGACTCTTCTGTGTAGAGTACATTTTGTGTGTAATGTACATTTATATGTACATTTTATGTAAGTGATCTTTAGAGACAGCTAACTGCTGTTTGACACATCTGATTTAAAATTGTCACCTCAAACTGACTTAAAACGGGTTTCTGTCTTGAAAATGGTCAGTGTGGATTGTCCCCTGCCACCTTGTCTGCCCTTCTTGTGATGCTGCTTTGACCTTCTCTGGTCAAGTTTCTTTTCTGTTGCATGCAGGTTTTTGTGTGCTGTGTAGTTGTGCATGGAGAAAGTTTTTGAGCCAGCATTGACCCTCCTTGTAAACACTTCTGGTTCAGGGAAGCAGAGCATGGATTCATCAGCATGTGTACTGGCCTGCAGAGAAGAAATCAAGTCTTGCTGTTGTGTGGATGTGGTGCTGAGACAACAGCTCTTGCTCCAGGATTGATGTTCTGTGCTCATTGGTGTTGGTGTGCGCCATGCACTGACCCCACAGAAAGTGAAACTGAAGAAATTTAGCTTTGAGAAGGCAGTGCAAGTTCAGAAGAACCTAGTTCAATGGAGCTGGCACCAGCAGAAAAGAGTTTTGGTAGAGTGAGCAAGTGGGAGAAGGGTGCTTCAGGTAAAATACTTCTGCTCTTAATGGAGCATTTAAACAAGGCTACAAGTGTCAAAAATGCATCTGAGTAGCTTATTCAAATTATATGTGTTGGACTAGGTTTGGATGAGTGAAAGGTCCTTTTCTCTACTCCTGCAATAAAAGCAGGTGGCTTGTGTGGTATGACACAGAAAAGTAATTTCTCGTGTTTCTCCAAGCAGAATACATATATTTGTTACATGTTCTGTATCTTGTCATACTGATTGAGAGTTTATGCTTTCCTAGGGACTATAATTGTCTCCAGTTAGTTATTATCCTTTGTGTTCTTATTTGATTGGTTTTTTTCTCTTTTTGTCTTTTTGCTTCTGCAGTCTTCCTGCTTAATTTTTTTCTCAGTATCAACCCCAATTCTGATTTCTTAAGGATTTTGGCCTCCTCTCCTACAGCTTTTCTCATATGGTTTGTGTTGTCCTGAGGACTTCCCATGTGTGGCCAAACAATGAAGAAGTCTTACCAGTTGTTAAAGCATTTTCTTTGCACAACACTTAATACTGTGGAATTAAAATGCAAGCTGTGGACTTGTTACTGTTCTCCTGAAACAAATTTGGATAACCGTAGTGAACAGTGATTTGGTTTTAGTTCTTGCTTTGAAAGTTAGCTGCATGGGCTGGGAGGGCTGAAGTCACATTCAAACTCTGGGGCTTGTGCACAATCTAAGGCAGTTTTTCAAAGCATAGCATAATCACATGTCCTGCCTGTGAGCTGTGTACTTTTGAATTATGTGGAGTTACAAAGGTTATAAGCCTTGATGAGCAGCCAATAATAGTGCTATGAAATTCTTGCAATCAGCAGTGTGAATGTGAAAATAATCATTGTCATGGTTCTTCAGTTGACAGTGAGTCTAAATCTGCTAGAACTGTTGTGAGTGCTGGCCTATTTTTTAAGGTCTGTGCTGCCCTTTGTGCAGAAAGTCCTGATGTGAGTCTCCTGAAGTCTGTCGAGCTCCTGCAAGCTGTGTGCTGTCACTTGCTGATCAGAGCCTGGTTCAGTGAAACTTGCTATGGCTGTAACTGCTAGGTCTTCATCCGCTATCAACTGACCATTAAGCAGGACTTGAAACAAATGAAAATACTAAATGCTGCATAAGCCAGAAGTGGCATTTTGTGAACACAAAAGTGTTGGCTGTTTTTAGAGTTTTAGAGAAAACAAGAAATTTCAAGGCAAAGTTAAAATAGTAGCAGAGATCAAATTATTAGTTTTTGAAAATGAAATAAATTAGCATATTGAGCAAATTCAACATGCATCTTTAAATTGTTCCCGTCAGATCTTCTGTTTAGTACAGAATCATTTCTCTCAAATAGAAAAGAACTCTAATCAAGTTAATATACTTGCATAGCTGCTGTCCTGGTAATATGGGAAACTTCATTCTTGCCCTTGAGAAAGATCATCTGCAAAGACATACCTGTGTTTAAAATTGGAGCACTCCAGTTCTTCCTTAGAACCTTTGAGGCAGGAACAGTCAAGTGAACTGTCATACCAGGTATTTGCAATCTTTTCTTCAGAGACCTTTCCAAATTCTCACTCTCATGCCTTTATGAAAATAGAAAGCACATAAAATATTTCTAATTTTGGTTAACTTTAGAGAAACTTCTTATTCTTGCTCATGTGTGTAATAAATGTGTAAAATATGCTTAGAAACTTGGGTGTGAATTCTTATTGATTCAATGACATATGTCCTTCAGTGAGGTATTTCCTTTTACACTCTTACTGCCACCCCAGCTTGAGCATGGAGTTTCACAAGACTTCAGTTGGAGCGTGCTTCCCTCTTTACATGACAAGCTTTCAGACTCAAATTGGTGAAATTTTGCAGCCCCTCAGGATATGTTTGGTAGACTTAAGAGAGGTCTACTTGTATCTATTAAAAAAAACTCCTCTGATTTCAAGGACTTAATCTAAAAACCTCCCAAAATTGCTAATTATAGAGCTCCTTTAATTCTACTTATGTTTGGAGCAAACTGTTGGTTCAGAACCTTTGGTGCTGTAGCACCTGTGACATGTTGTAACAGTTACTTTAAACAGTTAACTAAGTTGGGCCAGAAACCAACTGGTACATTCCTGGTTTAGATTCATGCCCTTGTAGGAATATAATAACACAGAGTTTAAAGTCAAGTAAAAGAATTGAGTTATAAATAGGCTTCTGTGAAATGCCAGAACCTGGAGGGTGTTCTTACACCCTTGAAGTTCAGGGAGATTCTGCTGCTTAACATCAGTGAGAACAAGACAAGGTGGTTTCTCCTGTGGATATTTTAGCAGTTGCTAAAGTGCTGAATGCTGGTCTGCTATCCCTGCAAAGATTAAACAGCAAAAAATTTCATTTCTGCCACGTAATTTAGTGGCACCAGATTTTTTTAGTGGCACACTGATTTTTATTTTTTTTTTTGAGAACTCTTGCAGTTTCCTCTTGCAACTTGAGCAAACTTGTCCAATGTTTGCAAACCTTCAGGAGGAACTGTGCTTTGAGTGTTTGCTCACATCAGCATGAATGATTTAACCCCAAATTTTTTTCTGAGCATAGAATTGATTCTTGAATCCATATTGCATACCCCAGTACACTGTCCTCTGTTTCAGGAGTGTTCTGTGTTTATCTAGTGCTGTACAGCTAATGAAACACAATATAATCTGCAGGAAGAGTAACTTTTTTTTTTAATTTAAATGTATGCTGGTGTTTGAAGTTAGTGAAAAAAAATCTGCTTCTCTTTTGTGAAATTCAGTGCTTTAGACATGCTCAAGACATAAAATGATGCTATTATAAGAAGAATGCTATGTTTTAGTTGCAAGCTTAGTCATGAGTACATATTAGCATTCAAACATGGAGGTGACAGCAGATAAAGAAGCCTTCTGACCAATGAAGCAGGATGGCAAATTCAGCATGGGGCAAAGTAATATGAGTTGCATAATGGCAAGGCTGTTACAGTTAGGATCCATTGACACAGAAGTCATTCTGCCCTGATTTAGCCATAACTGCCATAATCCATGTTTAAGTGAATTGTAGAACGCATGAAACCACGTAAGGTTTATAAAAATTGATTTATACCCTGGGGATATAGTTAACCAAATCTGAAAGAACAAAAACTAATATGCACTTTTGTTCTGCTCCCCATTTCTCTTTTATGAAACACACTGAAAACAGAAGATAAACCCAAAGGAGAAGTGGCATACTTTCTATGAGACCACCCTCAAAACCTTCATCGGGGCTTGCTGGCTGTGAACTTGCTGTCCTCCAGCATGTTTATATTGATGTGATGGGGGACTTGGACAGGTTGGATTGATGGCTTGAGGTCAGTTGCATGAGGTTCAACAAGACCAAATGTTGGATGCTGCCCTTGGGTTGCAACAGCCCCACACAGCGCTACAGGCTGGGGCAGAGTGGCTGGAAAGTGGCTTGGCAGAAAAGGACCTGGGGGTGCTGGTCAGCAGCCAGCTGAGCATGAGCCAGCCAGGTGGCCAGGAAGGTCCATGGCATGCTGGGCTGGACCAGCCATGGTGTGGCCAGCAGGAGCAGGGCAGGGATTGACCCCTGCACTCAGCACTGGTGAGGCCACACCTCAAATCCTGTGTTCAGTTTTAGGCCCATCTTTACAAGAAGGACATTGAGGTTCTGGAATGAGTCCAGGGAAGGGCAGTGGAGCTGGTGAAGGGTCTGGAGCACAGAGTCCTGTGAGGAGTGGCTGAGGGAGCTGGGGCTGTTTAGCCTGGAGAAAAGGAGTCTCAGAGGAGACCTTATCACTCTCTGCAATGCCCTGAAAGGGGGCTGTGTGCAGGTAGGCTTTGATCTTTTCTTCCAAGCAGCAAGCAACAGGACAGGAGGAAATTGCTTCAAGTTGTGCCAGGGGAGATTTAGATTGGATATTGGGAAAAAGTTCTTAACTGACAGCGTAGCCAGGTGTTAGAACAGGCTGCCCAGGACAGTGGTAGGATCTCCAGCCCTGAAAACATTCAAAGCACCTCTCTAAATGTGGCAGCTGCGGACATGGTTTGGATGTGATGACCTTAGAGGTCTTTTCCTACCTTAACAAGACCATGATTTTATGTTGTGGTGGTTTCATGATGTTCATGATCTTTGCATTCTATTTACAATACAGCAATGGGTTTGAATTATGGGCACACTTCAAAGCAAGCGATCACATCTGCAAAATAGTCCTTTATTGCCAAGAACATATTAACTACTTGAAGGACACCTTCATAAATAACTATCCTCTCCCCTATGTCATAGTAGCTATTAATAATTTTCTTCAACAAGAGTCTCATCAATCCATTTGTCCAGGCATGTGGAGGTTGAACATTAGGCTGCCTTACTTGAAGGAGACAAGAGTTTCAAGTATCAGCTGCTACGTGCAAATACACCTTCCTTTGCACCTTCTGGAGAGGGCAGAGTAACAAATTCCAGCTGAAGAGCTCATTAGGGTGCAGCCTGGTGCAGATGATTCCCCAAACTCATTATAAGTTAGCTAGCTGCTAACTTTGTCCCTTGTTGTCTTCTGAGGCTCAGAAAACAGGGAGAAGCTCTCGTTTCTCTTCCATGTGTCACGCTGTAAATGCAGGCATGGTGCACTGCACAGTGATGTGCAGATGGTTTGTGTAGCTGTGCCTTTGCTTTCCAATACATCAAAGTGTATATTAAAATCAACACCTGAGAAAAGCCGCTGTGGGCATGAACCAGGCCTTTGGGACTCACAGAGACGCTCTGATCACACATCTCTCAACTACACCTTGTTTTGGGAGGCAAAGTATTTGTCTGTGAAGGAGAACGGCAGGATAAATAGCTGGGTAAAGAAGAATAGTTCCCAGATGTGTAGTCTCCAAAGGAACTGTGTGAAACTTGTCCTATCCTTCCATCATGTCACTTGTTATGAGGATGAAGACCTTGGGGCTACTCTTGGACCTCATTCCACCAACTTTTTTTTTTATGGGTAGTTTCTCATTTTCCTATACCACACTTATTGCTCTAATCATTAGAAAGGAGTGGAGAAGGATCCTTATCCTAGTGGCAGGCATAGAAATACATAGCAGCATATATACATAAAGTGTAGGGCAAAGATAAACTACTGAAAATTTAGCACACTGCCATTGTTGGCCAAAATCATCAATTTAAAGCTGAAAAAAATGGTATGTGAGTCATAGATACACTCAACTTGGAAAGTAGATGTCGACCTTGGGGTTTGCTAGCTGGATTGGCACACTTCCAAATAGTTAGGAAGAATGTTGATCCTTTTCAGTGTAGTGGTTTGGCCAAATTTTCATTTGGAAATGGAGATTTGGTTAAATGAAGCTGCTGTTTGTCATTACTGGGAGTTTTTAGCAATCAAGAAAATGACATTTTTACTTATAGCTTGCATTACACTTTAAAGTCTTTAAAGTATTTTGGGAACCTTTGCTTTAAGTTGGTTAATGTGTTGGCACAGCTTTTCTGTTCCATGTCATATGATCCTTTTGAAGAATTTGATAGAAGTATTTATTCTGTTATGTCAAATTAAGATGTTATTCGACCTTTCCCCCTATCTTCAAAAGATATACTACAGTGGAAAAAAGTTGAGGAAATGGAAGATGTGGTTGCCTGAGGGCTGGCAAAGTGAATTAATTCATTGTTGATATTGATTCAAAATTCTGGAGGATGCAGTTGAGGCAAATGATTGTAATAAAATGAAGCAAGTATTAAAGGTCAGAAAACAGATGTTATTTTAATGTAAGACTTGGTTTAAAATTAGTGCCAAAAATACTGACTAAATGAATATGGAATATTTTCATAATATATAAAGTCTATTATGCAATGTTAGCAAAATTACAATCTTCCGTGGATTAACTTGTGTTTTGGTAATTTTTTTTCTTCAAGTCAATGACCTAGGATCAGTAGTTTGTACAAATTCTGCTTCATTTCAATGTGATGTTTTGTTTCAGGATTTTATTTTCATCCTTCTGAAAGCATTATAACATCATTATACCACCACAATGACATTATTTTCCGTGTTTCTTGCTGATTTTTATTTACTCTAATGTGTTGTTTTTTTGTTTTTTAACAGCTGCCAAAATTCCTTCATGAAACTAAGACTTTAACTAATCTAGACAAAACTGCAGTGAATTTACAGAAAAACGGAAGGTTTTTTTTTTTTTCTTGGCCAAAGCTTCCCACCGCTGTTAGAGCTACTTTTCATGTCATCAGCTATGATGATATTTATTTTATGTGTCACTTATGAGCTCCAGCAAAGACTGTGTATTTTAGCCAAGCGCTGAATGAAGTTACCCTCTCCCTGTACACTTAAAGGCAAGACAGGCAAATGCTGGAAAGTGCCTTGTGAATATAGAAAAGTGTTTACTTTGATAGAATTATTTTTACCAAAGCACTCCTTCCTATTGGAAGTTTGGGATGTGATAACTTAAGTCACTTATTTGCCATTTAGTGCAGCAATGTGTTCGTTCATGTTGGTTAATGCATCACTAAAAGTCTCATCTAGTAAGAAAAAAAATTAATGGGAAGTATAGGGAAAAAAAGATTGATACGATATATTATATATTATATTATATTATATTATATTATATTATATTATATTATATTATATTATATTATATTATATTATATTATATTATATTATATTATATTATATTATATTATATTATATTATATTATATTATATTATATTATATTATATTATATTATATTATATTATATTATATTATATTATATTATATTATATTATATTATATTATATTATATTATATTATATTATATTATATTATATTATATTATGATGTGATTGATATTATATTATATGATATGGTGATATGATATTGCTGCTCAGAACGGGTCTGCCTTTTTCAGAAACACATGAATACAGCATCAGTATGGCAAGTCCATATATTTTATCTCACCAAAAGTTTTTGGTTCTTTAGTTAGTTGTTGGGGGTTTTTTGCTGTATGACTCCTCCTGTCTTGTGAAGACAGACTTAGAGGTAGGGTTGTTCAGCCTGGAGAAGAGAAGGCTCCAGGGAGCAGCTTTCCAGAACCTACAGGGCACTCCAGAGAGCTGGAGAGGGACTTTTTATAAGGGCATGGAGTGACTGGACATGGGGGAATGGCTTCAAACTGACAGAGAGCAGGTTTAGATTAGATATTAGGAATAAATTCTGTACTGTGAGGGCAGTGAGGCCCTGGCACATATATCCCAGAGAAGCAGTGGCTGCCCCATCCCTGGAAAAGTTCAAGGTTGGATTGGGCTCTGAGTAACTCGGTCTAGTGGAGGGTGTCCTTGCTCAGAGCAGGGGGCTTGGAACCAGATGATCTAGGTCCCTTCCAACCCAAACCATTTTATTGATTCTAATCCACAGTTCACTTCCAATATAGTTGTATGGCAGCACACCTTTTGGCCCTGTTGTAACTTGAATTTCCATTTTAAGGAAGTGGAATTGAGGTATGAATATTGTAAAGTCCTTATCCCTCATTTCAATATGAAGGCAAATGTGGGAAAGAAAAGCAGGACACCAAACAATAGAGGAATGGGTGGTGACAATTTCATTGAGACCAGCTGTCAGCTTGGTAGAGGATTCAGGGAAGGTGTCTGTCAACCCAGACTGGTTTAGTTGGTTTAATTTGTACCTTTGTGTTGGGAATCAGGTCTTGGAAAAGGAGAGAGACAGGAATACTGGTACAGGGCTCAAAACTGAGCATTGAAGAGGAAGTATAAATGTGATAGATGTATGAGTGTAGTAGGAATGCAGATGTTTGGGAGCATGAAAGTGGTAGGGTGATACTTTCTGTCACTGATGTAGGAAAGCATAAAAATAATCTGAGATAGCATGGACAGAGCAGAATTTGTCTTGGTCTCAATTTCTAAGGAAGGAATTGTGAAAGAAGTGGAACAAGGGGAAGTGCAGCAGACAGAAACCACTACCAGTCTCTTAGCAGGACCACTTTCTGTTTCCTGGTGTTACATTAGCATTACATTGAGACTTTTAAAAAGTACTTTCATTTGCAATGAAAAAATATGAGGTCCCTTGTGATATTGAGAGGCATTAGAAACACACAGGTGGCTGAGAATATCATGCACAATGAATAGCCTGGGGAAACAATGGGGAGAAATATCAGGGTGTAAAATAATGCCACAGGGGATAGGAAAGTCTGCTGTGACAATGACAATAGTTTGTCATTATGAAAAGTGATAAAATACAAACCTGGATGTCTTATTGGACGGCCATATGATTATGAAAGGTCAATGTGATGAAAGTGTGGAAATCATAAATTAATTTCTGGGATTTATTGAGTGAGGTATTTCAGTAGATGGAAGAAATAGTAATATTATTTTCCTCAGGGCATTGCTGAAAATCATCTTGAAACATCTGGGCAGCTCCAACCTCCTGTTCTTAAGAGGGATGGGTTCAAAGTGAAACAGATGTGGAGAAGGGCTGTTAGGATAACCAGTTGAAGTGGAAAAAACTGAGAGGGTTTGGTCTTTAAAATCTAGAAGACAAGCTGAAAAAGATATGACTTCTTTCTAATCTCCCAAGAGGATGAAGGGCTAAATGCCATTATTGTCTCAAAAACATTTTTAAGACTGGGACTTACGTGACAGCTTCTAAGCCAAGCGGAGTGAGGTTCTGAAAAATTTCAGCAATAATATTTTGTTCTTCCCCACCATCACCCATTGATCTCTCTAAAAATTTAGCATGGAAAACGTGCTTCTGAGCTTGTGCCATGTGATTGTGCTGCCTAGAGCAGATCTGCCTTTCCCAGAGAGTATTTTGTAGTCCTTTGCTCTAATCATGGTTGATAAATAAGTTAGCAATGTTGTCTTGCTGTGACAGACATGCACCCTTGGAAAATTTGAGGGATTGACTTAAGTGAGACCAGGTATGAGGAAATTTTAAAGTAACATGCTTGTTGCATACTTTTTCACCGCAGTAATGTTGGCTATACAGGGGATTAATTTATTCCTCTTCTTGACCTGTTTATATAGATATTTATGTCAAAATATTATTTTAACTTTGTCTCACCTTTTCCACAAAGAAGATTGAAGCAGTTAAAAGAATGCCCCCTTTTTTTTCCATTTTCTTTTAAATGCTGGCAGCTGGACTATGGCTTCTCACAGCTGAGGAGCAGTGGGAGTCTACAGAGGGCAAGTCTGTCATAGCCAAGCACTGAGTAGATTCAGTTTATCCATGCTCCTTTCCAGAAGCATTGCAGGGAACACATGGTGATCTGTGCCCTTCTGTGTATGCCCATGGATATCATATGAGGGATGAATTCCATTCGGGAGACACAGAGATGGGCTGATCCAGACCTACAGAAATAAGCTAAATTTGACAGAATATTGAAATACATGCAACAAGGATTGACTGAGAGAAACAGAACCATTTTAGCAGAAAGGCAATGGAGGAAGAAACTGCTTAAGTTCCCCTAGTTAGCTGCCAGTGCAAAAACAAGATGTAGGAAGTGAAACAAGCTCAAAATGAAAGCTGACCCCCAGATTTCTGCATTTGCATGAGTCCAATTTGATGACAGTTATCAGACAGTCAGGACTTACAGTAAAATTGAAATGTGCATCTATGGATAATATATAATATTATTAAATTAATTTATAGCTATAGATATATGTGGTGAATTGCTGGTACAAGAATAAGGCTGAACAAGCTTAAATCTAACAACTTCTGAGACTGGCGAGGAACAGAAAACAACTTCTCTTCAGTTGCTCTCCAGTTGATGTTTTCATATTGCTCCCAACCACAGATAATTTATTTTTGCCGCTCTTATTCTCGCTTAGTCTTCACTTGCACAAATATGTGTAGACCAGTACTGATAAGCCATTGCTGAGCTTTGCCACCTCTAGTTAAGCTCCTGCTCTCTATTCCTTGGCAGTTGCTTTGCCATGTAATGATGAATCAGAAATGAACCCAAGTTTCCCAGAAATAGTCCTCATAGTCCCAATAACAGAGATAAAGGAGATCCTTGCAACACTTGGGTAGTACAGATGATGTGGAAGCAGATCAACATAAAGTGAAAGTAAGCACTGAACATTAAGGTAAATGAAGTTCTTACATTGAAGATTTTTAAATTTTTTTTCATAGAATTATAAATTTGAGCAGTTGACTGAAGGGACATAGGATGTTGGATGAGCTTCTGAGACAGCAGGTGTTTTTGTCTTTGAGCAGAGCAGGTTTACAGTCCTTCCTCCCCAGCAGTTTTAATCTAAATCGATCACTCTGAGCTTTGAGACACTTCTGCCTTGACCTTGAGGGAAATGCACAGAAGGCATCACTGTGTTACCCTGACTATAACTTGTGAAGTAGCAGCAAACCAACTGGCATTCAAGGCCAGAATGAAGCATCTAAAACAGAAGAGGGCAATGGTATTGTTTTTCAAAGAGGTATTAAAAATAAAACTATTTATTTCTCTGCTCTCTAAGCCCCCTTTAAAGCTCCAGGTGTGTAACCTGTTTGGATTTTATTTATAGATGTAAACAGTTGTTTCCTGTTCTTTGATTCAAAAGTTTAAATATAAAGCAATATTCAAGACTCAGAGTCAGTTGGGGGTTTTAATTTTTTTCTCTTATTCTTAATCATGAAAAATTTGTGGTTTAAATGAAGAGTTTACTTTTTGCACTCAGTTGAATACAAATTTATTTTATTTATGTACTTGTTAAAATGCATATGTATATATATGTTAAAACCTTAAGCCACATAGGTGTTCTGGTAAGTGATTGCTGACCTTTTCAGCAACAGATATTTATTGGATCAATACATACTTTGATAAAATAGAGCTTGTATGTTCATTGTTGTAGTTCTAATTATTTTAAAAGTTAATTTATTATTGGAAAAGCTGAAGTATAATCTATGAAGATTTGAGAATCATTTCCATGAAGACATGACTTTGATCAGAAAAGACCAGACATGTCGAGTGGGTTTTTTAGGAAATAACTTCTAATATGCACCATATACGTTGTATGTAACAATCACAAGGAAGAGAATGGTTATAAACACAAAATGAAAAATGAGATCACCTTTGTAGATGATACAAAGGGTAAGCACTGGGATGAGATGAAACCCCAAATGCTGCTGATGGGGGATGGACAGGTGATGGTCACATGAAACTTGGCTGCCTGCAGTAGGAAGTATTGTGTCTTTAGACACATTGCTTTGCTGGAAGTGTAGAAAAGGGCAGATAAAGGAATTCTATTTTGGGGACAGACAGCAGATATTAACTCTGGAAGAATGCTGCATTAGTTTCTGACTTCCACTCCTCCCAAACCATTTTGGAATGAAGACCCAAGTGCTGTAGACCCAAGATGAGATAGGGGATTCAGAGAGAAAATTCAAGGCAAATGTAAACATCAAAATCAGTGTCTTTGAAAAACCTGCTGCAGAGGCTCTGTGTGATAGCTCTTGTGGATACTCCTGTGGCTGTTTGAAGGCTGCCTGAACCTAGATTCTTGTCACCTTGCTGCAGCTGTTAACCTAAGTACTTGTGTTTACTTTTTAGCCATAAACTACAGTGTGCTCTTTGTTAAAAGAGAAGCTGTTACTTTTTCAGATATCTATTTATAAAGATTAGCAGCTATGTAAAATAGTATTTCTTTTAATTCAGTGTTAATCTTTCATGTCTAGAGGTGTGGACAGGACAATGAATGCAGAGCATGAAGAGGACATAGTGTCTCCTGTATTGCAGAGCTGTTGGAATGGAAAACATCTGAGTAGGGACTGGCAGCATTTTCTCTGATGCATAAATTATTTTTATCTCTGATAAAGAACAATGGAGTTTGGTTTGTAATGATGCTGGGCTCTCTGTATTGCTCTTTGCTTACTGTTTTCTCTTTCTCTTTTTATCTGCACAAAACACTTCCTTGTGACACAGCTACAGAGCACCAGGCAAATAAACATTTACAGCAAGTAAAATGTTTTATTTATTTATACTCTCCTCCCCGCACTGCTGTTTTAGTTAGGTCAGGATGCCACTCCTGAAGCAGTTGCCCACATGCTCAGCTGTAATCTGTGTTCTGGAGCAGAACTGAACTGCAAGAATGGGGCTGCTTTGGGAGAATGCAGCGTGGGGCTCAGCTTTAGGTAAACCCTTGTTGTCAGCTGGCTCCTCCTAGATGTTCAGTCCTTGGGGCTGTACTGGAGTGAAAGGGGCAGTAACCCCCTTGAACCAGCTGTGGGCTTCAGCACCCACTCTTGGGGCTTTTTGCTCATGTAGAACCAGCTGAGTCCTGTGGGGACTGTGGACTTTCACCTCTATGAGGAAAAGAACCCAGAAAAAACAGTGCATCATGATGAGGCTCAGGATCTTCTCTTTGAAGCCATCACAAGTGTCATCTCACAGACTGATTTGTGTGATTTCACTTGGCATCAAGTAAACTTCTGTGTGATTTCAAAGCACCTCTATATAGTTATTGCTGATCAG
The DNA here is from genome assembly GCF_027579445.1 of Ammospiza nelsoni. NCBI lineage: Eukaryota > Metazoa > Chordata > Aves > Passeriformes > Passerellidae > Ammospiza > Ammospiza nelsoni. The sequence goes on from NC_080633.1 coordinate 115,368,702, forward strand.
TTCTTACTGTCATGAACAAATGCCAGCCTTGAGCTTAACACGGCCTCACAACAGAGAACTGACAGCTGTTCATGTGCTTTCAGCTGGAGAAAAAAATGTGAGTAAAAAATGCTTTTCTCTGAGTTTACACTGACACTGGGCAGGCTGCAGTCTCTAAAGATGTGCTCAGCTTTCTTACAGGAATAGGGAAAGGGAGTTTTGGCTGACAACTTAGATCAAATTACTTCATGCCCTCCACTTCCGCTGTTTGTTCTGTACAAGCAGAACTATTCAAGAGCAGAAAGGTTAGCACTTAAGTGGATAAATACCTGATCTTGCAGATACAGCAGGTAATTAAACACTGGCCATCCTGATGTCTAGGGTGAGTTTGCAAACATCAGTCTGCCTGTGGGTGTACAGAAATTTCCTATGAACCATGAATGACAAAACAAGAGTCATCTACATACCTACAGTTATAAATAAATAAAATAAATATTTAAATCCTTCTCAGTATTGCAAAACAACTAGTATGCAACCCACATATAGCTGAGCATCACAAAAATTAAAGCATTAAAATTAAGCATTAAAGATGTTTGCTTCTAAGGGAAGCTCCTGCATGAAGATATGCTCCAGTGCTGTCAAATAAATGTGGGAACACTGAAATGTTGACAGTCAAGAAGAGGAAACTTTTATTCTCTCCCTGGTCAGTGCCTATCGATTTTCTGTAGGATTCCTTTTATTTTTAGTTCCAGAGAAGAAAAGAAGGGGAGCAGTGGGTTTTAATGCTGCTTTATTCCAGGATCACAGATCACTGCTGAATCTTATGGACATCCAATAGGTTGGCAATAGGTGACAGATAATTTACAGAAATGGTAGGAGAGGAAATATCCCTCTGTCATATTTAGAAGAAAACACTCTAACTGTGGATAGGACAGTGCATTGTGTCATTATGTAGTGCTTCCTCAATGGCAGGATGGGACATTAAATGAAGGTGATGTTGGAAGTTGAGACTTGCCATGTGAGACTGCTTGTTGCCTTGGTTTATTTTTGTAATCAGTTAGGATTGTGATTATCATAGATATTGTTACAAAAGTATGAGTCTTAACATGCACCCAGTCTAGTCTGGTTAATTTTTGCAGCTGCAAGGCTCCATCCCATTGGTACAGTTGTGTCTGCCAATGGACACTTCTGCTACTGCTTTACCTGTTCACTATCCTAGAGATGAAGGTAAAAGTGGGATGAGAGTCTTACAATCTGCTTTAGCTTCTCCAGCTGTGTTTGTTTACTTGAGCCTATATTTGCACCGAGCTCTTATTTTAGGTTTTACATTGTTCTTCAAAGAACTGGCTTTAAACATTAATTAGGGCAGGGGGGAGTGAGACTGTGTGCCTGCAAGGGAAAATGTGACTGTGAACCTAGCATTAGAGCACTGACCTGAAAGGAGGGAGGGAGGAGAGAAGGAGAGGGTTGAAAAGCATTCATAGTGGATTCTTTGAAGAGTAAGTATCATTACTCTCCTTGGAGGGAGGATTGTAGAGATAATGTTGTATATATATATATATTTGCTGGAGTACTATGTAATTGTATCATGGGATTAGCAGTCAGGTTCCAGTCATGCAGATGCTAACAGCTGTATCTCATCTGATTTAGCATGGATGCACATCCTGAGAGAAGAATTAGCGTTCTAAATGATACTGAAGAAGAAATCCTGGTGTGCTGATTTGCCATTGCTGGCACACACATTGGCTATTTTAGGCTGCTGTAACGTGCCTGTGTGAACAAGGAGGTGCATTGCTGAAGCACACAGTAGCAGTGTGTCTGCCATGGAGCTGGGACTGCACAAGTCATCAGCCTCATGTGAGACAGGGATTTGAATCAAACAGAGCTCCCTGCTAAGACTGGCATCTGCAGAATGAAGTGGGGAGATACAGGCGTTGCTACTTCCTGCTGCAGTTCTCAGAATTTGGACAGGATTTTTTTCTTTAAAATATACAGATAAAAATTATCCCTGCAATAATTGCATTTTCATTATATCTATTCCAAAGCTTAGAGAAGTGTCAGAAAGATGCAAGGAGTTTAGGCAGGGAAAAGTAGACTGGGGAGAAAATATAAAAAATCTGAAGAAATGGTAAATAACAGTTTACTTCTTCCGTGGATTGAGACGAGGTAATTTCTTTCCTTTGGAACAGAAAAGTGCTATCAATGTGTGGGCCTAACCTTCAGTTGTGTTTCCCATGAACTGTTTTATATGAGAAGGAAGAACATTTTTACTATGTAGCTCAGATGATTTCATGGGAAAGGGCTTGGTTTATGGCACAATGATTTTGTTTAACACCTTTTTTATTTCAACAGGAAATATGGGGTGTATAAAATCAAAAAGGAAAGACAATCTGCATGGAGATGGGCTAGATTTGAAGAACCAACCAGTACGTAAAACTGAACGAACTATTTATGTGAGGGATCCAACGTCCAATAAACAGCAAAGGCCAGTAAGTAGATAGTCCCAGGAGAGAATTCCTGTAGCAAGAACAAAGCATGACTGGCGTAACTTAAATTTCAATCCAAAGCATATGCATGGAAAAAACTCAAATTGTGTGCAGTTCACCCTCAATGAATAAGTACCTAGAGGAATAAAAATTAAAACATGGTGGTTTGCTACTTTATGTTTGTCATAGTTTTCTGCATAAAAAAAGTAACTTAGCAATGCTTGAGTCGATATAACTATGTTTGTAGAAGAATGCTAGATGACATTAGAAAACCTGAAGTAGTTTAGATCCATTTTTTAAAGCATTGGTGTTGGGTTTTTAATAGCTATGGGATCCAGGTGTTTGTTATTCCATTTATAGGCTGAAGTAATAATGGGTGATTTTTTACCAGCTCTAGTCAGCTTTCCTCACTGAGGGCCACGACTCAGCCTTGCCTGAGGTGTGTGGGTGAGGCTGGGAGGGTGCAGCGGTGCAGGGAGCAGCGCTGTGCTGCGGGAGGAACAGGATAACGTGTTCCATGTGTGCTGCCTGGCACTGGAAGGAAGAGTGCTGGGGTGGGGAATTCTGCTGGGTACCAAGTGGGTTTGCTAATTTGCAGCCTGACTGGTACCTTTTTTTCCCCAGCTTCTCTTCTGTGCTGAGGGAACTGTGTCCTGACTGCCCCTGTTCAGGGACCTGCTCCCTGCAGGTGTGAATGGCTCCCTGCTCTCCTCTCTCCCCAGCTGACACAGTGAACTCAGTGTGCTCTCAGTCCATGAACACACATCACAAACTACCTTTTTTTTTTTAATTGTTCTTTTTTTTTTTCCCCCTTGCACAGTCTTAGTGGCATAACCGTGCTTGTAGTTCTTAACATGACAGCTACAGAGTAATAGCTGTCCTGCTTAAGTGCCCTGCCTAAAGCCTCTTCAGCAGAAGTCCCAAAGCTGTGAACTTCTTCCCCACAGCTTGTGCTACACCTTCACAAGGTCTGAGCTGCTCAATTTAAAATCTAGGGGGACTCACTATATTTTTATATTGTCATATAAATAATGTATGGTATTTATATATAATACATATTTTGAAGAATGGTGGGAAAACATCTGAGCATTTCCTTTTAAGACATATGAGATGATACCAAAGCAACTGTATAATATGTAATTTTAATTTAAGATCATCACAAAGATCTAAAACTGCTTAATTAAAGACATATTTTATTGTAGGCAAATCCAGAAGCACAGCTCTTACCAGGACAGAGGTTTGTCAGTCCAGGTATGTTTCTATAGAAATCTCACAGCTGTGTGCTGTGCCCATGTCAGCCTGCACAGTGATGTGAATGTGCCTTTGTCTTTCTGCTTTTGTAGATGCAGAGGAGCAGGGAGTCATTGTGGTAGCTTTGTATCCCTATGATGGCATTCATGAAGAGGACTTGTCCTTCAAAAAAGGAGAAAAACTGAAAGTTATTGAAGAGTAAGTATGGCAATATTGATTGTATTGCATGTTTTCTTTGGGCTCATCTAATTCCCTCTACAGAGTTTTAATATCCTACTTATACCATGGGTGTAGGAACAGTAAGTGAGCTCTCTTACATGTGATAGTACAAATGCTTTAAGGAGTTATTCTAGGTTGGATAGGACTTTGCCCAACCTGCTGCAGTGGAAGGTGTTCCTGCTCATGACAGGGATGATCTTTTAGGTGCCTTCTAACCCAAACCATTTTTGAGTCTACAGTTCTCTGGTTGGCAGCTGGCCTCAGCAGCAGTGACCAAACTTTGATCTGGTGGAGCCAGTGGCTTCTCAGGGCCCTTGACCTCAGAGGAAAGATTGTGCTTCTCTCTCCAGCCTGGGCAAAGCTCTCAGCAGAGTAGAACCTAAATAACAATTCATCATTTTCGTTTCCTATGAGTACTACTGTTTTTGGTTTTCAGATCTGGAGAATGGTGGAGAGCAAAATCTCTCACGACAAGAAAAGAAGGTTTCATTCCCAGCAACTATGTAGCAAAAGTAAACACCCTGGAAACAGAAGAGTAAGTTCTCCCAGTCTCCAAATTCTGGCAAACTTCTTCACCTTGGTGGTGTATCCTTTTTGGGTGGGGAAAGAGTTGGTTCTAACTCTTTGAAATACTTTTCAGATGGTTCTTCAAGGACATAACCCGAAAAGATGCTGAAAGACAGCTCCTGGCTCCTGGAAATGGTCCTGGAGCTTTCCTTATCAGAGAAAGTGAAACATTAAAAGGTAGGTTTTGGGGTGGTACTTTGGAATTGAGAAGGAGATAAAAAACATGCAGTCAGTCTACACAGAAATTGACATCGGATGTGGAGTAGTTTTAGTGCATCCTATTGTGTGAATTTTCTGCAGTTCTATAGGAGTTAGAAGAATGCGAAAATTACCAGAAAAAGAGAGAAGAGAGTTGCGGGCTAACACCCAAATCTGAGATAAAAGGGAAAAAAAAGGCATTACATGTGTGATTACACTGACAAGACGCAGGAATGAATGAAGTGGTATCTTTTCTTAATGTTTGTGACTCCTTTATTGAAAGACATATTACTGTAATAGTAGCTGCTACATTCTACAGTCTTCCATTATTGGGTCTGTATCCATTGATACAAGTTTAAAGTTGTAGTTAATGCATAATGAGGGTTTTCACTTCTACAGTGTAGTGGGATTCTTTTCAGAAAGCTTTTTGGTAAAATTTTGTGCTGTAAACAGAGTGCTTTGTGCTGAAAAGCTTTGTGAAGTCTGCAGACTCTTCAGCTTTGAGAAGCCCCAGCCTGTGGACTCTGGCTGTAAGTCTATGGATATTCCAGCTGGATGCTGTAGCACTGCATCCTGCAGAAGAAGACACATGAAGCCATTCAGCAGGTCATGTCTCTTCACAGGGTAGCTTCTTTGGCCCTAATACTGCAGATTCTTGACTAGGTATCTTCTGAAATGGCCCCATATCATTGTCCTCTCAGCTGAAGACTCCTAAATGAAGTTCTCAAAAGAAGTTTCCTAAATTCTACATAGGGTACTGAGAGTATGGGAAAGTACCCCACAATCACTGGTTATGTGTGTGAGGAGAGATAAGGGGAGAGATCTTTTTTATCCTTTGAAAATGGGCAAGAATTGTACAAGTAGAAGAAACAAAGAATGCTGTAGCTAAAGGTAGATGCTCTCCTGCCCCGATTTAAATCCCAGATGGATTTAAATTGGGGCAGGAGAGGCTGCCTAGGGCTGGACAGATCTAGCAGATCAACAGATCTGCTCTCCCTCCTCTATGCCTGAAGCCATCTCCAAACTGTCCTTTTGCTAGCTGGCCCGTGACAACCATCATGTTCCTTTTTCAAAATGCTGATCTCCAGATTTCAGCTTCTGCCTGAGCAGGGTGAGAGCCACAGTCCTGCTTTCCCAGCCGCCTCTACTCGAGCTGGGGGACTTTCTGCAAAGCTGGGCACTGAGTGTGGAGCTGCCTGGAATATGGAACCAGTGAGTTTGTTGAATAAGATTGAAAAAGAAAGTGTGACCGTAAGCATTTTGGTGACCAGTTCAGGGCTGGTTTTTGCTAACTTCCTCCTGTGGATTGCAAAATGCTTTTTGAGGAAATAAGGGAGCAAAAAGAAAAGCAGACAAATTGGTGATTTTCTTAGGCTTGACCGTGCATGTGTGGACTCTGTGGATTTTTGCTATGTGTTAATGGGGGTTCCTTCTTTATCCTCAGGCAGCTATTCTCTCTCCATACGGGACTATGATCCAGAGCATGGCGATGTTATCAAGCACTACAAAATCAGGAGTCTAGACAATGGAGGGTTTTACATCTCTCCAAGAATAACTTTTCCTAATATCAATGATATGATCAAACATTATCAAAGTAAGTTAAATCATTTAGTGAAGTCCATATTAGAATGCAGCCATTATTTTCTGTGAAGGAAAATAAATGTTTTTCTTTTGTTTCAAAGCTTTTCTTTTTTCTTTTTCTTTTTCCCCAAATAAGTTGAGCATGCATGTTATCAAAGATAAAGTAAAACTAATTGGAACACAAGCATTATTGTTACCATAACCAGATCTAGTGCTGGTTGCTCTGTGGCGTACCATTGTGAAATTAAGACTAGCTTTATAACACAATTCATCAAACTAAGGGTGATGTGAAGCTATAATAAGAATTTCCTGCATTGTAAATAATATTTTATTTAAGAGTAAATTTTTATTCATAACTATCAGAAATACATACAGACTTGTGAATGTTGTCTTGTACCTAGTGTTGAGTGTGAAATTGGTTTTATTTTTCCTGTAAATGTGGTTTTTTAATTATCAATTTTTAAAGGAAGAAATATTCCATATACTTCAAAGAAATAAAATTGCACCCACGTAGAATATATACATTTATTTTAAAAAAGAAAAGATAGGGACAGTAAGGGACAAGTCTATCTATGTTTTAGCTGCAGAACCGACTTCTCATTCTGCATAACCTCCTGCTGAATAACTCCAAAGTTCAGGGTTTTTTTAATCTTGTACCTGGAAATAAAGACAGGATAATAAAATGTAGAACATAAAATCACATAGTAATTTTTCAAAGCCATTCTGAGGACTTGGCCATTAAATTTTTCTGAATAGTTAGATATGTGTGCTAGCAGTTCAACACAGCTGGAAAACCTGAGAATTATTCAACATTCATATAAAAGTTATAGCTGGTCAGTGTCTGGAGAAAAAACAATGTTGACCTACTTATGCTTGCATGCACATCTGTCTGAAACTATGTTGCAAGAAAATTTAATGACAAAATGAGAATCCCAAACCTGACTCCATTGTACATCTTAACCAACATAGTGTCAGGAATAAGATCTGATATTGTATTTATTTGGTGAAAATTGTACTTAGACTCCTTAATAATCTGACAGTAACCAGATGCATGTGATACTTTTTTATTAAATTTTTCTCTGAATGCAAAATTTCAGATCAGAGGCACTTAAACTTCTGTGAAAGCACCAGAAAGGCTTTTTTCATCATAGCATCTGGTTATTTTGAACATTATTGTGGGCTGGCTGGTGCAATTAAGCAATGTTTGCCTCAAGTCATGCAGCACAGGAGTGTAATGTATTTTGTATTTTGTATTTTGTTTTTCCTTTGAAAACCAGGGCAATCAGATGGCTTATGCAGAAAGTTGGAAAAAGCTTGTATTAGTCCCAAACCTCAAAAACCATGGGATAAAGATGCATGGGAAATTCCACGGGAATCAATTAAATTAGTGAAGAAACTTGGAGCTGGTCAGTTTGGAGAAGTCTGGATGGGTAAGTTTGTTCTTTTGAAATGAGTATTTAACTCTGAAGGAAATGTTGTTTCAGAGTCATTCAAAAAACACATTGGACATGAACCTGATGCTGTATACTTGTAAAACAGCAAAATCAGGCCCAGAATGTACCTTCTTGTGAGGAGAGAGGGCTTGTAAAAGGGGTAGATACCTGACAAGGAAGTGGAACAAATCCTTTTGGTGTCTTTTAAAGGAAAAAAATAGTGAGTAAGCACTGTAATTTAGAAGGTCAAGGACAATGAAGTCTTGTTATGTTTTGAGGCAGAAATACAAGATTATAGTAAGATGTGGCTCCTGAATCTCAAAACCAATGAGCCTCTCAAAACTTTGTTTCAAATCAGAAAGTGTTAAAGAATATGAAATAGAAAGAAACAGTGTCTTTTAGTGAACTGTGGATAGTGATATCATAGTTCATTTGTGAAGAAGATGCCTCCTGCAATGTAGTGCATGGTACTGCCATGCTGGGTGAAGAAAGGGAACAGACTTAACCCAAGAGTGTTGTCTGCCAGAGTGCTGCTCAGAAAGTAGGTGATTTATGTAGAGATTGAACAGCCCATACCTTGACTCACCAGGCAATAATAAAACTGTCATAAGACTTCCAAGTTGTAAACATTGATATATGCCCAGCAGAAAATGATAGCATTAATTATTGTAACCTGAATAACCTGCTCTGTTGGCTTACAAGCACTATTTCCTCAGCCTTAGTGACTTCCTACTGGCAAGGTGCTATGCCCAGTGTCACATTCTGTGGAAATGGTTTAATCATCCTGCTTTTGAAATGCTGCCCCTTCTGACATCAGATTATTCTTTTGCTTCCTCATTGCACGTTCTATGTACTATTCATTGCTTACACACTTTTTGCCACTTAGAATCTTAATTGAGTTAACTATATCTTCCTCCCAAAGTCTTCATTAAGATGTTTCTTCAGGCCAAGTCATTCTCTTAGCCTTTCCCCAAATCTGTTTTATGGGACATTATGTTTAAGTAGGAATAAATTTGTTATAATAAAAGATCAGATTATGATGATGATGATCATTATTAATTTTAAGATCTAAGATTCTATGGGCAGAGCATTTCTGAGCAACTTAGAAGTGTGTCCCAAAGCTGGCTAGAAGACACAAAGCTATGAAGCGGTCTCTGATAATCCATGGGAGTGTGTCAGTCTGACAGGAATGTCATTGCTTTGAAGAGATGCTCTCATTTAGAAAAGCAAAGCATGGACTGGTGCAGTTTGAGTGGCAAATTAAACACACTCAACTGCAGTGTCAATCAAAAAGCTCTAACTGAGTCTCAGGTGCAATCTTTTGGTATAAATCACGTAAAAAGTGCAAGCAACACATCTCTAATGTAATATAGCCAAATTCAACCTTTATCAGCCTTCACGAGAAGAGGCTTAAGAAACCCTCTAGCTATGATATACATGAGTGACAATTTAGATACTAATCAGGACAAGTGTCAACCATTGTTCAGTTATTTCTGCCTAATAAACCGGAGCAACAAATGTTTAACTTACACTGAAACACTGTGGTAGGAGCTAATCACCTGCTTGAAAATGCAGATCATTTTGGGAAGTGACTACTTCTGCACATAGACACAGAAAATAATAAAACTTTAAAAGGGTGTTTCTGCTTCAAGATGCTTCCTCTTGTTTTTGTCATTATTTCAACATCTAAACTGGGCCTGAGGCCTATGTCTGAATGCTGCACTGTGAGAAAAACTAATGTACTGTGAAAGCAATGGCTGCATTTCCTCTTCTTTGCTTTCTTTCTGAAGCGAAAAAGATGATTTGCATGGCACCGATCCTCTCAAATCAGGAGCATGGTTAAACTTAGAACCAAAGAAGTTCAAGATGGAAAAGCATATTAGGTCAGCTGTGTGGTGCAGGGTGTCAGCAAACAGTGTGTATTGTAATGATCACCCAGGGAGTTATGTAGGAGTACTGAGCAATAATCTGGTTGCTGTGCTCTCCTGATTTGAGAGCTGGTTCTTGCACTGCCATCTCACAGAGAACAAAATTTTTTTTTCAGCCATCATGTGAATTAGAAATGTTGTTCCATGGTTCCATTACTAAATAAATTTCTTCTTGATAAAGGATATTTGGAATTGTGCTTTCAGAGGGAAGAGTGTCCCACTCAGAGGAATTGTCCTTTTGAGTAAAGAAAGATGCAGAGCTACTGGACAGAATCCCACAAAGAGCCACAAAGATGATGAGAGGACTGGAGCACCTCTCTTTTGAGGGAAAGCTTAGGGGATGTTATCAGAGTGTGTAAATAGCTGCAGGAGGTATGCAAGGTGGATGGAGCCAGGCTCTTCTCAGTGTGCCCAGTGACAGGGCCAGGGGCAATGGGCACACACTGAAACACAGAGGTTCCTTCCAAACATTCACTGTGTCAGTGGCCAAGCACTGGCACAGGCTGCCCAAAGAGGTTGTGGTGTCTCCATTCTTGGGGAGAATCAAAAACCAACTGGGCACAATTCCTGGACAGCCAGCTCTAGGTGTCCTTTGGGGAGTTGGACACAGATGCTTTCCACAGGTCCCCTCTGTGTTTCTGAGAGATATGGGAAAGATATGTTTCTGAGAGATACAGATAATGCTGATACTGAAGTGTGAAGATATGCAATTATAGCTTTTATGGTCTTTTTTCTTTTTAGTATCTCTGTAAATACTTTCTGGGCTTCCATGTGGACATCTTCCTCTTGAACAGTTTGGAGGAAATTAACTTATATTATGGAAAGAGTAAGAAAATCCTAGGAACAAAAGCAGGCCTCCATATGTCCCCAGCACTTGGCTGTGTTCCTGTATGACCTATGCAGAAAATCTGTTTTGTGGAACGGGCAGGTGAATCTCCTCCAGCTCTGAAGAGTTACTTTTACACAGAGAAAAGTTGCTATCAGTTTTCCATTTTTTTTTCTATCAATACAAGTGCAATTTTATGCATTTTATAGAGATTTTCTGGGTTTAGGCTACCGAGTTATTGTTTATGTGCTCGTTTTGGTCATCATTGCAGCCTGGGCTTTCTGCCTTCACATTTAATGGGCTGTGTGGAGATGAGTGAGAGATGGAGCTGCTGCTGCATTGTTCTGTCCTGCAGCTGAATGATGGCTGTAGGAGGTAAAGGAGTGAAGTGCTGATGTGCAGCTGGATGCAGAGAAGCTGCTGCTCCTCAGACTCTTTCCCAATAATCCTCCAACAGTAGCTGCTCCAGCCATTATGCCTTCTAGCAATGTCATATCTCCATAGCTCCCGCAAGTTGTTCCCAGGGAATTACTGGAAAAGCAGAGGAAGGAGAAAGCTGCATATTAGAGGTTTGTTCACAAAATTCTGCATCTTCAGTCCTGTTCAGAAATGGTAGGCTCAACCTTACTTGTCTATTATAAGTTCATATCACACCTTGGCCTGATTAAACCCATGCAAGAATCTGGGGACAACCTGGCTATGCAAGACACTACTCTGTCAAAATAATAGTAATCAACTGCAAAATAAATACTGAAACACTTAATTTTTTTTGAGAATTAAATTCTAATATGTAAAAAAGAACATGGCTTGTTGCGTGAGACATCACCACACGATCCTCAGACTTTCATGCTAGTGCTTGCTTCACATTTGATTTTAAACAGTGGCTAAAACTGCAAAGAGACTGCCTTCCTGCCATGGTATGAAACGTTTTTAGACCATGGAGTTCAGTGCATCTGGGCAGCTGCTTTAGTGATGTGGTGAAGCAGAGCAGCACTGCAAGAGCAGGGTCTATGTTTTATGCATTTTTGTTCCTAATGAGAACTGATATGATGTGAATCATGATGCTCTGTGATATTAATAATCCATGAAGAGAATTCTCAAGCAGGGCTAAGAGGAAAGTTAACAAGGCAAATGCAATGATTATAGTGTAGTTTATTAATGAGTCACATCTTGCTTGCATCTCAGGTGTAAAAGATTCTCTTATTCAATAAGCTCCGAATTAAAATACAAGTAATGTGTGCTTTGGAAGTGTATTTTCTTCTGCAGTTGTTAGCAATACCAGAGTGTGGTCACAGAGCTCATGGCCATCTTGTTTTGGTGTCCCATCCCTCCCAATACATGATGAAATAAATGAACAAGAGAGAAATCCAAGATCAGGTATTTCTGGTAATCTCACCAGTTATTTGTTTTGCACAATACCACCAGACAGTCAAGTAGACTTCTTTACAGCAGAAAACTTCAGAATCACAGAGATGGTGTAGCAAAGCAAACTACCTTTTTTTAAAACAAAAGACCTGAGTTTGAGGGATATCTTTAGTGAAGGTAAAATACTGTTAGATAGTTAATTTTAAGTGTGTTGGTCAAAATTTCTCCACTGAAATAGTTGTATTAATTAGTATTCTCTATTAATACAACAATTAAATAGTTGTATTAATTAGTATTCTCTATTATCAGTAGAGAATTCAACCAATTGAGAGTGGAGCTCATGCTCTGTTTTAGGGCATGGAATGGAATAGTAGAAATGATACAAATAGTCTTTCTGCTTCTTAAACAGAGAGAAATATATTTATTTTCTGTTATTCTGGTAGTTATTAATCATATACCTGAGCTTTGAGAGTGGATTTGACCTGTAACTGTAATTTCTTACTATTAGGTAACTTAGAGTCTTTGTTATGATTTGACCTGACCATGTTTGGAAAAATAGATTTAAATAATCATGCAGGTGAATATTTTGTGATTGTGGCATAGTGGCTTTTCTCAGGTGATGATCCTTCTTCAAAAAGGTGCAGTGCTCAGAGCAAGCACTTAAGATCTGGAAGCTAGGTCCTTGCTTTGCCACTGATTTCTTATGTTAGACAATAAATACCATAAGGAAATGATGGATTCCAGTTTGGAGGTGTATCCATCATAGCAATGATCTGGATTGTTGCTGAATACGGAAATGAGCTATTTTGTTGAGTCATGAAGGTTTCACCTCTTCTGAGAAATATTTCTACAGTGTTGCAATAGGTATGGGGAGGGATAAAAGTTGCATTTATATCCCTCTTTCTCTCTCTTCTAATTCTTCAATTTTCAAATTATATGACTTCACAAGGTGAACTTTAGGGCAAAGATAAACTTTAGGATAAGTGCTCACCACAATATTTTTAATGCTTCTTTGACATTTATTGTTTGTTTGTCAAACATGTAATCTGAAAATAATTCTGTGCTTTTCTCTTTACTGCTAGTTGCTTTTTATAGAATTAGAATGTTACGTTAGAAGGTTTGCAAAAGAGAGAAATGAGCCACAGCCACAGTCTTCTCCACTCCTGGCATGGGCTGTGTGATAAGAAGTTATCACATTTTGAATCTCGTGCTGAGCACTGCAGGATTGCAGTCCTGGCAGCGTGTCCTTGTTGGTCACGAGAACCATTCAGCTGCACTTTCCCGTAATGCTCCGTTTTGAGCACCAAGGGTTACAGGAAGGATTGTAAGCATGAGACTGGCATGCATGAAATAAGTGTAATCATGGGATTTAAGATACTTCAGAAATTTCCAGCCAGTCCTTGGACTCTATTGTTCTGAGGCAATTTAAGTGGACATTCATTGAAATGTGCCTTGACCAAGTATTCAGGGGCTACTTGTAAATGGAAACTTGGTATGAGCTAAGATCATTTGCTTGCTTTATTTTTTTTTCAGATAACTGATTTCTAAAAATAAGGAATGGATCATTTTTCTCTGCAGTGCTGTATAAGTTGCAAAATAAGAAGGAATTCTAGCATAAATATTTGTGCTACATCTGGCACTTGTTTTCAGGCTCTCAGCTATTCCTGGAATCCAACCTCACCTGCTTTATGAATTCCTGCTGGTCGGGACACTGTGGGCTGCAGAGTGACTTCAATGCACTGATCGTGTTCCCTCCTTGTAGGTTACTATCTTAACAGTACCAAAGTGGCTGTGAAGACTCTGAAGCCTGGAACAATGTCTGTGCAAGCCTTCCTGGAGGAAGCCAACCTCATGAAAACACTTCAGCATGATAAGCTCGTTAGGCTTTATGCTGTGGTGACCAAAGAAGAGCCTATTTATATTATAACAGAGTTCATGGCAAAAGGTGAGAAAAACATTGCATCTGCATGCTGATTTGGGCTGAGCTAGAGTTCATTTTCTTCCCAGTAGGTGAATGGGGCTCTGTTTTGGATTTGTGCTGAACACAGAGCTGATAACACAGAGATGTTTTTGTTATCAGTGAGCAGGGCTTGCACAGAGCCAAGGCCTTTCCTGCTTTTGGTGCTGCCACACTGGTGAGGGGGCTGGGGGTGCTTGGGAGGGTGGGAGGAGACACAGCCAGGACAGGTGACCCCAGCTGACCAGAGGGACATTCCAGACCATGGGGCATCATGTTCAGTATAGAAAGGCAGGGAACAAGGAGGAAGGAGGGACAGTGTCTGTTTTCCTGAGTAACCATTAAATGTGATGGAGTCCCGCTCTCCTGGAGATGGCTGAACACCTGCCTGCCCATGGGAAGCACTGAATCAATTCCTTGTTTTGCTTTGCTGGTGTGCACAGCTTTTGCTTTTCCTCTTCCTATTAATCTGTCTTTACCTCAGCCCATGAGTTCTCTACCTTTTACCCTTGTGATTCCCTCCCTGGTCCCACTGGTGGGAGGTGGGCAAGTGGCTGCATGGGTTCTGGTTGATGGCTGGGGTTAAACCACGACAATCTGCAAGCAATAGTTTAGTGAACTCTTCTGCTTCTCCTAAACTAGTTCCCTTTCTTTGTAAAGAAAGGAATGATAGAGTTATTTTTGAATGTTCAAATATTAAAGGGAGGAGCACCTATCCTTAAGATGGGTTGAAGCTTTAATTTTATGACTCATTACTTCATTTGTGAGATAAAACATTTTTACAGTTTTCTTAAATGCAGCATTTTCTATTGTTTCTGAATTAGAGGATAACCCCCAGAATAGCTCTGGTTCCTTTGGACTCCCTACCTAACTTTTGTTTCTGATATCATAACAAGGCAATTAAAACAAACCTTAGGAATTGCCTTATGTGGGACTTGAATTGATAAAGGTGAGTGAGGAATGGTCCTGCAAGGGTGGCTGCACTACTAGGAAAGGACTCTATAGAGCATTACAAAATATGCAGTTTCCTTCTCAGATTATCTTGGATAGTAGTTTTTCTTGTTTTGTTCTGTTTCCAAGCAATTTTGCTGTAACTTAATGAACAAATGTTGAGGCATTTAGTCTGTATGACTTGGAAAGGATTGATGTATCTGATTCTCCTAGATAGCTTTCCTGATGGTAGGAAAGAGTAGGATGCTTATCAAACTCAGCCCCATTGAACTGAGGTGTGATCTCATGGGAGTTTTCTACAGCCAGGGAAACAGCAAAACTCGAATGTCTGACATGCTGATTTGGGTGTTCCTGTCATTAAACCATGCAAAGAGACTCTCTTGCTGTAGTCAACTTGAAAATACGTCACTGCATCAGTTTTGTTACCCAGAAAATTGGGGAACCAATGTGGCGTTTATTTTTGTTATAAGATGCACTGATCTAATCTTTCTCTGTTTTAACAGGAAGTTTGCTGGATTTTCTGAAAAGTGATGAAGGAAGTAAATTGTTGCTTCCAAAGCTAATCGACTTCTCTGCTCAGGTAAAGCTTAAAAAATGTGCTCAAAATTATATTTTGAGGTTACTTCTCTTAGAGTCTGAAACTCATACTAGGCCATTTTATCCTAAGGATTTTTACATTTCAAAAATGTAATTTACAGGTCAATTTTGAGTAAATATAGTTAATTGAAAGGAGGAAGCAGATGGAAGAATTTTCAAAAGGAATATGTGGTTAGGCTTAACTCTTAAATACTGCTGGTGACCTGTTCAGATGGCAGCAGTACCCAGCTGCCTTCCTTTGTGAAAAGGCTGCTTTCAATTTGAGCAGCTACAAATTGAAAGTGTAAAGACAAGTTGTGAGTTTTTGCTTAGCAGATCCTTTCAGAGTTAATAAATGTGTCATTTTTTTACTTCTTAAGTTAGGTTAACTGGTCAAACTCCTCTTAACCTCAGTGTGCCCTTCTTGGTTTCAAATTCTTAGGTAAATTATTGTGAAATGGTGTTTCAGGTACTAGTGTATGATTTATGAACCAGGATGATTGTTTCAAAATATACAAGTTATCTATGTCTTAAAGGAAATCTGAAGAGAGACTCCTGAGTGATTTGTGTGTCAAAGCCTCAATCAAAGCTCCCAGAGCCCTGTGTTTTGTCTTGGACAGTTATCAGAACTGGGTATTCAGGGAGGCATGTAACAAAAACAGAGTAGTAATTCTGCATTTGCAGGTTGTACTTCATGTTATTAGTAGGTAATGATGACATTTCTGGTAGGTTATTGTTAACCAACCTTTCTTGGGGTTTTTTTAATATGCATTAGAGTTTACAGATTGTTGTACCCTATTATGTTAACTTGTTGTAACTCATGAGAAAAAATGGGAAAAAAATAATAGGTATAATAAAACATTAGGAATTTACACCAAAAATTCACAATAAGACCATTATATGAATTTTAATGTAATTATTGCTATACAAATAATTATAGAATTAGATATTAGGAAGTATTTCATTACCAAAAGAGTTGTCAAACCTAGGAACAGACTTCCTAGAGAGGTGATCAATGCCCCAAACCTGTCATATTTTAAAAGTCATTTGGTCAATGTCCTTAATATATGCTTTAATTTCTGGTTAAGGTGGCCTGAAGTGGTAAAGCAGTTGGACTAGATGATCACTGAAGGTCCTTTCCAACAGAAACTATTGTATTCTATAGTATATTATATATTTACTATTGTTATATAAATGTTAAATATATCAAATATAGGTTTTTATTTCACATAGACTCAATGGAAGAGCTATTTTTCCTATAGTTATTGGTTTAGTGTGGCTATAGTCTCTTTAAATTTTCTGAACTCTTTGGGAAATTTGTCCTTGAGAATTTATTTTTAGTGGGATAAAAGCTTTGTAGATGCAGAAAACCTGCTGGATCCCAGGTCATGGTCTGAAGACATGAGTGACAGTGGGCAGAAAAGAGGTAGCTTTGAAGATAATGTGTAGAATTCAAGAGAGAAAAGAATATCTGTGAGTGCTGATGTGAAAGGAGACCTGAGATGGGGAGAGAAAAGCACATGTGGTTTCACTGCAGACCTTTTAGTTGGAGTTAGGGACGTTGTGTTCATCTTAAATTAATGCTGTGTTTTCAGAAATTTAAGGCTTGAATAGGGTAATGAGCTAAAGAGCAACTCTGTGTACAGCTTGGGTAAATCTCTGAGATAACAAGGGTCAGAGATTGCCATTCTCAGAGCTTTGAAGGTCACCTCAAATGGACATCACTCGTCACCCTGATCTGACAGCAGCCCCTCACAGCCAGCTCCTGCACTGGACTTGTGCTGCACAGGTGGTGTGAGAAGTCCCTCTTGCCATATAGGATGTAGACCATCAAGAGAAATTCCTGAGACTGGCTTGCAGTCATCCTAAAGGGACGTTCAGGAATGCCTCTCTGAGGATTTCTGGCTGAGGCCCAAACAAAACTTTGGAACAGAGATACTGGGATTTTTCTTACGGAAAGAATTTGTAGGGTTTTTGAGCATGTTTGTAAAGAGCCCTTAATGCCACTGTGTGATAACAGGAGTGTGAGGAATAGACTTGCAGGCTGCATGTGTGTGGTTCCAGACCAGAGATTTCCCTCTGACCAACACAGACATTCCACCAGTCTCTGGCAGTCTGAATTAATTAATAGATCTTTAGGGCAAAAGATAGACAAAAATCTTTTCAGACCTCTGCTGAGGTAACTTGTGGATCACAGTTTTCCTGAATGTAGGCTGTGTGTAAAGGAGAACACAAGAGGTGTGGAGTTTTTTGGCGTGACTCTGGTTTGTACCAATGGAACACTAATTTATTCTTACAGAAGTGATGTTAACCTCTCTGCAGACCAAAGGGGAAAAAAAATTTGGAGAGGTATGTTTCAGGAGAGTTTAAAATTAAAATAGAAGGAAGCTTGTGGTGAAGAGGTGAGGATTCTTCTTCTTAGATAAGATCAGGCTTTTTTTTTTTCCTCGGTGGACGCACACTTGAGCTCTTCATTACTCTCTGATCATACCATTCTGGCAAAGCACTTTACTTAATCCAAGATTCTCAGGATCACTGAAAATGCAAGAAATGGTAGCTGAGCATTAGGGGTTTTTTTGCCCTCATCCATTTGTGATTTTACAAACACAGGAGGGACTGGGAATGCGAGAAAGGGAGAGAAGGATGTGGTCTCTGTGACCATTAGCTGGATAAAGAAGGCAGTTGTACAGGAAACCCCAGCTGAAGCTGATTTTCCAAGTCAAGAGCACTGTGGGTTGTTGTTTGCATTGCCAGGCTGTTGTTTAGTGCTCCTGAGCTCATTATGCCTTTGCCTTGAAGAGTCTTGAAAAAAAAATATATGTTTGCAAGAGGTGAAACATTCTGACTTTGCAAATTGAGGACTGCTCCTCTGGGTGAAATAAACAACTTTTTGAAAGTAAGCATTTTTCAAGCAAGAAATTACATTACACTGCTGCTCTGCTATACTGACTTAGCTGTTTGGACAGGTGAACACACCTGCTGGTGGGGATTTTTGGAGAGATAGCTGTTGTGGGTCACACTTACATCAGTGCCTACCCTAACTTACAGCTGTGGGGCCTGGACTTTGGTGGTTTACTTTCTGTACTAATGGTCACGATTTATGAAATCAGGTTTGTGGAAAAGATGGCAAGAAAATGCCTGCTGGGAAGGTGGTCCAGCCCAGTTTCTAAAGCAGCCTGCTCTCTGACAGAGCTGAAGGTATCTCTCATGTTTTAATCGGTGCATACGAATAGGGGCTGGAGGAATTTAACGTTAGCTATGCCCTGGCAAAGACAAGTTTATCCATTGGAGATGAATGTTAGAGGTCTCTGAAATTAAAATGTTTTGAGGGAAACTGAGTTTTGCAAGCATATCTTCAAGCACATTCTATCTGCACATTCTGTCTGCCTTAGTACAGAGTAGAGCTGTGGCATTTCCTGTAGGAGTCAGCACCAGCCTGGCTCCTTCAGTTCCTAAAGCAACTGGAAGACTCGGGGTTTTACTGGCTGGTTTCTGTCTTGCCTCAGAGGCAATTTACCAGAAGAGCCTCCAATTCTTTGTTTCACATTTCCTGAATTCATAGTTGTTCCTGCTTGATTAGATCTGCTGAAAACATATGACAGAAATTCAGCAAACCTTTTGTATGTGTAAACTCTTCCTGCTTCTTATGCAAATCCATTACCTTCTGTGCAGGATGCACATGTGTAAGGGCTGTGCTTAGGAAAACTGCCTGTTTTTACTAAACAAACTCATAACTTTCGAAAGGGTCAAAGCTTTGTCCTAAAAACAGTCATGCAGTGCTGATAGTTTCATTAATTCTTCCATGATCTACAGCTTGACTGGCAACTTCTTTCTGTCTTCCAAGGCTACAGTGTCATTGAAATCATAGTAAACTAAGAATAAAATTAATAGAGATTTTTGATGCAGTGTTTTAATTCCTCTCTACCCTCATTTTTAAAATCATGGTAGAAAGTCATCCCTAGATTACAATTAATTTTAAGTCTTATTTGGCATTGTAACACTTCCACTGTGTACTCCTTTTCATGCTTCTTTGAATTTTAATGATACACTCTAATGTTCCAGTGCATAATTATATACATTACTTTAATAATAATTTTTTTCCTCTGTGAATCTGCTTTAACTACATAGCTGCTTGACTGGGACAAGAGGAATATGATTTTGCAGCCTCTCCTGGCTTCACCTTTAGAATAAGCACTACTACAAACTGAAAATTATTATTACACTGATGTATCATTTGAAGATATGTGTCTTTAGCAAGAGTTTTCACTGGCCAGCTACAAAGTGTCTACACCCTCTTCATAGACAAAGGAAGATGAACTCTTTTTGAAAACTCTGTGATCAAGAAGTATATTTTATTTTAAACTCTGTGATCAAGAAGTATATTTTATTTTATTATGCATCTGGACATTATTGAAAGGTACAGCTATTGAAAGGTTGATCCCAGGCCAAAGACAGCGCTGTCCAGATCAGTAACACCTCCACAGTCTCCTGGAGGACTTTTCTTTCATTCTTACCCTGGCTGCACAGTTCCTAATATCTAGAGATTTGTTTGGGGTTTTTTTGAAAGGATTTAATTTGGGTATTTCTAGAAGTGTGTGTCAGTACTTCATTAAAGGTGACTGGGAACTACTTCTTCTTTGCACTAACACTTGAGTAGTGTAGGAAGAATTCTCTTCTAAAAGCCACAAAAGATATTCCTGAAGTCCAAATTAGCTTTCCCATTCTGCTCCCAAATAGATGTTACGTGTAGCTGAGCAGTCTTGACAGGTACCAATGATCATTAAAAGAGAGGGGGAAAGGCTTTAATTTTCTTTTGTTCATATGAATTTCTCTAGCATTAACATTTCATTTGGCAATGAAAACCCAACAATAATCATTAGGAGTTATCACGTGGGCTCTGGCACCCATCTCAATCAAAAAATATAAATTTTTTTATTTCTTCTTTTCCTATAAGCAAAGGTTTAACATGACCAGATGCGTGAATTCAGTTGTTTGGTCGCTGTGTTTCCCCTCCTTCGCTGATTCAAAATTCCTTGCTGTTAATTTTTTCCTACTTTGGAATTTTCTTCATTTTTCAGTGAATCTAGCACAAATAAGAGGAAATAAAATCGTCTTTCCAATGGCTTTTCTTTGTTGGACTTGGAAACTGAATATCACAATCACAAATGTTTCTTTTGTGAAGTGATTCTTCATTCCCTGTCCAGCAGTTCACCCAAATGTTATCTCTGTGCAGGGAGGAAGGAGGGAAGCTGATTCCTCTGTGGAGTTTGATGTATTTTTGGTGGCATTACCAGACCTGTCTGCACTTTGAGTGTATCTGCCATGCTGGCCAGTCCAAACTCAGCATCAATCTTACAGCAAAACCTTCCTCTTCATCTCTGCTTCCTCCCCAAACCCATGTAATGGCATGGGGAGCAGAGAGAGGCAGAGCAGACTCTAAATTAAATACTGCTCTTCTGTGGTGTCTGTAAGCCCCTAATAGGATTCTCTGTGGCAATTATTCACCAGCAGCTGCTTCCTTCATTAGTAAATGTTTGACTTGCCTCTAGAAAATGTGAAATGCAGGTGTTGCTCATTCTCTTCATCAGAGTTTCTTCTTGGTTTGGTGTGAGAACCCCCCTGCACTGTACAAGGGCAATGTCACACTTCTCTGAAGGATGTATCTGACTGTAACAAGAGGTCTGCAGTGGAGGAAGTGGGAGAGCAAGTGGCTCTATTTTTCCATTGCTTAAACCAAAAAAGGGGAACAAAGACTGTGAGGTTTGTGTTGTAAGTGGTGGCAGTGAGTGCCTTGGCAGCACCCCTCGGGGACTTTTGAAAAACAAAGAAGCAGAAGTGATGTTCATGTCCTCTTCAGTTTGGGCAGCTGCTGTGCCTGCTTTACTGCTCAGCTGGAAGGAGCACCTCTGCTGCTGGGGAGGGATCCCTGCATGGTCGGCTCCTCAGGGCACAGCACAGAGCCTGTAGTGAGGTGCCAGGGACTGGCACTGCTGAAGGACCCTCCCTGCTCCACTGCAGATCTGAGGGCGTGGGGGCTCCCAAATCACATGGCCAAGATGGGTCTGACACCCCCCACAGGCATCCCAGACACCTGTGGCACAGGTGGAACCTTGACTGGGAATGTCCCACCACCAGTCTCACAAAAAAGACAAAAACTGATGGCTCCCAAAGACAGGGTTTCTTTTTTCTTAACTCTGTTTAAACTTTTTGACAGGATACAGTCTACACATCAGTTTTATTACTCTGAGTTTAGAAACTATTATCTCTATTATCTCAATTTATCTTCTTTTGTTTTTTCCTGAAAAAAAAAAAAAAAAAAAACCAAAAAAAGTAGTCTGGAAAAAAATCATCCCCTCTGCATATTTTTGAGGTTATTAATTTGGTTTGGAAATCAATTTGGGCTGCTGAAATGCAGATTATATTTACTTATGATACTATCTGAGAGCTGGCTGTTGCCAAAAATTCCTCATGTATGAACAGGTACATGTTGCAGAAGAAAATGAAGGTGTTTCTCCTATCTCAGTAATTGCTTCTTAATTGTCCAGGCTTATGCTGGGTAGATAGAAAATTGTTGGGGTTTTTTAACTTTCTCTGCGCTGTCGCTTTATCGGGACGTGCTTCATCAGAGAACCTGTATCCTAAGTCATTAATTCCTTCTATTTTCTTAGTATTTAGAAAATAAACTAGGAAAGAAGATATTTTAATAGAAATCTTAGGAACATTTTATTCCGTATTCTGTTTCAGGAAATGTCTTCCATATGTCTCTAATCCTGCCAGCTGTTACTCACCCGAATAATTCTTTCAGAGCTGCTACCATAGGCAGAGTTTTGGAGGGCTGGATCTGTGCATAGGTTTTCCATGGCAATCCCCCCTTTCCTGGCTTCCATCTAAAAAATTCTCCAAAGGCACCAATAATGAATAGATGGATGTGGCTTTGCTGATACCTTTGAAGAAAGAAGGATCAGACCTGCTAATGGAGCTCTATGGTATTGAAATATCAAAATAATTCTTCTTTTGGTTACAGATTGCAGAAGGGATGGCATACATAGAAAGAAAAAATTATATCCATCGAGATTTGAGAGCAGCAAATGTTCTGGTTTCAGATCTATTGATGTGCAAAATTGCTGATTTTGGATTAGCAAGAGTGATCGAAGACAATGAATACACAGCAAGGGAAGGTATGTATTTTTATTTTTGTCTTTAAAGCTTCTGCCTCTGGGAGGCAGTGAGGTTGTATCTAGCAGAAATATGGTCACCAAGGATAGGAAGTATTGTAACAGCTTCCTAGGGGCTGCATTCTAATGCCAACTTCTAAAACGAGTAAAGGAAACAACCTTTCTGTGCTCCCCAAGATTTTTGATGAGTTTATTTTAAATAAATTTGAAAGACAAGGACAATCTACAGTATTTAACTGCACACCATTTTTTCCTAAATTGAACAAAATAATTGCATAGTCTCAGCTTCCATCTCACAGAATTAAAGGCCAAGAAACTGTGATCTTAAATTCTCCTAAAATCCTTAAATGCCTTGTGGACCTCCTTTCAAAGGAGGAAACCCTAGCAGGTATAGTTGCTGGTAACAAGAAAAGCTTTAGCAGAACTTTGGAAGCTGTTTGAGGAGCTGGAGCATTAATTTACATGTTCAGCAGCATTGCAGGGACCCTGGAAGGCTGGGTCATGTCCCTGTTCAGCACATGGATGGGAGATAACAGGGTCAGGACTGGCCAGAGGAAAAACCTGCTGTGAAAGGTGTATGTCTGGGTTTGGCCATGCGTGTTTTGCTAATGTTGTCAAGGATCCTTTCAGGAAATGCACTGTTGGTTGTAGTGAAAAGTTTTTATTTTTGCTTCCATGCTTAAGCATAGCTTTTCAGAGTGGTTTGTTGGCTGGCTTTGCCCTTCTCCTTTTAAAGACACAGCCTCAGGTTTTCACAGTCTGGATGGATACTCTGGTAATGTAGGCAAGAGGGGAAGAACTAAAATATGAAGAAAGAGAGCAACACACTACAGCTGAGATTAAAGGAAGATGAGCTCTTCAGCAGGCACTGAGTTATAGTAATTCAATAGATCAGCAGGAAGGGTCTGGTTAAGCAGTTTTCAGAGGTACAGACCCATATCTGTGGGTTTAGCTAGCTCTGGACTTTGTATATTGATTAAATTAACTTCTCAGGTTATAAATTTTTATGTCAAGTTTCTTTGATGTGTTTTCTGCTATCAGAAAAGTTTCCTAGCTCACCTGGTATGATGTTAGAGCAGGCTAAAAAGGGCTTAGAGAGACTCTGCTTGTATTACTCCCTGTTGTCAAATGAATTAATATAGTATTCCCAACAAAGGCTGCCTGAATGTTTTTATTTGACTGTAAGGAGTTTGCTTTTATATGGCAATTTCTGGAATCTGTTAGTTAGATATGAAAGACAGTAATTTAAGATATGACTTTTTAAGTTATGTCTTGCTACTGCTTTTGCATCTATGGCTGAATGTGAAATGAATTAAAGTGACTATTTGAGACTGCTTTTTTTTTAGGTGCAAAATTCCCTATTAAATGGACAGCACCAGAGGCAATTAACTATGGATCTTTCACTATTAAATCTGATGTGTGGTCATTTGGGATTCTCTTGTATGAAATTGTTACATATGGAAAGATTCCTTATCCAGGTATGGACCTTTAGTTTTAGTCTGTATTTATACTTTGGTGCTAAAAGGCAAAGAAAATACTCAGGGAGAGAGCTGGAGAGCTGGCAGTAGTGACACTGATGATTGGAAAAATGTCTTACAGGTAATCATACTGCTTTGAAAACTTACTGTATGTGTAAGGTACATGCCTCTCCAGGGTGAATTTCAGCAAACAGAGTAATGAGACCATGGGTATATAGTCATTTTTATATGTTCTAAAGGTGTTACAACTGCAGCAAATGCAGATCGTGTGTTTCTGACATCCCTGTTTTGTGCACCAGAAGCGCAGTCCCATGGCGAGGATGCAGTGCTGCAAGTCCTAACAGTGCTCTGTAAGCTTTAATAACATAAAATATGTGGGGTCTTTAATAACATAACATGTGAAGATACTAAGAAAGTGTGTTTTCACAAGCAAATAGGCTGTAGTAATTTGTCAGTGCTAGCCTAGTCTAAACAAATATGAAAGCACACCCTAAAGCAGTGTTGATGTACCACTAGGAATGTTTAATGTTTATTGTTCCTTACAGTCAGGTACAAGGCCACAGAGGTGTGCACATCAAATGGAGCTGCTTTGGGTGGCTGTGAGATGGTCGTGTGCTTCATGTCTCATTTTTCATTGTTAAACAAAATATATATATATGTTAAATATATATAATGTAAAATTAAATATTCATGTTTCCAGCACACAGAGACACCTTGTATGAAGGGTCTTTTATGCACATAAAATTGTTACATGTCAGGCAAAGATGATTAATTCTGGGCAACAGACTGCATTCATTTAAGCTTACTGAGGTTATGGGAAATTGCCCTAAATTCCCTTCTCTGGTGGGCAAATGGGGAAAGTACAGCCATGTTCACCTGCACTGCCCATCTCATGGGCAGAGTAACTTCAGAGAGGAATCTTGGGATTCTGGCGGGAAAGGGACACCAGGTATTTCATCCAAGCAAAACTCTCCCGGTGCTTCCAGTGCAGCAGCTCTTGCTGTTTAAACAGTGAAAACATTTTCACCACTTCATGAGCAGCTGGAA
Organism: Ammospiza nelsoni; assembly: GCF_027579445.1. NCBI lineage: Eukaryota > Metazoa > Chordata > Aves > Passeriformes > Passerellidae > Ammospiza > Ammospiza nelsoni. Next base: position 115,393,719 of record NC_080633.1, read on the forward strand.
TTCTGCATCTTGAACTGCCAGAGATGGTCAAGAGGCAGACCCAAATCCCTGAAGTGACAGTAGGCTAAACACCTCTGGACACAGGGAGATGGGAAATCCCACAAGACTCGGGCAGTGGGAAGGGAGTGATGGATAGCCAACTTTACACAGCTATGGGAGAACACAGTGACTTTCCATACAGAGCTAGAGCCAAACCAGACATTCTCATGGCACAGTTCTAGGCCAGGAAAACACTGAAGCTCAAGACTAGCCCCTTTAAACTTCAAGAGGTGATAGGGCTGCTTGAGTCACTTTGTAGGTGAGGGCTATGAAATACTGGACAGCACAGCAGGTCCTCCCAAAGCTCTCCTTAAACACTGCTAGGGAAGCACTGTTTAAGGAGGATGGATGAAGAATCAAGGAAGGGAGATGGGAAGGATCAGAAGGGAGAGGTGTGCAGCCAAGTAAGGCATGGCTCTTCCCACAGTCAAGATGCCTTTTTTCCCAGTTAGCACTTGCCTGTGTGTACAGAGAGCTCCTGCATGGAGCTGGGCTCACAAGATTATTTCTGAAGAATTTCTGCTTAGAAAATGGTCCTTCTCTGAGCAAACCTACAAGGTCTCCTGGAAACCAGCACTACAAAAATACAAAACCCAATCCAATACTTAATTCTGCAGCTAAATGTGCTCTCTCTTTACCTTCATAAGCCATATCATGGTTCTATTCTGAGAATAAAGTCAATCTGTACAGCAGACACAGTACTGCTGCACTGCTGCGGGAAAATCTCTCTTCTAGGGGAAGTCTGGGCAATATTTTTTTAAATGTGGGAGCATTTTTATGAGCACCATAAATACTCCCTGCGCTGTGGATTCATTTATCAACCAGCAGTTACATATGGAAGGCTCTTGACTGCATATTATTTTGTTTTAATATTTGCAAGTATTGCTTGCATTAAAATGGATGAGAGATGTACATCTATTTTAAATAGAAGTATAAATTGAAATAGCCTGTTAGACTGAAAGTTTATTCTGAGCACCAGAATCACAGCAAAATATGTGGGTGACCAATTTACTTTACACGAGGAGATGTGACAGATTTGGGCAAATTACCCCAGCATGGCAATAGTAACTTGGTGATGGATTGTGACCAGTAACAACTGGACAGAAACGGTAAATTGATTTTTCCCTTCTAGTGGGAATGCTTCAAACTATTATTTTCAATTATTAACCAGCTCTAGCAACTAGAGTATTCAGCATAGAGCTGCATATGAAACAGCTGGAGTTGAAATTGGCAAGTAGCTAATACCTGCACTCAGCTTGGTAGGAAGCATTTCTAGCCAAGAAGTTTGGAGCTTTTGTGATCTTTGTTCTTAAATTCCAACAGCTGTTTCTCCTCCTGAGAAACTCAAAGCCATTAGTGGAACTAGAGTTTCAGGAACTACCTCTGAAATCTAAAACAAGGATCTGATTCTCTAGGCACAAAAGTTGAATTGGTAGTTCAAACGTGATTTCTAGGTGACCACATAGTATGTCAATACTGGCAGCATCCATAATTGCATTCCAGTTATGCTTGGGACTCTTCACAAGGTATGACCTTTCTGTACAGTGGGATTCCTCCTCCATACCACTCTGTTCACATCATTTCCCAGGCCCTAACATAAACAAATATGTCTTTGTGAAACCTAACAGGTACCACAGCATAAATTAACGGACATGTACCAAAACTTTAGCATTCAAGAGGGTGTAAGTGTGATAAATATGTATGTGGGATATATTTCTGTCACTGATTAGGATGTAGATATGGTAAGACAGGTGATTCTTTAGCTACTAAAAGAAAAAAATTGAAACAATTTTAAAAAGGTGAAGTTAAACAAGTAGCTATTTGAGAATACTGTTTGGACTGTGGATAACCCTTTTTGTTTTAAATAAAGCCCCAAACACATGGAAGTATGTACATGACATTTGCTATAAAATGTTTTCATTTTTTGCTTCTGAACTCAAATGGATATTAAACAGATCTTTTTCCTGCAGGGTAGCTAAAACACAGGCTTGTCATCAGCATTCATAAGGTAACAGTCCTGCAGACAGCAGATCTAAGCACAATCCTATGAATTACTTAAACCCCAAAAATCATCCCCATTCTGCATAAAAGCCCAGTAGCAGCAGTCTTCATATAGCAGCACGGTTAACTAAGATTTTGTAGGGTAGGAATAACTTTTTTACTGCATATATTATATACAATCCCATTTCTTGAAGTTCAGGCAGTCCAATCACTGTTCTCTATAAAATACTTTATGGAATTTATTCCTGTATTTAATTTGTCTCTATATAGCAGTAATTCCTTATTCTGTGACAACATACCCTTCCCCTACTTTGAAATACTTCTTTTCTGCATATGGGCAGTGTTAGTTCAGGAAAACTTCCCTTCTCCTTCCAAAGAGGAACTGAAAATAAAAAAGATGTGCCCAAAGTAAGCACTTTGATCCAGACTCAGATTACATGGCTGTGGGTATTTTTGGAAAAGCTCGAAGCCAACAAGCTTGAGCTGAAGTCAGCTATATGAGCTCTGGTCATCTTGAATAATCCAAGTATACTGGATAAAGTTGTCATTTGGTTGTAATTCAAGTGTGTCCTTACCTGCCAAGTGGCTCAACCCACAGCAGTCAGATAATGCATGTAAAGGTCTGCAGGGTCTGCAGCAGCAGAGCTGCACCAGGGGTTCAGGAGAGCACCACATCTGCATCTCCACTCTTGACCCTGCTCAGAGCAGGACCCCTCCTCCCTCCTGTCAGCCAAGCAGAGCTGCCCTCCCTGCACCTCTGGGGAGCTGGGGTGTGCAGGAGACTGTCCTGCATGAACCTGACCAGAGGCTGAATGGCCTGAGAAAACAAACCTGGAGGAGCTGTAGTCTCAGGCAGAACTGCACCACATGGAGCATCTAGCCTGAGGAGTGGCTGAGAGGGCTGGGATACCCTTTCCAAAAGGGAAAGCCTTCTCTGGTGAGCATGAATCTCTAGGCTGAAGCACAGGTGCTCCCTGCATGCCCAGCCATCAGAACAAACAGCATCCCTGAGTACAGAAGAGAGTCTGTGCCAGAGAAGGCAATGCAGCCACTGGCATGGTTAGATCAGATTTGCAGAGGAAGGGACAAGCCCAAAGGCAGGTTTCTGGGTAGGAAGTGGTGAGCCTAAAATAGCAAAAGCTGGCCCTAGTGTAGCTGACCTCCTGAAAGTAGGTGTTGAAACTGTTCTGAGAACCAGTTTCTCAATGGTTTGATAAAGGGTGGGGAGGGGTGACAGGAAATTTAAAAAAGGGGGAGAAGGATGGAGTCTAGGGCAGGACTCTCATGTGACATTAGCTGGCACGTGAGATGCAGGGTGCACTGCTGGTACTTACAGTTCTTATCCTCTGGAAGAAAACCAAAGCAGGGGAAAAAAGCAAAGCTCAGCATAGCTGGCAAGTAGGTTTTGCATGACAGGAGTAGGACAAGAGGGGAAGTTACCTATTACAGTTAATGATTTCATGAGTGACTCTCCAGTATCTTGCAATCAGCAGCATTTACACAAAAGCTGATGTAGAAGAAATCCTGAAATTTTGGGCAGGCTGACTGCAGTGTGGTCAAACGGGGGGGCTGCTCTCCATCTCAGGATGGATGGGTCTCCAGCAAGCAGAGCAGCAGCTCTACAGCTAGAGATGAAGGCTGGTGCCAGGGCAGGCTTTTGCTGGGAATCACACCACCACAGGAAGCAGAGTAAATGGAGACAGGATTGGTCAGAAGAACAGAGCAGAGGTAGTTCTGGAGATAAGAATTGTGATTTTTCCCCACAGTTTTGTTAGACTTGACAGTACAAGTTATGGTGCTTAGCTGCAGTAATGGAATCATTCCCACCAGGATTTTCAGAGCAAGTCCCTCATTGCTGATGCACACCTTGACTTTGTTTATTGAACTGATGCCAGGAGCTATCTTTAATAACTAGCAAAGATGTTAAACTAGTGGGTGAAGATCTTAAGAGTGAAGTAAAAAAAAAAAAGACAAAGTAACTTCTCTAAGAATGGAGATAATTTCATCAACTCTTTCTTCTTTGTTTTTTGTTGAAGGTATGAGCAATTCTGATGTGATGGTTGCTCTTCAGCGTGGGTACCGGATGCCACGCATGGAAACCTGCCCAGCTGAGCTTTATGATATCATGAAAACATGCTGGAAAGACAAAGCAGAAGAGAGGCCAACCTTTGATTACCTACAGAGTGTGCTTGATGACTTCTACACGGCAACAGAAGGGCAGTACCAACAACAGCCATAGAACAAAGAACACTTTTTCTATTGCCGTAGATCATTGGCACAGACTATCTTTAGAAGAGACTGCTCAAACCAGTTACTTCATGCATTCAGATGTCTTAACTGAGTGTGGAAGCTGCAGAATAATTCTGCAGAGAAATAATGTTTTTATTTAGTTAAAACAATTCCTCTAAAGCTTCAAGTTCTCCTTAAAGGCTCTGTGTTTTGCATCTGTAGAAACACCCCAAAGCAAACAGGCTTTTTGGGGGTCAGGAAGGAGAAGGAAGGAAAGCAGTCATGCCCTGGTACAGTTTGACAAGACCTTCTTAGGATCTAAATCATGCAATATGTTACAAGGAGACCTTCATAAAAGTGTTGAGAGGATGCATGAACAGCTGTTTTCGAAACAAAAAGTCACAAAGGAGAACTTACAGATTTAAGACGTGGTGACATTCTTAAATCATCTCTTTTGAAATACAGCATATTGCAAAAATTATTTTTATATCCTTGTTATTTCACATTAGTATCAGGCGTACACTCACCTCTTGTAAGGCTTTCTAAACAGTGTCAAGGTTTCCTTTGAGGAAGAGTTAGGTATGTCATTCTTTACACTGAAAAAAATCTGATTTTCTGCTGTAAAACCCTAAATTTAAAATGATTTCCAAAGCATTACAAAAGCATCAGATGCAGAAGTGCAAGATGAACACACATGACTGCAGACATGGCAGCACACCTCACTCTGTGTTCAAGCTTCAGCTTCCCACAAGGCCAAAGTCCATGGAATCATCTGAAGTCCATGGAAAAGCCCAGGACTCTGAAGGAAGTTCATACCTTGATTGCAGTCGCTAAAAATGTTACCAGTGAAAATATTTTAATCTTCATTTTTAATCCTCTGTGGTTATTCAAGAATATTCCTTATATTTTTGCTGCTTTAATCAACTAACCTCAAATCTGTTTGAAAGCTAAAACTAGCTCTAGCACTATCGAAAACAATTTGTGGAAACATGCAATAAGATATCAAATTATATTGCAGTGACACTGTCACATGTTGCTTAGTATTACAAATCTAATTCTTAAAGTGAAGGCAAGTTGCTGTGCTTTTTACATGGAATTGTTCTATCAAATTACTTACCCAAACAGATGAGCTAGTGCACTTGCAGTGTAACCACAGCACAGCACAATTACTTCTTTTTCAATGTGACACTGGTTCTTAGAGCTGAAATCCAGTACACATCTTTGCCATCCTTCAGCCCAGTTATTTAGGCAAATGGTACTTTGCAGAAGCTTAAAACTTTTCTAAGAAAGCTTCAGTGTGCCTGCAGTTGAAGCTCAGCAGCAGAAGTATTCATGGCTTTTCTTTTCCAGGGGCTTCCTTCAGTCAAACTGTGCAGTTTAAACAGACTGTCAGTTAAATATGTAAATAGTTTCTATTGTATGGTGATTTTTAATTTTAATAAACACTTAATCTGAAGCTAGTAGTATGGCAGTGATTTGAGATAAAACAAACAGCTGATGTTCTATCCAGGGGTAGCTTCATGTGGAACAGGGGAATCTCTGATTATCACCACTGCCAAGATTAATGGACTCTGCTTTCCTTACAACTTTGAGAAACTGAAAAGGACCAAACCCACCGTTTTTGCATTCCTTCTTGTAGTTTCTTATCCTAGAGGGCATGAAGAGAAGAACCAACCCTCAGCTATTCTTGAAAACAGCTTCTCAAAAACCTTTAATGGAATAGCTACACTGTGCTTTAGCAACTTTTGGGAAAACATTAACAGTTCAGCACTGGCCAGTAGTTCACTAGAAGCTTCATTTTAACACTGAAAGAAAACCAAAAAGAAAAGCTCAAGATAATGTAACTTTGTCTTTCAAACCATTTCCTGTAGCAAACCAAAGAGCTCTGGGAAGTGAGAGGGAGCATAGAAAGAACAGTTGTTCAGAGAGTAGGAGGTTATAGTTAGTGTTACATAAACTTGCTGGACAGGCTGCCAAGGTGTAGCATGAGGTAGTTTGAAATGGTATTATGGAAATTTTCCAGCATTAACCTGTTCTGATGATTTTTTAAACTTCTGCTTTAATTACTTTTCCTAAAGCAATTTGTACATAACAGCTTTCTTATTCAAGAGAGCAGCATTCAGTGTCTCATATAACTACACCAAAATATTTTTTAATAGCTGGAATAGTTTATGTGGGAGTAGACATATTTTAGAAATCCTACCTTGCAGGGATTATAGGCCTTCAGAACTACTAAAACCAGAAAACCCTGTATTTAAACAGAAACAGTTCAAAGCACGAGGACAGCAATGGCTGAAGAACAACCTCTGAGGCCTTGTTAAATAGATGTCAGAGTGATTTCTGATCACAGAGCAGCCCAAAACTCCCAGCAACCTGGCAAGGGGAGTCACAGCAGAGCAGGGCTGTCCTCTGTCACACGGGGAGGCTGCACCACCTACTGTCCCCCCAGGGAGGGAGAGGTTCTTGCTTTGAGCTCAGGCCCCTTCCACTGAGAGAAACTCACTTGCAGGGGCTGATCAATCCAATTTACTTACAGATTCCACAGCAAGCCTCCAGCAATTACAGGCATTGTACTTCCACAGTAGTTAAAAATCCCCTCACCTTCACTGACTGGAAAGGGCTTTAGGAAAGCTACTTCAAATTTTATCATGCTCCAGTCTTCCATCCTTAAGCTACTAGATAAAAAGCTAAGTAATATAATCAAGGATATGATTCTTTCAAATCAAGATCATCCTGTATCAATCACTGTCATTATTTGGGCTCTAATTTCATGAACTTTTCTTATCTTGGTTTTGCTGACTTATAAAATTATGAGTCAGAGCTGAATTTAGTAATGGAAAATTTTATTAAATACATGTTTCAAAGTTTAATACATATTCCTAGTGGAAACTCAAATTTTATTTAAACAAATTTATTTACAAAGCCAAGTTAGCTGAATAAAAATAGCAAGGAGCCAGATCAGATTTCATTTCATCACCTTCTTTAGGAGTTTGCTTAGAAGCAAGTCCCAAGAAGGGAGTCTCCAGGTCAAAACCAAAATATTAACTGAAGAACCATGCTATTTTACCTACTTAGGATTAAGTTTACAAACCATCTGATTTCTAGGAATCAACAATATATAAAATAACTTAAAAACATAGTGAATAGCAGATGAGGGACATCCCACTTTGCATGAACCACACATTTGTTGTATTGCACTAAAGACATGGATTCTTACCCACATTTATCAGTACAGAAGACCATGATACTCCAGAATTAAAATATATCTATTTCTCAAATCACATCACTATATCAACAGTAAAAGCACATGTCTAGACTCAAACTTTTATAGCTCTAAATTCAACCCTGGTTCAATTAAAGTTCTGTATTAAACATTTTTCTCTGTCAATGTGACAGCGAAGATGGCATCTAAGAGTGAGAAAGAGCTGCCAACAGTTCAAGACTAATAAAGAAGCCTAGTAATTGCACACTTTGATTTATCAAATATTATTGTTTTGCTTTATGAGGCAACATTACTTATTTTCTTGAATAGGGTAAAGCCTCTTCATACTTCCCCCAGCCTTTACCAAGAGGTGAACTAGCAGTGGATGCTACTGTGGATTTCAGGTTAGCCAGCAAACCTCTCCTGGGTTTCTGCTGTTTTGACTCCTCTGCGAAGAAATTCTTTTTCCGTTCTTCAAGCTCCTTTTGCAGGGAAGACACTGTTTCTTCAAGCTCAAGAACACGCTTAGCCCAGTTCTGAAGACTTTCCATTTCTTGGTCCTATGAGGATAAGGCTGTGTTAAGCATGTGAACACTCCATGGTCTGTCTCTTTCATGCAGTTAATTTTCTGGCTCACATTATTTTATTAAACCCATAAACACCCTTGTTATTGCAGTGTCATATGGCCATTCACTACCCATTTCCTCTAATTGCATCAAAGTAATTAAAAACCCAGCAAACTGCAGGGCCATACAATCTAGTTAGAGACCAACTCTGACTAAGAGGCTGATGCTAAAATGCTTTGCCACACCATGCAAAGAATTGATGTTGTTCTAGGAACCAGATAAAGGTGGCTTCCCTGCCTTGCAATTTCCGAAAGCAGAACTGGGCAACTCAAAACTCTCACAGCATAAGTCTGCTAACCAGGACTGAGTAAATGCTTTGAGTGGGCAGAATACAGAGTGTTAAATACACCCTTTAATCTCTGGTTAGCAAAATCACCTTCCTATTAATAAGGGATAGGAAGGTAATTTCCAGTTAAAAAGTTCAAGTCAAATAATTTTCAGTCTCAGATTTAAACTAAAAAGTATGCAGAAAGTAATCTAATATTCAAAGAAAGACATCACTAAGCAGTTATTATACCTGCAGACTACAAGTAAGGCATAGATTCCAAGTGCCAAGAGTTGAAGTTTCATTTTTTTGTTTAGTAATCTATCTGAGGTCAGATGCAGTAAACTTTAGGAAGTCTCTGCTTTTGAAGGAAAGATGTCTATTTCTGTATTAAATAGTTTATCTGCCCATATCTCTCATCCAGTTTGGCCACTTCTGGCAGGACCATCAGTATAGCTTTAAAGCCATAGATCCTTAGGCCTTGTTGCAGTGGCATTTGTGCACTGACACCTTGCTTGTCTCAGCAAAATGCCTCATGATGAGTTCTAAGCAGTATTTTCTTTGCTTGACAAGAATTCATAACATCTTTAGATTATCAGGCTTTGTCAGCAGAGTTACCCCATTGACAGAGTCTATCACTTAAGTTGAAAAATGAGTTTTGTCTTACAAGATCCAGAGTAAAGTAGTGAAACACAAGGGCTCTGAGCTCATAATTCACAAAGTTAGGCACAGAAAAAATGCTAATATGAAAAAAATTGCTAATTTGACAGTGGTTTTACATGTAAAATATGCAGAAGTAGCCAGTACAACTATAGTTACAAGCCATGTTAAAGATGTTTTTAAATCATTGACTAACCTTGAGCATGACTGTGTGCTTCAGTTGACTGTTTTCTTCTGCCATTTTTCTGTAGCCTTCATTAGCTTCTAGCAGGGATTCATTTAGTTTCTGTATTTTAAACTTCAGAGATTTTATAAGCTGAAAATAAAGCCCATACACATGGAAGTTCAGAACACCATGTTTTACATTGATTTTGTTTATGACTAGAGCAGTGCAAACTGCAAGATCGAAACAAGAAAGTCTGCTTCTCTCAACCTCCTCTGTCCCAGCTCATCCTTTCAGGTGATAAAATGCAGCTGGAGCATTCAAAGGCTGTTGAGTTGAAGCCACTGTGATTTACAGAGCTCCCAATCAACACACAGCAGCACAGACCAGGCTACATCTGGAACAGCCTGCTCCATTTCAGTAGGAGTGGTTAAAAGAACACTTTTGTCTCATTAATACTATTCACATTGGAGCACAGTTAGCACAGAAGGTCTCACCTTTCTGATGGGAAAATTAATGGATTAAGCCTAAGACCCAAGAGGCAAAAAAATCTGAAGCAGAAAAATAGATGTTACTGTTGATTTACTTCTACAGAGTTGCTAAAAAACCCTCACACCTTTAGCCCATGCTTAATGGCTGAATGGGAAGAAAAAAGTGGTGAATTACAAGTCACATATGCACTGACCTTTGAGGCAAAGCAGCAGAAAGGCACTGATGGAATGAACTGGTTTAAACCATTCTCACTTCAGTTATTGCCAGGAATCACTCTCATAATTCTAGCACTTTCTAGCCACACAAAACCATCAATAACTGTATCCTCACAACATGCATAAAAGCCAAACTTTCACCAAAATTTGAAAGTGACATGGGAAAATAAAGTAGAGTTCTCAAAAACAGTGCAAAACAAATCCTACAGCCCTAGCACAAGACACTAAACTTGGTAAGAAAAAAGTTAATTTTAGAGTATTCTTTCTTAATAGAAAGGGATTTAAGTTCATTTTCTATTTACATGGCTTATTAGAACCAGCTGGAACTATTTATCCAATCTCTGCTCATATTTGATATTAGAGAAAGGAGCAAGACTTATGTCTTCTCTTCTTCCCACATCCTCTTTAAACATGGGAAACAAACCGTATCTTTACAAGAAAATCATTCAAGGAATAGAATAAAAATGCATACTTAATTATTGTTTTCCATAATTCCCACCTCTATACGGCACTCAGAGCACAGAGGTCTTGTTTGAAGAACAGAGATATTCTCCTTAAGTTTAGGGTGATAGTGGAGTTGAGTACTTCCAGAAAGAACTGCTTTAAGGCACTATTTTTTATTTTAGGCCTAAAAATCTAAACTATTACCAGGTTCTGTAACTGTTCCCCTATGCAGAAGCAGGCAGCCTTTCAGGAAGGAAAGCTCTGAGGTCATGGCAGCAATATTTACAATAAATTTCAGCACAAAGCTAAACATACTTCCTTACTTCCAACTCACACCACATTCACCATGTCTTGTTACAGTAGCAAATGATTTTACAAACTAGAATAAAGCCAGAACAGTCTCTGGCAAAAGTCATCCACAACTGAGCAAGGACTTTTTTTGATAAGCTCAATGCCCATTTGTAGGAATCTTCATGCTTTTGTCTACAATGCACATCCTTCAAACATTGAGCCATGAGAGAGTTCACAATCATTATCCCCAGATAAATACTAAGCAGGAGCTACCTCTTCCTTCTCTTCACATTGTTTCTGCAATCCTTCATTGGCTCTCTTCAATGTGCTGTCCATAAGATCTATAAGAAAAAGAAGGCAAAAGAAAAGTTTGTTTATACACATTACCAGGAGAAAACTGAACTTTGGATACCCAGATTACATTCCTACCTCGTTCCATGTTATTCTCAGAAGTCGGAATATCCGAGCTCAGGCTTCCCAGAGCCAACAGCCTCCCTGACTGCTCATCAAGTTGCCTTTCCAGTTGCAGTATTTTCCTCTCTCTATCCTGCAACAAAATAAGGGCATATGCTAGAATTTGTCTGTACTTCTGCTTGATCTGATGCATTAGTGCACAGCCTGCAATTACACCACACATGTGTAATTTTAAATTATTTCACAGGCAATGGTTAGGAAATCACAGTAAGGGATAACACTCAGGTCACAAAAACATCCAGGAGGAAGTTTCTTTACAAAGGAGTCAACTCTGGATCCAGTCTGAGGATTTCCAAACTGTATTAAAAGTAACCATATGGCAGAAAGGAAACTTTAGCATGTCTGTGCTAAACATTATTGCAAGTTAGCTTGCTAACTAAGGAAAAAAATACTTCACAGAGCCACATTTTAATCTCAAACTCTTTTCCCGTATCTGTCAGATTGCAGGCGTGCTATTTCAGAGTGAGAAATCAAAAAAGTGGAATCATCAAGAGAAGTTATTCATCTAATTCTGATTTTCTGAAGCTGCCCACTCAGATTCATGCTGTTCTCTCTTTTGTCAGCTAACCCTTCTACATCTCAGGGATTTCAGTTTCTTATCTGACTTGCTACTAAAAGCATCTTGCTCTTTGAACCTTCCCTTATGCAGCCTCTTGGCCAGTAGAGGAGCACTATTAAAACTCTTTTTGTCCACTCTAATATAGTTTATAGCTAGGATTTAACTGAACCCGGAAACAGAGTCCAAGTGAAGAAAAGAGACAAATTTGAAGGAGATGGAAAAACACAGGCCATTACATAATATGGTGTTGCTTGTCAGCACCTGAATGGAGAGCTGTAAAAGCAGAAATATTTCTATACCAAAGTCTGCAAGAGAAACTCACTTTTCAGGTCTTTAAAGGAACCTGTCTATCCATAGAGCGTGATAACTTATCAGTTCCAGAAAAGGAGAGTGCAGTGAGAAAGCTCCTCTGGTGGACACCACAGCTGTTCTACTCTTCCACTAAAAACCTTCGGGAAACAACCAGACCCCCAGGGTTCATCTGCTGCCTGCATGCACTTAACCATCCATGCAGAGGTTAGAAAACTGAGCTGCTCATAGTTGACCTGGCTGCATTGCAAAAGGAGTTGCAACTCACTGATGCCAACCCTGAGCAATTCTATGTTTGAGTACATTCAGGAGATTCAGTTCTCTCCTGCATGAAGTTGGATTTCTCATGGGTTTCTTATCCCACAATCCTCCCACCACCTCCAGACCAGTTATAATTAAAATGGGTATCCTGTAACAAATTCCCCATCACCTTTTCAAAGCAGCATTTTAATCTACATCCTATGATGCCAAAGATCTGTAGAAAGCCAGACTCCGGTATACATCATTCCCTTGGGTGTTCCAGTCATTGCACCACAAAAATAAAAATTACTCGGATTTAACTGAACTGTGCCCTCAAAAATAAAGAGGTTTAGGTGTGCACTACAGGTGGTGCCAGAAAAAAGACATCTGGATGCTTATGGTGATCATTGAATACAGAGCAGCAAGGCTGAACTGCTAGTTATTTTTCTTGTTTAGTGTTACATTCAAAATCCCAGAATGATTCTGTTAAAGAAAAGCAAAATCTAAAGAGCATACTTTAATGGCAGCCAAGTCATACCTCAACTTTCTCTTGTTCAGCTAGAAATTCTTCTATGGGAACATAATGCTCTTCAATTTGTTCCATTGCACACATATATGCATGTTTCTTAATGGCTTCTTTATACATTTCAAATTTGCTCTCAAGTTTTTCTTCATAGCTGTCTTTCATGTCTTCCAAGCGGTTGCTGAAGAGAACATGTTGGTTATGTATAATATAACTAACTTTGCATTCCAGCTAGTGCATTTGACTACATGCATTCAACTGAGAATATTCAAGTTATTTCTCTAATCAGAAATAGTGAAACAAAAAGGCAAAAAAGCACTTTTTTTCCTTTTAGTCTTAATGACCCTACAGACTTGCACTAAAGTGTAACTTCTACTTGGCATATACCAAAGAAATGCTATAGAAGAACACAGTTAACACCTGCCAGAAAAAAAAATCATAAAAATCAAGAAAATCCACCAACATACAGCAACAGAAGTGACCACACCCATTTAGATGTTATATTTGAAGCATGCATCTTGGGGCCATCTTTCACTTTGGGTTTTGGTTGGTTTTTCTTTTTTTCCATTTAAGATAAATGCCAAATTCATTTTCATAGAATCAGAAAATGGCCTGGGTTGGGAAAGACCTTAAAGATCATCTAATTCTCACATCCCTATTGTGAGATCTCACATCACTATCGTGGGGAGGGACACTTTTCACTAAACCTTTCCAACATGTCCTTCAAACACTTCCAGGAACGGGGCACCCACAACTTCTCTAGGCAACCTGTTCCAGTGCCTCATCACACCCACAGTAAAGAATTTTTTCATAGCAACCAAGCTAACCAACTCTCACAGTTTGAATTCGCTCCCTCTTCTCCTGTCACTACATACTCTTGTGAGAAGTCCCTCCCCATCTATTTTTTCAATACTTTCCACATTACTGTCAAAATTTAACAACATGCCCCATCAATGTTGCAGAAAATCATCTCAACAGAGAAAAAGCATCAATGCTAATTCATGTGTTTGGCCAAAGGCAACATAATTTTAAAGCTAGTGCAGGGGTTAAACCATAGCTGGCAACTCGGTGCTAATTTTTTGAACAATTCAAACAGCAGGAAACTGATTTAAAGAAGAGCTAAGAGGAAGTGAACTCAGCTTGAGGAATCTGGACTTGAAAAAAAAATTCCTAAATTAACATCAGTGCAGGGTTCATAATTCATAAGATAATTCATAAAGGCACAGTAATAGATAGTAAACTAACAGTGGCTCATAAGTCATGCAGGGGAGCTCAAAAGAGCCTGATTCAAACTACCTTAAGCACATGCATGCATATTAACATGACAGAGTGTGTTTTGGAATCATAGCCTCAGTGGGGTACCTGTAGCAATCTTCCACATCTGCTAAGTAGCAATAACAAGCCAGGACAGGCTCCAGTAATTACACATTCAGCAGAGGAAAGCTGAACAGAAAACAGCATTACTTTTTCATTGAAAATGGGAAGAGGCTGATCTGAACAAGTTTAATATTATTTCTTCCCTTTCCTTCTGATGTTTTGAAATTGTGCAGCCCTGTCTTCTCTAAACAACACGACTAGAAATGTCCTGAATATACACCTGTATGCACACACATCCACATGTGTGCATTTACACACGTGGAACCCTCTCAGCCTCAAAGCAGGCTGCAAGGGGACTTGCCTCCAGGCTTCCTCTGTTTCCAGCAGCTGCCGAAACATTGCTTCTGCCATCTCCTTACGGATCTTCACCTCCAGAAGGAGCTTACTGCGCCTTTCTGCAGCTAGCTTCTCCTTTAGGTCCTCTGCAGCTCTCAAGAGGTCCTAAATTTAAAATATTTCACTTCAAAAACCAAGACTGAAACACATATTGACATTCATCTCAAACAAAATATTCATACAGGCAGACATCCACAAAGGGTACTTTTTACAAACTTATGTTTTTTAGGGGTCTGCACCAAAGTTTAAATATTTTCAAATACAAATTTCTACTGCAAATACATCCTGTGTCCATCTTGGTGGTGTCCACTATCAAAAAGTTCACTTCTGTTTTGGCATTTAAATACTAGTTTGTACAGCATAAGAACATAAAACCTACTTGATTTTTACAGTTTATTGCTATTAGATTGTATATCTTTGGTTTTGAAATGCTGCATCTTAACTTGTTACTGCTGTTTCAAAAAAAAAGGCACAAAAAGCTAAATTATGTTATTTTAAAGATATGTATTGCTTCCTCAGTCTTCTTGTTGGGCAATCAGTTGAATTCCAAATTTAGCACTTAACCTAACTAGAAAGCCATAGGGCATCCTTCCACAGCTACACTGAACTAGGCCACTCAAAGTCAGTCTGACACTGAACAGAAACTTAAACTTCCCATTTGGTGCAGCTTTCAGCACATCTCTTATGCTAAAACAGTATTAGAACTAAGAGACTTGCTTCCTTGGGTGCAGTTCTAAGTAGACATGCACTTACCTCATGACTCAGAATGGTGATGTCCACTTCCTCTTCTGCAGAGGTTTCAGCACTGTCAGCAAAGTCATCTACAGATGTGTTAGCATCAAAGTGCATCACAGGTTTGCCATCACCTCCAACTAGCTTTGGTGGGAAATAACCAAAATTTTTGGGCAGGATTGTCTGGATAACCTGAAAAATTCAGAGATTATTTACCAATGCTGTCAATATTGTAGGTATCAGGATCCCAGGAAGAAGTGGCATGAAGGCATTGTTTTATTTACACAATATTTAATGATTACATGAATGTCAACAAAAGCTTACATGCCTTTTAGCAGAAAAAAGAAGAATCCATCAACGTAATTCTTACGTGAACATAAGACTTAGGTATTCTAAAAAGAGTGAAAATGGAAATCTTATCTGCTAGCAAACTTAGCATACTTGTCTAGACAGGTGGTTTCTCTTCCCCTAAAATATAAGGGTTTTGGTGTAGTTTCCTGCAAAGTTAATAAAAAGCAGAAAATCCCTGCAACATTTGCTCCTTCCTGAAACAACATGACCAAGATTCAGAAATTCACGCTATTTACATAAAGACTTTGAGTAACTATGCCATAGGACAGCACATCAGAGAAGTTTTTCTCCACAGTACACATTTATAACAAAAGTCACACCTGAAGATAATCAGAAAAATCTTCCTCTCTGAGATCATATTAGACATACTATTACAGACTAGTAACAACATGACAGAAATCATCTGTGGCTCCAGACTAAAAAATTACTGTATTTCTGCCACGAAACACAGCATAGCCCACCATCCCACTCCCTGCAAGAAGGAGCTTCAGGGAACTTCAATGGGGTTAAGGCCAAACATCAAACCCAAGTCCTGAATTTAGGGGGAGATTGAGACAGAGCAGAATGAGGCCCCCATAATCCAGGAGGAAATGGTCATTGACCTGCTACAGCACAAAGACACACACAGGTCTGTGGGCCTAGATGGGATCCACCTAAGGGTATTGATGAAGATGGAGGAAAATCTTGCCAAGACACTTCTTTATTATTAATTATTTGCATTAATTACTTACTTTAGCCAAATAGGAGCAATGCAGTTGCAAAATGTCTCATTTAGACTACAGAAGATGACACTCCTTTTACCACCACCAACTGTCCAAGAACTGAACAACTCATTTTGTGCAACAGATGTTTAACTGCACCCAGGTTAAGTAATTCATCAAAAGTTAGAATTGAAATCCTGCATTTGCTCAGATACATGGTATAAATCAGTCACATCTGAAAGTGCCCTGTGCTTTACACAGAACATCAGTGGTGTAGAACTGAACAGTCAAACAGCTGCAGTTGTCTTAACCTCTTACCACAAATAGGTTTGAAGATGGGAAAGGCTACTAGAAGCCTTTTAGAGAGAGGTCATATAGAGAATAACTAATTTGAAGAATCAAGAATCCAAACCACACTAAAATCCATAAAACCTGATCATTTCACAAATTACTGCTAACCAAAAAAAAAAAAAAAAAAAAAAAAAAACAGAGAAAGTAGATATACTCTTACCTGTCTGGCTAGAGCTGAAAATTTCATTACATGCAGTGTCTCATCATATGTGGAAGTATGCTGATTGATGTTTACAATCATACAAGCTTTGCCTTTCCCACAGAAAAAAGGCTGAAACAGACGAGTCAGCTTACTCTCTCTGAATGGAATGTAGCTTGGCTTCATCCTCAGGGAGGGAAAAAATTAAAATTAAATTGTGGGAAAAAAATTATATTGTGAGCTATTGTAGCTCACATTAATTCTGTTTCTCTCTTTCAGGGAAGACGTCCAGTAGGATGCTCATATTTAAGCCTAAGTGATTTTACATCATAGAGCAAGGTCTTTGCTGGATTTCATAGGCTTTCTAACAAACTGCACAATTTAAAAGTAAAAGTAGCATGGTGTCTGCATCACAGTTTCCTATTATTCCAAAGCAGATGGTGGAACAAGAGAACAAGCCAAAAGTTAAGTACAGGTCATCCATCAGCTGCCTGACAAATATACCTGTATAATTTGCAGGTGGAAGCGAAGACAAAACTGAAGCTCTGTACAAAGTGTATTGTTCAGATTCATACACTAAAAAATGTTGGTAGTTTACTGCAAAGTACCTTTTTTTGCTCTCCACAAACACCACCAGTTATGGAGAACTCTGCAGGTATTACAGTGACATCCATAATAAAGAAGACTTAAAAGATTTTGTAAATTTCCAGTTTTCTCTGTGCTTGCAGAACTGCTTACAGAAATATAAAGGGATACTTCGTGTTTCCACCTAAAACTTGTCACTTACTTTGGGTTTTGATTTTGCTTCAGTGCTGCAATGCACTTTCCAAGGATATGAAGAGAATTATTAATATTTCCTGCTTCTTTCAGTCTGTCTCCAAAGACATGTGTCTTATTACACCTCTCTGAACCAGCCAAGTCACAGAAGGACAACCTGCATGAAAGAGTTATCCAGAACACACATATGAAGTCCTTCCCAGCTCACCTTAGAGCTCTTTGCTTGGCAATAGAATTATTTGCTGCTAAACTCAGGCCACTGAATTGTGGCACAACAGGGTACAATCAGAAAATCATTCTGGATAATCAAGGAATTCTATTACTTTTACTTTATATTAGGAAAGCTGTTGAAATACAGGAAGCTCTGAAAATTGGATAACTTATGTGACCATACCATTACTCATACATAAATTTATTTAAATAATTTGTAAGACCATAACCTTTCATACAGCTAAAGTAAGTCCTATACAAATTCTTAAGGCACCTATTTCAAATGTATGAAAGCCTTATGTTCTTCATCCTTTCCAGCACAAGATGAAAAGCTTTTTTCTTCCTTAAACAACATACAAACTCTGTCATTCACCTAACAGCTGCTGCAAGTTTTGCCAGGGGGATCCACTATGATAGAGAACAGCAAAAAAAATACAGATGCAGTCATTTTCTCAAGTTATGTTTTCTTAAGAGTATTTATCACTAACATCTGACATTTAAAGGTGTTACCTCACAGTAAAGCATATTTATTACCACCCCTGCTCAGCAGAGACAAGGGAGAAAGCAGTAGGAGCTAGGATTGAACTAAAACATTCTGTTACAGGCTGTCTTCATTTTTCTCTATCAAGCTAAATTAATCCAAAGAAAGACAGACACACCATCCCAAAAAAAGGTATCAAAATGCCTTCAGGCCAGAAGATAAGGCTGCTTCGCCTAAACCAGAAAAGAGCAGAGACTTAAGTGTAAGGACTTAACACTGCTCTCACAGGGTGCACTTATATTGGCATTTTACATTAATGAGACCAGTGTTTCAGCAAATCATTTGATGGTCCCTTCTTACTGTCCACTGGACCATGGAACAGTCTGAGATGATGCCACCAGAATTCTTTTGGGATGACAGATTTTAATTCACATTCTAGGAGCACACTAAATGTGCTGTCACAAACATTTGGCCCATGAAGTCCAGTCTGGTCCCGGGGCAGAAAGACAGATTGGCACAGCTTGCACCTCGGCCCTTCAGCAGCAACTGCTGCCCTCCAGCTGCAGAGATCACCCTCTGTCAGCCAGGCACTTCAGTTCTGCTTACCAGGACATATCATCTGGTGCTGCATGGTCTTACTCTGCCACCACCTCCCCATAATGTGACACAAGACACATTTTCCTCAATTTACACACTGCTGACAGAGCTGCTCCAGCAAAACCTTAGAGTAGGAGACAGGAAAACACTTCTGTGCTTGTCCCTGTTGAGCTTCCAGTCAGTTTATGTGCTCAGTGGAGTTCTGATTTCCTCCTCAACTCTCGCAGAATTTGTTTATTATCAAAAAGTTCAGTAGTTTGGCATGCTTACACCTTAATAATTTTTCCAAAATATTTACATTGCTGGTAATCACATGAAGCATTCACTTACTCTGATACTCCAAGAACACGAGGCTGATGCTCATCAGTTAGCTTGAGTAGCCTGATGGAAAATATACTGTGACTGGAATGGAAAGAAACTCTTTTTAATAATCAGTTATGAAAATTAAGCAGTCACTGAAGCAAAGTAAAATTTGTATGTTACAGAAAGCTCAGTGGTGAAGACAGGACAAGAATTAATTCACTAGTTATCTTGGTGTATTAGTTACTTTTGCAATGCATTCATTCAGCAGCAAAAAAAAAAAAAAACAACAACTGTATTTTATGACTTTCTATTTCTTTTCACAAAAGAAAAGGAAAAATATCACATAAAGCCTACAAACTGTCTTGGAGAAAAACACCAAGTCAGTTCACTAAAGTCTCCTGATCCAAAGAAGAGTAGTCATGTAGCCACTTCATATAGAAAACCCTTGGCAGTATCTGAACTCAGCAAATCTGAAGAATTAACCTAGAAACAAAGGGTGGAGGGAAGGAAATAAATTCAAGTTTTACAGTCCTGTAATTTTGCCTACTTCAATATGCACAGTTACTTGTTTGGTTTTAAAATAAACATGTTTTCCAAAAAGGTTGAGCTTGTAACACTTGAAAAATCCAGTAACTGGTTTAGACAGCAATCCATACAGGCAGTAGGCATGCTGTCTGAAACCAAAGAGAAAATTCACAAAACCAGAAGTGCCCAGTTTCTCTGATTCATCAGGAAGTACAGCACACAATCTTCTTTGGTATATTCCTTAAGCAGTGGGCATTCTAGGCATAAAACTCTGTAAGAAGAGCATGAACTTTAACATCAGCTGTCTTTAGCTAATACAGAATAAAATAACTCTTGCTTTTTACAGAAAAAAGCAGGCTTAGTAACAATATGATTGTATTAGCTAAAAATATAACAGAGCCGTTCCACACTTAAAGGACAAATTATTAAGAGGTCATTAAAATCAAGAAAGGAGGCACTTTCAATAGAAATTATACAACCTCCTCTATTTCCTCTCACTTCATCAAAAGCCAGATTCTCCCAAATCCCTGTCCAGAGCTGGATAAAAAGGTAGGGGTTTAATTCTTAAGATACCAAGTATACTCAGCTTGAACACTGCAATCTAAAAGCATCTAGAAAATCTAGCAGCACTGCAAGACACCACATGACCTGTTCCTTCCTATATCCCCCAGTGACAGGCTCCAGGTTTCCAAGAATTATACTGCCAGTTATGAAAAATTAACCAGTTTTTACTTCAGCATCCTCACACAGCACCACTAGCATTTGCCAAGATGCATAGCCCTGCTGGCACTCAGAAATGAACATGATTTGATCTTTTTGGTTGTCCAAAGACATGAATAGCAACCCAAATGTAGCTACTACTAGTCACAGAGTCTGTCCTGGTTTTCTTTTAGAGAGAATTTGATAACAAAACCAGAATAATCAAGTGATGTATTAAACCATTACTGAAAAGTGGTTCATTTCACAGACATTCTAAAGTGCCCTCCCATCCCCTCTAAAGGAACAGAGCATGCTTATAATTAGAGGAACAAACCTTCTACTTGATTGCTCATTCATTCTAGTACAGGCAAAGCTTCGGTTCTTGTTTCCTATTTTTAGTAGTCTGCAGCCTTCTTCAGTGCTCTGAACATTAATCCACTTCAAATCTGCAAAAAGAGATCTTTTACTTACATTTCTGACCATCAGAGAAATTCTGTGCAACTGCCCAGGCCATAAAACAGTGTTATTACCTTTAATGTAACAATTTCCTCCTTGATCCTCACAAATCCTTAAAACTCTGCGCCTCTGGGGTTTTGATGTAGATAAAATACTCAATAGGTCATACACATATTCATTGTAAATTTCACAAAAGGAAATCCACACAGATGCTTGTGTTCTTTGCTGCATATTGGTCTTATGAATGTCAAGTGGAACAAAGTTCTCCTCTGCTAACCCAAAAGAGAGGAAGAGTTCAAAGATCAACTCATTGAGAGAGTTTAAATCAGTATATAGAATCTTATAAAAGGATCTACAGCACCTGCTAAGGCTTATATACATCTCTGTTGTACAATTCGATATACATTGATAACCTTAGCTTCTTCAAAAATGTTCAGATTTCTCAGCAGTCATCTGTGACAAGAATGTGCCCAAGTTCTAAGCTGATGGCCTCACTTTATCACAGACTTCCAGCAGTTTATACATTATATTTGCAAAACTAAGTCTCCCTCCTCCCCTCAAAAGGAGTGAAACCATCAAAATACTTTTATATAGTTGCCCTTTCTCCAGAGGAAGACAAAAATTTGGTCAAAATCAATATGTATTTACTTTGCAGTATAGTAGAGGGATTTTTTTATCCACTGGCAGTAACCCACTAGTATTTCTTAATTCACATTTTGTTTTTCCCACACATGACAGTTTTCCACTTTACCTAGGGAGTTAGAAGGGTGATTGTCTGAAGTACAGTGAGAAGAGTCCAACTTCATATCACAGAAATTTGCTATTGTATTTGAGATGCTCTCTGTCTCCTTGAGAAAATAAAAGACTATTAAATCCACATGAACAGATGATGAGAAAAGCAGAAGTTAAAAATGACAGCAATTCCAGTACTTAAGATTTAAATATTGAAGTAGTATTAAGTGTTAGGCCACCCTTACTCTGGCTGAAAGTAAAATGTTTTTAATAATACTGAACCATAATCAATAAATTCTCTTTTCATCACATGAATTATTGCTTGCTGCTACTCCCAACAACCAGTTTTAGTGGCCAGTTGCTGCTAACACTGGAGACTTAACTTCAGACTCCTAGAAGAAAAAGGATTCTGCCAGACTGCAACAGAGTGTCTTTTATGAGCCATTGACCAAATCTGAACAGGGCTTCAGTCACCCAAAAGAATTGGAGAAGTTTCCTCCAGGAGGAACTGCCAAGGTGGCAGGACTTCAGTTATGACAAAGCAACACTCTATGTTGGTTTAATTTAGACTGAACTAAAAGGCCATGAAAAACAGACAACAGCATCTTTAAATACACATATTTGCTGAATTTCTTTACACCAACAGAACTGTTTAGAATTTGCCAAGATTCACCAAAGCACAGCCTTGAAGTTACCTCTGGAAAAACTAATGTAACAAAGTAGGAACTCCCACTAGAGCCCAGAATCTCTACATACTACCCCTCTCTCCATATTTCACAGGCCCCTATAAATCAGGACATTCACCCTGATTTCTCTTTTCTGACAGAGGATCATCCCGCAGTAGGAGGGAACAGATCCAGAGAAGCAAACCCTAGTGGTTAGAGGTACTCAAATGCAGCACTAACTTGACTGCTGATGCCAGTGTTACCCACCTGGTACACCCCAACCAGAATCCTTACAGAGAGGCACAAAGCCATACTTTGAGGTATTCCATTTTTAAGATAAATAACATAGAATAGAATTACAACAAAATCATACGAGTGACCATTTTGCAGAAGATGACTGTCTATATAATTGTTTCTTGAGTATTAGAAGCCTAACCACAGCAAAGGTCCTTTTCATTGTTGGTGAAGTGCCAAGCAAGATATGGAACTGACACACATGCATGTCAAAAGTGCAGTGGAATTTAGAAAACTCAGACTACATGACGTGTGCATGTAATAAGTTTTTGTAAAGGTATTGTGAGAAAACTGAGCGAATTAACTGTTGCTACACTGCTTTTCAGGTGAAATACAGAAAAGAGCATGAAGATGCTAAAAACAAGTGGGAACATGAACTGACATTGTTTGCCAACAACAGAAGCTGACATTTAATAGAAAACACAATAACAGGTGGCAATAGGAATGCAGGTAAAGAATCTTTTAATCCAGTAAAAAAAAAAATATTTAACCCCAAGAAAAGAATCAGGAAAGGGAAGGAAGGGAGGGTAGGAACCATGCTAAGCAAGAGTTGTTGCAGCAGTACTGCATACAGAACGTAAACAGTGGGACATTAAGTGCTGCAGTAACTCAGAGCAGTTAAAACTGGGAGAATGAAAGGAACAGCAAGCTCTTTCTGTGAGGTATGTAAACTGAGCCTGGGAAATGAACCCACAGAAATCCATGTCAACTAAAGCCAAGCCCACCAAACTCTATCTGCTCTCAAATTACAGCTGAGGGAGCATCCAAACAGTGATGCTATTCATTCACAAGCTATCAGAACTGGGGATGGTTGAGCTATCTCCATGGAAGCATTGTAACACACAAACAAGGTCCTGCCATGTAATAGTCTCCTGATTCAGCTTTACCTGTCCTTCCTGATGGTGGAGTGGTGCTCTCTCTGCACTGCAGTGCATCAGCATCTAGATCACCTGCTGCAACATTCACTTACTAAGCTACAAGTAAGTCAGACTGTGATTTAACAGGAGGAAATAGTTTTATAGAGTTATCTTCAAAATAAGATATTGACCTTTTGTTCCAGATCCTAGGCTCCTGATTTTTCCTTTCAAGGCTGTAGCTTCCATAAAATTTTTTAAGGTATTTATTTACTATCCTCCTAACCATCTCAACTTTTCTTTAAGATGCCCTCCTCCTCTATGTGCATATACACTCAGAGACACTTTCAAAAGAAATATGTAATCTTTCAAATCTTTCAGGTTTTTCATCTGAGATATTTCCTCAAGAGTTAAACAGACTCAGACTAAAAGTTTTGGATTGCAGGATTTAAATTCGCAACAAAATTTAATGTGGAACTTAACATATGAATTTGAATCATAGGAGGATATTTTTTCACAGTTAACTGGAGCACTTAAGGTTAGTGATAAAGACCACAGAAAAAAGAAAACTCGATCATTATTTCTGTACATCCCAGAATTAATTTAGAGTTGCTTTGAATGATAACCAGCTTAGCCTACTGCATTCTGGGATTAAATGCACAGAATCACAGTTCAGGGGAAAATTTTCTGAGCAAAAGGAATTTGACAACAAGCAAACTGCAGCTGGACTTAGAAGTATAAAATAGTCCCAAGTACATGGATACCCATTTTCTGGTAAGACAGTTTCTCATCATAGAAACACAAATCACTAGATAATAAGAACAGGAGGGTTGCCACAGTAAAGACTTGTCTATCCTACCTACAGCCTTAGTCACATACTGTCCCCTAAGGCAGAAAGGAATCCTTTTAGGACACTTAATTTTGTGGCATCTCCCTTCACCTGCTGAACCAGAAAACTTCTTTATGAAGTTACATAAACCACAGGTTAATATAAACTTTTTAATCTGCCTTAAGACTGGCTTCCACCAAAAGGGGCTCTCCCTGCCTTCTTCACTGCCTCTGCTAAGACAGTGCCATCATCTCTCCTGAGCTAGGTACAAGCATTTGAATGACTGCACCAAGATCCAGCCTGGGAATCCAACCTGCAAGAAGAGACACTTAACAAAAACCAGGTTTTACTTAGGTCATGTGGCTCTCAGACTTTGCAAAGGCTACTGTCACCACAGTGTCAGACCTGCTCCTCTAAAGGGGAGACTTCTCACTAGAAATTGAAATTTGGCTTTGCGATGGTTTTTTGTTTGAACTGTGTGCTGTACAAAGTTCTTCCAGTTCACCCTGAGCTCCAAAAACAGCCAATTGTCTTATTATTCCAAAGTTCACCAAGTATGCATACTGTAGATTTTTATACATATAAGAATCAATAGTGGAATAAAGACTTTTAAAACTTTCTGTCTTACAGAACAGCTTTAAGAAGCATTTGGTCACTGACCTCTTTCAGTGATGCAAGAAGAGCAGTTTTTAAGGCTTCTTCTTGCTTAACTTGTTCATCTTCTAGCTTCTTAACATCATTGCTCAAATATGGTTTGAAGTTCATCTTCAGGTAATGTCTTCCTCTTATGTGGTTAAAAATCACATCAAGTGAGCGAGGTAAAATACCAAGATCTTTTGAAGTCCCTTAAAAATATTAAAAAATTAAGTGTAAACATTCATGAAAGATTGTCATTGGATTTGACTTGGGTTTTATACATGCAAATATTTTATACCTTGGATAGTGAATGTCTTGCCTGCGTTTGTAACTCCATAAGTAAATACCAGTCCATTCACTCCATTAATATATGCTCTTATGATATCTTTCATTGAACCTTCAAAAAATTCACTCTGAGTAGTTTCTGGTCCAAAGACCTAGGATAAGGGAAAGAACAAAAAAAGGAGTGACAAATGGCACAAAGAAGTTTAATAAGCCAAAATATTATGTACTGATTAGACATGACTGATTTTTCAGAACAGACTGGGTAGGAGACACCAGCTTAATTTTCTGTCTTGCCTGAACCCTTCTGAGTCAATGTTTTCTGTTGGGTTCTCACAGGTTGCTGCTTAATTCTGAGGGGCACTCAGGCTTGCACTCATTTTTGAATATTTTTCTACTCCTAAAATAAACCGCTCAGAATTCTATTGAGCACATGCTGTTCAGTGGACATTTTCAAGAGCTCTGCGGGTGATGTGAAACTCCCTCCTCACTCTTCACCAGCTACCAACAATTTATGAGAAAATCAGCATTGCAATGGTCTAAATAACTCAATCTCTGGAACTGTTTATCTTTTGGTACTGTAAGAACAGAACTTCATGCAGAACTGCAAGAAATTTGAAAGAAATTTGCTTTCAGAATAGAAGGTTCAAGCAGTTAAGCTGCTATTCTTTCAAAAGGAAGTTACTAAGTACATGCTTACATAAATTCCTACAAACATAAGGTTTCTGAGATAAAAGGATCTGCAGGAACAGCAGAACCACAGTAAGTTTGTGCCTACAACATGTTTCTGTAGCATCTAATCAAAGAAAACCACAGACCTGCCAAAGAAGCTTCCTTGTCTCATCTAATAGGCACCTCCATTGTAATACAGCTTTCCTGACAGCTTATCAGTAATTAATAAGCAGGGTTTTTTTTTTTTTAAAAAGGCAAGTACCACATGTAATCAAAAGAAACAAAAATCATATTGCATGACATAATACAAAATTCAGCTTTCATTATAGTGAAAAAAAAAACAACAAAAATTTGAAATAATTTGGCCTACCTGAGAAAAGGTGAAACTGTGCACAGCATGACCAATCCCTCTTTCACTGTTTTTCATTGCAGAAGACTCTTTGGGTGCATTAAGAATTACTGTCTGTGCATCTTCAATAGTTACACAACCCTTAAAAAACAAGACAAGGTGAACCAAAGCACAGCACAAAGTTATTCATGAAGAAAGTCAATTGAAGAAAAAAAAAAGAACACCCCCTCCAACAACCCCCAAAAGCCAAGTGTCTTCACCATTTGCCAGAGCTACAAGAAGTCCCACAATTTACATTAAATGTTAAATTTATATTAAATTATCATCTCAAGGCATGGTCACTACAGAGATATTCACTTCACATGAAAGCCAGAGTACAAACAAAGTCAAGGCAATCCTTTGGAGTTTTCTAAGAACTAAAAACTTTTACTGACATTCCTTCCAGCAACTTTTCCTTGGGATCACTTTCTAAACCCTCGTATTTTGTGATTAGCATAGTCACTACAAAAACAAAATTACCTAGAAATCTACTGTTTTTCCACATCAGTCATTTTCAGTGTGAACCAGATTAGGAGCAGAATTAACAAAGTAAAGTAAGTTACCCTTTGGTTGATAAATAGTGTTACCAGTACTGAAGGAAACTGAATTAGTTTCAAGTAATTTGATTGCTATTCTCAATTAAGTAAAGGTGAAACACAATTACCAAACACTCACTCACTTGATAAATGTAGGATGCAGTGTTGAAGGAAACTTAATTTTATACCAGATAGGCTACCAAATATGCAAAGTGAACTCCCAGTATAGCTTAACAATGTCTTGATGCATCATCTGAAAGGATTGATTGTAACTTAATCTGACATTTATGCTCAAAGACTGGCCAGAACTTCTAAGATCAATAATCCATGTGTGG
This sequence comes from Ammospiza nelsoni, assembly GCF_027579445.1. Taxonomy (NCBI): domain Eukaryota; kingdom Metazoa; phylum Chordata; class Aves; order Passeriformes; family Passerellidae; genus Ammospiza; species Ammospiza nelsoni. Next base: position 115,420,709 of record NC_080633.1, read on the forward strand.
TATGTACACAGGAAGTGCTGCTGTTCCTAGGAGCCTCAATTAACAAGTCTGATCATTAACTGATACAGAAGCTCTATGCCAGTAATTAACTGGCACAGACCTCAGAGCAGCCTACAGATTGCTCACAGGGAAACAAAACTGGGCAGGCACTGATCTCTTCTCTCTGGTGACCAGTGACAGGACATGGAGGAATGGCCTGAAGTTGTCAGGGGAGGTTTAGGTTGGATATTAGAAAAAGGTTTTTCACCCAGAGGATGGCTGCATACTGAACAGGCTCCTCAGGGAAGAGGTCACAGCACCAAGACTGACAGAGCTCAAGAAGCATTTGGACAGTTCTCTGAGGCACACGGTGTGACTCCTGGGGCTGTCCTGTGCCAGAAGTTGAGCTCTGATGATCCTTGCAGGTCTCCTCAAACCCAGCTTATTCTGTGATTCTGAGAAGCTCTAAGAGACTGCTGTCTGAATTCAGACCAATCACTGCTCCCTGTGCCAGGCTCTGAACCTGTACAGTCTTTAACATTTCTCCCTCATCAGCAGGGACAGGAGTGCTGGTCAGATGTACCAAACCCCAGAGAGCTGCAGAATAACCCAGGATGTGCAGCATGTGCCACCAGCTGCCACCAACCTCACAGAAGCCTGTGAGTAGAGGCCCAAAGCAGTCAGCTCTGCAGAGATGGAAGCCAGCTGGTAACAATTCACTCCACTTGTCTCCCCCAGCTAACCCTGCAGGTAAGTTGGCAGGAGCTGCACTATTTCTGGCACTGAACACATCATTTATATCCAAAAACCACAACTTCCTACTTTCCCACAGGTGACTGTGGAGAATTGCTGACAGAAGTACAGCATTTCCCCCAGAGCTCTTAAGGTTTTCTTCCATAAATCATTATTTCTATAACCATCAAAACCTGTTGGTTGTCTTTGTTTAAAGCATCAGCCTGTAACTATAAGAAATAGGTCTTGGGTTCTACTTCTTTTTTTCTTTTTTTTGTGCCACAGATTTGGAACAAAGGTGCTTTCCTGAAAATTATGAATGGCAAGGAGGAATAAAAGACCTAAAAATTAAATTGATCTGTTTGATTTAACAATTAGGAAGTGAGGCTAACTTGATTGTTTTGTGTGGGCTTCTTCCATTTGTTACCAAGCATTTTCTTCTTGGATGCAGGTGATAGTAAAGAAAGTAGAAAACACTAAAAATGTTGAAGATCTTTCAATCATTCTACTTTTGGAGGTTGAGAAAAAAGCCTTAATCCCATGCAAAACAAATTCTACAGCTAAAAGGTTGGAAGTTCAACTATTTCAGCCTGAACTACATGAAAACAAAAAAAAAATTTGGACAAACTTCAATGTTCACTTTTTCCTCCCTGCTTTTAAGAAATGTCTCACTCCAAAGAGGAATGCACTAAACAACTCCTGAAACAATTTGAAGAGCTACAGGTGTGCATGCCTATATCATACAAATTATTAAAAGTCATGGGGGTGGGAAAAAAAAATTTCATCTATCCAGATGCCCAATAATTCTACATAAGGGCAGTACATGGCTTATGCAAAAGAAAGTTCTGCCTTACAACACTATGTGTTGTCAAAGGGAGAAAAAGAACCCACGTTATTTCTTAGCTCTACAACAAACCTGGGATTCATGGCTTTCAAGCTCTGCTGTGGAAAAGGGCCTCACTCTCAAGAAGACTTTCAAAGGCTCATACACCTATTCATTAAAAAGAAGAAAGACACAAAACACAGTTATAATTGCCACCTTTTAAACAGAACAGCCCCAAATCATATCAGCATACCATCTGATACGGCGTTTCCCATTTTATATTAATGCCTTACACTTTCCTTTCATGTCAAGTTCAGACTCTAGGCTTTTATTCACCTCTTTCCCTTCTACTGTCCTCAAATAACCCTTTTTTTGTGTGCCCCCCTCCCCTCCCTTGAGCATTCTTTCACGACAAAAGCAGTATTTTGATTTTACAAGAGCACACTATCGGAGACACGAACTGCAGTGCTTCCACCTTCTGGGCTCCCGCTGTACTGAACTCAAGCTGCGTTAATTTAACAGCTGCTACCCAGCACTTTCATTTCCTATGGAGCATTAGCCCTGACTGACACATTCCCAGCCCCAAGAGACTGCTTCCTCACCACCATCCAGGCACCAGACCCTCATCTTCCTCACAGCCACAAGCAGGAAACTGCTCTCAGTTGCTCAGGTGGCCTTTTCCATTCCCCAGCCATGATAAAACAGCCTCCCCTCCCAGGTAAAGCACTGATAGCAAGGAGCATTTTAGAGGGATCCCAGCACTCCTTCCTTTCTCAAGGAGTTTCTGTCTTCACTTTGGCAACATTTCATTCAGCAGATGGATTTACCAGAGTTCTCCACAGCCCAGCTGTGACCAGCACTAATCAGATAAAGTGAAGTCACCTGAGGAAAAGTCACCCAGGAAACAGATCCCTCTAAAATTACATAGCTGGGTAAATTATCTTCTGCTCGAGCGCAGCAGAGCATTATAAATTTTTATTGCCAAGCACCTAATGAGCTTTCACATCAAGGATCCATGTATTTTTTAAAGCTTATTAAAAAGAACAGTACAGTCTCATTACATCAAATTGCAATTACTGAAGCCCTTTACTTTTTTTCCCTCATCGTTGAGCACATCAGATTTAATATTGACCATATGTCTGCATTTGGTGCAGGTTATGACCCGTGTGTAAGCAACAAGAAATAAGCAGAAGGATCAAACACATCTCAGGGGAAGAGGAGTACAGCAGTTCTCACCAAAGAAACATTTATTAAAGCTTAAAAAAAAAAAAACAAAATCCACCAAAAAATAACCCAACGTGACCGGAATACTCCTTGTGAATGCACCAATGCACACCTGCTGTTCCTCTGTATTAGGCAATACTGTTGACTCCAAGGGTGATGCTTTACCCTCTACACTCAGAAAAGAAACCGATTCCAACACATCGCACGCTTCCGTGGGAACGCGGCCTTTTCCCTCATCTGCCATCGTTCTCTGCAGAGGAACTTATAAGGAAAGAGGAAAGAAAAGAAAAAAAAAAAAGGGGGGGGGGTGAAAAACAAAAAAGCGCATTGTTTTCTGAGAAATGGACACAAATACACACGGAGCATAACAAAGATGGGGCTAGCTCGTATATAAACAAGCACTTCCGAAGGCAATCTAGAGAAGTTTGGGGAGTACGACCTTCAAAAAAAAAAAACACCTGGCAGGTTATACTAGGAAAAACACACAGGGGAAAGCCTCAGCTGGGCACTGCTCTCATCCACCTGCAGCCCCCTCCCCGGCAGGCCCAACACCGGCAGGCACCGGGGCCGAGGGCCACCCCCGCTCCGAGCCCCGTTCCCATTCCCGGCTCCTTTTCCCGGGAGCGCCGCCGCTACCTTGGCGCGCGCGGGAACCCGCGAGCCGGGCCCGCGCCGGGGAGGGGGGGCATTTTGGGGGGAGAGGCGGGCGCTGATTGGCCGAGAGCGGGGGAAAGGCGGGCGCTGATTGGCCGAGCGCGGGGGAGCGGGCAAGGCGCGGGCAGCGCTCCCTTGGGCTGGCCGGGGGCGCCGCCGCACAGCGCAACGGCTCGTGAGGGAAGGAGGGAGCGGCGAATGAGGGGAGCGGGATGGAGCGGCGTGTGCTCGGCGCGCAGGGTTCGCGTATCGTCCTGAGTAGGGCACGGCGGTAAAGAAGAGCTTTGAACTGACAGCCGGCGGCCAGAGGAGAGGGGTGTTCTGCCCGGAGGAGGGGAGGCGGGAGGATGGGCGGGGGAGACGCGGGCACCGAAGTGTTTCCATCCGAGCGGGTTATATAAAGTCAGCGTGGGTGTTACGTAACCGTCCCGGCGCTGCCGCGGTGTAGGAGTAGAGAACGAAGTTAGGAAATAAATAAAATCGTGAAATGTGCGGGTCACGCGAAAGCCCAGAGTGTGCAGGGCAGGGACGGCGGGGAAGGCGGAATGAGCCTGGAGGAGCTCCGCGGTCCAGCGCCTTCCCCAAGCTAAGGATTGACCGACCCTGCCGGTACCGAATGTAAAGCCCTCTTGTGTGAGCCGGCCTGGTCACACAGGAGGCGGGCAGCAGCATTTCTGCACAGTGCGGGACCCAGACACAAAGGTAAGGCTGCATCTGTGTTTATGGGTAAGTAGGAGACAAGTGAAGAGGTGTCAAAGGAGATTGGTCCTTGAAGTGCCACAGCTGAAAGAAGATCGGTGGGACTTCGCGTCGTTTAGGTGTGTTTAAGAGGCACCCGGCAAGTCAGAGGTACAGCCAGGTGTAAGCAGATACAAAACTGTTCCAGTTTTGAACAGCAGGAAAAACCGAAGGCAGAAATGGTGTCAAACCCAGCCAGCTGTACCTAGATCTGCCCAAGTGCTGTCAGTCCAAGGGCTGCTCTGTTAATCAGACTACTTTCATACAAGTAACTTCTGTCAGTGGGTGCAAAGTGTCTCTCCATGTGCTATTTGTTTGCCAATTATTCCTGTAAAGAACAACCCATATAGTACAAGTAATTTCAAAACTACAGCCAGAAGTATTTATCAGGCAGCTTATATTTGTGGCATATTACCAGAAACAGACTTTAAGGAAGACACAGGTCTTTTGTGATGGGGGCTATTTTCCCCTCTGCTCACACATTTGTTTCTCAAGGAAGTAGGCTTGACACAATTTGTTCCCAACTCACTCACCTCCCTTCAACCAAAGCTCTCAAGCCTAACAACTGGGGGGGTCAGAATCCTTGCAAGGCATTAAATTTAAGGAAATTGAAAGCCTCTCCTATCTTGAGTACAAAAGCTCAAGCTTTGGTCAGTTTTAAGTCTTAGCAAACATAAACAGGACTTCAACCTGCTTGCAGAGAACCACCACTGCTTGTTTTAATTAGAATTCAAGTTCTCTCTTATGCTTGAAGCAGAAGCAGCAACCTGATCCTTCATGGATTAAACAAAACTGATTTCTGTGACTCTGAGCTTTGTTTTGTTGGTTTAAGGATTCATCGAAGTTCCTTTGAGAGACTTAAAAGCAGCAATAAAAATGGCTGTTTTGTTGCTTTACATATGAAGCTTACTCTTAGCAATAACATCTATGGCAATCTGAACCTGAAAAGACCATTAGGGAGTTCCATAGTTCCGTTTTGTGACTCTACATGCACATCAAAAGAATAAACTTGTTAATTCAATGTGTTCACCACAAATTAGGAAGTTTTGTAACTAGCACCGCCCCACGAGGATCCTTTGATTGTGACACACATGGGAAGAAAATAAATTCAAATAAACTAAGCGTTGGTTCAGTCTTACACAGCAAGAACCAAGAACTGAAAACTTGGTAATTTTACCTAAATATAAATTTTAATGTAGGTTCTGTGTATAATGTCTGTGTATAAACTAGTGTTTCAGCCAAAATCAAACCCTAAATTATTGAAAATATATTTTTCATAAAGTGCTGCACAACCATATAGCTGCCAGACCCCAATAAAACAAGGACACCCAGGTTAAATTTTCCTGGTATTTACAGCTGGCATATTCTTCCTCAAATATACAGTCCTCTCACACAGCATTCCGATTGTGGTTTCTGCTGTCCTCCTTGACAAAAACCATCACAGAACTATCTCTGGGCACACACATAAGAAAAGAAACAAGCGATGAAAATTTGTAAATCAACTTTATTCAAGGATGACCATGGTTTAGGCATCGGCAATAGTAACTTCAACTTCTACGCCTGGCTCGATGCTGATGGAGGTGATCTGCTTCACGATCTCCGAAGGGCTGTGCAGGTCGATGAGCCGCTTGTGGATACGCATCTGGAAGCGATCCCAGGTCTTGGAGCCCTCACCACAAGGCGTCTTCCTGGTAGTGATCCGCAGGGTCTGAAAAGTCAAATAGGGGCATCGAGCTGATGCACTGAGAGGAGCAACCTACCATCACATGGAAAGATGATCACCTACAAATGCTATATAGTATCTATGCCATTAAGAAGTTACCTATTAAGTTATAATAGGTCTACTGGTGTTAACACTTCTTCCCTACATATATAATTTCATTTAAAAAGTGAGCTTGTTAAAATAAATTGAACAGGAAAGCCCTTCCAGATTCAACATGTTTTGCACTAAACAGTTACCCTAGTGTCATAGCAATGTGTGAAATCATCTTTTTACACTGAGTCAACCTCAGTTTAGTAGCATTGCTTTTTACCTCACCTTTTGCTCTTTAAAAAAACATGTTTTTAAGCACACAGTTGCAGGAAGAAAATTAACTTTTAAGACAGGGAAACAATGTCAAGTACCTTGGTGGGCATGCGAACAGGTCCCTTCACCTTCAGGTTTTTTTCCTTAGCACCTCTGATCAGGTCAGCACAGACTGAAAAAAGACACGCAATAGCTCAGGTTTGCAACTATTTAACTTGCTTGATTTTTTGAGCAAGTATTTCAAACAAGATGTTGGCTCAGAATAGCGTATGAGTGATCACTGCCATTCATTTTAAGCTTTCTCCTCATAGCCAACCACGTACAACTGGAAGTGTTGTGACACGATGAGCAAAGTCATGGTGCAACAATAATCAGAAGCCATTACTAGATGTTTAAACCATATTTAAGCTGCTATCAGCCTGAAGATCCTGCAAATAGCAACTTTTTTTACATTTTTATTACATGATTAAACACTGGCAAAGCTAATTCCTAAACAAGATTAAATATTTTTAAAGAATGTCACACTAAACTCTTCATAACACAAATGACAAAATATGGAGAAACCAGTGCCTTTCAGTTCTTATACATTCAAAGTGTGATAACTACTTCAAAATTCTCCATAAGAACTAAAGGGAAGAAGAAGCTGCACTCTTACATGAGTCATGACGTAAGTTTTGCACATAATGAAAACCCCCCAAACACTAACTTTCATTAAAAATGAAATCAGAATTTACTTTCTGGTGTATGAAGCACTTTGGGCTGGCTTTGCAAGCTGAGACACGTACAAAAAGGCAAACAGTAACAGCTTTAATTACAACTGGTTTAAATACACTGTATTTTGCAATGCCTTACATGGCACCTATTATTCATTACATGACAAGCTCTCCAGGTAAGCAGAGAAGCACACTCACCCTTCTCCAGTGATTTTACATTGCGACTTGTCAAAGTGATTCTAATGCGATGAATCGCCACCTCTTGTTCCACAGGTGCTTTGCCAGTATCCTTAAACGCCTAAAATATTGAAGTTACAAGTATCAGACACTGCAGTGAACACCAACTAACACTGTCCACTGCCTCTTAAAAACAGATCTCCAAAGTGTAAAGAACAATTTAGCTATGGGACTAGAAGAGCTATCTGAAGGGCATGGCGGCATGGTGGAAATAATGGGAAGAGAATGAAAGGGCAAAGTCCTAACTCTATGGAAAAGCAATTTTTTAGTGTCTGACTACATCTCAGGGTGGGAAGCTGCAAGCACACCCTTCCCTGGTTTGCCTATATACAGCTGGCACCAACATTCGTTTTCCTCAAAAAAAAAAAGTCAGTCTTTGTGTGTCTTACAACTTAACCTCAGCACAAATGAAACAGCAAAGACTTGATCAATAAACCTGCAACAACTCACACCACAAGAACAAAAAGGGGCACCTGCGCAGAAAGACTAATTCGGCCACTCGGGAAACTGATTTGAGGAGCTTAAGCAATTAAACACTTGCAAATAATGAGACATTAATGTCAGTTAAATGAGCTGATGAAATAGGAATAAAAACATGGACAAAGGTCTTAAGAGAAATGAAATATATATTTACATATGCTTCTATAAAAATGTAAACAGGGGGGTTGCCCAGAGGATGGAGCCAGGCTCTTCTCGGTGGTGCCAACCAGTAAGACAGGAGACAACGGGCAGAAACTGATGCACAGAAGTTCCACCTGAACACGAAGAACATTTTTACTGTGCATGTGACTTAGCATGGGAACAGACTGCCCAGAGAGGCTGTGTATGGCCTATCCCTCTCTGGACATATTAAGAGCCGTCCGGGCTCAATCCTGGGCCATGTGCTCTAGGAGGACCCACTGCGCTCCCTTCCAACGCGACCTACTCTGTGCTTCTGTGAAACGCGGCATGTCACACCGGCCATGAGGCGCGAACTGCCGCATTCAGTGACCGCGTTCGCTAACAAGGGCGGCCTGTGAGGGCAGACACGAGGCCGGATCAGCGCCGCTCACGCCGGGCTGGGGCCGCCTCCCCTCCGCCTGCGCTGCCCCGCGGGGCCGCCCCCAAAAGGAACGGCACTGCCGGACCCCAGGCCGCCCCCGAAAGGAACGGCACTGCCGGGCCCGCAGGCCGCCCTCCCTGCCCGCCGGCTCGGGGTGAGCTCCGGAGCTGCCCCGGCAGCCGAGGGCCCCCGCGCACGGCCGGGAAGCGCAGCGCTCTCCCGGGGCCGAGGGCCTGCACCGCCCGGGCCCGCACGGTGCCCACGCGGCGGGGCCGGCCCGGCGGCCCCGCTCCCTCCCCCGTCCCCGGCACTTCCCCCGCCTCACCATGGCGGCAGCGGAGCCTTCCTGACCGACTTATTCCCGGGCTCGAGCGGCGCGGGGCCCAGCGAACAGCGGTGAGCCAGGAGGCGGCGGCGCGGAGAGGCGGGCGCGGCGGCGGCGGGCGCTTATATAGCGGAGCGGCGCCGCCTCCATCCGGGCGCCGCGGGACCTTTCACCCGCCCGCCGGGCGCGGAAGCCGCGGAGGCTCCGCTTCCTGCGGGGATGGATGGGCGGATGGCGGCCCTGCAGTCCCGGGCATGGCGAGCGGAGCGGGACCCGGGGCCGGCACCTCCTGTGCCCCCTCCTCGGGCTTGGCCCGGGCTGGCCTGCGGGGCACAGCGCCCTTCCCGCTCGGGTCCCGCGGGCATCTCGGGCTCCCGCCTGCCTTTCCCGGGAAATTCCGGCGTTCTGCTGGGGGAGGGCCGGGATTTGGCGCACAGGCGAGGCTTCATCGCTTCCAGGGACAGCGAGCCCGTTCCAGTCTGAGCCTTTGGGTCTTTTTATCTTCTTTCATTACTGAAAGCGACAGGAAGAGACGACATGGTCTTAAGCTGTGCCAGGGGAGGTTTATGTTGGAATTTAGTAGGGATTTATTTATTCACAGAAAGGGTGACTAGACATTGGAATGGGCTGCCCGGGGAGATGGTGGGCGCTGTTCCTGGGAGGGTTTAAGGAACGGCTGGATGTGCCATGGTCTAGCTGGATGTGGAGGGGTTCGGGCACAGGTTGGACTCTGGCCCCAGAGGTCTGGTCCAGCCCCGTGTGAATCTGTCAAGTGGAGCTGCGAGATCAGAATTGAATGGTTTAAGTAAAAGCGCTCGTAACATTCATGCTTAAATTTAAAAACTGAAATGAATTTTATTTATGGAAGTTCCATTATCTGTTCAGTTTGGGCATTGGAGCGTTATTTCTTACTGAGCATTGTCTTTGATTTGGCCTGGACAGTGGTAATTGTTAGTCCCAAACCAAGAGCTGAAAATATGTCTGTTTCAGGTTACCTCACTGGAAAACCTGAGAAATATGTATTGAAATGATGGCCTATAGTAGGGTCACTATGACTATCTTTTAAAATTAATAATTAAATTCTAATTTGGAGTTCTGGTCAGGAATTATAGACGTGTATCATGTTAGCATAACTACTGCACCTCTGGAAGCTTAGTTATTACTATGGTTATTCAAGAAAGTTATTACTATGGTTATTCATACATATGGTTATTCAAAAAAGTTTGCTTGGTGTTTTAAGATGAGCTTACTTTCAGCTCTCACACTCTGCTTTAATGTATATTTTTTTCCCCTGCCAGTTGCTTTAGATGTCTTCATTTGGTCCTTAAACCTCATGTGATGCAGTTAACTTTTATATGCTAGCTGTTCCATTGTTTAGGCTTGTTTGCCTAAACTTGGATTATTTGAAATCTCTAATTTACTAATATATTCTTTGAAAGTACTAGAGGCTGTATTCTGATAAAGCAGCTCCAAAAAATGTGGATAAAGAAGTTGTCATCCTGTCGCTGTTTCCTGAAACGCAGCAATGTCTTTCGCCAATGGAGATCAGTACGTGAAAAATATGTTTTGGTGATACTCATGTTTCTCTGGTCTCTTGCTCCCTGCAATGAAAACATCATTTTGTTCTGGTGGTTTGTTTTGGAACCTTTTCACAATTACATATATACTATTTTTGAACTCATACCCATGTTTATTCTGTTACCAGCTATTCCAGCTACTTCCTGAGGAAGTTTTCCATCTATAAGTGTTTTAAATTCATCACTCTTAAATACATGACCTCACACTGATCATGCTGAAGCACTTAGTTTTCCAGTAATCCAGATGGTTCCAAATCAGCAGCCTTGCTGCATGGTTTACTTAGAGCTTTTATGAATGTTCTTAGTAAACTTTATTTCCAGATAAAATACCGAGTACTTTGCTGCCAAGAGCTAATTCCTGTGGGATTCAATTAAAAAGATGTCTGACTGAGACAAACCTGTAGCCTTGGTTTTAATTTGCTTGCTGTGAACTGTAGGTGCACAACTGTGCCAGTTTCTCTGTGTCCTACTGAAAAAGTCAATGTGCAAGTGTGTTATATCAACACTGTTCCTATTGTCCACCAAACAAATGCTGTAATTGCATGAGAAAAAAAAAAAGTAATTCTGAAAATATACATTTTCCATACATTTGAGCTGTGTAATTTAAGTACAATTTGCTCATTTATTTCTTATTCCTGTATGAAGAAGTTGGTTTGGGTTTGGTGTTTTTTCCCTGGGATTAAGGCGAGGTTGACCCTAAGTGCCTGAATTTGTTCCTTTCTTACTTATTTTCCTAGTATTGGCATTACCTCAGCTTTCTTTGAGATTTTTCCTTTTTTTTCTGAGCTTCCCCAGATTTCTCAGAGCTTATGGAAAATCCACATTAACAGCACAAAAGTCTCCTTTGCCAGCTCTTAAAATTCTTGGATGCAGGCTATCTGGAGCTGCTGATTTAAAAACCGCCTCGCTTCTGTTCCTATGTTTAAGGCTTACCATGGCTATTGTTGGAATTTTCTGATATATGTTGGTTTTTTCCACAAATGTGCAACAGGAATTTATCTAAACTTTCTGTTTTCTCTGAAACACACTATATATTAAAAAATGCTCCTTCTTGCCATTCTTGTGAGTAAAAAGCCGTTCTAAATACAACTTTTTGTTTATCTTGTATTTTTTCATTCTGAGCTTCTAGTTCATATTTTGTATTCTGCCTGGTTTTCCTTTGATTACGTACTGCTTTTTGTGTAGATTTTTCTCCCCAGACAATGCTGACTGTAGTTAAGAGATTGTGGTTCTGTGGCTTAAATTAATACCCAACAGCCTGTGCTTTTTAGGTGAAGCTTCCAGGAACATTTCCCTCATGTCAAGTAATTAAGAGGATAAAGGATTAGGAAGCAAGACATGCTCTTGACATGATTTAGTAGTCTGTAACAAAAAGAAATCGATACCTAATTTAATGACCTACCATGCAGAGTATCAGTCCGTGTGCATTCATGATACTTTCTGACTTGGTTTGGGGTTTACAGATCACAGGGGATTTTTTTTTCTCTCTGTCTTTGACTAGTTTGTCCTTCAGAAGAGTAAATCCTTGGATGAGTCTGTGTATGTGACAGAAGGAACATGTGCAGTAGTCATTCAGGTCTTTTGTAGTAACTTAGTGAAATGCAGATTTTTGTTGTCTTCTGGTGAATGTTGAACCTTTCTGATGAACTTTTGGCTGGGTCAAAGGACAGACATACTCTCCAGACTTTGCAGTTTGGGTTGTGAACACCATCCATTTTTTGGAGTAGATTTATTCTGCTTGTTTCACACTGGTGGCCCGTGGTTGGTAGAGCTCACAGTAGCTTTCTTAAATTTGCTTTTCATAAATCACTTTTCATAGTGGTTATTTCATGTGGGCAGCTCCTTGGAAGCTGTCTTGGTTATGCCAGCCTAATACCTCTAATATTTGCTTTCAGTGGTGATGAACATATTGCTGTTTACTTGTAAATCACTTCCTTCTCCAAGGTCATTGGGATCTGAACATACTTTTAAGGGTTTTGTTTGAGCTTCTGGTTTTCAAATACCTGTGAAGCAGGATCATAGGAAGCAGGCTTCCACAAAGGTCATCAATAGATGGTTGAGTCTCTAAACCACTCAGGAGAAATCCAATGAAATCTATTTTCAATCCTTTTAAGAATAGCCTTTTAAGAATGGCTACAGCATCTGCTTGGTCCTAATTGTAGGTATCTGCTGATCCTCTTGTGTTAAGTTTCTCAGTTGTATCATGTTGCAAAACTTTCAGCCAAGTTCTTTGCTTAGCTTTCTCTAAAAGTGCCTGAGCTACTGGAACTTCAGAAAAACTGAAACTAAAAAATACCCCCTTTTCAAAGACTGATTTGTGTAGATGGGTAGCTGCTAACCCGTATTGATCTCTGCAGGTAGCAGGCAGACAGAAATGCACAGCTTGAGTTCTCATATTGCACCTAGCCTGTCCATTTTACATTTTGTAAATTTTCATGCCAGTTCTAGCATAAAGCTCAGCACAAAAAAATGCAACTACTTCTCAAAATACTATGCTCTCTTTAGCTTAAAAAGTCCTCATGTAGGCATGGAAAACATGAACTAGGTCTGTGATTCAGAAAAAGAGCAACTGTGCCTTGATGGAATCCTTAACTTTTGATAAACATTGCCACAAATATTGATTGCTAGGAGATGTTTTCAAGTGGGCAACTTGAACTTCATCAAGCTCTTTCTAATGTGTGCTTTTTGCCTGGCAGATAATACACTTGGCTTCTAATATCATTGATGTGGTTAGAGCAAAACTTCTCCCTTGTCAGCCTGTTTTGCCTTGTTTTTCTGACACAGGTCACTGTGACAAAAAATACAAAGCTGCTGATATGCTACAGCATTTCTAGTGACATTGAATCTGTGATACATCCTTATAATATGTTATCGAACACTTGGGGCTGAAACAGCATTGTCCATCTGGGAGGCTTTCAGGAGGATATTTGAATTCATCCTGTTCTAGTTCAATCTTAATTTTTTTTTCAAAATAATGAATTATGTGTTCTCTGCTTTCTTGGGAGAATGTTAGTTTTCTTTCCACTCCTTGCTCTGCAGATGTGATGCTTCTGTCAAACTCATAATAATGAAAAAAACACCTTTGGCAGAAAATGACTGTGTAACTCACACAGCCTTGATAGCAACTAAGGTGGTTTATTGATTAGCAACCTATAATTTGCTGGTAATCAATGAAATAATATTGTGGGTCAGTATCAGCACTACAACAGAAATCACAATACTAGAGGCTTACAAACTGCTGGTAAGCACCTACAAGTTTCATACCCTTCTACACTGATCTCACTTACATAGTCACACATTTCTTACATGCACTTCCAGTCTTTTGCAAGAAGTGTGCATTAACATACACAGTCCCACTTTTGGAAGCCTGTGCAGCCATTCCACATACCAGGAGGGATGAGGGTTCCTACTATTCCTTCATCCTGCCAGTCCCCCCAGTCTGTACCAGCAGTGGGGTGGCAGCTACTTACTGTGTCTGATGAGGAGAGTCTTAGAAATATTAGCACCTGCTGCAAGTTTTCTTCTAATAATCACAAATTCTCATACTGCTTTTTGAGCTTTTTTTCCCCCCTCAGAAGGCTCTTGTTAATCTAATTCCCTGGTTAGCGTTTAATCTGGGTGGTCATTGTCTTAAGCAAGCTTTGTTATTGTTAATTTCCTCTTACTGTTATCAGGTTTTGGGCAAGCATCCTCTCAAAACACGCCAGTTTGGGTATTCTGTTCACACACACTATTTATACTTGCATTCCTACCCTATCACCTGTCGTTATCCAGGCCAGGTTACCAAAAGTGGGGCCATGCAATTCCTGTACAAAAAAACCCCAGCATCAGCTCAGTGAAAGCTGAACTAGTGGGCATACAAACAGAACTGTGGGATTTTTGCATCCAGTTTTCAGTTTAGAAATCACCTCAGACGACTTCATGTGGGTAAAAGTTAATCAAGTACAAAAAATAATAAACTCCACAAATCTCTCCAGTCTGGATTTGGCCACTTGAGGCAGCACCACTTGGCACTGTTTGTTGTGGTCTTTTCCCTTTGTGAAAATAATTCAAGAAGGCTGCAGTAGTTCTTAGAACACATTGCAAACTTGCACCTACCTAAATAATATCTGTGTGACTTATTGAACAGAACAAGCTGTTTTAATACCAGAATTGGAAATGGCTTCCAGGACACAGGTTGTTTTGCTGCTCCTACCTCACTGGCTTCTCTATGGATGCCTTGTACTGACAGTGTTTAGGCACTAGTGGCACATACTGGTGCATGCAAACTCTCACAGGACTGTGCTATGAAAGACTTTGGAGTTGTCTTTCCTCCTCATGTCTGCCTCCTGCAAAGACTTTGTGGGAAGCTGCCAGCCTCAGGGTATTAGCCTGGTTGGATGTCTGTCCTGGGAGGAAAAAATGGTGTTTAATTTTACAGCAATTCTGTTTACCAGTATATGTAGCCCATGTACATGTTTGCCCATGTGTTTCAGAGCCCAGATATGGAGTTGCTGATCATGGCTTTTTTCATCCAAAGACCAGTTTAATCTAATGTAATTCTTTGGCGAGACAGAGTAGTAGGGAATTGTTTCACGGGGCTTGTGCTGCTTCTCTTCATGGAACAGGGATAATTTAAGGAATGGTTCTGGCCTCACACTGCCTTATGACTAGAAGAAAAATTTCTCTTGGTGTGGAATGCATCACTCCCTATATTTGCGGTTTTTTGTTAATGAAAAGTTTTTCTTCATCTCTTTAGGACTGGTGTCCCTTTGTGATATTCTTGATCCAACAAGTTTTCAGATTGTGAATGTTTGCAAGCACAAAATTTAGCAGATGCTTCCCACAGATGATGAAGAAACTTAAAGCAAGGGGTGATTTCCACCTTGATGTTACAGGACTATTAGAGCCGGATATTAGTTGCAACTTGCAATTTTATCTAGATTACATCCAGGTGTCGGCCTTCTCTGGGACTTGAGATGCCCTTCCCAACCCTGGCATCTGGAAAGAAAGATTAAAGCCCATTCAGCAATGCTTCTCCTGTTGTGACCTGACCCTCTGTGAACCAGCCAAGCTAAATTACTCAAAACCTGACAGAAACAGGAATAGTAACACAGAACTTAGGACCTGGAACTAAAGGACATACTGTGGTGTTAAAGATGTGCTTTAGAAACAGGAGTCAGTAGCCACTGAGGAAGTCATCACGCTGTGATTGCTCAGAACAGCTGGTCAGATCCACAATATAACATGAAAGTGATCCAAGAGGCATCAAATATGAAGAAGTTTTGGTTTCAAAGGGTTTACTAACTTCTCCACAAGGCTAATGTGGCAAAGTGGCAGCTGCAGTTTACTGCATGGAAGTTAGGAGGTTGCAGTAGCAGGGCTGTGCAGGGCCATAGAGTTTGTAATATCATTCACAGAAGGCCCAGAAGTTTTGTTTAAGAGAATATCGTATTAGTAGATTACAGCAAGTCTATTAAACTTATCTTTCACCTAAATGCATGCCAGAGGTTCCTACTTCATGAAAATGGGGCTTGTGCATGGCCTTGCACGCCAGTCTACAAAATGTGGTTGTAAATGTGGAATATAGTTTGCTCTATTTTTCCCCTAGGAAATGATATAAAACAGAAAAGTATTTTTTCCCCTGCAGCAATCACTTAAAAACAGCAACTGTATGTAAATTAATGTGCACGAATGTGAAACGATTGCACATCCAACATTCCTGCCTCTGTACACAGTGAAATCCTCAGCAACAGATCTTCCAGATCAAGGGAAGCAGTATTTCCTACAGGTTTAAAACTGAGGAGGAGATAATATTAACATTTATTAGGGTTGTGGTCAAGCATTGAATTTTTAGGCAAATAAAATTAGGTATTATGGGAGATGCAGAAGGTGGGTTTGAGTATGGTACCTATATCCCCTGGAAAAATTAATAAATATTAATACTTGTCATTTTTAAGCATTATGACCTCAGGTTTTTAGTTTATGTATGAAAGACATATGTTTAAAAATACTATTTCAATAATTATGACTGCTGGAAGCTGTTTCTGAGAGCATCCAGCAGTCACTTCATCCTATCAATAGCCCCTTACCACACTGACACAAGTGTATTTCCTTTTTGAGAATTCCTTACTGTTCAGAGAAATAACTGATTCTCATACACTCTTGGGAAATGTTCCTGGTGTGAGGGAGAGCCAATCCCTTTGTTCTGGCAGGAACAAATGCTTATGTTAATACCTAGGAATTATTTCTCATTTTTCCTACAAAAAAAGGGCAAAAGCAGCAACACACCTTTGATACAGAAAATGGAGTTTGTTACTCTTAAAAATCTTTTGTATATAAAGGAAATTTCTTTTCCAATGAAAAATCTACCATTTCTTGTGTACTGGCATGTACAGCAAGTCATTGGTGCTACTTAAATATAGCACTAATTAATCAAAATTAATAATAGTGCAATTGTAAAGGAAAGGAAATTTAAAAACCCTCTCAGGCAGTCTGGTAATGGCTTGCAGAGCCATTAAAATGAAACAAGTTTTCAAGATCAGCTGGGGTTTTTGGGGGCTGGGAGCAAGATGAAGTCTATGCTTCATTGAACAAACCAAGAGACAACTCTGACCTGGTGGGAACAGGTGACCACTCTGAACTGAATCAGTGCCCTTCTCTGAGGTTAAGCACTAATTCAAGACCTTTATTTAAGTCATGCAGGACCCTGACAGTTCAGTGGGCAGGTATCTCCAGCATACAACACAGAAAGCCGCACGCCAATATAAACTTACTTTTCAGTGAGAGCTTCACTGATTGAAAGGGTTGTAGCAAATAGGTTTGGATTTTGGGGTGTCTCCTCTCTCCCTGTCTCTGGCTTATCTCCTTGCCTCCTCCAGCCCCCTCCCTTGTCTCCCTGGGCAAATGGTTCTTTTGTTGTGATTTTTCATGATCATGACACTTTTTCAAATGCTGTTTGCAATTCAATATATAACTTTTTAAACAAACAATGCAACCATGAAAACTTTCTTTAAAATTTGCTGCTAACTACATTTGTTTCCTCTGAAAGTCAGTTGTTGGCAGGAATGATTTATTAAACTTTAGGGATATCTAATTTTCCCCTTTCAATCAGAAAACATTTAATAGCAATCATTTCACTCCCAAAAGCTGTACAAGGATCGACAACTTTATGGGAGGTCTGGAGTTCTGTAACCTTAACAAAGAGAAATCAGTGTGACATTCATCTGTTGGCATGTTAGTGCAGTGATACATTCCTTCAAAGGTTTTGCATGTAGCCTTTGTGTTATCTGTAAACCATTTAATTGGAACTGTTAATTAAGAGAAAAACAAGGATGTGGAAAAGGTGTATGGTATCTCTCTAAATTTAGTGTACTATGTAATATATACTATTAACTGCTATTAAATAAGAAATCCAGCCTCCCAGCCTATCAGTTCCCTTATTTACATTCAGCATTTTTACAATCTCTGTTCTGGTGCAACTTTGTATACTTGTCCCTGGTACAAGCTTCATTTGTGCCCTATCTGAATCAAAACCCTTTCACCATTTTTAAGTGGTGGAGAAAAATACATGGCTTGAAAATAAAACTGGTTTTCTTTCTGCCCTTGTGGAGGGAGTGACTTAAAAAGAACTGGACATTTACATTTCCAATTTACAGCCGACTTTGCTCTTTGTAGCCTGGCACATGTGCAGTAGAATATTTATTAAGTTATGAATTGCCCTATTATCCCAGGTGCCCTGCAAAGGCAAATGCAATCACCTCCCTGCTCTGCTGAACACTTGGGCTATTGAACTTCGGGCTGGGTCGACAGCAGAACTCAGCCTCGTGCTCACAGAACTCCAGGGCTGGGTGGTGCTGCCTCCACTGTCAAGTTGTCCCAGGGCATCCCTAGCTGCTGGCAGACTGGGATAGATGCCAGTAAACTTTTTTGTTCCATTTACCTTCTTTAACTGGTTTTAAGGCTTTTCTTTGACAGGCAGACAAATATTTGGCAGCCTGGGTTAACTGAAGCATGGAAAGAGCCTCTTTGAGCACTGCATGAAGGTATTTGCAGCAGATAAATAGCTAGAACAAAGTAAAAGAATATTCCACATACAGTTAATTTTAAAAATAACAATTTCCTATCCCTATTTTCATCTTAGTTGTAGCTGATGAAATTATGTACACAGATACTAACACTGCAAAAAATTGATACACGAGTCAAATAGTAAGCATGCATTTAAGTCCCATTGAATTTAAAAATGTTTGTGGTGTATTGTGTGAAACAGTTTTTGTTTGTTTTCTTATCATACCACAGAGTACAGAAGCAACCCATACTTCTTCAGACTTATGTTTTCATGCTTCCCATCCTACCTTCTGAATTGATTATGTGCCTCCTTCCAAGCTATGTAGTATTTTTATTGTTTGAAAATAGTGATGTTATCACTTTCTTCCTGGATTGAGATAAAGCATAATACAAAAATAAAATAAAGTAGAATGAGGAGCAAACAACATAAAGAACATAGCATCAAGCATTGTATCTTATGCTAACTTCTTTTAAAACCTATAATGAAATGCCTCTTGATATTTCTACTTGGGATCCAAATACTCTTTAGCAATAACTATAGTAATTGAAGATTAATACGGAATTTATAGGCTTTGATGATTTTTCTTTTCCTTTTTTCTCATTTTTCCTAGAAACTGTTTATTATAATTGCATTGTTCCCATGCTTCAAACAATCTTTTCTTGTCTTTCTTGTAATCACTTGACTGCTAAAAGAATTGTTGCATTTTGCAAGACTCAGGATAGCGTGTAGAACTTGCTTTCCACTGTAAGGCATGAAAAAAAGTAATTTTGACCTAAAGTGATTCCAGCACTAATTAGTATTGGCTCTTATCTGGGGATTCAGTTTGAATTAGGTACAATTACATAAAATCATTTATACATTAAGTGCATCCTGTCAAGCTTTACACATGAGCCCATTTGAGGAAGGAGATGCGTCAGAGGAGATTGGGATGGTGAATGACATTTTTTATAAATAGAAGAAAAAAAAGGCCAGAATCAGAACTTTTAACTTATGCTTTCCCTTAGTGGACAATACTCTGTATAACCAAGAAAGCACAAAATACAACACTCTAAATGGATAATATGTCCAGGACTACTGCTGTTGGTTAGTATCCATGAGAATGCAAGCTCTTTCCAGTATCTTCTTTATATGTACTTTCCAAAATTAGGAAATGCAATCAGGTCTGGTAGTTAGGTACGGGGAGACTAATGAGAAGGAGCTGAGGTTTCCATGCAGGCTGTGGCTACCACAGACTGCTATGAGGCAGGAGCTAACCCACCCAGTTTTGAAGAGTTAGCTCTCAGTGCTGCAGTGCTGGAAGTTTGAAAGGCAGCTTGTGCTGCTTAGGGACAGAAAACATAAAACAAAAAGCTCACCTTGAGAAGCTGGCTACTGTGACATGGCATCCCAGGGTCCCAGAAACAGCACATAGTATATTAAAAGCAAAACCCAAAACAAACAAACTAACTAACTAAACTAAACTAAACACCAGAATAGCTGAGTTTCCAAGGAAAATAATTATATCAAGCTGTGAAATTTGGTTAATAGTAAGATGGATTCTTAAGATCTAATCTGATCTTAATAGAAAGACCTGACCTTTACATTTACCAGCTGGGAAAAATAAGGCTTTGTTCCTTCCCCAGAACACAGTCAAGATGAGTAGGGATTCTTATTTGAGGAGGAGATTCTTATTTGGAGAGTCTTATTTTATGTTCTTAGCATCAGATAGCCTTGAATAGAGTATACCTGGCTGTCAAAGACATTCCAATACCACCATTCCCAGACTTACACTTGCATTATCTGAATCTCTGCAGTACTTCAATAAATCTCCTGTTAAGGCTGATCAAACTTCTGGCAATCAGTTCCAGAAACAAAGAGAATAAATAAACTAGGTACAAGTAGCCCTTAAGGGTTATGACTTAGAACCATGTCTTGCTAACCATCTGGAGCTCTGTTGCATACCTATGTATGGGCAAGGAGAGAGAAAGGACAAAACCAGTTTATAGAAAGGGAAAAATCTGGATGAACAGAATCCCCTTAGTTGTGACACAATTGTCTGCAACTGCTCTGCTAGCATCAAGTGCCTTCTACTGACACTTTTTTGGGAGTATGCAAGTGTGACAAAGTTAATAGCAAAGGGCAGCTACACTCATTAGCTCATTCCAGCTTTAGAAGCATGACAGGACCTTTTCTGAAGCTGGGTCCAGATGAAGAAAACAAAAAGGAAAAAAGTCTGGTGGATTACATATAAAAATGGAGGGAGAAAAAATCCTTCAGGGAACTAACAGAAACTCCAAAATTTCTTATTTTCAGAATATCAAGAACAAGAAATCTGCCAAGACTCACTGGCTGATCTATTTATGTCAGGTTTTTAAAAGAAAAACAAAACAAACAAAGCCCCGAAAACAAGATCAAGACTATCCCCACCTAAACATTTTAACCCCCCAAGACAACAAAGCCATTGCAAAGAAGCAGAGTTGTCTTGCATGTACATTGTCCTGAAGGAAACACAAAATAGACTCAAGCTAGAAGGATTTTTGTAGAACTCAGGAGATGTCTGAAATTCAAACATCTATGAATGTTATTATTGAGGAAAGAGACGCGCCAGGGGAGATTGGGATGGTGAATGCAATTTTTTATAAAATAAAAGGAAAAAAGGCCAGAATCAGACCTTTTAACTCATGCTTTTTATAATTGGAGAACTTCTGTGGTTAGAAGTGATCTCTGAAGACTGTCTAGTCCAATCCCTTCCAAAACAGGGTCAACTAGAGCTGCTGGTTCTGTACCATGTCAAGTTGGGCTCTGAGTATCTCCAAGGATGAAGACTCCTTAACCCTTCTGAGCAACCTGCTCCAGTGTCTGACCATTTTCACAGTAAAAATGTTTTCTCTTGCATTTAAACAGTGTTTCCTGTCCTTCTGTTTGTGTCTATTACATCTAGTCCTGCGACTGAGCAGCACTGAGAAGACACTGGCTCCATCTTTATTGGATGATAAATACTGCCTCCTATCAGTATTCTACAAACTGGTAAGATCCCCCTGAGCCTTCTTTTTTGAGATGCAGTGCTCCCATCTCTCAGTTTCTGTGATCAACTTAATGGTCCTTTCTGCATTCCTGGTCCAGTACCTCCGTGACATTCTTGTTCCGGCAGAGCCCTGACACATTGCCCCGCATGAGTCTCACCGGGGCTGAGTGAGGAGATTATCTCCGGTAATCTCCCGTAGCCGTGCTGAGGAGCTGGCAGCAGCCTCCGGAGCGCGCCCCGGTGCTGTGGGCCGCCTCTGCCGCAAGGGTGCATTGCTCGCTCATGTTCTGCTCCGTGGCTGCCCGCAGCTCCAGCTCCATCCGCAGAGCTCCTTCCCAGCCCTCGGCCCCGGCCGCGTCCTGCTGCACGGCCAGACGCTGCGTTCCCTGCGCTGGTTGCCATCAGCAGATTTCTGCAGCTTGGTGATGTCTCTGAACACCAGCACAACCACCAAGGTATTGCCTGCTCCGTCCGATTCTGTATCGCCTGCAAACTCGCAGGGGGTGCTCCATCCCACCGTCCAAGCCCTCCATGCAGATGTTAGCCAGCCCAGTGCTGATCTCTGGGATTCGCCACTAATGACTGTGACAGAGGTCTCCCGCTGGACCTCATGTCACTGATCACAACCCTTTGAGCCCAGTAGCTCAGCTAATTTTCAGTTTTCACTATTTAGTCAGTACTTCATCAACTTCTCAGTTTTCACTATTTAGTCAGTACTTCTGAGGATGTAATGGCAAACAGTGCTAAAAACCTCCCTAAGGTCAAGATGAGCAACCACTCCTGCCCTCCAGCAGCCAGTAGTCTCATGGTAAAAGGCTACTAAGTTGGTCAAGCATGATTTCTTCTTTATAAATCCCTGATGACTACTCCAAATCATTTTTTGTCCTTCATACGTTCGGCAATGATTTCCAGAGTTATTTTTTCCACAAGTTTTCCAGGGGTTTAGATGACTGGCTGTAAGTTTTCCAGATCCTCCTTCTTGGCCATCTTGCAGACAGGAGTTACATTTGTTTTCTTTCAGACCTCAGAATTCTCTCCTGAGCACCATGACCTTCTAAAGACAGCCTAGAGTTGCCTAGCAATGACATTGGCAATCTCCCTCAGCATTTGTGAATGCATCCCATCAGGACCAATGAACTTCTGTACACCTTGTTTGTTTCAGTGTTCCCTAACCTGATCCTTCTTCATCAATAGTAAATCTTCTTTGCTTCAGACCCCACACTGGTCTGGTCTCTCAACTCTTGCATATTTATTATTTATGCTTGAGTTTAATCAGAAGTTCCTTGTTTATCCTTGGAGGCATCCTGTCACCTTTACCTGATTTCCTGCTCATGGGGTTGGACCAATCTTGAGCTTGGAGAAGGCAATCCTTGAAAATCAACCAGTTGTTGCTGGCCCTTCTTCTCTCCAGGTTCATATCCTGGAGGGGAAGTCTTTAAAAAAATCAATTTCCTAATTCCATGAGTGACATCTGTACAAGATACATTAGCAGATTCTATATTAAAGGAAATAACAGATACATCAAGATGATTTGTTTAGAAGGAACCAATATTGCTTTCATTGGAAGAATTGCACTTCACAGTTGTGTTGGATTGTATTGGAATTCTTTGGGAGCAGTGACAGCATGTTGATAAGGCACTGATTGATATGTTCCCTCAGGGTTTCCAAAGGTATTTAAAAAATCCTTCACTACAAACTTTTGAAAGGTACTAAGCAGCCACATTTAGGAGAGAAATCCCGGGGCTGGGTAAGTCAAAGATGGGCACAGGGGGTAAAACTGCCAGCAGGAGAAAGTGCCCACCAGTGTTTCAGGGGATCCTCTGCTGCCCAGCACATCCACAAATGAAGTGCAGGATGGAGAGCCAGAATATAAATAAAAATGCTGATGGTGGAGTTATTTAATTGCAAGGACCAACTACAAACTGGCAGAAAGAAATTCAAGGTATATTAGTGTAAAGTGAGGCAAACAGGCAAACTTACCATCTCACATAGAACCAAGGATTCTGAGCTGTTAGGCTAGAGATATTTCTTGATTAGTATCAACTCAGAGCTCATTAGCAATCAAAAAACAAAACTAACCTTTGAAGTTAATAAAACAGAGACCATCATTATGGCAGCAGAGTATGGTGTGCCTACATCTTGAGTGCTGTGCAGAGTTCTCTCTCACACTATCAAAAGAGAACCCCATAAAATTGACAGAAACATCTGCAGAGCTGATTATACTTCAAGAGTAGACCTTGGCCCTTCAGTATCCTTCTGTCAAGTACAACAGAGAATTTGAAGGGTGCTTGATTTTTCACAGAGGCTCAAGTAGCACTTGTTGATGCTAAAGTATCATTAAGGAAAAAAATCACAGGTTTCTAGCAGTATAAGCAGCAAGCTTCCTAGATTGGCAAAATAAACACAACACAAGCATTTAGGAACTACTAGAAAAAATTAATTCAATTCTTTATTCTTTTCAAAGCTGCAGAAACATTTTTATTGCTTGATATTGAGGTAAGGCACGTCAATGGCTTTATCTAAAAATTTATCTTGCATGCCCTCAGCTAATCATTTCAAAAGGTAACTGACTTATTATCATAACTTCTATAAAACAACTTCTTTATTAAATAAGTTACACAATACACACACACAAAAAGTTCTGGTTCTATAGCATAATTATTTTGACAGAGAAACACAGGAAACTTTTCCCAGAATTTACTTCAGGGCTTTTTATTCCAGACAGCATTTTCTATTTCCACTTAAGGAGGACAGAAGACCAAGAAATAGTTAAGCTCAGATATGCTTTATAAACCATTAATTTCAATTACCAACCCAAATACCATAAAGACCTACAGAATCATCTCAAATTCACATAGTTGCTCATTTCCAGGATTTCACGGGGCTAAGAACAGATGTGTGTCAGAAATCAGGAAACTGGCTCCATTCCTTTGGGATTTTTTTTTTCCAGAATGGAAGCAGGGGGGAGGGAGGGTAAAGAAGAAAAACAATTTGACTGAAACATCACTCTTTCTCCTGTCTTAAAAAGCAGCAGAGGCTTTGAGCAGAAATGGCAACATCAGCTACAGGAGGCAGCTCCAGATAAGGGTGCAGATGTACAATTATCAGTTCTGATAAGTCAGGGATGAGAGCTTTTTGTCTTAGCGTTGCCTACAGCACTTCCTTTCCCAGACACACTACAACCAGATTAGGAAAGATAGCAGATAAGACATAACAGTGCACAGGATAGTTCAATAGTGTATGCTTTGAGCACCAGCAGAGGAACATTATTACTGCTGCAAGCAAACTTCCTTTTCAGTACTTCCAGTATCTTGTCCAACACTGAGCCATGTGTTATAAAGCAAAGTAATCCTCACTTTACCATTCTTCCCCCCACCTTTTTTTAAACTCTATTCTGCACAAAATCTTCTTATAATGCTTCAAAATTTACAGTGTTCCAACTAGCAAGTTGCTACTGACACACCTGGTAGCAGGGAAGTCTTATAAAAGGACAAGTTGTTAATGCAACTTCTTACTCTTAGTAGCCTTAGACTGACAAAAAGGTTCTTTATTTCAAGGAGTATGTGAGTAGTTCACATTTTCCATATCAGAAGCAGCATACTTACTGAAATTAGGTACATCTAAGAACAAGTTAAATAGACCACTGACACCCTGTATTTATTTTTCTGTATTAACTGATTTGTAATACATACTCATTCCTTGGTTAGTGAAGAGGAAAAGCTGAAGTGCACTACCCTAGCTGGTGTCAAGAACTACTCATATTTGACATTTTAAAAATACCAAAAGGTATTATGTATAAAGAACCTGGCAAAAGCAGACCCTTGGTTTTACTTCACTTAATTACAAACAACAATTTTTCTGCACATCACAGTTCCTAGTGAGCAAGGCAGCACACAACACATCAACCAGAAAAAACCATGTCTGCCAACATCATCTTTGCCACTATCCCCTTCCAGGGTAAAACCCCACAGTTTCATTAAATCTCTTTATTTTTAATTTTCCTATATCAAAACAGTTCAGGGTATTTTTTTCCAGTATAAAAAACAGCAACAAAACTTTTAGATCACACAGTGGCAGAATTAATTATGTTCAGAGGAAGGCCAGAGAGAAAGAAAAGTCAACAGAAGGAATATAAAGAGTGCTGAGTTTTCCTAGAGGCGCTGCCTGAGGGCCCTGAGGCTGGGGAGCAGCTGGTCTGCGCGCAGACGCTCCTCTGCGTTGGCCTTCCAGCAGCAGCTGATGATGCTGTGCAGGGCCCGGCCCACGGGGGACTCGTGGAACTCCGGGGCAGCCAGCGACGGGCGCAGGGTGTAGGCGACCACGGCGTAGAGCACGTGCTGCCGCTCGCCCAGGTACGGCTGCTCCCGCGTCACCATCTGCCACAGGGTGATGGCAAACGAGTAGATGTCTGCCTTGGCAGTGACCCTCTCCCCCTTGAGGAGCTCAGGGGCACGGTGGGTGTACGTGCCCCCTTGCTGGCAAGCGCGGGCGCTCTGGGACGAGCCCTTCTCCAGTTTCTGGGAGCACCCAAAGTCTCCAATCTTGCAGACTCCCTGCTCAGTGATGAAAACATTTGCAGGCTTCAGGTCCAAGTGTACAATGTCCTGTGAGTGCAGAAAGGCTAAGCCTGTCGTGATGTCACAAGAATAGCACACAGTCTCTTCCATGCTCAGGGCCTTCCCTCCACATCCTTCTTCCTCATCCTCCCCCTGTCTCCATGCATCCCCAGTGCCATAAATGACATGGTGCAGAGTGATGTTACCCACATACTCCATGATGATGGTGCCCAGGCTGTTGTCGCTGGCTGGGGCACAGGTGCTGGCAGCCACCACACGTACCACATTGTCGTGTTGGAGCTGGGCCACGTTCAGCTCAGCCCAGAAGCTCTGCCGCGACGCCAGCCGGTTTTTGCTGCTCTTCTTCACCTGCTTCACAGCCACTGTTGCACCATGGTAGGTGGCTTTGTAGACAGAGCCAAAGCCCCCAGACCCCAAGGGCTGCAGGAGGCAGAGCTGCTCCCAGTCAATGGAGCACCAGGACAGGCGTGAGGGCAAGCGGCGAGTCCTGGCTGAGGAAGCTCCCCCCAAAAAGCTTTTGCTGTCTTTGCCAGGGATAACTAAAGGGCTGCTGCAGGGGCGCAAATTTGCAGAGGGGGAATACTCAAAAGAAAGAAAACAATTAAGAGGAATAGGTGATGGCATAATATGAAGGAGAAAACAACAGGCAGCTACTAAGACAGAAGACTACAAAGCTTCCCTGATAGAAAGGACTCCAAACCACCTTCCAAAGCCTTTTATCCTCCCTTCACTGTTTTCCCTCCCTCCCCCAAATGAACTGCATCTGTCCCAACTGTCAGAAACAAATCAGGTTCACCTGGAAACATTCTTCTCCAGCCCTGAAGCAAATCTCTAGAAAATCAAGGCAAACAGATTTAAAGCTAAAAAATTATTAACTCATAAGTATTTCACATCATTTCTAATCTCAAAAGAAAAAGAAACATGTTCTGCCCATTGAATGCCTCTAGCAAAATGCCCCAGGAATAAATAAAGCAGTGAGAGGTGATTGCATTTCACCATGGCTCCCGGCAGGAATGATCAGCATCAGGTGCATTAAACAGCTCAGTCTTTCTCAGTGAAAGCAGCTGAAGTGGTGAGTGCTAATGTTTGATGATGCCGTGGCAGGCATAAATATAAAACTGTGTTTGTAGGACCCTACCACTTAAACATAACTGGGACAACAGGACTAGTTTGGGTGCTCAGCTTTGCCCATGCAGTACTGCAACCTTAATAGCAGCATAAAGACAAATTATTGTTGTGTATCATCCTTTGGATACAGTAACTAGAATTACACATAAGTATTTTGTCATCTTCCCATCACACCCCATGCAGTATACTACAGGTGTGTATTTTATTTCTGGATCCTTCTTAGAAAAATTATTGCTCAATTTACAGAGCTGTTCTGGCAGAAATCAAAGAAACATAATTTTGTGTTAGTGGTCCATGTGGTTTTTAAAGGGCTCTTTTGAATTTTGACCCTCTCACATATTTGCAGTGCTTGTGCTAACTGCCATAGTGCTTGGTACCAGCTGTACTGCCCAGACAGCAGAGCACCCTTATGGGACCTATACAGTTGAGGATTTTTGAATATTCCAGTATCTTTCTGTACATGATGACAAATATTTTGGAAAGCTTGGAAGCCATTTCCTACCTCCTCACTCTTCAGATTTTTCAGTACAGATTCTGCCATGGGACTTCAGACTGACAGTGCCTCTTTCTCCAGGGTTTCTTTTTGGGCAGCACTGACTGCAGGCAGTCCTGGTGTTTTCTTTTCATTTTTGTTGGTGGGGTTTTTTTGGTGTTTTGTTCTTGGGGTTTTTTTTGGTTGGTTTTTTTTTTTTTTTTTTTTTTTTTTTTTTTTTTTTTTTTTTTTAAATCTGGATGTGTATAATGTAGATAGCAGGCTGCTGAGAGGGGGTTACAAGAGTACCCAGACCATGTGCAAGCAGAACTGGAGTGTTCTCCTCCTTGAGATGGGTTCAGTTTTTCACCCTAACACACAAACCTGATGTCCCAAAGTGATTTCCTGACCCTCCCTGAACTCAAGATCAGCGGGACCAGGGAGTCTCAAAGACATCACTCCTCAGTGAATCAGTGATGCAGATCTTCCCTAGTACTGACATTTAGGACAATCAGGAGAAATTTGCAGCAGCAATTCACAGGCAAACGAACTTGGACCACAGCTGAGTGGGAATGGAGAATTTGGGTTATCATCTGGCAGTATGAACAGGCTGGGGAAGATCTAGATGAACAGGTGCTAATAGGACTTGGTAACAAGTGAGAGTGCAAGGACTAAGGGATGCCGAGAGACCTCCGAGGGTGGGACAGTTCCTGCAGATGGGACTGCCTGACAACACAAGGCTCCTCCTTCCTGCCCCCTCCCAGAAGGGACTGTGGCAGTGCAAGAGGGCCCAGGACCCACCAGGTGCTGCCATAGCCCTTTGTACAGCATGAGCCAGCCAAGTAATATCCTACTGCTACCCCCGCTTTGGGGCACTTCTCTGGCTCATCATCAGTTACTCAGGGATGTTTTGGGGGTGGGGGAGGACCAGAGGATCTTTAGTGTGGTTTTAAATATGCAGTGAAATAAGCCATGGAGACAACAGGTATTAACTTTCCTTTCTTGAGTAGTACTAAGGTGTTAAGCCTGTATATGAAGTCCTCATTTCCAATGTTTGCAGAGAATGTCTTCTAGGCAGCTAAGTTGTGGTGGAAATGAAAAGCTGCAGAAAGGGGATGAAGCTACATAAGAGAGGAAAGATTTTTATGCCTGTTTTCTGAGTGCTAGTAGGGCTCCAGCTCTTCAACAGGCTTCTGTGCCATACAGCATATAAAAGCACCAGAAAGACATTTCTGCTCTAAATTCTCCAAGCCTGTTTTCACCAGGTTATGGTGGCAGTGAAGTTCAAAGGGAAAGCTGAATGTGGAGAGGCACAGGTAGAAGGATGTGTGGATGAAAAGACTGAGCACAGACCTGTTAAGCTGACAACTATAGCAGCCTTTCTGATGATTGTGAATGCCATAAGACAGTAATAAAATCTATGTTCATAAAATAGACAGGATTAGGCCTGTTTCCAAATTTCTTTGACTGAAATCTCATTCAAAAGGCTGTATCAGACCTTCCATATTATTATTTTCAAATTCCACATCCACATCTGTCAGCTGTCCTTTTGCTGCCATTTCAGGTAATTTTCTTGTTACCCTTTTTTGTCAGAAATCTTTCTGTTTTGCCCTGCCATTGTAGACATTGTTGTATTGTTTTTGGAGAATACACTGAATTTTTGAACAGGAAGAGGGGCATTCTCTGGGGTGTAAAGTGCCCCAATGTAACCTACTGTCCTGCCTCAATCTTACGGCTGAGGACTGGAGGAAGGGAACATCCAGAGTCTTTCAGTGTGAATATGATTGATTTAAATGCAAGCAGGCTTTTATTCTTAGTGAACACCATTTTCCTGTAATCCATTGATGATTTGGCCCAGTGACTTCCCAGGAGCCACAATTGCTGCAGGATGTCCATGTCAAGCTTCTTGGCCCCATTTAGCTCTGGCTTTACTGCAGGCTGGGGAGCCACCTGCAGAGGGGAGCAGGGCTGCTGGGGACACACTGCCCCTTCCCCAGGGCAACCCCCAGCAGCCTCCAACCACACTGCTCCCATGGCACTGCCTTTTCCATGAGGGAAAAGGAAGCTGTAGGAGCCAGAAGTCATCAGTACAGAGTGCAATAGGAGTTTTTACAAGGGACAGGGGGAAAGCACACAGTCTGTGTTCCGTGGGCTCCAATATGTCACAGCTACAATAAAATCAGCATCAATGGGTTTGTTCCAAGCTTGTGTGTTGCATTTCTGCAAGTACAACATACCTGTGCACCCAGTGCTGCACCAGCTGCCCCATCTAGTCTGTGCTTCTGGATAAGAAGGAATACAGAATCTCACTTGCTTCCCCCATTCTTATTTCACTTGCATATCAGGAATATAGAAACCCTTTGTTTGCCATTGCTCTTAGTTACCCCACTGCTGTTTGTTTGGTCACTGCACAGGAGGAATCAGCCCTGATACCAAGGGCCTTAAAGGGCAGGCATGGATGTAACCCAGCACAACACAGGGCACGTACCAAACACCAGCTTGGTTTTCATCAAGGTGCATCACTCTTGTGCTTAATAGCCAGTTTTGTCTAAAACAGGAGAGGAACAGGGCTGGGGATCGGAACTGACTTCAGAGAGTTTAGGAGTATATAGTTTTATATATATATATACATATTCCTCAATGATTAATTTATTTGTACATTTGGTGGTTGTACTATGTAACAATCCCTTGAAGGCTTGGCTATCCAGAGGCTTCTAAGAACTGCCTTACAATACAGAGGTAGCATTGTGTTTCTAATAGGTTACTTTGTAACCTTGCTAAAGGAGCCAAGTGCAGCTCTTCAGTACTTAAATTACAGTCCCACTCAAAGGAAGACAGTTCCATAGCCGGTGGCTTAGCGACTTCTGAGAGGTTTTCTTCTCTGTTTGAAACCAAGTTTTATTTTTTCTTCTTCTACTGTTAGTCCCTCTGATCTCAGTTTAGGATTTGAATATGAACCTACATTCTCCTCATGCACAGAGTTTCATAGTCCAAGTGTTGCTTCCAACCACACCTCATAGACCTCAAATGATATTCAGAGTTGCCTGAAAGGAATTCTGATATGATCAATTACACAGGTGTACATGATAGCATTGTCTGGAGCCAGTCCCTACAGAGGCTTGCTCTGAAGATAGGCCACTGATTAACAACTTGGGTTTTTTTTTTGTTTTTTTTTTTTTTTTTTTTTTTCACTACAAGAACAAGCCAGAAAAGAATCCAGTTCATGTTTCAGAGTTTGGCTGTTTTGGTGAGACAAATGACACCTTGGAACCACAAACAAGCAAGTTTTCATTAAAGCAATGAAAGGTAAACCCAAATGCAAGGAAAAAGTACATCTGCAAGAACTGTGATGCCGTTTTACTGCTGAGACATAATAATAATAAACATTTTAAAAGGTTAAACCCCAGTTTATAAATAATAAGATCAAGTTTCAAACACACATTGCCAAGCAGCTGTTTGATGCTTTTTTTCCTTCACACTAAGGTTACTCCATGTGTTCAAGAGCATGAAGCAAAGGCTCTTCTTACCTGAACACACTGAGGTTTTAACTGGAGGCACTGGGAAGGCAGGTGAGGTTTCACAGCTAATTTACAGGGGGCTCAGTGACCAAGGTGAACCAGGGATAACAATCTGAGTCCTGCTGCTGCAGATTAATACTACAATTTCAAACGAGCACCTTGTGACAAGCTAAAAGAATCCAAACTTAGGGATAGAGACAATGAAATGTAAACTGCAGGCTCTCACCCACAGCAGAATTTTCTGGCCAGGCAAAGACCAATACCTATCCTGGCAGGTTGACTGCTGTCACGTGGCAGGCACCTTGTGCAGTATTTTCAGCCAAATTGTCCAAGACTGGTTTTGCAGTCTTGCCCCTGGAGCAAAGCTGACTTTGCTGGGTACAGGGACATGCCAAATATAGTGGTGGAATTTAAGACTTGTAGCTTAAGGACTAGGAAACAACTTCAATGCTTAATGAGCAAAATTAATCATGTACAGCAAAGGACCCAGGGGGGTAATGTCAGAGCTAAGCTGAGCACTGGAGGCTGCTGATTGCCAGGTACATGGATTTAATGCTGATGCCTAGACTGATGCCTAAAGGGGTGAGTCTCTCCCAGCAGCTTGCACAACCCCACTAACAACAGATCACACCCAGCTCTGGGATGTGTGTTAAATACACTGCCATGACAAATGTGGTGGCTCCCTGCAAACACCACCTCTTTGGAGGGTTGTAGGGTGGAAGAGGGAAGAGAATCAGCTAAATTTGGTGGCTCTGAAGTGGTGGCCTGGGTACTCTGGTGGGGCATAGCAAATTCTCAGAGGTGCCATAAATCAAAAGGTTTTAAGCCCGACATTAAAATGGGTCATACAATTCAAATACATTGTTGCAAGGCTTTCAGTGAGTAAGCAGAAGCTTCCTGTAAAAACTCTGCTGAATTCAGCCCAAGACGAACAGAGCATATAAAGTATGGGGCAACCCTGTAATACTTCACTGGTGTAAGGAGTCAAACACTGACAAAATAAAATGAGACAATTTTCAGGTGAGACTTAAGAAAGTTTGGGACTTTAGTCTGTGTTTATTTGTCATGAATGTTTGATATTTGATAGTCTTATGTTACAGCTCAGATGTTACCCACTTATGGTATGCCCCTAAACCCTAACCAAAGTCGGTATTTTATTTTTATTTTCAATATAAGTACTTGTGAAGGAACTTTAAGAATTTACCCATGACCACGTGTGTGTAACAATTTAACACAAAAGCCAGTAAGCCAGAGTTGAGCCTAATTTCAGAGGCACAGCCTATAGAGCTTTTCTGCTGAAATTGTATCTAGGACTACACAAGGAGAGCTGACAAACACCTTCCTCACTGGAGTCTGTGCACCCTTTAGATAAACTGCTGTCTCTCATAGATTAATCAAGTACTTGGAAGAAGCTCTGCTGGCCTGCCTGGGAAGCCACACACTGTGCTAACTTGGGGATACCTTAATAAACAATATGATTCACTTTGGATTTGTAAAACACAAACACTTTAGACTTAAACATTTTGGAGGAAACCAAAATGAAAAAAACCTGAAGTTAATTTAGCAACTGTTCCAGCTTGGATTACTTTCCCATGCATACGTGCATGCACACATACACGTGCACACAAAATATTCACCAGAGTTCAAGCAATGTACTGATTTTTAGGAACTGTGACTTTTCAGGTTTTCTGCACTACTTAGCACACATCAAACAGAGATCTGACACATGAAAGTGACACTAAACCATTCTTTGTACGTGGCAGTTCAGTGCAACAATGAGAATCAGCCCCACAGGTAAAATATCAAGGGATCAATTAAAATGATTTCCAGCTCAGCCACAGCAGGCATTACCATGGCTTGTTCTCAGAAAACTCAGCTGGCAGCTGATGTCTTTTCAGTCACCTCTCAGGCAAACCAGCTCTGTAGCTGGTGATCTTGTGATACAAATATCCCCAAATGTAAAAAGGCTGAGTGATGACAATGACAATGAAGAATAGGATTGTTCATTATATTTTTTACAAATACTTATTTCTCTGAAAATGTTCATTACTTGAGGACATGCAGATCAATAAATCAATAAATAAATGTATAGAAAGATAAAAATACCAGGCAAAGTGTTACATCTTTATTAGGAGAAGAGAACTTTCATACTGAATTACCTGGGATATAACACACGAGCAGGAACTTGAAACTTCACACTACTGCTGAGGTTTGTCATTTTTAATACCATTATCTCCGGCGTTGTTCAAAACAAATACAGTGTTGCTGTTTATTTGCTAAAGGCCTCAGCTTACACTGATAAGCACCAGTTAATCTTCCAAAATGCTTCTTGAACTATTAAGTACAGACTCAATTTTGTAACAGAGTTTATCTTGCTGTCCTGCTTGCTGCCTGTGTGTGATCGCCAATCCTTGCTGTGCCAACTACAGCAGCTGCCACTTTGGAAAACTTAATTTCTATCCGGTTTTATAGAATGTTTTGATTTGCAAGGCAGGGAAACCAACAGCATGTAGCTGCTCAGTTCTTGCTCATCCAGCAGTAGCTCTGTATCAGTTCTATTTCTCTGTCAAAAACCAGTTTTCACTCTAGGACATGCTTGTACGCGGAAAGAAAAAGAAGGTGTAAAGAATGAGGAAAAGTGAAGGGGAAAACTAAACCAACCTTCCTCTTCTACTCCTGGAGGACAGTGAGACCAGCTACAGAGGATACTGCAGAACCATTTTCTGTACCTTCTTATGCAAGTTTTGGAAAGAAGTGGTTACAGGAGAGACAGAAGGGAAGATGTCTGTGACTCTGAATTTAACAAGGAAATTCTGGAGCGACTGCATCAAGAGATCTCTATATAACACACAGATGTCATCTGTGCAATCCCATTCCAATTACTGCAGAGGCTGATGGAATTTCTAGAGGCTATCTGCTTATTAAATCAGTTTTTAATCTGATTTTAATTTAATCAGTTTTTAATAAATCAATTATTAATCTGCTTATTAATCAGAGGGCATATTAAATCAGTTACAGTGGGTGAGACCAACTAGTACAGCAACACAGTGAATGGGGTGGTTTTCTCTTGAGGGTGTGTGTGGGGGGTATGTGTCTGTGGGTGGTTATAAATTGTTTTGCAGAGTACTTCATATCATAGAGCATGTGTTGAGCTTTTGACTCTCAAAATAACAAGGCCAACCCTCTCAAACAAGTTAGAAACCTGTGGCACAGAAGTGATAAGTCAGCTCAGAGGAGTGGGGTAGGGATCACAAGAAAGGAAAGATGTCTGCATGTGGAGAAGGTGAAAACCACCAACTCTAACAATCATTTCTCTCCAGCTGGGTTACAGCAAGGAACCTAAAAAGCCAAGATTTGAGAAAGAAAGGAACTCAAAAGCAGGGAAACCCAGACAGTGCTAAAGATGTTAACAAAACATGTTCCAAAAAGCAAAGAAATGTGAAATGCTACTCTTTTACTTTCCTGGCCAACAGTCTATGCTGGGGAACACCTGTGGAATGAGCAGAGGTAACTCTCTGCAGGCTGCTTGTCTGGCTGTGAGGCACCTCTTCCCCAGGCATCAGCCTGGCTTCTTCAGAAGTCACTGCCAGGCCAGACAGACATCTATGGGATCATCTATGGGATCATCTATGGCATCAAAGCAACTGAGTTTCTCCTGGAAATACTGCAGAGAGGCATCCAACATACTGTGTCTAGCACATGGCACGCCCTCAAAGTTTGTCCTGCAAACTACAACAAACAATGTATGAGACTTGCATGGATCTGAAATGATGGGAAATCACCTACGTGTCCCAAAGGAATGGTCCCACTATGGACACCCCATACTTACCTTCCAGTGTCTCACAGTGTTTCAAAGCACAATTTGATGGCAAACTCAACTGCTTCCTTCAGTTCAGGTCTGTCTTGTCACAGACACAGTAGCATCATCCCATTTGTTCCTTGGTGAAATCATGAAACACAGATATTTATGCCTTAAGATTTTCTGAAAAAATGACATTTTACCAGCCATAAATTATAAAGACAGTTATGCCTTTGCAAACTATTCCCAGCAAAACTGGATGGACTCTGTAATTACTTCTTGCAATCCCAAACATGCAGATCAAGATTATCTATTGAAATGCCAGGCATAAGTTATTCATTAACTAAAACCATTCTGTAATTTTATTGATATATTTTGTGGAGTTCACATATTTTTGTACAGCAAACATAACACTGTAGGCCACAAGAAGCTGCAGCACTATTGTTTAATAGCAGCAAGGTATATTTTATAATCAGGGTATGTGGACAATAAATAGTCTGTTTCTTTGGATGTGAATGTTTAAAATGAAGTTCTGCTGCAGCTTCATAACGTGATTGCTATTTTACAGAGCTTATACACAAAAATATATATGCAATCTTTTTGTCTATATTTTATACAAATACAACAGTAGTTTGTGAATACATTTTAAAGTACATATACATGATAAGCAACTCAATTTCCCATATCACAGGATAGCAAATTTTAAATGCAAGAAACATATACAAATTCAGTCTGGAATGCAGGGTTTTCTGTGTTCTTTTTTTTTCTCTATTTTTTTCCGACTCAAAACTTTTATCATTAAAAACATTTTAGCATACAAGTCCAAACAATTTTTCCAAGTCCAAACAATTATAGCTAAAAATATCATTTCAGCAATCCGAGTCAGGTTTGGGTGTGACATCATTCACCAATATACTCTTCCCAGTTTTTGTCTAAGGCTTTTAGTAACATATAGTATGTTCTTCACTCCACACCATATAAAAAGCCCACATTTAACATTAACTAGCAGTCACCTATTTTTGTGAACAAGAGCTGGGCTTGTCAGCGTTTAAATTTGCATGTCCAAAATTTTACTTTTGCAAGTGCATATGAATACATTGTGGTGTTGCACAAAAATTCATTAATGACAAATTAAGTCACAGTATAAAAATATATCATACAACTATAGGTCTAGTATAGTCCTTTTTTTTCTATGGGTAAAAATACATCTGAATGAGACAGGGAGGTTTGTAGCACCATGAGAGGAGTTGTATCCCAAGTTACATTAGCAGCATGATCCAATATAACAATATTGCAGGAGTGTTTCTGAGGAGATAAACATTCACTCTGGGTCAACTGTACCACTGAAGCTTATACTGAAAAGTGTTTACATATGATTAGCAATAGTTCTGTGTCACTTCCAGGGCTAGATAACTGTTATCAAAAGACACTGCCTTCCAACAAAAGTAAGACACCCTTATTGCATAAAAGCTTTGGGACTACCCAAACACATTTTGAACTACTGTGGCATTACTTGTAAGTTGAGCATGATGCTAAGTAAGCTGTGGTTTAAACTGTACACTGGGGGGAAGCAGGACGGGCAGCTAAGCCTATAATGGTTTACTACATACCAGATAAGTACATATATTTCAGAGGCTTATCTATAGACTGAGAAGAATACAGGAGAAGCTGCTAAACCAGTGTATGAGACAGACATAACAAAGGATGCAGGATCCCCATAGCATTTACGGACGCAGGATCAGGCCCAAAGTTAACTTCAGACAGCAGCATAGCGATAGGATGTGATAAAAAAAAATGTATCAAATACTGCATGTTAAATATTTTTGACAAAGTTTACCATCAAGAACTCCAGAAGACAGTTTGCAAACGGTGAGGACAAACTCCTAATTGTTTTTGACTGGTATTTAAAATGGCAGTAGAAGACAGTGTAGTTTGAAACATGTAAACCTAGTAAAAACCATTGTAAAACCCTTAAGAAAGACACACTGGTTCTGTGCAATATAGCAAATTGATAAGAAAACACTGTAAAAATGTACCTGTTTAAAATTACAATGTCTACCATTTTGTACACAAAGCATTATACCAAAGGCCTACATATATGTAATCTAATGGCACTTGAAACAAATTATAATAAAAGGTTTTATAATAAAAAGCATAACCTGTAAGAAATTTTCTTAAAAGGTTTAGGTTTTCTTTTTTGAAAGTGCTATATCTTGTAATATGTGTAACATAGAGGTTGACCAAGCTTTATTTTAAAAAATATTGGCCTATAATACAAGTTTAGCTCACTAGGCAAATGATCCTGAAAATATGTACTCTTAACATTCATTATTAGCTTAATAAAGCAATCAGCTCTGGCTCATGTTTCAGTCAGTATATGGTTTTTAAAAACCGCTACTGCCAAATTAACAATAAATCACTCTATTCCACAATTTACTACTAAATAAAGCACAAGCAACAAGTACACAAAAATATATATATTTAAAAAAAAAACAACAACAACAAAACAACCTTACTAGAAGTTTAGAAGTTGCACAAAGAGTGGTGCATGATCAGCCAGCCCTCCCCCCTCCCACCAAGAATCCACGGGAAATCAAGAAAACGGGTTTTAAAAACTGATGGTTTAGTAGTGGCCAATAATGACTGCCTAAGTGATGCTCAAAAGCACTCTGGTGGTGTTGGTATTGCTTTAAGGGTCAGTCTGCTTCCATGTTACCCTACATCCTAGTTCAGCTGCAAACACTCTGGGTGCAGCCACCCACTGAAACCCTGACTGAATGAGGTTCAATATCTTGTCTGAGGTCTCTATTTCTCAAGTGAAATGTATATCTAACACCAAGTGAAATGTCAATCCCTTTTCAGGAAGCTAAGGCACAAACAAGGTAGTAAGGGTTCTGGCTACGCACTAAGAAACGGGTGTTGGCAAAGTGTCTGTGGGTTTTGGTTTTCACAAGGTCTTTCAGCAGCTGGGGCCGATAACAAGTGGCTCCAGACCAGAAATTTGTGTGTCACAGGCTGCCCAGGGAGGGCAGCGCTGCCTGGCCACGCTGCTGGGCCAGCTGCAGGATGCCAAGCACCTGCAGCTTTCCTCTGCGGCAGGGAGAGTTGCAGATGCTCGGTTCCACACGGGACATAACCCACTGCAGGAATTAAGTCCATTTATCTTCATCTCAGATTAAAAGGATTGAGAATAAATCCAAGTTTTTCTTAGATGCGTTACAGTCGTTCATGTAAACTAGAACTACATTCGGTTGCATTCAGCTTGTGCTCTGTTCATCTGTGTTTTTCTTTCCTTTAGAAAGGTGAATGGAAAAAAAGCAATATTGAACAAATCATTCAACTAAAGATGTAAGCAAGCGAGCAATCTGTTTCACAGAAACCAGAGGAAGCAGTCGTGAAGCAGAGCTAAACGCCCACTTTGAGATAACCTGCTCCTAAAACCAAAATCTAGGAGTAGTTTGCAGAATTTCAAAAGGTATTTTCCTTATTAATACATCCTTATTTTAATGCCTTTGGAACACAAACACATTTATAAAAGTGTTATTTTTCAGTAATAAAATTTAAATACACATATGTATAAAATAGTAAAACTACACCTGCATATTGCTCCTAGCATTAAAAAAAACAGTAGGAGCTACTGATAAAACATCCGGAGCATGAGCTCCTTAAATGGGAGCAACTTTTGTTTCTGTGAAGTATATTTAGTTTAACCACTTAAAACCTTGTATGAATTCTCATTATTCATAGTTTGAGAGATACTAATGTACTTGAGTTCCATTTTTTAATTCCTTGTACAAAAATGACAAGGAAAATAATGTTATTGTTGAATTACAGCAAATCTAGTTTGCTTTTATGCATCACAGGGTTGGTTGTTTTTTTAGGGTTTTTTTTTTTCCTCTTTTGGTTATTAGGGGTTGGGGAATAGAATATATATTGCATTAGGTAAAAGTGGTGTAAGCAATATGCTTTTACTTCACTCCTAAGAGTCCTGTCTTTAAATCTTGGCAATGGGCAAAAAGTCCCTAACCAAGTACCCAGGTGTAGAAAGTGTGATTAACATCTAACTTGTTGCTTAGGAGGACATAACACACCATGTAACACAACTGAAAAGATCACTCCAATAAAAACAAAACAAAACAAAACAAACTGGTAGTTGCAAATTTACATTCACTTTCTGACTGCACACTAGTTTTGAACTGAAAATAGGTACACACTTTCTGGCTGGACTTGATCCACCCTTTGGCGGTGGCAGCGGGGAGAAGACTGACGCCTACAAACATGAACACACTACTGGAAGGTTCCTATGCAGTACTCTCTCTATGCTACTGAAGAGACAAAAACAGCAAGTTAAGAATTCAAACAAAAACTGCGACAAAATATTCTGCATTACTATGTTACAACACTTTTATATTTCAAGATCAGCCATTAATTTTGCCTGTTTCCCTATACCAGAGTCACGAAAGCACAACAACAGTTTCAAATTCAACTTGAAACATCTGTCATTTAGGCAAGCAGATATTCTCTGTTGAAATTCTGTTCAGCCATAATTTTAGAGAATTACACTAATTTTTTTTCTTCTGTTATCCATAACAGGCCACCAAAATTTAAGCCAGAAAATGGCAAAATTCTTAACAACTTTTATAATGACTTCAATACAAGTCAAAATGCTATATATATGTACATGTGTATATATGGACTTCTATATATACACACACAAGTTTTCAGAAAAATCTGAATTCTATATTAATTTTAAAAATTTAGATTTGTCATTATAGAACAGGTCAGATGTGTCACTATTTGGGAAGAGGATTTGTTTGGAAACAGAATGCAGATTTTTTTCCCCAAATCTCAGGAATCCTTGTGATACATATTTTAAATGGATTATTTGCAAATAGTAGAATATATTAAAAGGTAAAAGTGGCAGTTCTACCATTGACATTAATAAAACAGACTAGCTGGTATGGTTGAAAAAGTTTTAAAAACGGGATGAGTGTTGTGAGTTTGCTTGGGATGACTTTCTACTGAACATTTTAAATGTGTAAATTGGCAGTGAAAATGAAAACAATACAATGAGACTGTTTAAAAAAAACAACAAACCAAAGTAAACACAGCTGAGAATAAACACTTTCAAAACATTTTAAAAAAGTTAATTTAAATTTCTTACTGGCTTCATGAGATTGGTACTGTACAAAAGCAGAGAATTCATAATGTCTTATAGTAGGCACTAAGTTAAAAATGGTCACCTAAGGCATTTCTACAAATAGACAGTTAACAAGCCAGCTTTGTACATCCTATTGGAAAGCTTGATGAAATCGTGGTAGGGTGGTGGTTGTGCTTAGACTGCTTGTGAAAGCTGCTGACAATGAGTGCAGAGACCCAAGACCTATACTATTGCTAGGATCTTGTGGATCCTGGGTTTGTGGTGGGAGTTGAGTCATAGAAGAATGTGCCTCCTCTTGCGTATAACTCATCCCGAGGTTTCCCACTGAAACAGAAGGATTATAGGGAGGGCCATTTACAGGTATGAAGTTGAACAGCTGAGAAAAGTCCAATGATGGGGCATTTAGAGGTTCACTAATAGGAACGGAGCCCTTGGAAAGGGAAACTTCCCCAGACCCATCATCTAGTGGCCCTACTTGTGGATCCAGCCCTAGTTTTGATGAAGATGCTTGAGAATCCTGGGATGAAGAAGGCATACCACTTTGCAACTCCATTAGGTAACTTTCTATTTCCCCTTTCAATGGCTGTTCTTTTTCAGGCATAGAAATTGAGTATGAGGTAGTACCGAGTGGGTATTTCAACGATAGCTGGTGAGAAGGGTGGACAGACTCCATATCTATTGGACAAGGCATTCCCAATGGTAACGATGTGGCAACCATTTGGTGTGCAGATGCAGAACTCTGCATGGACTGAATCTGAGTGTTGTAGAGATTTAATTGCAAAGTGTTTGTAAATGGCTTTGATGTCAGTTCACTGGAAGGTAAAGACATCACTGGAAGCAGCTCATCCTTAATAGGCACAGAAACATTGCAGGTAAAGGGATCTAGAAGGTCCATTGGCTCTGTTTTGACCTTCAGAAGTTCCTGGTTGTGACTTTTCTTCATGTGGCGCGTGAGGTGATCCTTGCGCCCGAATCTCTGTGCACAGTACTGACAGAGGAAGTCCTTTCTTCCAGTGTGCACTACCATGTGTCTGCGGACATCCTTTCGGGTGTAGAACCGACGGTCACAGTGTTCACACTGGTGCTTTTTCTCCTTCACTCCACCCGATGACTTGCCTGCATGAGTTTTTAGGTGCTCCAGCAGCACTCCTGTGCTTTCAAAAGTCTGCAAACATACCTTACAGGTGAGGTCACCACTTGTTGCAGCATGCAAAGCCAGGTGACGTTTGAACCCAAGCTTGGTATTGTAGTTC
Organism: Ammospiza nelsoni; assembly: GCF_027579445.1. Lineage (NCBI taxonomy): Eukaryota > Metazoa > Chordata > Aves > Passeriformes > Passerellidae > Ammospiza > Ammospiza nelsoni. Next base: position 115,461,738 of record NC_080633.1, read on the forward strand.
TTTCCACATTCTTCACACTTAAAGGCCTCTTTGTTGGGATTGTGTGTATGTAGGTGATTCTTTAGGTGATCTTTTCGGTGAAACATTTTCTCACAATAATTACACTTGTGGGTTTTCTCAGGAGAATGAGTAGCCATATGCCTTTAAACACAGATATATTCTGTAAGTAATTATTTTGATCAAAAAACACATGAGCTCATTTTTTAATGGCAGCTATATACTACGCTAAGGGCTGCTTTGCAACAGAACCTTTTTAACTGAAAGCATGACACTACAAAGACAGTTTGACAAATTTAAATATAGCAAACCGCGAGCCATTTCTCTTAAATTGACACTTTAGTTTTGGTGGGTCTTAGCTACGGTAACAGGGGTATATGGGCAAGTATGAAAGTACTCGTGTAAAAGTCCATAGCCAAAGAACTTTCAGTCCACACTCTTTTTCTTGTGACAATTCCTTATACAAATGAAAATTCTACGCTCATTAAAAACAAAACAAAACAAAACAAAAACAAACAAACGGAAAACAAAAGCAGAAAACAAATTAAGAAACAAAATCAAAGACATTAGCTTGCAAACTTAGGTAATTTAGAATTCTAGAAACAATCCAATAGCTACTTTAATTAACACATCCTCTCTGCAATCAGCTGAAGGCGTACAGAAATATATACTTTTACACGGCTTAACACGGCCAACATAAAATAGATAATATAATCTGAAAGATAAATAGAGTTTAATACCTTAGTAATTTGTACTTAGAAACAAAGGCCTTGGTGCAGTCTTGTTGTGTGCACTTGTAGGGCCTCTCTCCTGTGTGAGAGTATGAGTGAACCTTTAATTTCTCAACACTGTTAAAGGCCTTGTCACACAGTTGGCAAGGAAAGTTTTTTCTTGGTTTGGTTTCACCACGCTTACGTTTCCCTGAAGGGACTTTCTGGGTATCTCTTACTTCTGACAAATCACCAGGAATGACAGTGGCCATCGCAGCCTAAACCAGGCCTTCTTGTTGGACACTTGGGAATTGCCCAACTCCACTAAATGATTTAGCTTTAGATGGCTTCTCAAGTTTCATGTGGTCGTAAAAGAAAGCAAAAGGGGACTGGAAAAAAAAAATAAGAAACAACTAGTTTGTAACTAAACTTAGATTTTGAAGTTTACTTGCTATGTGATGCTTCTGAATAAAACTTAAAAATAAAGTTAGGTTCAGCTGGTCTAACGTAATACCTACAGGTTTCTTTATACTATTTGCTGCAACTCTTAAAATGCATTGCTCAGGATGAACAGATCCACATATGCCCTGAGATCACACCTCACAACTTTCCCCTCAAGCACTGATGGAGAAGAGCAGAGTTTCTGTCAGATCAAGGGAGGCATCAGGCAAAGGCCTACCTACCCAGGCACCTTTTGGCAGCTTCTGATTTCAAAGGATTTACAGCCACGCCTCTGGTGTTTGCACAGACATCCCCCCCTCCCCACACACACACAACTATCAAAGCCTGTAAGCCTCAAAATGTTTGAAAACCTACAGAAAACACAGCAGTACCCATGCAGACACTATGGAGGGCAAAGCTCATGTTCCCGATTGGATGTACCTCCCTCCCTGTGATTACTGCACATCTACACATCTACGCTGGGAAAATGCATGCACTGCCAATGATGCCTAACACCAGGTGAAATTCTCCTGTAAACTCACTCACCCTCTACTAACAGAGACTTGATCTATGAATGACAGAAGTCCCATGGATTAGGGTTAGATTAGACAGATCAGGGTTTTATCAGCCCAGCGCTGGAGACCCCCAGCCTTCTCATGCTACCCTGTGAGACACGAAGGCTGTAAGCATTCAGACTCAGGTTAGCTCAGGATGGAGGCTCCAAGTCCTGCCCCTGTGGCATAGCAAAATGTCAACTAAACAGGAGGCTTTCACTGTCAGGAAGTGCATGATGTGATCCTCGTGTCTGACTTGTGGGTGAGAAGTTTTAAATTTGTCATCTGGTATCATATAGTGGCAACAGGGCACCTGGCACCACAGGGCACTCAACAGCCCTCCTTAGTCAGGGCTTGCTGACAGCTTCACTTCATCCTTGGAGCACAACTGCTACTATAGATACCAAAATCCTGTGCTACCCAGAGTGGGAAGGGTGGAGCGTGAGGTCTGCAGCAGCAGGGACAAGGAGGACAGCAAGACAGCACTCAATGCAAGCATTTTTGAGGGCTGGAAAGCTCCAAAATTTAGCCTTTCTCCCTTGAAAGTGCCAGCACCAACCCCCAGCCCTGGTGTCATGGCTGGCAGCTGCTGTCCCCTCCGGTCCCTGCCGCGGCAGCTGTACAGGAGGCAGCCAAGCTGGGCCGGGCCGGGCTGGGCCGGGCGGCACCGGGGCCGGGCAGCGCCTCAGCCCTGGCAGCAGGGCCGGGAAGGCCGCAGCTGCTGGGACAGGTGGGGCTGGGCAGCTGGAGCCGGGCAGGCACCACCAGGCTGCAGCTGCTCCAGCCCAACGCCACCTCCCTGGAAAACAAACCGGGCTCTTCCCTGCTGGCAGTGAGGGAGCCCTGGCCCTAGCTGTCCTCTCACCCCTGCTGGGGCTCAGCAGAGATGGAGGCAGCAATTGCTCCAGAGAGAAGTGGAGAGCAGCGCCCAGGTGTGCCGGGGGGAAACTACACGGTCCTTGCAAGTGCCCCAGCATGGTCCTGGAAGAAAGCGAGAAGGAAGGAAAGCCTGTGTTTCCCTCAATGCATGACAGGACAGGAGAAGCAGGGAAAGGAAGCCGAAGTGCCTCTTTAATGTCTGCATTATAAGAAATCCTCAGACTTGAGACCTCCATTTGAAATGTGTATACAGAGTATGTCTATGTCTAAGCCTTTTCCTCCTTTCTTCCCATTTTCCCTTGTCTTTAGAGGAGGAGAGAAGTACTGGTACAGCAAGATGGAAATCTGCTTCCTTTCAACCCTGAAGTCCTTGAATGACAGGTTAAACTATGCTACCTCCTTTAAACTAGCAGTTTTGCAAGACCACTTTATTCCCTTAAACTTCCTAAGGAAACACTAACTTCTTTTAAAGATACTTCATGAGAGAAAAGGCATTTCTTTAAGGACTCTCTTGATTTCAGATTTGTCTCAAACTCATTCCCACTCGTGGGATGAAGCCTGGAGACATCAGTTCCATGAGTGGGAAAATGCACAGGTTTTCAAAGTATCAGCTTAATTTTATTTTCTGTCTCATAATCAACAATCTAGTTCACTAATTCTAGTTCAAAAGAACAGTTGTTTGGAGATGTAAGAGAAATAATTTTCTTCGATAAAAGTAAATGAGGATCAGTTCCAAAGACTTCAATGAAGCCACCAATGTAATCAAAAGGAGAGTCTGATTCACATCAAAGTTGTGATATATCTGTGGATTGAAAGGTTTTTTTTAAATATAGGCTTTAATCAGAATACATTAATAAAATTAATTTTGTTCTTCTGTTAATGAGCACACTGGTCTTCAGTGCATATTGGCCTGAATGTAGAACAAAATTTTGTTTTAGTTTAATCTCTCTTGACAAATGAAGTTCAGGGAGGAGAAGAAAAATCCAACCTGACCTACACTTGCACAGGGTACTTTTATACCACACAGGCACCTGCATGAGACGCACCATACAGAGCTGAGAGCACAGCAGTCACAGCCCTCACTGCATGGCCAGGGCACACCTCCAGCCCCAATGGGGTACAAGGGATCCAGCCCCTCTGGCCCCCCTGCCAAATCCATTCCTAGCCTGAGACAGGGAAGGCAGGATTAGCAGAAAAGGCAAGGAAACAGCCTCCACAGTCTGCTGCATAAGAGTGGCACTGCTTCAGCTCAGCAGCAAGTGGAGTCTGTGCCCAGACAGTGACAAGAGAAGCAGGGACAGCAGGGAAGATACAGGGAAGGAGGATGAGCCACCTCAGGGAGGGAGAGTGCACAGAATCAGGATGGGGGTGTGGGGCTAGGTAGGCTCAGGGAGTGCTGCATAGGCATTGGGAATATCTAAGGACATGAGGATAGGGGTGAGCTGGTAACACTGGGGTGGGTGGGAAGGAACTGAAGGTGCAACAAGCTGGGAAGTTACAGGATATGAGGCCATGCAGAAGGGTGAATCTGATGTGATGTCAATAGCAGCCTTTGTTATGAAACAGCATATTAAGCTTAACAAATTAACATCTGACAAATTCTCACTCCTTTTCTCAATGCAAAGATCACACCTCAGGCTGGAGACCATCCTATATTCAGGCCAATATAAGATCACTGTTGTTTTCTCCAAAATTTCAGGTAACCTAGCTGCTGTACCAGTCAGAACATTCACAGGGATGAACAATTTGGGTTTTGCTCCTCTATGATCAAAACTAATTAAGCTGACTTTGAACTGTGTGTCTAAGTGTCCTTAAAAATGCATCACTAGAACAAATATAGTGTGGATCCAATCTTTCATAATGACAGAGTTCTATCAAAGAACACGTATGCACTATTATCTCAGTATCACTTCTCAATGGGTGAGGCAATTAAGAATGTCAGTATTGATCTCTGAGTAGCAAATAACCACTTTTTTTTCCTTTTTTTGGATGTGGATATATAGACTGAGCAATGGAGATAAAACTTTAAAAAAACACTGATCCTCAAATATTAAATTTTCCAAAGACCAGCTGAAAGAATTTTATGAGTACTACTGCCTGCTTGTGTCTCAACATATTATCACTTAAAATCCACATTCTTACTGGTGCTTTCACAACTGCAGGATGAATGATTATATGCAGTATCAAATATAACAAACACATTACACAAAAGCTCATATATAATACTATTTTTAAAGAAGCATATACTTAAAGAGGATTAAAGCAGCCTTTGCTCAATGCACACCTGATGTTTGCCCACTAAAGTCCTCAGATTTTGGTCTTAACCAGTTCCGCTGACTCTTCTTGGAGGAAACCAGAATCCAGTACTTCCCATTTTTACTGGTCTGAAAAACAAAAGGAACAATGGACTAGACTCCAGCGAAATCAGCGCATTCATAAAGGCTCTGATGCGGCAAGACCAGGGATTGGAAAGAATCACAAAGGAAAAGTTAAAAGGGACAGATCCAACCCATGCACAGAACATTATATACTGTTAATTATAAACTGTAGGAATCATTCTTGCATTATCAGTAACAATTATGCACTTCAATTTGCAGTATACTTACATAATTTCAACTAACGCTATGCTGGACAATGACACATAAAGAGATAAAATTAGACAAAAGCAAAGGAGTTTTCATGTAGTTAAAAAAAGTAAAAATCCACAGACCACAAATAATTTAGATGTAACAGCAAAACATGTGAAATGCTGGGCCCAGACTTGAGTTTCTTACTCAGAAAGGACTGAATAAGAGAAGATTCTGGATTAGGCCCAAATTTACTAGAACCTAATGCCTTCATTCTGCTTAATTATACAGGAAATAGCAGCTTAAAAGGTGACCTGCAAAGGAAAATAAAATTAATTTTAAAAAAATAATAAAACCTTTTAATGATGAACATGCTACAGGTAAATCTTAAAGGAGGACAAGTCTAGGTATGCCTGAGCAAACCAAGAGGGCCTTTTTGGAATTTCCCTTGTATCTCCCTTTCCCCTGCCATCATCCTTTTGTAAATTTGCAGCAGGTATTCCTTGTCTTGCTAGGCGGCCTCCTGGATGACACAGCTATACACAGAAAACATGTTCACTGCCTCATTGTAATGGGGAGGTTAATCCTGTCCAGTTCTTCCAGATGTGTAAGGGCAGAGCCCTATACATACCCCACAGCAGGCTGAAGCTGTTTGGCAGAAGCCCTGTAGTAATGTAATGTTTCTTCCCCCCACACAAAACATTTTCCCTTCTGGCTTTCCATTCATTCCAGAAATCATTCCTCCTTTTGATACCGAGTTCAGCTCTACACAGCCCCAGCATCCTGTGTTGGTGGGTGTGAATGTGAGCAAACAAGTGTCCCTAAACACCTACTGATGTCAGAAGTGCTTCAGAACAACCGACTGAAGCTCTCTGATGGCTGAGGAACATTTATGTGGGGCTTTGTACATACAGGCAGGAGGCAGAAACAGCTCCAGTACTCAAATACAAAGCTCTGTTTTCAACTAATGAGCACAACTCTCACCTCCACTTTTTGGGGTTCCCAAATCATCTTGTTTAAGGGAGAAAATGATGATGACTCCTTACCTCCTCTCCCAGCAAGACCCTTATAACTCCATTCCCCTGCAATGCCCATATCAACATCTTCCACCATCACAAAGGAAAAGTTTCATTCCCCAGATATTTCTACTGAGGTACTACTATTGTCAAGTGTTTCTACTAATGTACTACTATTGTTAGGTAGACAATATTAAAGACAGACACATAGATGTAATGGACTAAGTCCTCATGGACTTAGCTCCTTCACTATTCACATTTACAGACTATTTCCTGTTTGGAAAAAAGACTCCAACAAATCCTGTTAAAATATTATCAAGTCCTCTCAGTGGCATTTAACATTTTCTCTGAAATGTTTATAGTCCTCAATGCTCACCACACATCTAAAGTCACTCTAGCAAAAAGCAGATGACCTCAGGGACAGGCCACTAGAGACATGGAAGGACTATGGAATCAGGGGAAAATGAAGCAGCTGGAACAAGTAAATAAACAAGATAAACACATGATGTAGCTAAAATGCTGAGGAGAATGAAGGAGGACAGTGAGGTACTCTCATTCATTCATTCATTCATTACCTTACAAATTCAGCAAAATCACAATGCAGTGGATCCAGGTGAGGGCAATGCTACACCGACAATTAGTGGGATCTCAATTTCTACAGGGCCTTTATTATGTAAAGAGCTCAACAATGTACACACAAAAAGGGCTACGTTTGCATGAATAATGAAAACATTTACTCCATTTGACAGGATTAAGTGAAAAGGTAAAATAATTCCTATTTTACAACAATAAGCATGCTATTGGATAAAAGACTTTTCCTTATGCACAGAAGACAAAAGTTGCCCATGACAATGCTGATTTCTAGACCACCTTTCTCAGAAGCTTTTGGTGTTAAAAAATGTCTGAGGCATAATACTGGACAAAGATGTACCACTCTCCTTGTAACTGCTTATAGTCATAGCGTTACTAAGCTTTTCACCCAGATGAGGTAGGAAGAATTTTTAATGAATAACAAAGTTCAAAGTATTCTCCACATGAAGCAGAGATGCATCACACTACAAAATGCATTGTCACATGCATGTGCCCAAAGCACATGGGTATAACACTTGGGTATAACAAAACACAACTTCTCTAATTTGTCAGAATTCTTAGAATTCTTACAATTTACAGATCTTCCATAATTTGTGAAGCACTAATTTTGCTAAGTCTCCAAACATCCTGATAATTGCAGGTTAGATAATATTTCAATTTCAACTAAAAAAAAGTGTCCCAAAACCCTTAGGTGGAAGATAAATAATATAAAATATAAAATAATATATTCCTTTTTATTATTAAAAAGAGTAGCACTTTTTCCCCCAAATTCACAGTTCCTATTCAAAAATCTGATAGTTACACTTGAAAATATTTTACAACATTTGGAATCTCAACTGAAAGGATAATGAAGACAATACAGAAATATAACTAATAATCCTGCTCCTAACTTGCGTTTCATACTTGAGAGGGTTCAAGCACAGTAAAGGAAAACAACAGTTTCATGGTTATTTTCTTTCAAAATAAAAGCAATAATGAGAACACAGTACTGAGAACACAGTATTTGTCATTTCACCTTTTATACAAAACAGCAAATCTAGCTTCAATTCCTGAAATCAATCAGTTTTAAACCAAAGGAATGGTCCTAGAAATATTAGAATCATATTAATGGTAGAACTCAGTAAGGAGTTAACAGCATTAGAGTCATCGTGGGCTTCAAATATTTCTTTAAGGAAACAAAATGGAAAGCGGTTACTTACCCTACGGAACTGTGATTCTTTAAGCAGTGCTGTCCGCACAGATCCCAGGTGAGCACGTACTCACACGGACAGGACCAAGTCCTCTGAAGTCAGTAATGTCCATCCAGGCTGTGCCTGTGAACCACCTCAGCTCTGCACAAGGCCAAGGAGTCCCCAGCAGTGCCACCACTGCCCCACCTAGCACGGCCAGCAGCAGGGGCAGCTCCCAGCTCTGCCCTTCGCTCACACCGTGGCACAAACCCAATGGCCTGCACCACTGCTGCCAACGCGCTGCTCTGGCAACCTCCCTCTGCCCTGCTGCTCCCACACCACTGCTGCCACCTCAGGGGTTTGGGTGCTGATGTGACTTGAGCTGGCAAGGTTTGCTGTGGTTGATGAAGGGGAGCAGGGGCATGGGAGAGCAATACATGGGCAAGAGTTGATGTCCTAGCTGCAGTTGTGGTGTGAGGTTTGGAAAGCTGAAACACTGACCGGCATCCTAGTTGAGGAAGAAAAGAGGATGAACAAACGCAACCCAAAGCAAGGAGTTGCTGCTGCTCAGGGTGGTAATGGAGCAAACTAATCTCACGATGCCCCAGTCCAACCTCTCTCAGGTTTGCCAACAGTAAAGACCCATTCAGAGTAAAGGACAATAGATAACTTCTGGTGCCTCTATTGCCCATGTACCATAAGAGCCACCATTACTGTAGCATAAGTAATGATTTTTCCTCTTTTCTGTACCAGGTGACTAATAGTTTAAAAAGCACTGACAGGCAGTCACCTGACTAAAAAGTACTGACAAATGAAATCTGCTCTGTTGGAGCAATCAGGGACAGCTGGGGGAGCTGAGTTGGTGATATCATCAGCAAGAGACAGCTGATCTCATCACTGTGGCTCAGAAGAGCCAAAATGATTATCAGACAGCACCTCCATTTGTAGAGAGGCAGTCACTGGAACAGGTTTTCCAGAGAAGCTGTGGATGCCCCATCCTTGGAAGTGTTCAAGGGGACAGGCTGGATGGAGCTTTGAGCAGCTTGGTCTAATGGAAGATGTCCCTGCCCATGGCATGAGGGCTGGTACTAGATGATCTTTAAAGTCCCTTCCAACCCAAACTGTTCTATGACTCCAACTACAAACCCCATCCCCTTTCAGCTGGAGCTCTTAAAATGGCACAAATGTTGCCAGAGCTCCTGAAGATGAAAGAATGTAGCCCTACATTAAGGTGACAAAAAGAAGGAGCACCATGTAGGCATCTCTGGCTTTCCCTGCGCTGTGAGCTTACACACAAGCCTCTCACTAGGCAGTTCCATTTTGTGGGGAAGCAGATTCAATCCTCCTGCTGATTTAGCTGCTGGAAGGGGCTGAGGGTAGAAGTGGCAGAGTGCCTGCACTGCTCCAGGACAGCATGCTGGGACCTGCTGCCCTGCAAGGCTCAGACACCCTTCCTGGATCAACAAGGACCAACGTGCCTACTGCACACTTGAACAGGCCTCAGAGAGAGCAGGAGGTCTGACTGGCTCCATAGAAAAACACTTGATTTTTTGCAGCAGACACTTCAACTCAGAGTAGCTGCAGGCAGCAGAAGATCCAACTTCCCACCTATGACTTTCAGAGAGAGAATTAGAGAGAATTCTCCCTCTTAGAATTAACTTTCCGCAAGGGAGGATCTCAGATGGAGAAGCTGATCCCACCAACGGAAACGGTCAAGCAGGTAAGAAAAACCCATGCAAAGATGTTGAAGTATTGATGCTTCAACCTTTTTAGGGTGCCTTTCTCCAGTTGAATTAAAATCAAGTCTTCTGACTGATTCAGGGGTCTACCTCCCTGCTTGTGCTTGGCAGGCCATTTGATCTGCATTTATTTGAACACCATGTCACTTCTAAAAAGAGACAGCTGAGGGAGCCTTCTACCTTTGCTCATACTTAGAAAGAGAATCCTGGCTTTGGCAGGAAGATGCTGATCCTCTCCCATCTGGTCTTGGCTGAATAGGGGTGGAGAGGGAAAGGGGCAATGAAGGTCTCTCTGTGCTCCTACATCTGGAAACTCAAGGTGAGGCACTGATGCTGGAGGGCAGAAAGGAAGAATGGGCATTGCTTGGGTGAGACAACAGAAAGTGAGCTTGACCATGAAGTCTGAGTAGGCCAGGAGAGGCTCACACCTGCACTTTCACAAAGTGAAATTTAATTTTCTGTCTGCTTTTTTGTGTAATTTGGAAGAGATCTGAACAGCAAGCAACATGTGCAGACACCTGGCAAAACTGTCCAAAAATAAGGCACTGCCAAATGGCAGGAGGGACAGATCTTGGCCCCCAGAGCCCTGTATCTGGCACTGTGGCCTTTTGGATGGCAAGCAGTGAGGGGGGAGAGCTGGCAGGTACCCTACCTGAGAGCAGCTGGGAATCACCACGCTTTTACAGCTCCTCTTCTCTCATAAGCTGACAGACAATGTGAAAAACAAAGGGGTCCAACAGTGAGGCCCCGGTGGGACAAGATGGCATTGAGAGGTGGGTGATGCCACCTGGCCATCTGCATTTTCTGACAACTGCAAAGAACCATTCAAAGATGCAGGCACTGGCCCTGTGGTACAGCGGTGCTTCTCGTAAAGGCAGCACGCACACACATGCAAACTCATCACAAAAGAACAGATAGTTTTGCTGTGTGGGTTTTAAAAAAACACATAAAAGGCTGTATTTATTTTATCTTGAACTTCAGGACCTGCTTATAGCACACAGCTCAATTCAGGGAAATCCTGCTCCAAGGATTCAAGCTCTAGCCTACAGTGCAGAGGGGTGGCTGAGGGAGCATGGTAGGACAGCAATGAGAGCATGCACAGGCTGCAGAAGGACACAACCAAATCCCCAAATCCAGGCATGCAGCAGGAGAACTGCCTGCAAAAGCTGCTACAGGAAAATGGGATGATGTGGGCAAAACAGTGAAAATATCTCTCCAGCGATCTTAGATATAAACATAAGAATGACTTAGAGATAATAACACATAAGAGTTCCCCCCTGAGGGAAACAGCCTAACATCTAGAACACAATGAAACAACATAACCACTGAAACTAAAACCAGGCAACCATTGTAGTCTACTGTTAGTGACAGCACATTACTAATATCTACTGTGTGCAGAATGATGATTATGCTGCAAAGAATATAATACAGAAGACAGAAAAATGCAAGATTCATCAATACTAGATTTTATTTAAGGCTTTGCTGTTTTGGTTTTTTTTTTTAACACCCACAAAACAGAGAAACCTACAGAAAGTGCAGGCAGTAGAGCAAGAAAAAAAATCTCAACCCCTTCAAACCAGTCTGAAATCTGGGTAGCAATGGAAACAAATGCACTAAAATTATTGAATGTATTTCTTCTCTTGTGGGTAGCAAACACAGGGATTTCAGTAGTAAACATCTGTTAAATATACATATCTTTTACTAATTAATAAAGCAAGCACTTGGAGGAAAAAACCCACTAGATTCCTGTGGGACAGTAACCATCATAGAAAAATAGGTATTTATATAGATATGACTATTAAGTTTAATGTTTCTTTTCATTGTCATAATTCTATGCAATTCTGAGAGCTATACTACAGTCATGAAATTTGGACAAGTAGCTTTTCAATTTTAGAAAGCAACTCATTCTTATAATATGCTACACTAGAAAAAGGATTACATAACTTTTTTCAGAATATAGAAGAAAAAATTCTATCATGCTTGTCCTTTTTTTTCCCCTTAAGTTTCTGGAAAAGTAGAACATGAACTTACTAATGTTTATTTTAGCATGACCTAATAGTCTGTAATTTAAAGAAAAAAAAAATCACAATGGCATCCAGCATCACTTTGTGGGCTTTCCATGTTTCAGATTACTTAGGTCCACTTTAAATCTTGAGAGCTCAGTTTTGGTTACTAAATGTTCCAAAGGATTCCTGGTTATATACTAAATTAAAGGAAACAAGAGCTGCCTAGAGCTAACCCATCTGATGATTGTGGTTTTATGGACTTTTTAAGAATCTCCACGGTACTGCATAGATGTTTTTCTAAAAACTTCGGAGAGACTGTGATACAAATAACGCTGTTAGTGTGATTACTGTTAGAATTTTTAAAACCTGTGGAAGTGTTTTTGTGTGTTTTGGAATCACACCATCACCACCACCACCACCCCTCTTCCTCATGAATAATCTGGACCCATTTTTGAAGTAATGATGCTTTTGTGAAAACAAGCTTTGGTTACTGTTTAATCTCCACACTATTTTTATAATAAAATGCAAAGGAAATCCTGTGGATGCACATGCAAGCATGAACACACAACCTAAAGGTGCATGAGATTATACACTAATATGGTCAGGAACCAATTTGATATTTTTAAGGAAAAGTATTTTCCTTTGCCACAAGACATCTCCAAATGAGTGTGGGTGTGAGGGCAAGATTAGTGCTACATCTAGGCCAGTGTTCTATCTTCAGTAATAGCCAAAAGTACAGGACAGGTCACAGATGTGTGATATTTCTCTGGTTCTCTTCAGACCCCCCACTCCTTTGATGTCAGGGACTTTCTGAACCATACGTGGTTTGTGTTTAGCAACTTTGAGCACATCACCCTTCCAAGCAATAGTCCACGATTCTCCTGGAAACCACATAATTTTTTACAATATCCACAACACGTTTAACAAGTCATCCCATAGATCTCTCCACCACTGATTTCATGGAGAACCTCTAATTTTTGAAGGCACTGAATGTGCCTTCCCTCCTAACTGAGCATGCTTTTGTTTTGAAAGGCAGTGGTCAGTATTCATCCTCCTTGCTCTGCACATATCCACAACATTGCCCTCAACTAATTACTTCCCCAGACCAAAGTTCCAACTTACAGAAATGTTCTTTAATGGAAGCCACGTATGTAGCTCATCATCCTTACTGATCTTCTCTAAGCTTCTTCTAGTTCTAATACACCTTTGAAGGCTCCAGAAATACACACAACTTGGAAGCAACTCGAACATTCACTCTTGTAATGACATTCTCAAAATTTATTCTGTACTTTTTTACTCTAATACTTGGACTGTGTTTGGGTGACCAATGAGTTCATGATCTCACATGATCACCAATCACAATTCCCAAATCTTACTCCTCAATGGTAATACTCAGCAGAAACTCTTAATCCAATATATAAAAAAAGGGATTGTTCTGCCCAGTTATCCTTCTTAGTTACCGTCATAATTTATCTACACTGAATCTTATCACCCATTTTGTTGCATAGTCCTCAGCACTTAAATGTCCTTCCACTGTTCTCCACAGCTAGCTCTGTTCTTCACGGCGAAGTTGCTCACCCAACTGCTCATCTCCTTAGTGATCCCATTCATGAACATGCTCCACAGATCTCTGTGGAAATTAACTGGGACCCCCCTTTAACTGAGAATTGGCCCTCTACCTTTTGACTGTACCTCTTAGACTGTAATTTACTTATGCAAAGACCTCCCCCTTACATCATCTTAGTTTCCTTAAAAAGTCTTTTTTATAAACTTCACTTTGATTTTTGAACCAGAACATCTTTACTTCTTGCTGATCCTCCCAAAAACTCCAATTGCCCAAGACAGGACTTCCTCACAAATACTTCTTTGACTCTTCTCAAATTATCATTCCTATGCAGCTGGCCACCAATGCTATGCTTTATTATAGCATCTACCAACCAAATGAAGATTTCAGATTTGCCTGGTACAGGCCTGCCTGGCCCAGACTACCCCTGAAACCATGATTTTCCATACTTGCATTTCAGAAGATTTTTCTGAACCTGAATACTCAAACATGTACCATTTGGACAATGTAATTAGGTAGCAGAGCACAAATAGATTGGATATCTGTTAAGTTTTGCTTTTTGAGACAGTTACCTAACAAATCATAACTAAAGATGTTTTTAACAGTTTCAGCTATCATCCAAGTAAGAGGGTTACTGTTGCTCTAGTCCTACTAGTTAACACAAGCTCAAATAAGAGGGACAAGTTAGGGGTTGAAAAAAATCTCAACCTCATAGAAGCTGCAAGGACTGTGCTAGGACAAGGCTTTCCGCAGGAGCTGATTTCTCTCATGATGCTACATTAGATGGTTGAGAAGATCAATTCTGGAACAAAACCACAACTCATGCAGGACAGATATAAAGTGACTGAGAGACAGGGTAGTCTCCCCACTACATAACACCACATCCTGGGTATAGGTGGCGACCATGCAGTAGTGCAGAGCCTGTAGCAAAAGCCCAGTCCTGCCCAGAGTCACACTGTGAAAACAACATTGCCTGAGGGCAAAACCTGTGACAGGGTTTAGCACTGTTTTTTTGTAACCTTGGATTTCTTTTAACCACATTATTTACTGGAGCTATTCCAACTGAAATGCTGACGATCATGGTTGCTCTCTTTTCCCTGCCTCTTATCCCTGCCTCAAGAAAGGCAACAAGAAAGAATGACCTATTTCCAAGCAGTCACTTCTAATACAACCTAGGGTCAAGGAACTGGTGTTCTATCTGAAAAGAAAATACTTCACAGATTATTGTAGCTTTACAGTAAATAGGAAGTGCTCATCTAGCCATGACTGCTTTTGCTACTACTGCTACAGCTGTGATGCTGGATGATGCTATCAATGACCTTATGAGCTAAAACACAAAATCCTTAGGGAAGGTTAGCTGAAAATGCAGAATACTTAAGGTAATGCCAAAATCCCTTTTCAAAGCTGCAACCAGTGAGCCTTTCTGAAACTGCACAGCACAGACACCAAATGTATTTCTGACTCTGTTCATGTACCAGCTTTGTGCAATGCTGTTAGTACACACCTAAATAGCTTACTCTGACTGAGTGACTACTCAGAGCCCCCACAAGCCCTGTTGCTACCAGAGCATCCTTGTGAACAAGGTAAATACATAGCTCTGCATTTGTTCCCATTTCCCATTTGGCATGTTGAGCATTCTGCTCCAGAGCACTGTGATGCTATGCAATGCAATTTGGGATGCACAACTCAATGCATAAGAATTCTGAGATTTGAAGCCAGATTAGCGAACAACTAAAAGCAGTCATGCATAATTTAGAGCTACACAACTGAACACTGCAGTGGGAGATAAGGCAGGCAGTTAGTATCCAGAAGAGCCACCCGGATTACAATATTTGGATTCAGGTGACCAGAAGCAACAACTGGATCAGTTTCAGCCAGCAAAGCCAAAATCTGCTAGAAGTCCACATAGATTTTGTCGTGGAGCTCCACCAACAGAAAACCATTTTGGGAGCTCCTGTCAGCCTGATGAAATGTCCTAATGATGTGGTCACCAAACAACTTTACCATTAAATCATAAGATAATCATCATATTATTGGCAGGACAAGCAAGCCAGGAAGGCTGACAGTAGCACAAGATTTCTCCATGTCATGTCAAGGGACAGGGATAGGGGTCCCTGCTGTCACAGAAACAGGTTGTGAAATGCATACATGTTCCCCTCCTCTGTCCCAGCTCCACCTCCAAACACACTGGCCTAAGACTTTCTCAGTCTTGCTGGACACAGTTTACCACAGTAAGCATTCACCAACACTCGCTGATCTATGATGAAAGACCCGGATTTCCTGAAATGTAAATTTTATTCTCCACAGTCTAAGACACCAGGCCACTTACAAACTCTCTTTTTTTAAAAACAATTTAGTAGACTCTGCTTCCCTGATTTCAAGCCTACATTAAGTGATGTGAGAAAAACACATGCAAGACTTTGCCTCGAACAGCTGCAAACTGCTAGTAGGGCAGGCTTCCAGAAAGGTGGAAGGAAGATGGTGACAAAAAAGATGGAATAAAAATAGTCTTGTGACTGTATGGTATGCATCAATGTTTCATGCATGTTATGGGAAAAAATTCTGGAGGGCAGATGGAAACATGAAATAGAGATGCTTTTGTGAATCCCAGAGAATGTCTTCCTCAAAAGTGCTCTCCAACAAGATGCTTGGGCTCCTTTCACGCTGTGGGAAAGGAGTTCTAGGCTAGCAAAAAAATTTGCAATTAAAAAGGTATGTTTAGTTTAATTTTATTTTTAAAAAGTTATGAAGAGATGAATTTTACAATAGTTATGTGTTCAATTCATTTTTCAAACAGGTGTCTAGAGAGATGATTTATTTACTGATTTAGCTGATGGTGAATTTTTTTCAGTGAAAAATAATAACCTTAAAAACGAAGCAAGTCTTGCACAGAGTGCTTCTCTAGATGGTATACATAAAATCAGAGTAGTCAGGAAACATTTCAGCTCAACTGACATAGAGGTCTCAATCTGAAATACCTTCTATGTTTTGCAGGGTGTTGAAGATAAAATGCTTGACCAGCGTTTTGTTAGAACTGTTTAGGTTTAGCACCTTTGCACTGCCTGTTTCTTGTCCCCTTCCAGAAATGCATAATCCATCACAATCTTCTGGGGCTTCTCCAGGAAACCCTCCTTTCACCATTCTGCCTTTGCTGAGCTGACAATTTCAAGGTTCAGATCCACCTTTTGTTTATCTTCTGAAATCTGATGGCTATCTTTTAGCTATTAATTCCCTCTTCCTATGGGCTGCAGCTTTTTTATGTGCTAAGAGAAATCAGAAAAAATAAAGATCTTACTAGTCACCCCACTCAACAGCAAGCCTATTTTAGTACTGCTAACTAGCTTCCTCCTTCATGACAACATTTAGATTCTTTTCTTCCAGTTTCTCTTTTCACCGTGTGCCCTTCAAAACTGCAAGATGCTTTCCAAATTACTTCCACATACTACATGCTGTTGTAGGTTTTTCTGAGACATACGTAATGGGGTAAGTTGGTTGCTATTGTTTCAAAACTTGAAATAGTCAGACACTGTTGGATAGGGAATTTGAGTATAAAGGGTTCTGCTTTTGGTTGTTTGTTGGTTTTTAAAGAAAAAACTAGTATGCATTACATATTTAACTGCATACATGGGAAACTCACTGTCCTTATGCTGAAGGACAGCACTCCCTAACAAATTCTCCTGGGAGACCTAAGGACCTCATTTATAAAGACAACAGGCAAATTGTGATAACTGCAAGGTTACCTATCAACAAGTTTCATCCACGAGTGTTACTGTTAGTGTCATTTCCTTAGAGGGGCAAAAAAACCAGACCCCAAAACAAAAACCCAAGGCCTCCTTTACCGGCACTTTTTGTGTCAAACCCCCCTCTTGCACACTATTTTCACTCCTTTTATGGCTCCTGAAGATTACTGTAAAATACACTGTGAAGAAATTTCTGTGGCAGCTTTTAGATCTACACAAGCTCATTTTACCACACAGAAAATACAGAGTAGCCACAAAGTTCAAAATTCTTTGTGTATTTCACCTTGAGTGAAGACTGAGCACAGAAATGAAATTCTGCAACAGCACAGCTTTGTATTTGAGACTGCTCTAGGATGAATAAACACTCTGAGCATGACTAAGGTCTAGAGCAGGGGGGCAGCATAACCAAAGCTGGGGAAGGCTGTGATTAGCGAGGAGGAAATGACAGATTAAATCAGTAGAGAAAGGAGGCAGAAAAGTGTGAATCATGTCTGGGACTTGGCACAGCAAAGACATACATCATTAAAGCTTTGAAGTAAAACTGATGAGAAGATGACATTTCACTGAGGGGAACAAGAGTGAAGAAAAAAGCATGCAAAAGTATCAAAAGTGTGATTGAGAGCTCTTGCAATTGTGGAGTCAGGTACTGGACAAACTACAAAACATGAGTCAGCAGCACAGATGTGACAGTCACTGACTGGGAGGAAGGCAAACCAGCACTTGCTAAGCCGAAGGATGTCACACAGGCAGGAGTGCAGGCAGCAGCAGGAGGAAGCAGTCCCATACAACACCATCCATTCTCTATGTCAGTGCACACCCCCTGAGCACATGACTCCCTCCAGCCTTCAAACTATCTCCCCTTGCACCCAACCCGAGCAGCAGAGCTCCAGGGAGCATGGAGGTGAGCCATGCCTTGGCTTCAGCTCAGCTGGCACAGGCAGCTCCTTGCTGTGTCTCACTGGGCTGGGCTGCTTTCTGCCTTCCCCACAGCCTCAGGGCCCCCAAGGCAGGGAGCAGGCAGTGAGCTCCACGGTGACAACAACACCAAGAGCAGGGTCAGCACTCCTCTTCTGGAGATCTCCAGGCTTTCCAAACAGGGCAAGGTAGGTACTGGACAGAGTTGCAAAGATTTGGACAGTGAGGAGAACTGATCTGGGCAGCTAAGATAATTTGATGCTATTCCTCATGAAATGGGCCTTTTACATGGAAGGTACAGAGCACAGAGAACAAGGGGAAGGAGAAGACATGGGAGGTATCAGGGAGCCGATACAGGAAAGTTTCTGAGAAGTCCTTCTGTACAGCTGGACTGGTAAGAGGGCGAGGCTAGCTGAGCAAAGACCAAGGAGAGGGGTAGGGGACAGTAAAGGTTGATACTCTGGATGACAGAGTAAGAGAAATGAAAGGATGGAGGGACAGTAGTTGGAGTGCAGAAGTTTAGAGATGGTCAGTAAGCGACAGTGCATCTGTGTGGATGAGGAGCTCACAGAAAATAAATAAAACAGGAGTCTGACATAAGTTTGAGAATGGCTAAGTTAAATTGCAAGGGAAAGGCTGCTACCTGAGTGATGGAGCGATGCTCCAGAAAAAGTAGTTTAAACCCTCCTGTGAAGTTATTTTGCAATTGGGCATGCAATACTTACCGGATCAGTTTCCTCCTCCAGCCTCCACAGGATCCTGTAGCTGTTTCTTGGGTATTGTTCACAGCTGAGGAGACACAGTGCTTTGCAGCAGACCCAGGCCAGGAGGACACTATGGTATAGGTGAGGCTACTGACTTTTTTTTTTTTTTGCTGGTTTGTTGTGTTTTTTTTTTTAAATTCATTTACCTCAGGCCTCTGTTGTGGTGCTGTGTACCATTAGAGAAAAGAAATATTCACTTCTGGATTTGGTGGCGATGTCACTTGCAAAACCACAGCCCTGAGCATGTATGAGGGCACTGATCAAGAATCCTGCTGAGTTTCTTTGTCTTCTGTTATATCCTTTATGGTCTCTTGTGCTGGTTCATTCCTGAGGCCAGGTCCAGGTGTGTTTTCTCTCCTTCATTTATGAGTGTACCTGTACCTGCCCATCCCGTTACGATTCATATCCAGGCTCAGCCATATATGAATTGGAGGCCACCAGAGCCTTAGCAGACCCTTCAAAACTAATAGATTATTATAACCAACTTTCTTACAACCTCCACCACAAAAACAGCACCCTTGCCTACCTGCCAACATGTATGGAACATCTACCTCTACTCAAAATGATCCTGGAGTAAAGCACAACATGGGTAGTGAGCCAAGTGGGAAGAAATAAGAACTCCAGCGCATTATAAACAATCCAAAGAAACCCTGAGTGGAACCCAGCTCACCACAACAAGTATTTACTACAGTAAATACTCCTTTGTGATGCAACATTGAGAATTCAGCTCAGCATGGACACATGATGCTGTAAGAGGAACTGCACTGTATTCAAGGTAACATCCTACTGGGGACTAAGCCATAGTGAATTGGATTTGTTAATTATTTCTCAGTAATCATCAGCCTGGAAATTCTTTCTCACTTCATCCATTTTAAGGTTCACAAAGGGACAATCCTACCTATTGACTGCTTGAGTGAATTCTATGTTTCCGTACTTACAAAAGGAAAATAGAAGTAAAGAACGGAAATGCAGTGAATTTTACATGCAGTTTCTGTTTGTTAGAGAAAAATATTTTTCAGTATATAAGAAGAATTTAATAATGTAAAAAAACCCCAAAAAAACAACAACAAAACCCCCACAATGAACCCATTCCTCATCCTCTACCTTTAAGAGATTACTCTAAGAGATAACACAAATGGATTTGTAATTACTGTATTCAAGTATCTTCTATAAGCCACTAAGACACCAAAGGAATGGGTCAGGTGGATATGCACATTTCAGATCTGCTAAGTGCTGGTCCCATCTCTCTCACATAAGCAGCTAAGGCATATCAGCTTACACATTTTGATCAACTTCCAGTCCTTGCTTAAAGAAAGAAACAAAACTACTTAACCAAATCCAGCCTACCTCTCTGTCAAGTCTTCCCTCCTTTCCCAACAAGACCCATCCATTCCTTGTTTCTAAAGTGCAGCCCCAACCACCGTGCTCTTTCAGAGCCTCCACTGCCCATGAGCAGCTGCAGAGCCACACTCCTCCTTCCAAGGCTTCCCTGCTCTCGTGGCAAAACCCAAGGAATCACTTCAGCTCCTTGCTGCCAAAGCGGGTAGGTCACTGTGCATCGCAAACTGAGTCTTGGAGATTTCTATCAGATGCACAGGCTGTTCTTTGTTTACAAAGGGTTGGATATTAAGAAGACATCACTACAAAAAGGAGGAGTATTTATTTACAGATATCATTAGCAATTTACAAGAAAATGAAACAAATAGGTCACACAGGAACAGCTGAAGCACTGAGCAGCTAACTGGATGTTTCAGCTATCGAAAATTCAGTATTGCATCAAATGTTGTAAGAGAGCGACAGATCACAAATGCCAAGTTAGTCATTTTCAGTAACAGTTCTCATGGAATTTTTTCCTTCTAAATAATCAAAACAATTGGTCATTGGCCCTTATAAGGAAAAGTGCCATACCAAACAGAATTTCATAAAATACAGCTGTTTTAACTTCACAGTTCCCTTTAGCATATCTGCAGCACCTGAATTTTGAGGCTGCATTTTTATGCTTGTGTCTTTGTTGTTTTGGTTTTCTCTTTTATTTTTTTTTTAACAAGATAAAACTATTAAAATTATTGGCAGTGGAATAACTTGTTCAGATTCAGAGTAACAGGTTTCATCTGTTCTTAGGATAGAGACTCAATAAAGCCACAGCATAGCAAATTTTAAATAAACAGCCACAACTTGTTTTTTAACAGCAATGTATTAGCCTGTGAGATTAATTGCCAGAAGGTAGCTTACAGTCAGACAGAAAAGATTTGCATAGATAACTGCATCATCCAAAATTATAATATCATTTCAAGAGGGCTTCAGGAAAAAATAATAGCAACCCTCTTTCTCTAGGACAAAACACAAATCAGCATAGAGTTAAATAAGAGAGGATCATCTCCTCTGTATCTTACAGTTATACCACCCCCTGAGGCATTTGATAGCACCTAATACCAAGACAAAATACAGGACTAAACAGAACAGTAGTCAGAGTTCCTGTGTTGTACAGATCTAGAGAGGATAAGACCTTTGTGGACTCCAAAGAGCAGCCTCCCATCTCCCCAGAGCATCTTTTAAAACATGCAGTTGAGCTTGCCTCGAGTATAGCAAAGTGTATGTTTTAAAACCTCGGGCACTGGGATAGCCGCCAAGTCACAACAAATATGTATACATAATCTAATCTACTTAAATTCTGAGTGGAAACTCAGTGCCCTCCAGGTATATCCCTCAAGGCTACGAACAGCATGCTTGTCAGACAGGATGAAGTTTCCCTGTGTAAGTAATAACCGAGTGCTTCTGGCGTCTAACCACGCCTCCCAGCTTCGTCCAAACCCCAAGATCAGGGAGGGAGGAGTCATCAGCATGAAGGTGAGGAGGTTTGGAAACAGGGGCAAAATGAGATTAAGGAAGAGGAAACCAAGACAAATTACAGTGGAGTAGGAACAACAAGGCTCTCTTAATAAAACAGTTATAAGAAAGCTCTCTTTTTGCTTCACCTGTAGCAGATGAAAAGTTGGTTAAAAAAAAACCCAAAACAAGGATCCCGCGAAGAGAAGGCAGCCTAAAAAGTGAAGCAAAGCCAAGCAGAGGCAAAGCAGCAGAGTTAATGAACTGCAAGGCAATGCTGCAGACAGGATTTTTCACATCACTGGTATGGTCACCTTATCTTAGGGAAAAGTGTCTAGAAATAAAGCCAGTGAAATCCTTTGGAGCCTGTAAAGGCTTCTACTGCTAAAAATAAAGATAACAAAACAAAAATCAAAACAGTTTAGGATACAGATAAATGTAAACACACAGGGGCATCTGTTGACAGCAAAAAGCAGTAGCTGTTGTCTTCTGAAATGATGGAATACAACTATTTTTCTTTAAAAGCAGGTGACTATTGAGTATGAAATTTCATACTGCACTTGTTTCTGTGACCTATGAACCCTCTGTTAAGAAAAGCTAAACAACTGGATACATTTTAATAAGAGATCTTTGCATTTGGACTCTAGAATAAAGATTTCACTGGCAGCCTTACTTCCTGCCACTAACCAATCTCTTAAAATATAGTATCTACTAATTCTTTAAAACACTTGGTTTAATAGCACATGATAATAACAGCTTTATCTGAAGCAGATCTAGTGTGTTCTACGCTACTTATTTTAGCAGGTTTTTTTTCCCTTTACTTCTAACAGATAATGTTACAATTACAAATTTCAAACTGCAAATGCCCTACTTACTGAAATCTGAGTACCAGAGGGAGGAAAGAGAGATCTGGAGACTCATGCTCATTCCATCAGTGTTTGTAACTGCCCGCATGAGCAGTCTTCAAGGAAAAAAGCAATACCTGTGAACACGAAGCAGGGATTCATGACCAGCTAACACTGGGTAGTACAGTCTGACAGTGGGGCAGCCACCCAAGCCTTCTATCAGTAAGAGCACATGAAAAAGGGACACACAGAAACTCGGCCGTAAAAATGACATTTCTTTCCTGCCTCCTATCACCTCACAGAAATGTGCCAGAGGAAAGGAAGGTGTGCACCCCCTTCTGCAGGAAGAGCTGGAAGCTCATCGTACTAAACCACACTTGCTACATACCGTCAACCACACACAATACACTTATTTATGACCTGCAGCTTCCATCCCTCTCCCCAAACTCACCCAGTCCTGCCACCTTGCACAAGCTGCCACCATGACTAGTGCTGGGGGGAAACATCTGCTGAAGAAAAGGGTACAAAACGGTCAAAAAGAGCTAGGGTTATGCAAATGAATGGCTGAGAAAAAAGACTCACTACCAAAACAGGTACAATCAATGGCCTGATGATGTTTCTTTCTGAAATCATTTGCTTCCTTACCAAAGCAGAGGGGGCTTTTGGAGGAGCCTTTCCCAAATGAAAACACAAGAATGTATCAAACATTTACATTTTAATTTCTCACTGCTACCCTACTTGTCACCACAACTTTGAGGTTCGTACCCAAAAGACTGTACTTGCCAAGATGAGGGCTGATATTTCCCTTGAATTACACACGAACCAGCACTCTGAGGCATCAACTTTTCACAACAAAACAAAACTCAACACAAAACAAAACAAACCCCTGAAAAAAAATCACTCAGAATAGATATAGCTACAGTAAAGATAATTGCTGTTAGTTAACCTCAAGGCCTGATCCGTCATCAGATTTGATAGCTGCCTTGGCAAGCAACTTCAGCAGTTACCTTCTCATCTCTGGATTAGATCCCAAAAGCAAAGCAGCCAGAATTAGGTAGCTCCACCTAAGCAAGCACCTTGTTTACTGGGTCAAGCATAGGCAGAGGCAACCATGCCCAGCCAAGGTGCCAAGCTGGTCAGACACAAGCCACGTCCTTGCTGGAAGCCAGAGCGTACAGCAGAAGCAGCTGGGCTTTCAGCTTTTCATCCATGAGCAGCTCAGAGGCAGGGGTAACAGCTCTGGCACAGCATCTTGGCTAATGCTTTGGGATCAGAGATGGACACATCTGTCCAGCTGTCATGCTGAAGACAGCACACGTCAGCACTCTGTTAGTCTGCCCAGAACTTAGTTATTTTCAGCATGCCTCCACACTGACACAGTTCAGTGCTTCTTCTTCCTTTCCTTTCCTTTCCTTTCCTTTCCTTTCCTTTCCTTTCCTTTCCTTTCCTTTCCTTTCCTTTCCTTTCCTTTCCTTTCCTTTCCTTTCCTTTCCTTTCCTTTCCTTTCCTTTCCTTTCCTTTCCTTTCCTTTCCTTTCCTTTCCTTTCCTTTCCTTTCCTTTCCTTTCCCCTTTCCTTTCCTTTCCCCTTTCCTTTCCTTTCCCCTTTCCTTTCCTTTCCCCTTTCCTTTCCTTTCCCCTTTCCTTTCCTTTCCCCTTTCCTTTCCTTTCCCCTTTCCTTTCCCCTTTCCTTTCCTTTCCCCTTTCCTTTCCTTTCCCCTTTCCTTTCCACACTCTGTGCCAGGTCAGAGAGCTAAAACATTCAAGTTAACCATAGAGAGCTAAAACAGTCAAATTAACTCTACAGGAAGAATTCCAACCATTTCCATGCAGTCTAAGTCTTTGGAGTGGCTTTGTGCCAGCACAAGAGGAAGCAGAGAAGAACCACCTCATGAACAGGGATGAGCAGTTTGGGATTCCCATATCTCTAGCCCCAAGAGCATGCACAGATTTCCTTTGGTCTCTTGGTACTAACTGTATTCAGTAGCCATCCAGAGTCAGGAACAGCAGCAATTTCAGCACCCTGCTGAACACGGGGATTTGGCACCAGCTCTGTCCTGCAGACCCAACATCCAAGAAAAACCCACCTGATGGAACAGACTGAGCACAGCAGACTGATGGAGCATCACAGCACTGCAAGATGCTCTCACCTTAGCAGAGGTGATGAAAGGTGCTAAATGACCAAGTTCATATTATTATTGGCAGTGCATAGATCTCCTTGAACAAACTTGGTGCAATCTAAGTCTGCCAAACATCTACAATCACAACAGGAAGAGCACTGGGAAACTGTTTGAACTCGCTACTCCTACTAGAGTGAAAAAAATGTAGAAGTTTACAGTCCTCTGCACCATAGATGGCTGTTGACCACAGAGACCAACACAGGGCCTTCTGACAGGTGAATTTAGGAAAAAAAAAAAAGCATCTGCCACTCTTATATAATCTTACCTTTCATACTGAAATACTATCTTCTGATTTAACAGGAAGCAAGGCTGTGATGAGATGGAGCAGTCTCACCAGAGCATCAAATCCAAGTACACAATTTTTTGCCTCATTTCAATATTGAGAAAGGTGGAGAAAAGTTATCTGGACATACAACTAATGATGATAGCATGGCCTCTTGCTTGGAGCACATTTTCAATGAAAGAATGAAAACATGAAGGTAAAGAAAAAAATCAAACAAAATGTCACGTGATTTTTAAACAATGAACCATGTCAAACACCCAGTTTTTCTTCAACATTACAAAGAGTCTTTATACAAAAGAAGCACAACACTTCTAGTCTCACTCCTAAGGAATATTCTACACTACCACCAGTAATTTGTTGAGCTGAGGAGAGAGGAGTTAGTTCAAGAATAGCATGACAGGAAAAGCAGCTGATCAAGAGGAGATGACAACAGATTTCTTTCAGAAAAAGGTGGAAGGATGTTAGCCAAGGGACTTCTGCCAAGATTGGTCTTTAGTCTTTTTCGATTCAACACTTCCATTTAGGATTTTTTTATGCCTTTAAGTGAACACTACAAAAACATGCAGAAAATATGAAAATAGGAGGTAGCAGAAGTACAGTGCAGACTGAAACAACACACAAGAAAAATTGTAACAAATCTTAAGGACAGAAAGAGGATGAAAAGAAACAACAAACAACAGAGTAATGCTCTCAGAGACAGTGGTTTCTGCTGAGAAGTGATGAACTGTTAGTTGGAAGCAGCAGAGAAGGAAAAAATTTGAGTATAACCCTCCTATAAGCAGCTAGTAAAAGTCACTAAAGAAAGCTGTTTCAGAAGAAATAAAATATAATGATTCAAAAAAAGCAGCTGTATTTTCAGTGCAGGAAGGGATACAAAGACACCACCACAGTGGACTACCAAGATCTCACTGGGAACACCATGTATAAATCTGGTAATAGATATTCACAAAAAACTTATCTGGGATAGTACAACAAAACATCTGACCAAAGGGAAAAAAAAGACTAAAGTTCTTAATAAGTAAACCAAAGAGACAGTCAGTAGAGCTGGAACAAAGAAGTGGAAGTATAAGCTTATCAAAATAAGTTTAGGCTGGAAATTAAAAGGCTTTCTAGACAACACAACACTGGCTTTCAGTTTACACGGAAAAAACTTCACTAGTTTGCAAGTGGCTCTATATAGGTTCACAGAGACAGACGTGGTTTCTGTGACAGCGAGGCATCTGGCTCAGCCAGGGTGATTTGTTCCAGTTCTGGGTGATTTGTTCCGGTTCGGGGTCCCTGAATACTCACTGCAACACAACGATGGTCCTTGCAGGCCAGAGCAAAAGTCCAGCAGCCCAGCAGCCTTGCTCCAGGAACAGCCAAGAGCAGATCATGAGGAAGACAAATGCCCAGTATTTTGGGGAAGTATCACCACCTGTGATTTAGGGACTTAGATCTATATAGATTTCATACCCAACCTTTTCCACTATTTTGGCAGCTCTCTGTCATGCCCATGTAATCTTTTGTACTGACAACATCCCATGGCAAGGAGTGCCACAGCTTAATTTCACATTTTATTAACAACAGCTCTCTTTTAGCTTGTTCTGAGCCCATTTCCCACTACTTCTTTTTGCTCTTAGCTAGTGATTTTGCTCACCCTTTATCCCATCAATACCACTCACTGTTCCTTTATCATTTTGTCTGTGATACGAAATCTCTGTTTTCAGTACTCTCCCTTTTGTAGTCTCTTACAGAGCTGAAAAGTCTAAACCAACTTAGGCCTTCTTTGAATGGAAACTGTTTCACTACTTTTTCATTTATCACCTTGTCCTGTATCTTTGCCATGCTACATACTGTATTGTAGCTCTTGCACTGTATTGAGGAGACACACCACAGACTGCTGCCTGTCTGATTTCTTTCCTAGAACAGAAAACCCAATATGCAGTGAGGTACTGTAGTAAGCCTGACATCTACACCAGGCAAGAAAGCATTAACTTCAATGAACAACTGGGGTGTGAGTAGGAGGACGCAAGAGTAAACATATCAGTGAAGAAGCAACATAGTTTAGAAAAGGATGTCAAGCTCCAAGAAGCAAGTGGAGTTTCTGGAGAAATCAATACAGATGCAGAAAAGGGAGATGCAAATGAATAACATGCAAGTACACCTCAGCTGAAGTGGCTGGAGAGACAGAAAGCTGAACAGACTGGCAGCTTTTCCAATGAAATAGCTGGAGATGTGAAATTAAACAAAAGGACACAGGTATGAGAAGGCAATGCACCTGCCTTTTAAACATATCTGCAGTTTAACTCCTTGCAACAGCACGTTTAGGCACTTTGCAAAAGCTCAAGACATAACATAAAAAAGTTATGGAAAAAGTCCAGTAAAGGTTAGTAAATACAAACTCATTTTGCTTAGCTCAGGAAGCCTTTGACAAGTGGATTACTGAAGATCAGGAGAATACTCTGGGAGTATCACCCCTATTCCTCCTAAATTTTCATGACAAAGTAACTTTGGTTTTGCCAGTGGCAGAAACAGAGCACCAGGTTTTAATATACATACAAGTATAATTATTCTTACTGAATAAAATGCAAGCATAGAATCTGATCAGCATTTATCAGGTTAAATAAAAGTACTGTCCTATCAGACCTTGATCAGGCTGCAAAGCCCTCCTGTAACAGTTCTTTAGCCACCCTTGATTTTGAAGCAGGACAATTCCTCTGTTAATCTGCACAAGAACCAGCGCTGCTGTCAGTAAGTACAAATGTGAATTCAAATCCAGTATATTTGACTATTTGTAGAATGAGTGGGATCACATTTCACCATGCTGCCAAACACTTGCCATTATATGATAAACTCCTCTATTTAAGCCAACCTAAAACTTTGCCAAACTGCCATTGTTTGGGCTGAAATTTTACAAATTAGTATCTGCTTCCCTGTTTTGTTTCTTCAGTTTTTATTCATTCCAAACAGTGCATTTCTAAAACATAAAGGTTAATAGAAAAAAAAGTTTTGTTTGTGTCAAAAAATTCTGGCACACATTTCCTACTTTTCCTTTTCCTTTGAACACCTTTCTTTGAGATGGAGATTTAAAATTAGACAGGGATAGTGGTGTAGCTGTCATTCCTGTGAACTCCACCCAAATTCAAGCAGTTTTCTAATTACTTATTCCACAATCCCATTAGTAACTCAGAAATCAATGTTTTGAGTCAGATAATTGAATGCTGTCCTAGAGGTCTCAGATTCTACTAGAGATCTCTGTGTCATTTAAACTAAATGCTACAGAGAAGGTCATTAATTTTCCCAGTCCTTGGCATGTGTCTACAAGGAGTGATTTGCAGAAATACTTAGTGCCTGAAGCTGAAGTGAAAGGCAGTGAAAGCTGTATTCTAAACAGATTATGGAGACAATGGTTTTGAAAAACGCTGCCTAGTAATCTCAGAACAGGTTCTTCCAAAAATTCCACAGAAATTTGATTCTTAAAAAAACAACTACAAAAAAAACCTCACCGGAGTAATTTACTTTATTCTCACTACATTTTATCCTGTGCATGCACTGCAGGCTCTCCTCCTTTGGAATCAAGGTGCTTTACAGTGCAAGCATCATAATGCAGTTGAGGCAAGAGGTGTCTCTCCATCACAAGAGTGAGCAACAGTGTACAAGCAGCTTAGCATTTCACCAGGGCAGGGACTGTGGCTGTAGGACAGGTTTTCTCAAAGAATCCAAAGCCTGAAGCAAAACATCCAACGTGCTAGAGAGCATACCAGAACTCTGTATAAATATGTTCCATTGTCAAGATCCATGTATAAGTTTCCAGCCAGAAAACTGGCTTGTGAACTCCCATCTGTGGGATACATACTGCTCTGAGAACCAGCATCCCACTGGGTATTTTCCTTCAAAGATCCTCAGCCTGAAAAACAGGATAGCATAGGAGTGCCCATGGTGATGACTGAGAGGAACATAATTTGGCTTTGTGAGCCTCCGTTGTGCCATACTGTTAAATTAACACACAAAATTAATCAGTGTGCACACATGTAACTGCAAGTACTCTAACTGCTTTTTTCCCTTTCCTTTCCACATGTCTCAGTTCTCCTCTTTCAAGCAACACTGTTAGCTTGTCAGGGGAAGGACAGATGCCTGCTGCGTTTTCCTTTTCAGCCTCTAGTACACTGAATCCTAAAAATGGATGCTATGTTTTTTTTAAGACATTAACAAAGCAGCACAACTCCTAAAGCCTCCTTTAGTTCTATTTATTCTTCTCCGGTCTTGGAAACAAACATTCTTCCTGTCCACTGCTCTCCTGTGAAAGACCACAGTATCTATAATTACTGGAGAAGAGTGTTTCAGTTATCTAGGCTCCAAACCTTTCCATGCTTTACGTTTCAGCTTGCCCCACAGGGCTTGCCCTCTCCAACATCAGAACCAAGATTTCTTGCTTTGGCTACTAAAATTCTCTCTCCTCACCAGGAAGCTTGTCAGCTCTTTAGAGAATCAAATACCACGATCACATCTGAAACTGAAGAGCTAAAGAGTCTCTTCTGATCAACTTACAGCTTCCAGACAACTTGCCAGCCCCCCCCGCTACCCAGTGCAAGAAAGAGGTGAGACAGCAACTCTAGCCCTAAGAAATGCTGTCAGAGAGCACAGGTTGAGGCTTTAAAAAAAAAAAAAAAAAAAAAAAAAAAAGAATTACCAACTTCCCCAAAACCATTTTTTCCTCATTTGTAGGCCTTCCTGCCAAAGAAAAGCATATTGGGCAGGTGGCACACACTACCACAAGTTGACGCTGCGAAACTCTCACCGGAAGGATACAAATAGCATCAGAAACAGCATCTCAACTTCCTTCAAAATATCCATGATTTTTTGACAGCCCCAAGAAGCAAACAGGATAATTCCTGATCGTAAGAATGGAATGGCAAGATTGAGCAGGGGGAGGAGGACTATATCAAGAAAGAATCTTTCCTATTCCTTTCTGAAAGCATGACTGCTTACAAGAGGCAATCTCATACAAATACACTATATTTTTGTCTGATCTTGTTCAGCTGTTTCTCCTTGGACATTTGAATACTGCATTTATTAAAAAGAATTCTGTCTTTTTGGTTAGAGGTGGATTAAGAATTTTCCTCCTTAGCATCTATGAGAAGATGCTTCCCTCTTTAGTTCAGTGGAGCAGCACAAACTTATGGCTAAGAAATTTTGGGTGTAATTCTGAAAGGTACAAACAAACAAGCCGAAGTCCAAGTTCATGCAAAAATCCTCTCGGGGCAGCTGTTTATTTTATATAATTCTTCCAGCTGTGCAAAGGTGCTCTAACAAAACAAAGCACGCTGCAGAAGAAAGGATAAGAGCTCAACACAACTGCAGTATGGCAGAGCTCTTCCCTGGGGAGGGGTGGTGGGGGCGGTGATTGGGGCGGGGGTAGGAAGTCCGAGCCTGAGAAGCTGCTGTGGCACACAACACAGGGCAGCAAAACCCAGGAGCTGAAACCCTGCTGGAAGATGGATATTTCAGATGGTTCATCTCAAGGAATGTGTTAAGAACAGTATGCAAGAATCCAGTGAAACATTCACGTAGTCAGAGGATCGATATATTTTGCAGGTATGTAGATCCTTAGTCACAATCTGCTAGTGCTTTATCTAGAAACTACTTGACAATACACAAACATTCCTGTTTCCTAGTGATCCTGTGTCACAGACCATCATCAGACTAAGAAGTGCAGAAACATTTTTTTTTTGCAACTGATGAGTAATTTAGGAGTGAAAACTGAAAGCAGAATACAAAAGAAATCTGGTACAGAAAAATGGTAAATGAAAAAAGTAGTAATGAAACATTCAGAAACAATGAATCAAAACAAAACCTAAAGTGAACTTTTCTTATAAATCAAAGATTTCAAAACACTAAACAATAAGAGACTTGATTAAGAAGAAATCTAAATGTGCAAAAATAAAAAGGTCAGATGAAGGTGTTTGGAAGCATTATTAAAATGATCATCCACCCAGAGAAGGTAGTTTTCAGATGCACTGACTACTCTGAACAATCTAATTTTATGCTCTCTCCATCTTTTCTTAGACATATAACTGAAAACCGTTGTTGAGGAAAGCTGCAGAAACTCGGAATAAACAGGAAAGAACAACAACATGAGAAACAAGTCATTGCTACACAGAAAAACAGAGAAAGCAGAAATCTGGAAAACCTGAAGCAAAATAACAAACAGTTTAACCTTGTTAAGGACACTGGGACACAGTGATGATAACTAGGAACACACATTCTTCTGGTCCTCTTTTACTGTAAGGAATTTATCATGAGCTCGACTTCTTGGCTGATTTGGCTTTTTAAATATAAAAGCTCCTCTTTGGTAAATACATTCTCATCTTTAAAACATAATTATGGTCTGAAAGTTGACACTAAAAATAGCACTAAGGAGCTTCATATTTACATCTTCTTGATTTCTGTATCAATTTACTCGATTGCAACAGTCAAGTGTATGTGCTCTGGTCATCAAGACTCAAAGGAGTCCTCCTGAGGGTTAATCCCGAAGATAAGTTTGACAGGGTGACAGATTTCAGTTTAAATCCATAAATTATAGTTGAAATTCAATGTGTAACTGTAAACACATTATGTCTAAAGAACAAAGCATTAACAAATGTTTAGCAACTCTCTTAAGAAAAGCAAGTATCTGAGAAAAAAAAAAAAAAAAACCCAACCAAAATTAGATTAGGGAAAAATAAGAAAAAATAAAAAGAATACATATTCCACTAATCCATACTGGCATGCCAGGAAAACTTAAAGACAATTTGGAACAAACTTCACAAATTCTTACAATTAGGAAATACATGAGGAATAACATCATGAATAAGTCTTCAAATTAGCAAGTGACCAAGAAGTACACACTTTGCCAATTTCAGTTCAAATCAAAATACTTCATGATACAAGCATATTTTTAGTACTTTTACAAATAAATGAGTTCTTTGGAATAAGATCCTTCACTCACTAACATTCTCATTTTTTTCCCTGAAGTGTCAGAAACAGTCATTTCAAGTTGACTTTTCCAAATATCAAAATTGAAAGGGACACTTCACATGTAATCTCATACGAAGTTAGAGTCTGAAAAAAGGACAAACATCTTTTAAATATGAATCTTGGAAAAGCTGCATTTGGGTTTTTTTTTCCCTTCATTTAATGACTATCTGAAATAACTACTGCACTAACCTGATGACACACTTATTTATTATATTTTCTTATGCCTGTTATTCACTTTCTGGCAGTAATACAACTTCATTTAGCAATAGTTTGGACCCCTCAGTAAGGGAATGTGTACATAGTAGCTCTCTAATCTTGCTGCCCAGCTGCTAAGACAGTCACATGAGTCACTTGCTGCCTTTAGAGCAACACATACCACTTGCTGAATTTAGAGACATTCTCTGTTTCTGCACTGGCCATACATATAAATTGAGTAATACCCTATCCTAACTACATACAAAACTCTCTAGGTATTTGTTTTTAGGTTTTTTATATTTAAATCAGTGAGTCAAAGAACATATTTTCCTAGTAATGCAGTTAACAACCCAGCTCTACGAAGTGATTTATGTACCAGTTTTCAGTGTTATCGCTCTCTCACGCCTGTTGGGATAACTTCAGCAGTCAGTTCAAATGTAGGTAACTGCATCTAATTGTTCAGTGAAAATCCAGCCCTGGAAGAATGAAGAACTCTGTCTGCCAGGACAATTCAGTATATAGCTTCGGAACAAAACACTTTACAACAATTCCCTCCTTATCAGTATTTTAAACTGTGACTATTTGGAACACCACCATATTCAACAGTCTATTTAAAAACAATTTACTTCAAGACTGGCATAGTTGCTTCCATGCAGCACCTGCTAATACATATAATTCCTTGTGGAAAATACTTTATTTACTAACATAATCCCTAAGTGTTATGTAGGAAGTACTATCTCATGCTATTTGGTGCAGTGCCTTACAGGAAAGCACAGTGAGGAGCCAGTTCTTTGGACTATTGCTACATTGCCAGGGTAGGCCTGATGATGTTTCATTTTTCCCTGCATCACATAATACCTCCTTTCCCATGCTCTCCCTGTGTCTCTTTACAGCACTGCTCTTTGCAGATGGGCATACAGGGAGCAGATCAAAGCCATGATGTGTTGTGCTCTGGCCATACGTGCTTACTGGCCACCAGAGTAACAAAACCCCCACAGAACCAAACCCAGGGAGTCTTACACTGTATGAAACACACTTCTACATTCTACAGTCCTTCTACACACATTGCACATTCTACAGTCCAAAACCACACTGGCACAAATTCCAAAAGACGTTTCAGCAGGCCTAAAGAAGAAAGCAGCGTATCAAACCTTAGCTAACTCTGTTAGTTTCAAGTATGGCCAAGCTTGCCTTAAAACAGACTTCTTGCCAGTAGGAAATCACAGTAGGCAATGTCCCAACTTGCCAGTCAGGCAGTAGCACATTTTCAAGTTAAATATTCTAATCTGTCAGATAACATGAAATAGACTTCCATAGCTAGCCAGAATAGAATATCACATAGTAGCAACTAACTAAACTTTTCACTGGTGTTGTACCATTCTGAATTAGCATTTAAAAAATAAATGAAAATTGTTACTTCCATGCTGTTTCAGCAAAGTTTGCACAGTAATTTAACTAAATACAAACAAATTCCTTGTATTGGTATTTATTACCTATAGTCATTGGTGTATACAGAGCCAGTCAACATACACGTAAATTTCAGATTACCACACATATATGTACTGTCCTTAAAAGCAACACTTCAGATTTCTGAAGTCAAAAGATAAGACAGAACTCTATTTTTCTGTTGCATTTTTTCCACTTCACCGAGTTTTCTGCCAAGTCAGTACTGCTGTTTCCCACGTCTGTGTGACTCTTTACTCAGCAACAGTATACAATTACAAACACTGAAAAGACAACTTCAGAAAACAAAGTGGCAGGGGAACATGGGGCAAGATTAGCAATTGAAACAACTAATCCAGATGAATCTCAGAGTCTCCAATCCAGCTGGCATAAATTCTCATACTCCTTTGTCTTTTCCCTAATCAGTACAGTACTCTGTTCAGGAATTTGGTTATCACAATATAATATTCTCCAGCAAAATTAGGAATTACTACTCTCTCCCACTCAAAAAAAAAAATTTGCATATGCCAGTTTTAATCATCAATTTGTCCCCAACAGCCAGAACTCCTTAGAGGAAGCCAAAACATGTTGTCAGTTCTTGGAAAAAATATCTTTAATTTGATAATGAAGGTATCATGCACTCTATTTAGGATGTTTCTCTCCTTAAGAACTCAAGTTCATGGGTAAATTTCTGGGCTATCCTGACATCTCTCAGATGGGCTCTTGTAAGAGGTAGCTGCTTAGAACAAAAACATTGCCTACAGAGTGATGTATGATGGCTCAGTGGATTAGCATGTTAAAAACATAATCTCTTTTGACACAGCTGTTTTTAAGTGTTCTTAAAAATATTACAAAATGTTAATTCTGTTTTCCAGTAAACATAACGTTTGATCTGCTGAGTCAGAGATGTTATGCATAATTATCACAGCAGGAATACAATACTATTTGTATTTTTTTGGAGGAAAAGGACTGAGCACAATTTTGTGCAAATAATAAAAAGAAAAATCACAGAGCAGAATTCAATTAATGTCAAATCCACCAGAGGGAAACTGTCGTTCTAACAAAACAAAATACTTGTTTTCCTAGGTAATGTCCATATTTCTAGAAAGTTAATTCCAGAGCCATGTAACACTCACATACAGATTTTATAATATGTACTTTCAACACTGGACTAAAATACTTTGTGCTACTAAGTCAGCACAGTATCACTTTCTATGTATCATTTTTAATTCTGAATTCAAATCCCCCAAACCAACACTCACTAACTTTAGCAAGCACTTTATCATGCACTGTCTGAATGTAGCAGAAGAGCCTCGTGTTTGTACAGCTCCCAGAAATCACCATGGAAGCTTCTGAATACCTAGGCATATCTAGGTTATGGATGTATGCAGACACAATGTAATTTTTTTCTGTGATAGAGTTATGATGGTTTTGTTATCAAAAACTATATTCTTCTAAATTATGTACATAATGTATTATATTAACAAATATGCTAATATACCAACATTCTTTTATTGAGGGATCCAAGCTACTGCTAAATTAATCTCTCATGACACATAAGTATTATTTGCTTCACTGAAAAATATTCCCAGATTAGTACAGTAGTTATTTTTCTTTGCTTTCAAGACAGTTTAATATTTTTTTGAACATTTTAACTTCATTTGTGGTTACACTAATTGCCCTTTCAAGTTGACAGGCTTGTAAAAATCATCCTGAAGTGTCCATTTCTGATACTGCAGGAAAAAATTAAAATGCCAGTAAGTACAGGAAGCATCTTATTCCAAAGAATTAATTTATTTGTAAAAGCCAGAATTATGCATCTCCCTGTTCACACTTCAGAAAGCAATCAATCCTTCACTGCTGGTCTGCTCCTTCTACATTCAGGACACCGTAGTTCCATCATTAAGAGCATCCCCTGCAGAGAAGCACATGAATCTACTGTTCCATGATGTACCCTCAATGACCACCAGCTTCTGAATGAAGCTACAAAAATACTGGGTTTTACTTACTAGAGAAAACCCTGAACAGCTTGCTTCTTGCCAACCTGAAAGACCATCCCTTTCAATGAGTGCCACCTGAAACAATCTCAAAAAAAAATATCTTGGGGAAATACACTTGCTCCCTGAGAAGCACTTCAGTTTTAGCACAGATCTCCCACTCTGAGATGGGCTCAGTATGTTGGCATTACAGACCATACAGTTACTACTATGCATTTACTAATGACTGACCTAGAATTTGACAGATGGAAATGGTGATTGGAAAGCATTAAATAGAGGCTTCATATCTCAAAGATCCACAGTGAAAGGAATTATTAGCATCCAACTAGCTTCTAATAAACTTTGCAAGAGGAACATGGGCCATGCATTTTTACTAACTGTTTAATTTAATTTGTTTTCATTTATAGCAAAGCACTGTTGAAAAGAACAGGAAACTTTCAAATAATTTGGTCAAGATCAGATGGGAAAACATGTCCCTCTTCCACTTAGAAATTCTATAGTTCAGATCATTCAGTAACTTTGCCAGCCACAACATACTAAAAAAATATATCAAGAAACAACTTCCTAAACAAGTGACAAATGCAGAAAGTAGAGGTTAAAAAAAGGATTAATTTTTTTACCCCCTTATAACAGTCTAAAAGTACTCAAAGCAAGAAGACATAACACACACTCTTTGGGTCAGAACTATGCCATGCACAGGGAGTGAAGTAATTTTGACTACATTCTCTCTCAGATGTACCCCCAAGGACAAAATCACATCACAAAATTATAAAGTTGCTCAGTAACAGTTAATTCATAAGTTAATTCACAAAGGCAATATAACCTTTGTCCAGAAGACCTCATAACCTTCCTACAAAGGCCTGAGTTACAAAAAGTCTGGATATATTATAGAATTGTAAAATGGTTTGAGTTGGAAGGTACCTTAAAGACCATCCAGTTCCATGGGCAGGGACACCTTTCACTAGACCAGGTTCCTCAAAGCCCCACCAAACCTGGCCCAGAACACTTCCAGGGATGGGACACACAGGGCTTCTCTGGGCAACCTGTTCTGGTGCCTTACCACCCTCACAGTAAAGAATTTCTTCCTAATGCCAAACCCAAACCTACCTTCCCTCAGTTTTACTCCTTGTCTTATCACTACACACCATCACAAAAAGTCCCTCTCCAGAGGCTGTTGTCAGCCAAAATGGTGGGAAATGTTATATATATTTGGGAAGAACTAACAGTTAAGCTCTTTCCTAACTGTTCTTAACTGCTCTAAGTTAAGCTCTTTCTTCTTCAAACTACAATCCCAAAGTAAGAAATGGGATTTAGGTATACTTCACAGGACAGTTACCAAGCAGTTGCAACCTGACAGCTAATTTCTGCCTGCCTTTTAGCTTTTTTTGTTAAGCTGCCTACATGAAACTTTCACGCCAAAACTACCTTCAAATACTAAGCTACCTCCTTTATGATGAAATTCAGATGCTTAGCAGAAGGGATTATTTGACCTTCAACCACAGTTTAACACCTAAAACTATGACAAGAACAGACATTTAGAGCATCCATTAAATCTTGGAGGCTTTGCTGACAGTTGAGAGACTTTCTATTGTTTGGTTCCTGATGAAAAATGGAATAAGCAGCACAATACTCAAGTTCTTATTCAGACAAAACCTTTAGGAAATTTTATCTGCTAATGAAGAATTATGGAGTTCATTTCAAGACAACTGAATATATTATCAGTTTCAAGGTTGCAACATGACTATGTGACTGATATCACAAATTCATATGATTTAAATATTTTGAGAGGACTGAGGGGCAGTGATTTAAGTCACCAGAGCACTTTTTTGACCAAATCTGTCTTCTAACTTGAGGACTGAAAAAAGATTCAGTCTCTTTTTATGTTTAGTTGTTTTATTAGTCAAACTATAGAAAAACTGAAAATAACAACACACATCCAACCTCCCCAAATGAAAGCATCTTGCTACTCCAATCAAACTGACAAGCAATCAATGTAGTTAGAAACTGCTTAAATGCACTTTCCTTTCAGTACAAATATTTAAGTATAGTAAAGAGCAAGAAATTTGTTTTACATGATGCATAGATAAAACCTGCACTAGAAATTGAAACGTATTTTTCAATATGGACTTAACTTACTTGTTCTCAAATATCCTGAAGTGGCCAAGGTTTCAAAGGTGAAATAATAAAGGGGAGACCTCTAAAACCATTCCCCCCCCCGCAAAAAACTTATTTCACAGTTTAACATTTCTGAAAGTATAATCTAGATTTCTGTGTGCCTTCCACAGAAATTGACACTAGAAGTGTGTCTGAGTATTTCTTATGAGAAACAATGATAGGACATATTTGACAAGACCTGGCATCTTTTCCTCACAGGTAAGTTTAATATTCATCCAGTTAGGGACCATTGCTATCACCCAAACACCATCATGATTAAGTTTCCTGTATTATTCTGCACTCAATTTTTCTATTTGTAGCATCACCAGCTCAAGTAAATTTCACAGTATTCCTTGGCACAATTTTTGTAGTACAAAAATTATCAATAGCTAAACTTAAAGGGACACAAATAGATTCTGAGATAATAAAAGAGTTTAAAACAAGTTAAAGAAGTGCTGAGTTCAGAAAAGAGTGTATCCAAAAGAAAAGGATACACTCAGGCAGCTAAGACAAAAAAAAAACCCTTAAAATTATAACTGGGAAAACATTACATTTTACAAGTAATGAGAAATTAAACAAGTTTGATATAAATATTTCATGTATACTTTTTAAAGCAATTTCAACACATACTAAAACCACCCTAAATAATTAGGATAATTAACATATTAGGATTCTTAGTTAACTTTTTAAGTAAAAAATAATGTAACTTTGTTGTTTAGGAATAGAGCTGATTTCATTGTACTGGTATGCTTATAACTGTACTTAAACACCATTTAAAATAGCATGTAGCAACACCATCCTTTGACAGATGCAATAATATTTTTATTACTTTTTCTGAAACTGATTAAAATATAGCCATAAGCAATATGTTTGTGCTGGGGCATAATTAGGAGTGGTTTAGTCTGAACACAATCCTAGTATTCAAAATAATAAAAGAAAACTTCAAATCGCAGATGAAAAAAAAGCCTAAAGATTTAAATAACTGGCATTTATGTCTAAGCTCTTCCTAAGCTAGGTGGTTCAATATTTCCTAGTGTCCTAGGTGAAACAAATTATATAAGTATTGATCACAGTAACTTCCGGTGAACAAAATAAGCTTGAACAATATTGTGTTTAACTTTTAAACAGAACACAAAACTCTGACACTATTTTATATTTGTTTTATTTTACTTTAATACTCTTCTTAAAGTACTTGTGAGGAGAAGAGCACCAGTAACTGATAGCAGGCAGCTAACACCATAAATTTACACCTTTGTAATGTATTGTCTTATGAAAACATAAGAACAGCTGCAGGCAATTGCTACTTTTATATATTTATATTTTATCTATACTTGCATGTGATAAATGCAGCATTACTAAGCCTTGCATGTAGGCAGCTGCAGTAAATGCAAAATAGTATAAATGAAAATTCCACACGTGACAGTAGGAGTTTGAAGAAACTTAACATTTACAAACTTGTAAATGTTTTATTACTAACTATACTGGCTTGATTGAAATTTAATAGCAAGCTGCCAGAATCTCTCATTCTGCCTTTCCTTCAAAATGATCTCTTAAAAAAAATATTCCTATTCCACAACTGATTCAAATACACGATATTGTCCCTAAATGTCTCCTAAAAATGTGTGCATGTCTGTATCTATCCCACATGTAAATGGAACATTCATGATAAATACATACACCCCACAGTAAACAGTTTTATTACAAGTGACAAGCACTTGAGACAGTAAAATCTCATTTGCCTACACAGGGTCTTTCTGCTGCTCAAACACGCAGTATAGTGAGATCTCATTAACTCACAATCAGATGATTTGCAGGGTTTTTTAGAAAACTCATGCACTACAAAAAGAAGGACATACTCAATACATGAAGAGGTAAGCTAAGTTTTCTGACAGCCTCGCTCCTTTTTTGTTATTTGGCAATTCACAGTAAATGTGCATAAGTAAAAATCAGCAATCTACATCTTATTTCCTAAGAAATACTTTACACTTGCAGACTGCCAAATCTGATGTGACTCACAACCATAAAGAAAAGCTTTTAGGGTTAGAGATACACAGTGTCAGGCTACTGGTAAATTACCTGCAGAATACATAAGTAAATTTACATGCAATCTGTATTGCTAAATTGTATCAAATAAAGTATTATTACAGCAATATGGAAGAGATTATTATTAGTTATCCTAACTTAAGTGAAAAAACAACTTTGACAAATAATTCCCTTTAAACACTTTCTAATCTGATTTCTAGGGATATTTTCCTTGAGAGAGGAATTTAGCACATTAAGTGCAAAAGAAGATTATAGCAATTCAGTTTACTGTAACAGACTCTTTTTGCATTTTTCCAAGTTTCTTTACATAGTTATTTCTTAATTGCATCTGATGGCAATTCTTGGGTTTTACTTTCCTGATTCCCACTTGACTTTCTCAAATCTGATTTGAGGTATTTTACTTCAGAGTTCTGAGTTACTGTTGTATGCATTACAGCCACACTTTTCTGCATTTGTTTTTTTAATCTCACTTTTTAGTTTTATAACAGTTCAGACCTGTGGGTTTTTTCCCTCTCTTTCCTTTCCTCTAAACAAATAGCTATTGGGCCACATTTTATTTCCTTTGTGCTCCCCTATAAGTGTATAAAAACCACCAGATTTGGTCATGAATAGAACAGGTCATCACTCTGGCCATGTATTTTAATGTATTTGACAAGGTATCTCTACACTCTGGACAGGCAATGAACCAGAAAGGAGAGAGAAGAAGACTACAGAGAAGGATATAATAGAAATTATTTATTCCTTCCACATGAGAATAATTACAAATCCTTTCTCACTCCTCACAGTCAGGTATGTACTTACACAGTCACCTCAAAGCCCTGACATATATGGTGGCTAATTTCAATGCCATGATCCTGCAGTAACCGTTTGCTAGACATGCAGGGAGGGTCCATTTAAATATTAAAAATTTTAATACATCGTATAAGAAGGCCCCATTCTTTAAAACTGGGAGCACACAACTACTCTAAAAAGCATGCTGTATCTTTTCAAAAGTCAAAAAACTCCCTCCAGTTCTATGAATTTCTGCATTTTGTCCTAAGATGAGACAATAACAGGTGAACAGTGATACAGATGTAGATAGAAAACACTTTGACAACACAAACTAAATAAAAATAAAACTTAACCTGCAGTAATGGTGACCAGTTCTGTTTAATATTAGGTTTTCTGAACTTGCATACAATTAGGATCTTCTGCATTTGATATTTGGTGGACAACTGTTTATTTAAAATGAATTAGTAACTGCAATCTATGCAGTTTCAGAAAAATGTTCACTATATCCCTTGACAACTAAAAAAAAAAAAAGCATCTGTGTAAGTGATTATATTGAGAGTTAATCAGTGTTTTACATTCAAGTTACAAGATCACACAATTTAAAAATCAATATAAATTGAATTAAATTCTAGATGTGGGTTTTTTTTAGATTAGATGAAAATACACAATTGTCTATTATCAAATGCCCAGATAACTGCAAAAAAAACCCACTCCAATGCTTCAGAAATTTAAACATTTTATGTTTGATCAATACAAGTGTTACTTTGTTCTAATATTTGAATTATTTTAAATAGTTTTTTAAGGCTACCTAAACATTTGGTAATCAGTTAAAGATGCTTAGCAGTTCAGTGGATAAATGCTGCACATTTCTTTCAAAAGCTCTGCAAGCTAAATCCTTACTAGGAGCAGAAATTTGGAGAATAACTCCTTGAAAGCAAATTCGCTATCACTTCAGTGGTGGTCACTGCTAGCTCCTTTTAAGTCTACACTGATTTGAGAATGGTCTAAGTACTTGAACAGATTTCATGTTTTCCAGAATATTTCTGCTTGGTAAACATTTAAATTTGTTCAAGAACCCTACCAAAAAGTATTTGTTCACAAAAACTGGTTTTAGCAACATAAGGGGTTATAGACAGAAAATTTAAAAACTTATGGTTTAGACTCTGAAGTAAAAACATTTATTTTACAAAATAACCTTGAACAGCTACAAACAGTGGTTTATTTAGAACATGAGTAGTGCCCTCCTTAACCCATTAATTTTAAAACACATGCAATACTCTGAAAGGAGGAGACTTTAGGGCACCATTTTGACTAACCAGCTGCAGAGATGGACAACCATTAGAAGTGGCTGCACTTTGTGCACAGTGCCTTTTGGAACTACATAAACTTTTAAAAAGTTTCTTAATTGAAATCTCAAAAGTTCTACATTGAAAACTAATTTTCAGGATAATTACTAAATTAAAAGTACACACCAAGAGACACATTTGAGCTAAGCATTCAAGGAAAGCTGAATGCATGTCACTTTAGATTCCTGTATTGGCTTGAACTGTTGTAGAATACTGTAGTTATTAATTTTTAAACATTACTGGATAGGATTGGTGAGTCTCTAAAAAGGATTTCAATACATTTACACCTCTCCTGTTTACCTAGAAAAAGTAGGTTAATTTCACCAACAACAGACCATAGAATTTGTTTCCTCAGGTGCTTTAATTTTAGAAAATCTTGAAAAAAATCAAACTGTATAATCTATGGAATCAGACCAATACATAATAAAGAAGATTATCTTAACTCTTAGAACAAGGAAGCTTTGAAAGTTACTTTGTATTTTTATTTTAAAAATACACTTCTTCACTGTAAGAATTCTGTTTTCTACAAAAGAGTAAGTTTGTAAAAAAACAATCCTAAACAACATTCTTTTCTGCTATTATTATCTCCATCTGGATTATACCTTAAAATTAAATCCAGTTTAGAAGAGTATCAAATTCTGAGAGAACACCCTTTCCTCTTTCTCCACCATAAATCCTGAATTTTGTACTATGGCTGGATACACCAAATTTACTTTGTAATACACAGGTGTAAGTCAAGAAAGATACTTCACAACACTGCTTCTTTCACATTGTTACTATCAGTGTCTATACCTATTTTCAGCATTAAAATATTAATGATTAAAAAGCTCCAAATTAGGTAAAAATGTAGAGGCATGTTAAGCACTTCACACTGATGGTCACAGAAACAGCATTTGAAGAGTTCTCAGTACCATTAACTAGTTTATTTAAGTTAGTTCTGCACATCTAGTACCATCTGTCTCTCTACCCTGGTACATTAAAATTACCAACATATGGTGAACTGCTATTAATTTATCAAATTTCTATGCATTCCAGGGTAATGTTACTTCAGTCAATAAAAATAATAGATCAGTTTAAGAAATATTCAGAAAGGAACTTTAAAGTCTGAATTCTTACTAACTATAAAAAAGATCTCTACACCATAAAAGGCAGTTTTGGAAAAACATTCAATATCATTCCTTTATACAAAATGATTAATTTTTCTTCCTTAATGACCCTTTTTCTAACTTAAGAGCAGTTAATGTGATTTAATTTTCACAACTGTGAGTCACTGGAAAACTTGGAGATTTCTGCCCAAATCTTTAACCACAAAGCTATCCTAGGCAACAAGTTTCTTTGGTCACCCTTGCAGAAAGGGTACAGATCATTTGCAAGCACATGCTATTCAACACAGAGGGCTATCACAGCTCCTGCTCAACTTGCACAGCTTCACAGCAAACATGTGCTGCAATAGCCCCCATCCAAGTCCAGCAGCCCATCTCCCCTCTCAAGAAGCACATACCTGTACTCAGTTTTCAATCTAGAACTAAGTACAAAGGCTCCAAAACCAAAGCAAGTGTAAAGGCAACATTGCAACTCCTCATAAAGGTATCAAATTGCCATGTTAAGAGGCGATGCTAATTTTTTAAAATAGGACATTCAAAAATAAAATTAAAATACATAGGAGATAATAGAGACAAGCAGAGCATTTCACATCATCGCAGTTAAACATTTACAAGTTAAAAATTAAGAAAAAAAAACAGTATCAGCCAGAACCCATGCTAAAAGCATGCATGCATACACTCATGCACACATATACATGACACCAGACCACAGTTAGAATGACTTTTCTTTCTTTAAATAAAGCCAGAGGCAATTCTTCCAAGTCATATTTTAACTACACACCTAAGGTGTACTTGTAAAGAGCCCCTTCTTTGGCCAATTAAAACCTACAGTTATTTTTCAGTATTTTCAAAACCTTTGGGGATGGTTTAGGAGATTTAGGCATAGAATAAACTTTTGAACAAACTCAAATGGTCCCAACAAAACTGAATGTATTCAAAGTAAAAATAATGCACTTCACAACTTTCACAAAATGTCTGTGAAATTGCCTTACACACAGGGAATTCATCCCCTCCCACAGAATTCGCAGCTAGCAGAACAGCACTAGATCTTAATATTATACAACCTGAGACTATTCCGTTTCTGCAGCATACAATCCAAAAAACACTCTCCAAAACAGAGCATTTTAATTGACACACTAAGAAAACTTCCCTGAAGACCTGCTACACACAAAAGAATTGCTTTGATCCCAACGATTCTGCACGTTTCCCACTGCTATCCTTCCCTAATTTATCAGACTAGGGCCGATTTGATACCTTTCCATTAAAAAAAAAAAACAACGAAGCACCCCTCTGCTAGAGGCAGAGGTGCTGCAGAGGTGATGATAACCCCAGGAAAAGAGAAGCTGTCTCTTTAAAATGCCCTGCTATGTCCCTGATCCCACGTGGAACCAACATCAGCAGCACTTTCGCATTAACTTCAACGTGAGGCGAGATGAGGCATCATTATTTCATATAAATAA
Source organism: Ammospiza nelsoni (assembly GCF_027579445.1). Classification (NCBI taxonomy): domain Eukaryota; kingdom Metazoa; phylum Chordata; class Aves; order Passeriformes; family Passerellidae; genus Ammospiza; species Ammospiza nelsoni. The sequence goes on from NC_080633.1 coordinate 115,506,033, forward strand.
AACGAGGAGACTGCAGAATACATTCTTTGTAGGGGACAAACAGGTGAACTGAGCGTGCCAGGGAAATCAGCAACCACCCGCAGGAGAGGTGCCCTGCCCCCGAGCCCTCTCTGCTCTCCCTATGGAGCATTAGCTCAATCCCACACCACTCTCAAGAATCCAGTTCAAATAGAGGAGTGAGCCACCAAGAAAACTTGAAATTCAAAGGCAACGAAAATGCACTTTATAAACCGGAAAGGTTTACTCTTTGCCTCACACATCCTAATTAGATCAGGAAAGTGACACTACAAAAGCATAACATTCCGGTCCGAAAAAAAAAAAAAAAAAAAAAAAAAAAGGAAAGAAAAAGACAGAGGAAAAGAAAAGAGCCCCCATCTCCCCAAATCTCCCAAAAACACACACACACAAAAAGCATTAAAAAAGGAAGTTATAAAGCACCACATCCAGCATTTATCTTATCTAGGATCACTCCACATTACCCCCAAGTTATACACTTTCTGCACCATCATCTCCCCCTACCTCTCTGTCCTGAAAGGGATTTTCACGTTTTCTCATTGTCGGTGGCGAGTTATAAGAGGCTTTTGCCTTTCCAAAGAATTCATCAACAAAAAAAAATAATAAATATTAACTCCTTGCTCCCTGAAACCTTAAAACGGTCTCGGGAAGACGCGGGTTTTATACTGTTACCTTGAGGAAGAAAAGGGGGAGCAGCCCCGATTTTTAGGTATTTTTTGGCATTTTTTTCTGATTTTTATTTTGTTATATGCCTCAGTTCTCCCTCCATTTTGGTTGTTTATGATACTGACAACAAGCTGTCCCTGCTCTCTCTCTCTCTCTCTCCGGATCTCTCCTGCTTTCAGTTAGCAAACCCCCCTCCCCAATGCAACACGACTCAGCACTTACTTGGGTTCACACTTTTCTCTAAACACACACCGATGGGGAAGGGAAAAGCTCCTGGGCTACTCGGAGGGGGAGAGCAGGCAAATTCGTTTCTTTATTACGAAAAAAAAAACTTTTGTCCAAAAAACGACGGGAAAGGGGGGTCGAGTGCCCCAAAGTCACTCTGGATCCCCCCAAAGACGCAGCCGCCAGGTCCGGGGGACACCCCACGGATAGCCGGGTCCACGGGGGAAATTTCTGTGCGAAATTTGTCCGGTTTGAGGCGGCGGGCGAATTTATATTAATTTTTTCCCTCATTTTTCGGCACCGCGGTCTCTAATGTCTTCCGCTCCCTCTCTCGCCGCTCTCGCCGCTGTCACTGCATTCACAGCACAGGCTCCGGAGAGGCGAGGAGGGGAGGGGGCGGCCGCGCCGCTCCTGCCCCTGCCCCTGCCCCGCGGCCCCGGGCCCGGGCCGCCGCGGGGGTCGGCGGCGGGCACCCCGCGCCCTCCTGCCGTCCCCCGGGCAGCCCCGCCGCCTCGCCCGCTCCTCGCGAACCAGCAGAGCGCCGCGGGGAGGGAGGGGAGGAGTGGAGGAAACTCCTGAGAGAGGTTTTTCTCAAAATCATCTCTTTCTCCCTCCGAAGGGGGGTGGGGGGGGGCACCGCTCGCCTCGGCTTCCCTCCCCTGCTTTTCCCCCCGGGGGGGTCCGACGCGGGGCGGCGGGGGGCTGCGGGAGATGGGGGGAGAGGGATGGAAGGGAGGGATGGTTAACACAAACTTTTCCTCACTGCTCGCTGCTCCTCTCTCCTCTCCCCCCTCCTTCTCCTCCTCCCCCTTCATAATTTAAATAACCCTGATATTTCCCTGCTAAACCCCGGCGCCTGCCCCCCAAACCCGCAGCAGACTCACCGCGGGAGCCTCAGCATCCCCTCTGCGCCCCGTTTCCACCCTTTACAGTGTTCTCCGATTTTTCTGTAATTTTTTCCCCATATTTCAGGCTGGACGCGGCGGGCCTGGAAATTGTTTGCTTTCCCGTCTTTCCAGCAGCCATTGTAGTGTATGCGCTGCGGTGCAGCCCAGCCTGCCGCACACGCCGCGCCCACACCGCCCGCCGCCCACACGCACCGCGGGTTGGACGCCTCCCCCAGTCAGTCAGGGCCGCGGCCGCGCCCCGCCGCCGGCGCCTGCGGCCCGCGCCGCCCGCCCCGTTGGTGGAAGGAGGCGCCGCTCACGGCCGGGGCGGGCGCGGCGCCGCCGCCATTGGCGGCCCGGCCGTGCCACTCAGAGCCGCCGGGGCGTGGGCGGCGGCGGCGCGGGGCCGGGGGGAGCCGCGGGGCCGGGAGCGGGGTAGGCTGCGCCCGTACTTAAGCGCGCTGCCCGAGCCGCTGACGTCTTTCGAATTGGAGACGGGCTGTCCCGCTCCCGCCCCGGGCTCCAGCGGACACGGCCGGGGACGGAGGTGAGTGCCGCCGGCGGCGACCCGCGCTGTGCCCGCCCGCCGCTTGCCCTTCCCGGCCGGCGCAGAAAAGTCTCGCTCGACCTTCGCCGCCCGCGGGCCGGGGCAGCCCCGCTCGGGCCCGGCGGCGGCGCGGCCCGGGCACCGCTCCCTGGCGGCAGGTGGTGCCGAGGGGAGGCGATGGGAGCGGCCGCGAGGAACGGGCCGGGGCGGGGGAAGGGGTCGCCGGGCGCCTCCGGCCGCTCCGCCGCCGGCGGGAGGCAGCGACCGGGCGGGGGGCACCGACATCGCCTCCGCACCTGAACGGCTCCCGGCCTTCTCCGGGAAGCTGAGCTGGGCAAGGCGGCAGCTCCGCGGTGCTGAGCGTCAGGGACCGCCGGCTGCCTCCTCCTGCCTCCGCCGCCGTAACAGCCCAAAGTGCCGTAGGAATTTTAGTACGGCCTTGGCTCCAGGGTTCCGAGTTTTAATGAGCTGGTCTACATTGCGGCATAATTAGCGATTTTGTGTCTATATGTATGCATTTAAAGCAGACCAAAGGCTTTTCCATGGGCGGGAGCCTGTAGCGAAGTGCCCTGATTGTTTATGAACTGAAAAAGCCCCAGGGTTAAAGAGTGCCAGCAGCAGCCCTGGTTCTCTGTGGTACGGTTTACAGCTGTTAATGTGTTAAAGCATAATTAAGAGCTGTGGCATAGACAAGCCTTCGGTTGTGGTTGGGCTCTGACCTGTAATCTGAAAGCAGGAAGGGAAGCCCGTACATGTGCAGAACCTGGGAGGAGGGGGAAGCTCGCTTCCTGCCCAACTGCTCATTCGGTCACACAGCCGCATTTCGGCGTGACCCGCCTGCCCTTCCAGCTGATAATGTTTCAAGTCTGAAGTACTTCGGAGAGGGAGAGAGAGTAACACGCGCAGGAGCTATCAGACCTTTTGGGTTGTACTAAGAATGTTTGAGCATTTGACTGCTCCGAGCTGTGAATCTTCATTAGAATCTGAACTGCTTATTCGTTAAGTAGGTGTTTAATGGGTTGTGTGCATTGTTCCTTAGAACGGACGCGGTTGCAGACTCTGGTAGTGTAATCAAGCTGAAAGCGTCAAGTGCAGTTTGTGTAAGGAACACTGATTATGACGGCCCATCCTATGACTCCCAAGTATTCTTTCGGAGAGTAAGTCTGAAGTCAGAGTATGTAGACTGAAGCAGACAATGTACACCTTGAGGCTGCTTAGGCGGCAATAGCAATGAAATGCAGAGTTAGAAACCAGACACATGCAAACAGCTAAAAATCTTGTATCTATTGTGGTGAGTTAGGTGAGGCATTGTGGTATGCTGCTTTTGCTTCCTACTTCTCCCTTCTCTCCTCGTTTCTTAAGTCTGTGATGATGCTAGTGTACATGCTTGTGTTTCCATTTGAGTTGGAAATGCCTGATCAAAAATGTACTTCCTCCCATCACAAAGGAGAAAATTTGCCTGGCTTGTTAAATTAACTTAAGCACTGCATAGTTCTCAAAAGGAAGTGAAAGCATTTCCCCAATGTTGTTAATTAAAAGGCCCATTTGCAGAAGATGATCATATGGAAAGCAGAGATAACTCCAAGTACCAGGAAGGTATACATGCACAGCTTGTAAAACCTAGGGCATGTTTACTGGAAATAGTTTACTCTTACCCAAAGAAGAAAACCTGTCTAAAACATGGTTTTCTATGAGCTACAAAGAGCAGTATTTGAATTTCCTTTTAATCTGGTATCAAGCAAAACAGGCTTTTTCCTGCAGACTTGCACTTATCATTCCCGAATGTGCACAAAAACAGGTCTAAGTTAAGAATTAACACTGATTTTTTTTTTGAGAAAATAAAAAACAATATTAAGTTGTGTCCTTCATTAGCAGTACTTTAATTTGCTCTCTGTGTTTCTGATTGCATTGATTCAAGCAGTCATCTGGTCAACGTTATTTTTTGTTAGATTTAGTATTTGTTTGGAACACATACCTGTATTGCCATATGTGTGCTGGAAGCAATGTATAGGGAGCTGTAAAGGGAAAGAGGGTCTGCTGTTCATCTTGATGTCATCATCTTGGATCAGTGTAGAGTCTTGGCACTGAACTGTGTCTCTCAAGCTTCAGAGTCAGTGTCAAACTACTAAATGGTAAGAAATGTGATTCAAGCGTTCATACACAGTGTAAGTGGGTCTGGTCCCACCTTGCGGTGAAACCAGTTCTTTTTCTATTCAATATTTGCTGTAGCAACACAGGAGATAGTGGGCACTTGTACCTGGGAAAGCTCAGTGACGATGCAGATGTGATCCAGCTAAGGAGTAGGGACAAATCTGGAAAAGTTTACTTGTACATTCCTCCCACACACTATTAATTGAAGTGTCTACAGTGTGTTGGCTGTGAACAGCTTCTATGGAGCTGTTTCTCCTACACGTGGTCACTTCCTCCATGAGACACAGGCTGGTGTGTGAGCTGCTGCAGTGGCTCCATTCTCTGCAGGAATTTATCAGGGAGTGAGCAGTCTTGGTGCTGGGCTAAACTTGCTGGTGTTGTCTTGCTGTTACTGCTTTCAAAATAACACTTCGCAAAAGAAGGTTGGGTTTTGTTTAGTTTTTTCTTTAAGATAACAAAACTGTGTGTTGCTAGAAGGCCTTTATTACATCCTGAAATTCAGACTTAATTCCTGAGTTACTGTTAAAAGTAGATACTTAACCTGTTTTTTTTTCCTTTCTAGCCAAGGTACAAGTGTCTTTCTAGAATGTCCAGGCATGCAAAAAAGCTTAGAGATCAGGATATAAATCCATGTCTAGCGGTAAGATGATCAAATTGAGTTTGATTTCTGTCTGTACATTTCAGTGTTAAATAATGCACTTTCTAGGGGACTGTTTTGTGGGTAGAACACTGGCATTCTAGCACTTAGCATTAGAAGTTTCTTAAGAGTCTGAAGGTGGGAAGGGCTGAAAATCTTCCATTATAGTAAGTGTGAAATAACAAGTTAATTCCCTATAAATAGGAGTAATACAACTGCTGGCAGTCTCTTTTCTGTCCCTAAAACCAGAGCCTGAAATCCTGGTTTGACAAGCTTGGTTATTTTTTAAAAGCATTTTGTGAATTATACCAAGCATCATTGTAAACAAATATTCTGTGGCCTCTGCACTTACTGTCTGAAGAGTACAGACAGCACTCTGTTATCTACAAATTAAATCACTGCTTGGAAGTACTGGTGATCCTTTGTAATAGGTGTTACTTTGCTCTCTTTGATGGTGTTCTTTCATCTGAAGAGCTCACTCCTATCTTCATAGATATTCTGGGACTTGTTAAAATATTTAAACACTTAGTACAGTAACTTCCCTCAGCTCTGAAGTATATTTTCCCCTATTAAAGGAAACAGATGCCACTACAAAATGTATGAATGACAACAACTATAACAAGGATATGTGTACTGATTACTTTTTGAAGTACAAAAACTGCAGAAAATTCTGGGTAAGCACAGTAAACTTTCTAAATTTTACTCCCTGCTTTGCTTTATGTATGTTACTTCTGACATCCTGCTTTCTGAACCCTTCAAACTCAGCTAAGAATGTTTTTATGGTAACTTACCAGCCCAGGTAGTACCAGCCCAGTATGCATTGCTGTGAGACTTAAGCATATGCACATCAAAGTACTTCACTTGATTGTTCTGGGTTTACTCTCTTAGATTGTGAGTCAGTGTTCTTGCAATACCTGATGTTTTCCTTAGAACTTGAGTCACATATTTCTAGTAATAATTTCTTTTAAACTGATGCGGTGAAAAAATACTGAGGCAAGGTAAGGTTATCTGGTTTCCCACTGGCTTGGATCATGGTTACTTTAACCTGATATAAAGCTTATTTGGTGGTGGAGAAATACCATGAGGATCTACGTGCAGTTAAACTGTTTTCTGCTGTTTCCTTATGCCATTGAAGTAAAGAGGTTTTAGCTTAGCCTTTAAATACTTGTGCAAACTACAAAAAAAACTGTTTACAGACAATTATGCATTGGTCTGGCATAGAGTAATGGGAATACTGATTGCACTCTATTCTGAAGCAGCAAGGTAAACTATCAGATATCTTGAACTAACTACTAGTACATTTAGTTATCAGTTAATCAGGCTTTTAGAGTACCTGAGTTAATATAGAAAGCATTTTTCTATTAAAAATCTTGTTCATTCAGAGCTCAGGGAAATCTGTTCTCATGGTCACTTTGTTCTATTTTCAGCACGGCATTATGATGCAAAGGAAGAGAAGTGGTGTGAAACCAGAGATGCCCTCAGCAGAAGAAAGAAAGAAAATCTTGGAATCAATGGGGAAGCCCTACTGACTAGAAATCTGAATTGACTGTTGTCACAATACATATGAAGACTTGGCAGCAGCAAGTTACCATTTTATGAACCGGATTTTACAGTTGCCATATGTTGGATTAAAATAAGATCTTAAATTTTGAAATGTGGGAGCTTTCTAGGATAGAATTTCCTGGGTTTGTTCCTACTTCCTGTCATAGGAACCTGGCCTCTTTTATTGGAAGATACGGGTCTCAATTCAACTTGTGTAGAAACTTTTGGAAGTAGAAGCTACCTTGCTGTGAAATGCTAAATATAAAATTAACGGGACTTGAAGAAAGCCTGTTTGAAAAGATGGGTTGGTGAGCATTGCAGTGTGGTTCTAAGTTCTAAGACTGGAGCAGGTTGAGAAGCTGGTACATGCAATGTGTTTCTTGCACTCAGCTGTTCTGCTCAATAGTATGGATTTACCATGTATGAATGTTGAATTCTGTATCCCCAGTTTAAATAAGACTGTTCATGAACTAAAATCCTAAGTCCAACAAGCTTGTCATTGGGTCTGCCACTGCACTTGTCAGTGACAGCAGAAGCTTGCAGTAAGTCAGATCTGCAAGCTGTGCTAGTTAGAAGGTTAGAGAGATGGGTGAAGATAAAATTGAACTCCTCAGGTCTGAGCTGCATAGTAATTTCTGTGGATAGTAAATAGATACTTTGGTGGCGGGCAGGCGGGGGGACTTGCAGACATGTAAACAGATCCTCTGAGTGACATGGCAGGTTTAACTATAGCACATCTATCTAAGACTCTGGACAGCTGAAACCTGGGGTTTGGAAATGCTTACTCATATGAGATTACAAAGCTCAGTTTAAACAGGTACTCTAATCATAAATAAGGTTGATTCTTTAGCTAAATTGAACAAGTAATAAATTTAAACATGTTGCTGTCTAGGTGAAATAGTGTTTTTTACCTTTTATCTTCTGGTGTCCTGGCTTAAAAGCTTGTATCCCATGATAAAACAGAAAAACTACTGTCATGAGCTCAGGTTCCATGTGAAATCCTTTAGTTCATACTGGGATCAACTTGGCAGAACTCTGACTGACCTCATGAAGGATAGTGTGAAAGTGTTGTCTCTCTATTTAGACTTTTTGGAAAGACTCCATGGCTTTCTGTTTCTCCTGTCTGGCTTGTCTTGTTTCTTTCCACTGTAGGCCTGTTTCTTTGCTTGCTGTGATTTTCTTGTTGTTTGATCTGACTAGCAATTCCACAAGATCTGCTTTTGCTCTTCCTTTCTGCTCTCTGTTTACATTTGAGTTTTGAAATTGATTAATCCTACCCTCTCTGTTGGAATGAGTGTGTAACTCTATGCCTTTTGAGTATGCAGTACTCTGAGCAAAGCTGTACAGCCTTCAAACATGTCACAAGTTTCTCTTGTCGGTTCCTGGCAAGGAAAATGTACTTTCTTCCATCAAGACCATAAGATTCTTTATTTCAAATTACTTTCTCTTCACCTAAAGTGCAAACTTTGACATTTTCTTCTTTTTGTAGTTGGGGTTTTTTGTTGTTGTCTTTGGTTGTTTTTTGGTGGGAGTTTTTTGGGGGGGTTTTTTGGGGTTTTTTTGGAGGTTTTTATTGTTGTTTGTTTTTGTTTCCCTGTGTGTGGAGCTGAATATACTTTCAAGGGCTTGCTCTTTGCTGCCACATCCTTGCTATCTTTTAATACCCTCCTACATACCAATCTTTCCACTTTTTTTTTTGCCCATTTGACACCAGTTCTTATTTGACTGATTTTAACATTTTGGTCTCTTCTCATTGCAGTTTTTTTCTAGTACCTTTCTTTCATCTTTGATGTAATGGTATAGTCTTGCAGTGACTTTCTAATAGAGCTCCTTTTGAAGGTTGTGTGTTCTCTGCTCTCTTTAATAGTGAAAGAACTTGCTTTCATTAAACTTAGCCATAAAACTTCCTCATTAACTGTGCCTCTCTTTGATCTTCTTGTTCATCTGCAGATTTTGGGGAGCTGTTGTTCTCTTCCTTAGGGCTGTGTCTCTTCAGACTCTTCTGCCTTTGCTGCCTTTCTGGCTTTTGCCTCCCTTGGTGTGTCTAAGGGCACCTTCTCTCCTACTTGGCACAGGTTTGTCATTTGCCACCTCTGCTGTATCTTGGGACATGTTCTTTGCTCCTATGGCTTTAACTACTATTCTAGTGCTTGCTATTTTTCTGTTGCTGTGCTCTTAAATTCTGGGCTTATGTTAAAATCTACAGTATATTTTATGTGCAAGAAAAACATCATCTTATTCTTGAGGTGGGTATGCCCATTCTTCTTTGCATAAGCTCAAGTTCCTTAACATTACCTCATTTATCCCAGGATTTCCCTTCAGGTCTTCTTTGCATGTAGAAATGCTTATAAGTATAGTATGTAGCAGTGCTTATAATGCACTTATAAGTTGTTTTTTTTTTTTTTTTTTTTCTGACAATATTTGCTCAGGAAGCTTCCACTAATGTTATTTTCTTTTAAAGGATAGCTGGCCTATCTTTTGGCATTGATAGGTGGCCTGTGCTGCTTTGTAAAGTGTTTGTAAAGAACTAGCACTGGTCTTCAAAAAATCAGCGAAGGAGATACATTACTGCTTTCAGGTGTCAGTGCCAGAATGTGGGATCACAGGATGGGCTAAGGCACATGGAATGCAGGAACAGCAGTCTAACATTAGACTTCTGATCATCAGTGGATGTACATGGTAAGCTCCCTGTGCATGTTACAACAAAAATTAGTTTAGTGTAGAACTGAGAGCAATTTAAGCAGTGACATTGTTGATTTAATTCAGGTAATCAGTAATCTGTTGTAGGGAATGTAATTTATTTCCATTCTATTTTCCTTACTGTTAAATAACACAAGTTTATAAAAAATCTTGAGGGAGCAAGGCGTTTTCTTTCTCATGTCGTAATGTCTCTCAGGAGTGATCTGTTACTTGAGTATGAGTTTTTATTATTTTTATCCCTCACTTGAGGTTGCTGTTCTTGCTTTCACTGCTGAAGCTCGAGTGGTAAAGTGTGATAGCTTAAACATAGGGTCTTACGAGTTGAGATTTTTCCATTAATTTTTGTAGTGTGATTAACTACCTTTGGTTGTGAGCCAAAGATAATGGTCTTTTCCTCATACCTGAGAGCTTACATTCCACACTTCATGAAACAGAGGTAAGCTGCAGCCTGCCACTCTTACTGGACCAAAAAAAACCCCAAAACCTGGGCTGCATTATTAATTTCCCTAAAGCACACTCTTGTATGTTAACCCAGAAAGTGTAACACAGTGGATCATTATAATTCATTAAGAAACAGGGAAAGGGACCTGTGGGTTGGGTTTTGGTTTTAAGCATGTGTAATTACTCATTTTGCTTGTGTACAAGGACCAAATCTGGATAGTGGCGTTAATGTTTGATAATTTTTTTGTTTGACAGCTGGATGGTGCTGTTGCACAACAGACTGAAAACAGAACACTCCACCCACTACTAGCTCTTTCAAGCTTTTTGGTCTCTTCCCACAGAGGTAGCAGAATTCATCCAATAGAAAGGAAAGATTGATCCTGTCTCAACACTATAAACAGAAAAGGAGGACAGAAGTCTAAATCATTGCTGGGAAATAGAGGATTTCTGTGCAGCCTGAGAAGCCCGAGAATATGGTCCTTGATAGATTTTTTCAGTGTGGTTATTTGATCACAGCTAGGCACTGAACAGCAGCTGTAGGCTTTCTCCCAGGTCTAGGTGAATATCCTGATTCCCATCTGTTCAGTTTTGCCTTCTCATTTTTTCTGTTACTCTACAGTGCAAGGCCTTGTCTGGCTCAGAGTTTTCTGCTACCACAATTGGGATGAGTCTGTGCTCTTGAAGATATTCAAAGGAAATTCACGGAATTGCAGAGTATCCTGATTTGGAAAGGACCCACAAGAATCATTGAATCCAAGTTATCTAGCTCTAGAATCCTGAAAATTTCTTTGGATTTAGCTGAAGCTTTTGAAAGGCAGGGAGTTGAATCTGCTGCTGCTCCAAGTCTTTCATGATCTTGTAATGAAACTTCTGCACTCAAGTGATGAAGAAAATGTGCATAGAGGAGCTTTTGGTAATACTTTTGCAGAACAGATAAGGTAAATTTATAGTACAAAATGTTATGCTGTTCTAATGCATTTGGAGACAGCCCTTAACTCATGTTTAAAGTATCTACATCTTTAAAGTTGGTCTTCCAAAATAGCCATGAAATAATTACTGTGTGGAAAAACACCATTGCAGGTTTTTGTTTTCTTGGAAGAATCTCAGGCAACTGGAAGAAATAGTTCTGTAAGTATTAAAGTAGCAAAAAAATAAAGCAAGCTGGCTATTTCAGAATATTTTAACTTTTATTGCAACTTGTTTGATAGGAAGAAGAAAACAGAAGTACTGCATTTATATTAACTAAATACAGTGGATCACTTAAACTTAATTGCTTTATGACATATATGATACCATATGTAGTAACTCAAACCATCAGATTGTAAGTAATTTTTCTATATTCTTTGGGTTTCTACCTTGATGAGTCCTATCTCAAAATCCTTTTTTGGAGGAATGATTCTGAAGATCCTCAATCATTACTTGTTCTTACAAGTCCCACTACCCTTGAGATATGTCTTTACCTATTTTACTTCAATAAACTGCTGTGCACTGCAAACACTTCCTGATATCAAGTGACTGGCAGAACGCAATAGAATTCTGCATAGAACAAAATTGAGCTAGTGTCTGTCAAAATGGAAAACAATTGTAACAAAGTCATGTGTAATGACAAAAAAAGATTATGCTCAAAATAATATATTCAGTCAATACCTCATTTCTATAAGCAATTCACAGCTCTAAGACAAATTTACACTAATAGAAATAGTGTAGGGACAGTAGGGGCCATCAGCTCACACCTAACTTTGAAGAATCTAAAAATTTTTAATTTATGATAAAATATTGCAATTGTTTTGGCAAAAAAAAAATTTTGCAGTGTTTTTGTGGAAATAGCCTGCTGGTAATATTTTCTGTGTCACACATGTATCTCAAATTTTTGTTTCCCTGAAATGTGGTTCCGTGAGCAGTCCTTGTCTGCAGAGTTGCCTGCAGCTGTTGAAGTTGTCAGCAAATGTGATTGCACATTACAAATAGGGTGGTATTTTCTCCTATTTTTATTAAATAGTGGAATTGAATGAAGTTGCTGCATTGAAATATGTCAGTCATACAGTTCTTGCTTCAATCTATAGGTTACAAAAGGATGGAATGAAGCTAACAAGATAAATCCTTAGGTAGGGTGTACACTGAATTTACCATATCCTGCAATATCAGTTTTGAGTACTCTCTGCCTATATTTTTCCTGATGCTGTATGAATTTGAATGGATGTTCCTGATAAGCCAAAAAATGTTGTGTTTCGGTATTTATCTATGTGACAGGTAAACTAAAGTGGTTCTTAAAGGTGACAGTTCAAGATGTTGGAGAAACCCCTTTGACTTTCAGATTGAAAATTAACAGGTCTTGAGGGTTCTGTATGTGTTGACTGTTGTGTGTAGACATCAAAAGCCTATGGATGATGGAAACTTTGATCCCAGAAGTCTCTGGTGCTTCATGTTCTGCCTTGCACTTTGGTACTGCCAGTGCTGATGGACTGCTTGTTCCTACCTCCACACTACTGAGATTTATGGAAAAAATATTTCATCAGCCTTGAGGATTGACTGTGAAGTCTGCTAGGGTGTAGGTGAACAGAAGGAAATTTATTTTTCGTCCATTGTTTGAATGGCCATCTTTACAGTCATTCCCTTCAGTAACTGCTGTTCCATGTCCCTTCTTCCTCCCTCCAGCAGGTGCCTCTGTGATCCCCAGCATCAGTGCCAACACAGGCCTCTACCCTGGGGCATGTATCCAGCTGCCTGATAGACATCAGAGGGAAAAGGGAATAAGCATTGTTCTGCAGCCCAGCTGGACCTCTGAGCACCTCTCTTGTATCCCTTCCCTGGCTGGAAGGGACAATGTAGGGTGTCTGAGTAAGCAGCAAAATACAGGAAGCAAATGCTGAAGTCACAGCTGCTCTCACAAGTCAGAAGAGGCTTTCTGTGCTTGAAAAAAGGCTTAGCTGTTCAAAGCTGTGAGCACCCAGGGACTGTGATTCTAAAACTCAGAGCTGTAAGACTGGGTCCAGCTGTTACCCAGGCACTACCCAGTCCATCATCAAACCCTGTCCCTGGGCACATCTACACATCTTTCCAATAGCTCCAGGAATGGTGACTCCACCGCTCCTCTGGGCAGCCTCTTCCAATGGTTCACAACCCTTTTGGTGAAGAAAATTTTCCAAGTCTCCAATCTAAAGCTTCCCCTGGCAAAACATGAGGCCTTTTCCTCTTGTTTGTTACTTGGGAGAAGAAACTGACTCACCTCATTACAAGCTGCTTTCAGGTTGTTGCGGAGAACAATGGCGTCCCCCACTGAGCATCCTTTTCTCCTGGCTAAACAACCCCAGTTCCATTAGCTGCTTCTCTTAAAACTTGTGCTCTAGACCCTTCTTGAAGAATGCCTAGCCTACCTGGACTTGTTTTCCCCTCAGGACTGCTTCTGAAGCAGTGGTATCAACCAGGCTCCTAAACAGCCCAAAATCTGTCCAGTGTGGCAGTTCTGCTCGACACATCTCCTTCCTGCCCCTCCACCTGCTCCCTTCCTGAGAATGAAAAACTCATTTCATGACTGCATGCCCCAGATGGTTTCCAGCAGTCCTTTTCTGTGCACAAATAGAGTGTCCTCCCTAATTGGCTCCTTCATCAGCTCTGTTAGGAAGTTTTCTTCCACACTCCAGGAATGTCCTGGACTGTTTTCTCTCTGCTGTGCTTTATGAGGTAGCAAGCAGCTAGAAGTAGATAGAACCTAGAAGGATCCATGGTCTCCTAGCACCTTCAGCCAGGCAGTCTAAATAGTCTTTACAGTGTGCTCATCTACTTTGTCATAGATGTGCTCACACTGCAATTGGGTGCTGCAAGCATATGTGTATGAGGAGCAGAAAACCACTGAAAAGGCTCACTGGTAGGTCTTTACTTACATCTGCATCAAAAGCAGCTTTCAGATTTCTGTCCTTTAAATTTTAATGTTCAAAACCCTGACAATCAATTACAATAATAAATAACACTTCAGTTCTTTTAGTGTCACTGTGAGACAAGAAGAGTTCATGAAATGCTTTGGTTTTCTGTAGTTGAGGAAAATTTCCAGCCAGGAGTTGGTAGAAAGCATCAGTATCTCTTTCTCCTCCAGTTTGGCAGCTGCAGGAAATCAGCCTGCCAGAAAAGCTGCTCTAAAGCTGGATGTTAGCAAACAGGCAGCTGCTCCTTGAGTCGGGGAAATCTCGTTCTCTGACCCAAATGGGTACAGATCAGCCCAGTTCTGTACAGGTCTGGAAATGCAGGCTGCTCATTTTTCATTGTGCTGGTGAGGTCATTGGTTGCTGTCTATTGCTACCAATTGGTCTCTGTAAAGCCCCAAGAAGCTGACACTGTTTCTAAAATCAGAGCAATTTGCTAACTTAAAATATTGATACATTTGATTAATTTGGTTTTGTTCATATCCTTTCTTGGCTCTAGAATTGCTGTTTACTTGTAGAAAATTATTCTTTGGGCAAGCTTTTCCTCATTATTTATTTCCAGTTCAGCTTTCACATTGCTAGACTCTGCACCAACCCAAAAAAAACACATTTGCTGTTCAGTAAGGGACTAATACCATTGATGAGATGTGCCTGACACAGGAGGTTCACAGATGTTCTTGCACAAGTCTTTAGAAGGACATTCAACATGTGACATTGCAGGAACATACTCAGCAAATCTCTAGGTAAGGAAATTGACTTGATAAACCTCTTCATCAAACTAGATGGAACCAAATCAGGTACTTTGCTGAGAATTTTCTGTTTATTAGTGCAGTATAATTTGCTGCTTACCAAGCTCTGGTACAGGCAGTGTTTGTGAGGGGAAGGCACGGTGGTATTGGGAAGTTTCCTGCTGGAAGAGGGCAGCTCTTGCTGCAGAGATGCTCCTTCTCTGCATCCTTAAGGAAGGGACACAACACATTGCTACACAACCCATCCCAAAAAAATCACTTGATATGAAAACCAAAGAAAGCTGAGCTGTTTGGTAGCCTGTTTGCTGCTTTTCATTTCATCAGTGATAAACACCAGAGAGAGGCTACAGTAGGAAATTGCCAGAATAGCAGAAGCCATCCCAGGACTCTGCTTCCAGTCTCATAATTATTTCTGGGGTTTCTAACAAGAGGTACCATTCACTGTGCTACCTTCACATGCATAAACCCTTCTGTGGGTTGTGAATGTGTTGGCATATGCAGAGTTCTTTCAAAAGTCCATATTCAATACAGATTTCAACATCTGGACAACAAGTTATCTCTCTGTATCCCCAAGTAGCACAGAAGTTGGCCATGTTTTATAATTAATTGTGATTTCTCCAAAAAGAGATTATTGCAGAAAAAGTAATTCTTCTTCCATCAGAAGTTGCCTCCCTTTATCTTTTTTCTCTGCTGGAAGATATGTGTGGTATTTGGGATATGCTTTTCTTCACAGAGGATCTTGGATTAAGGATCATGTGCTTTGGATTTTGCCTAACGGGTGGCCTGTCAGGTAGCTCACAGATAGTGTTGACTCCAACAGTATTTATCCAAATGACCTTAAAATGACTTATTCAAAGAAACAAATGAAGGTCATAGCCTTTCCCACCTCAACCCCCCATTCCAATAGCTGAAGTAGTGACATCTAATATTGGTTTGCCAGATTATTTCACATAATGTCACAAGAGACCCTACCTAACCAAACAGTAGTCAGCATATGCTGGATAATGTAACAAGTGTAGAAGTAATAAAGTGGTATCGTGGGTGGTGAAACACAGGGCTTTTGGATGCCTTGCTCTGAGAAAAGCCATGATAAGGACCTGCCTTCATAATAAGGTATGAAGCTGTCATTCTGGCAGTCTAGTAAGCTCTGACACTGGGAGAACGATAGCTGCTCAGGAACAGCAGGACATAATAAAGAGTTCCTGTACTACAAATAAGGGTAATATAAACAAAGTTTTCCTCATATACATTTCTTAAACTATTAATGGTATTTATGCAGATCATATTACTAGTACCTTTTTTCCTCAGGTACTAAAAGTCCCTAATTCTTGAGAGAAAAAATAAAGGTGTTTGTTAGTAGCTTGGTGCTTCTTATGCATCTGCCTTGAATTTTTCCCTGCTATGGAGGACAGCTAAGATTTAGTTAACTGCAAGCAGAAAAAGAGCTTCTAAATTCCTCATAAAGACCATATTCTGCCAGCTGGGCCAAAAAAAAAAAATGCAAGTAATGGCAGCTAATGTTATTTCCAAATAGGCCTTCTCTTACTCCTATTATCAAGATGGGTAGTTTGTACCTATACCAATAGTTTAATCCCACTCCTCATGTTCTTACATTTTCATCCAGGTTCCTTAAGGAGTTGCAACACATGGTAAATTCAAGTCCCTCCTGCCATCTGGAGAAGTTGGTGCAAAAAAATAAGATATAGGAGTATTTTGCCTCTACTCATTTTCCCTTAGAAACAGCTTTTTTTTGGGAAGCTGGAGCCTAGCTCTAGTCCAGTTTTCTTGTCCTGAGGTAAACCCAAAGTTTGCCTTTGAGAAGACAAGTGTGTTCACTTTTTTCACCTCTACCCTTGATGGCAGAAAATGGAAGTGCAGTAAATGCTCTTGTTCTGTGGAAACTACAGATCAAAGTGACTATTGGGACTTATCTTGACTGTAGTCAAGTGTTCTAAAGCATTACACAGTCTGTGAATTTGTTTTTTCTTTGCTGTTAATGAATAACTCACTGTGTACAATGTTGCAAAGTTTGGTGTTTCAATTGTTCATTGCAGAACATGGAAAGCAACTAATAATTACTAGTTTGGGTTTTTTTTTTTTTAAGTGGTGCCCATGATTAGAAGAAAAAACATTGTAAGGTGAGATAAATTGAAGGGCTGAGGGGTATAACAGCTTACCTTTACCCTGTCCCATTGCCTAGGAACAGCTCATCTTCAGCCTTCAACCAGTTTTTACACTTGCTGGGTTCTTCACTGGACTGCTCTCATTTGCTAACAAAGCAGCTTAAAGGGGAGCTGTGACTGGTCGTACATAATTTCACACTTAAACAAAGTGATCATGCAAGCACTAGGACCCATGAGCCTCAGGCACAAAGCAGCATCTGCTTACAGATAACCATTTGTGATTGCTGCCCTTCTGTTCAGCTGTGGACATTTGAGCCAAGTGACCTCCCATGTAAGCCTGGGTTACCACCAACCAAAGTGATGAGTCAAGACTGCAACAGCTCACATCCTCTGTGGCTCACCAGAGAGACCTCTAACACTAAAATACTCTAGCTGCATGTCAGTGACTTCAATTCCAATTTTCCCATCTAATTGTTTAACAACAAAAGCCTGCAAAAAAAAGAAGTCTGACTAACTAATCATGAGTATTGCTTCCTGTTTTCTGAAGCTAAACCCAGAACAACGGTTTGTGTAATGATGATGAACTGTTAAATAAAATTAAGTCTCCCTCCCTATGGACTTCATAATAAAAATTGTAAACAATGTTTGGCAAACAAAGCTGCAGGCCTATGGGCTGTCATTCCCAGATGGCATGAATTAGTGGAGAAAGGTTCATTGTGCTTCCCTTCCCCAGCCGCCCACCCCTCCCTGGGTTTTGCATGTGCTAGCTTTGGACAGGGATGACTCAGCTGCTGGTGAATCACCTGCTGAAGTGCTGAAAGTGTTGGCTTGGCTGCAGTTCCTCAAGCAACAGTGAACTGTCAAGGCAGACTGGCAAGAAAATAATCCTCTGCAGCTGGGAGAACTTTTGTGCTGGCACATCTTGATTTGCTGCTAGCAGAGGCTGCACAGATACTACTGTGATTTCAGAAATGCCTATTGAAATCTTGCTTGCTAAAAAACTTCCTTGTGCAACTGTTTATTCATGATAGGGATTTTCATAGGCATTGCTCAAAAGCTGTCTTCATGAGACAACCAGCTGGTGAATGGCTCATGTACAAAGTAACTGGAGAAATGCTCCTAAGGGATGTTTCACTGTTTTCCTATTGGTGACCTGAAAATAAGGGAATATTCCAACCAGGGAGATTGTTCCAGAAAAATATATGGGGTCTGAGGTCTATTTCAGAGGTAAATCCTTCTGAAATCTTGCTACTTCAAATTACTGGATTGGTGGTGGTGGAGAAAAGGAAAACTAAAAAACACATGGAAAGCTGCCAGGCTCTACGTCCCTACATGTCCAAGCAGCTGCTTGGGAGAAAAACATGGAAAACTTATTGTCACTATGTGGCAAGTCTAAATGTCTTTTACAAGTGAGACTGTTTGAGAGATGATACAAACCAATGTTAGTTTATTACAATAATTTTTAACTTACGCGAACAATCCGCCTTTTTGACTATTTTATTCAGTGTTGGTATCTTCTTCACCTTAATAGTCAAAGAATCTTTTAGCTTGAAAAAGACCCCTGAGGTCACTGAATCCAACCTATGACCAAACACCACTATGTCAACTAGACCATGGTACTGTCACATCCAGTCTTTCTTTAAACACTGCCAGGGATGGTGACTCTATCACCTCCCTGGACATTCAATGCTTAACAATCCCTTCTATGAAAAAGTTCCTCCTGATGTTCAGCCTGAATCTCCCCTGGCACAGCTTAAGGCTGTGTGCTCGCATCCTGACATTTGTTACCTGGGAGAAGAGGCCAACTCCCCACCTTGCTCCTTTCAGGTAATTGCAGAGAGTAATAAGGCCCCACCAGAGCCTCCTTTTCTCCAGGCTAAACAGCCCCAGCTTCCTCAGCCACTCCTCACCAGACTTGTGCTCCAGACCCTTCACCAGCTTTGTTGCCTTCCTCTGGAAATGCTCCAGAACCCAAATGTCCCTCCTGATCTGAGGGGCCAAGAACTGAACACAGGACTCAAGGTGTGGCCTCACCAGTGCTGGGTACATGGGGACAATCCCTACCCTGCTCCTGCTGGCCACACTACTGCTGATACAGGATGCCACTGGCCTCCTTGGCCACCTGGGAACACGCTGGCTTATGGTCAGATGCTGTTGCCCAGCACCTCCAGGTCATTTTCCACCAGGCTGGTTTCCAGCCACTCTGCCCAGCCTGGACAGGCAGTAGTAGTGTACAGTGTACAGTAGTAGTGTATATGCCAGCAGCCTGTTCTCAGCAACAGCAGCACCAGCTGCCCCTGCTGATGAGCAGACATTGTGAGGACATCATCCCCAAGGCTCTCTTGTGGCCCTAAGGAAGAACCAGCATGTGGAGAACAGCAGTGTCATGACTCCTGTTTAGATGGTTACCCCAGTCACTCTTTCCCAACAGGTATTTCGTATCATCATCTTTGTCAGCATCTTCTGAGCCAAAACCCTCTTTCAAACCAACGACTGCACAATGATGGGTAAATTCCCTGTCATGTAGGGTGGAGAAAACAGAGCCAAAAAAGGACTATTTGAAGTTACATATCTGTGTAACTTCTCATTGTGGCAAAGCCAGAGGGTTCAGGACAAGGTAAACAAACAAGTCAATCTCTATAAATTCTTATTTTTGGAACAAGTCTGATGTTATTAATATTTTGTGGGGGAAGATCCAAGGATGTGGCAGAATCCCAGTATAAACCAGGTTTGCTCATATAATCTCTCAATAAGCCTTCAAACTAGTCTTATGATGAGCATATTGTTTGAAAAACAGATAAGGGTTTAATCAAAGGCATTCCTTCATGTATTTTCCTATGAGGATTCCACATTAGTAATGTTAAAAAACAGTCTATTGTCTGGAATAGCAGACATTGGACTTGGTGCTATTTGAGGTTCTTACACAGAACTAGTGATCCAAAACATCACCTCATGCAGAACGCAAATATCCATATATATGCAGAAAAGCAAATGCAAGGGTGCACACTCCCCAAGTGCTGCCCACTCTAATCCCATTCCAGCCTCAGTGGAAAGCCACTGCTAAATTCTGTGTTCTTAGCTGCATCAGAGCATACACAAATCTTAACTACAAACAATTATTATCAGCATTGTACTGACTGTGATTTGCCTTTGTTTTGTCTTTCTACCTCAATTTCTTTTCAAACCATCAGCCACTTTAATGTTGGAAGTCTCCATACCACTGAAGCTAACTATTTACATTATGTTAACTGTAATCTAAAGTTAACACATATGTGTGTGCAAGTTTATAGGTATTTATCTTTTTCTTCTAAGACAATTACTTTTGTTAAGAGACTATAGTCTAGTTACAATCAATCAACTCTGCTAATCTCTAAAAATATCCAAGGTAACAGTAGTCAGTTTATAGCAGTCCTTTCTCCATGCAGGCAAAATACAAAGGTTCTTAAAATTTTCCATCCAAGTCTCATTACAGTCCAGCTAGGGAGTGGCAACAGGATAAAAGCCAAGGAATTTCCAGAAATGTTGAAGTGCTACTAAGTCACTACTGACGCAGTGCCCTGACTATTTGCTTGATGAAAGATGCAGGGCCATTCTGCCCCTAATTCGCAGATATCAATGCATCCCAAAAAAAGTAAAAAATTCTTGCCTGCTTACAATGGGGAAAGAAAAAGGATACTTATTTTCCCATTTAGGAAAAAATACAAGATTTTAGCACTCTTTGACCCCAGTCTCTGGAAAAGACTATTTTAGTTACCACATTTTCTAAGTCCCTTCCTCAATTCATTCTTTATTCAGATTATATTTGGTTTACAGTTTAAAATATTATTGCATCTATTAATGTGAAAATATCCTAAAAATATTAGTAGGTGTATAAAATCCAGAGACCAGTCCTCTGGCAGAATGTCTCCTGAAACAGTTTTAATGGAATACACAGGGGTGAAGCCCTAATGAATCCTGAACTTCATTAACCACCACAGAAGCTTTAATGGTTTACATGCAGGAATGTAAGAATGGACATTGTAGATTTCCTTGGGGTGATTTCCTGGATTTCAGAGTGGCAAGCTCACATGCTTCAACATAGTCATGAGAATTTGTATTTGGTTGCAAAGGCATAATTTATTGCACTACTCTGTCTCCTTCAAAACCCTCAGAAAAAGAATTGGTATGAATCCTGAAGTTATCCCTTAGCTTGTTCTCTTGATCTCCTTGGACTTCTACTGCTACTTTCTGGATTTTAAGACAACACTATTAAAAAGAAAAAACCCCAAACAAATCAATCTATAACTCAGGTGAAGAACACAGGTAGATACTCTGGGTATGTCTTTGTGGCTTTTTCTGCTGTAATACAACAAAACAAAAAAGCATATACATAGAAAAGAATAATACAGGACAGGCCTTCACACTGGAAATAATGCAACAGCTCTTCCTGTGGATGTGAAAAATCTATTGTTTACATGCCATGTTCTGAAAAAAAATATTAAAATGGCTAGGCTTGTGGCTGGCTGAATAAAAATAAATGCTGTGAATATGCCACTGTCTCCTTAGTCTAGGTTCCTAGCAGTCAGGGGTGCTACTCCATAAAATGCTTGTGATAAGAGATTATTTCATCTGACAGACAAGTCACTACCTGGCTTCAGATGTAAATCTCAAACCTGCTACAGTATACTAAATTGTAAAAACTAGTTGAAAATACTTTTAAAAGGGGATAGGCTTGGAAACCTTCCTGTCTGCCTCTTTATACCTCTGTGCATGCAGAATCAAAACAAAATCTAAACATTATACTTCATATATGTATAACTGAAGTGTGCATATATAGATATGTTCATATATATCCTATATTCCACTCTTCTGAAGTGCTTATCGTTTTACAAAATACCTTGCTTGTGAGACACAATGCAAACCTACCCCTATTGAGACCATGTACCAACTAATTACTCATCAACAATATCACCAATATCAACCTTCCCTCTTTTCTTGCATTTTCCATATATTTAGTGGATTCTCATTTGAACTGG
This sequence comes from Ammospiza nelsoni, assembly GCF_027579445.1. Classification (NCBI taxonomy): domain Eukaryota; kingdom Metazoa; phylum Chordata; class Aves; order Passeriformes; family Passerellidae; genus Ammospiza; species Ammospiza nelsoni. Next base: position 115,527,648 of record NC_080633.1, read on the forward strand.
AGAATTAAAGTTCCTCAGTTTTTTTATCCCTCCTCCAGTCTTCTTTTCTAAGGGGGTTTTCCATTTTGGATACTGTGGTTATTTTCCAACAAATCTAGCTGCCTCATTCCAAATCTAGGAAAAAGCAGATGTCAGGACATTACTTCTTGAATGCGAAGCGATTGTTTAAGTGCTCTCTCCCCTTTGAATGGGAGCTGAAAACCTGACCCATTTAGACAGGCAGAGTTACAATCATACACAAATTAAAAGAAAGATACTGCGTTTTTTCAATTATCTGAATGCTAAGGACCAATCCATAATCCCTAAAATGTTGTAATAAATGTCATTGCAGATAAAAATATCTGGATCTAAAAAGCATGAAAGAGGGCAGTCAGACATTTCATTGTCAACGTGGAAAAAATAAAGGTTGAATAAACTAGTTTCAGAGCTGTCTTCCAAGCCCTTGGCTCAGGAGCAAGGTTGGAAACAGATTTCTGCCTCTTGCTGCCGGTGGAGATAATTGCTACAGCAGGCTCTGCCTGCTTCAAGTACTTTTATTTTCTTTTTGGTGGGATTAACTTGGTATTCCTTTTTTTGAGGAAATTTTAACACAGAAATTTCAACTAGGCACATTGACAATTACTCCCATCCTCTGTTAGAGACCAACTAAATACCAGAGGGTAGAAATTACATACTTGCTGAAGGAAACACTGCAAACAAGCACTTCACCTGGCTATTCTAGTGATATTTGCTCCTTCTTGATACAACACCCTTGATGTGATTACTTGGAATTGACAGCTTTCTCTTAATTTGTTAGAAGCTCCCCAAAACACAGGTAGGACATTCTGCAATAGCTGTAGCATGATTCAAATCAGTTTTGTAGCTTTATTAGCTGTGCATGGTGCATTGTGTGAGTGTGCTTCAGGGTAAATCATCATTATCATGACAGAAATACACAGACAATGAATAATGCAAAGTGTGTTTTCTAGAATTAATATAGAGAAGACCTTCCATGTTAACCTTCCAACAAGAATTCCCATTTCTGGGGAACAAGCATTAAAGACCATGTGCTCAAGAGATTCCTCAGCTATCATATATCACCTTGCATTAATCTCTGAGCAAGCTGCCTTTACAGCAATACAGTTAACAGAGATGATACAGATACCTGCCCAGGGGGACTGCACCATCACCCAGGTAGCCTAGACTATGGCACCTTCTAGGCATGAAGTTCATGGTACTAACAGGCCAAACTTGTTCAGCAAGGACCTCTGTAATTGTTGTTGGTGGCATGTGCTGACAGGGTTGCTGCTACTGCTCATGCTCTGGCTCTGTTGATTCTTCTTTCTGTGCCAAAGCTGGGGTTGCTGCCTCTGGACCCCAAGAGGTGGGGAGACAAAAGTGTAACAATGTCTTAGGGTTCATCCGTCTGGGGCAGGGATTGTGGAAGACTACTCCACTACAAGTCCTACAGAATAATGTTTCCTTAGATGTAGTTATGCCTGACCTTGGATAAGGTGTGAAATTTCTCAACACAGCTGTACCAAGAGCCAAGGTTTGTTTTAATCAAGCAGTAACTACCCAGGAGCTGCAACAACACAGAGCACCTTGGCATAGAACTTCTGTCCTTGTCACATATTTGTCTTGAACATCTCTGTTGCAATCCTGAGGGCACTCATCTCCCTAGTGTGCTATTGCCAAGGGCAAAGGAAGAAGGTGGGATTTTTTTCCACTTCTCTTCCCTAGGCAGAGCTATGTTTTCTTCAGCCATAGGCCACAGGCTATCTATGAGGTTCTCACAGAACCTCAGGCTGTTAGCTTGGAGGCTTTGAAAGGCAGAGAAAATATCATCAAGCTGGAGACACCCAAGACTAGAGAGAAAGTGTGTAATGCAGTGAGTGGACAAAAATCCCTGCTTGTAGTGCTGCCCCACACACTGAGGCATTGATAACATGTATTAAAGTGTCACCTGAGGGGCAGGAATCCTGCATTTTCCTAGAATATCTGGGAACTGTGGATCCAAAATAATTTCTCTTGATTGCCACAGCAAAGAAAAAGTCAGTGAGAGAAGCCAAGTTATTTTGCTGAAATGCTTATTTTACAAAGCCTATGGCTTTGAACAGCTGCTCAGCAAACTATGCAGTGCACACTGGTGTCTTTGGAAGAACAACCGAACAAAGTTACCAGAGAAGAGGTACCTGCTTGGCTCCTTCCTAAAATGACAACAGACCACCATGAACACCAGATTCCAGGCAGGTGCACACAGCTTCTGGGAATGAATTCCAAATTCATAAAATAATAATGGAGCTTGTATCTCAGCTGCTGGTTTTTTGTTTGCCTTCCTTCTCAATCTTGTTCAGAGGATTTAATCAAGTTAATTTTTCTTGGCACTATGTTCTCTGTATTTTGAAGCATTAGGGGACAGCATGATTTCTGCTACCACAGGAATATGATCCCACATGAAATAGAAATATAGCAGGCCATAAAATACTATGGATTGCTTTTGGATCACCATAAACATTATTATTAGGCTAATGCAGCCATCCCAGTCAAATTTGGGACAGTCATTCTTTGGGAGAGACTATTTAAAATTTCAGGCAGTGGCCATGAAACCAACAATTCTTTTGTGGGAGCTGCCTGATATATTGTCCAGCAGTCAGACATTATGATGTCACAAATGAAATGCTCCTCCTTTTTAAGTTTTATCTTCTTGTTTGGCTGCCACAGTGATCCTTCCATGAGTTTTCTTGTTGAGAGCAGACGGAAAGACTCTTTTTTGGCATTAGGAAAGTAATCAGTCAAGATCATTGTTATGCTGGAAGTAAGCCACCTTTTATCTTAAGACATTTACATCTCAGATATAAGAAGATCCAAACACTCACTCCAAGCAACCTCCTGAACACAGGGGAAGGATGTGTGCTGTTTGACCTCCAGGATACAACTCCACATCTGTCATGCCATCATAGGAGATAAAAACCACCACAGGACAGGCTGTTATCCTCCAGGTACCTGATGTAATTTACCAGTGACCACAATATTTAATGTGGTAGCAGCACATTTATGTAAAAGCCATTATTTGTGTACTCCTACTAGGACAGCTAGCAAGCAGAGATTTTCTACTGAAGCTCTGTATGACATATTATGCATGCTCAGTCTAGTACAGAAATTGGTCTCTGAGAGAGATGAATATGCTCGTAACTAGTTTTTGCATATACGCAGTGAGCCCAGTGAAGGGCTGCAAAGATAACTAAGATACTGGAGCACCTGCCATACAAGGAGAGGGTGAGATTTCTGGGACTGCTTAGTCTTGAGAGAAGGTTGAGCCCCAATGTGTATAAGTACCTAAAAGGAAGGTGTGAAATGCAAACTCGGACTCTTAGTGGTATCCTCTGAAAGGACATGAAATAAAGTACATTGAATTTACACATAATTTTCATTTATCCATTTTTAAACAGAGTGTGAAAAAACACTAGAACAGGTTACCCAGAGAGGTTGTAGAGTTTCCAACCTTAGAGATACACAAAACTTAATTGAGCACAGGTCCTTTCTACTGATTCTGTGGGAAAATTCCATGGAGATGTATTTATCTGGCACAGATTTTCAGGTAAAATTCTCCTAGGGCTTTGGCAAACATGAACCTGCTGAAAATCCCCAAATCCTACTGCCAGACTTACTGCTTCTAATTTTCCTCAAGAGAAGGTGTTCACAAAGACACTAAAAATGAAAAGCTACTTGCTCTCACTAGAGCTGGAGTTTGATACTCATAGTGTTCATATGCAGAGCTCACTTTTCCCCTTTGCTTCAGGAGGGAAAAGTATGTTCTGTTAGTATAAAAAGGTGAGGAGGCTGAAGACACAGATACACCACATAGTCATTAGTGGTAGAATTTGTGAACACTGCAATGTGTGCACGGATTGCACATTGAGACAATCTCTTTTACTTGGTTAACTTCTGTTTCCTGAGGTGTACTGTAAAATGAGTAAAAATTTTGAGGAAGAGAAGCTGAAGATCTGAAAGGAGATTGAAACAAATCTTTTGTTCATCACTCTGAACTCTAGCTCTCATAAATCCATCATAAAGGTAAGGTGATTTTTAACACACTTGTTTTACTCTGTGTTTCTTGCTCATCAGTAGAGTAGTAAAGTAGCTCTATGTGAACCTTTCTCTGCTAATAAACCTTACTATTTGTATAGTCAAGGGAAATTAAGATAGTTTGTAGGCCATCATTGAAAGAAAAAAAAGACTCCCCATTAAAAAAGTCCCCCTTTTCTCCATACTGTTCCAATTACTATATCAATTGCTAGCAGAGAACTGTGAGATGAAGTGGACTTAGCATGTACAGAAGTGATGTACACATAAGCTTCCTTTTTCTTGTTTTGGATTACAAAAAGTCAAAGTAGCTTTCTAAGCATCCATTGTCAAAAAGGACAACACCTCCACAGCATATGCTCAAAATAAATGGACAGTCCTAAGAGTAAAGGGAAAGTAAACCAAGTCTCTGTAGACACAAGGCAGTCTGTCACCCAACCCAGAGAAGCAAAACATCAAAGGATGGCTGTAATGATACCATTCAGTTCTGTCAACATCATTCTTTTCTGAAACAATCCCAAGAGAAACCCCTATTATACAACACAACACCCTTGCTTTTAGTAGTTCATTGTCTCTTTTGATGAGACATTGAACAGCCCACCTAGACTGGCAGTCTCATGCTTTATAAATACAAATTTATTCTTTTTAGGAGGTGACAATTTAAAATAGTTCTTAAAATACTGTACTTAAAAGATACAAAGACTTCTGTTACAAAGTTGCAGTCATAGTATTAGCTTTTAAAATAAATTAGGCACAAAGTAGATTAGCAGCACAATTGCTTAGTTTATCTTAATTTACATATCCTTCCCTATCCCTGTCCCAACATCCATTGTCATCTGTGAGTTGAGAGATCACACCTCCAAAAATTAATAAATGTAACTGTTTTTTTTCACCAACACAGTGTGTATTTTTAATCTCCCAAAACTTCCATTTGTAAGAGTTACAATCTGTTGTTTGAGGAAATTCGTGAATTCTTCAGCTTACCAGGGAATGGTAATGGCACCAGCAGTACAGCTCATCCTCATGGTTCACTGAATGGCAGCAAGAAGTCAGATCCACTACAGGCTTTTCTGAATACCTGCTAAATACATGTGGTTTCTTGGTCTTTTCTTCCCCCCAGAGTTGCCAGTTATTGGTTTGTGATGCAGGACCCCTTTTAAGGTGTTATAAACCAAGGCAAATAAGTTCAATTAATGTATTTTCATAATGAGGTGAAAAGAAAACAATTCAAAAACAATACTTCAGATGAAAACTGTTGATTAAGAGCCAGTTAAAAAGCAACTCTTAAAAATCTTGTTACTATTGAGAAATGAGGCACCCAAAGTTCACAGCTGTTAGTGAAGCAAACTTTTCCCACCACCACCTTTAACTAACTTCAACACCCACTTTAGAGCTGCTGGTCTCTGAATTTTGTGCTTTTTCACTCCTTCTTTGGTCGACCTTTGAAGGTATTCATCATATCATCGAGTCCAAAGTAGTCTAAAAGGAGAACTGTTGCTTTCACTGGTAGGAAGCTGTAAGGTAGGGACATGGAAGAAGACAAGAAGAAACAAAGAGATATCAGAAGAGTTGTGCAGTTTTATCACAGAATTAGTTTAACCTGGCTAAAACTGGTAGTATTAGGCAGTATACTCTTTAGAATACAGACCCACTGGTCCTCTCAAAATATCTTTTACACTCATTTGGCAACCTGAGTTATAGACAGATCAGTATTCCAGCCTGGCTTGCAACAGAGTCAAAAGTGCCCAAATGCTACAGCAAGACACCAGATGGATTTACAGTTGAACTCGGTGATCTTTGAGGTCTTTTCCAACCGATAATTCTCTGACTGCAGTTATGGAGAAGCAGGTGGTCTCTACAGCCCCCAGTAAAACTGCCCCCCAGTGGAGTCAGAAAGGCACAGTTAGACATTTCTGCCATTGTTCTATGGCCCAAGGGTAGACTGAACCCACAGACACAAACAAACAAAACCCTTCCAAAAATGTGCATAACTTAATGAAAATTCAAACCAGCAAGTAGAAACTTCTTTTATACTTTAAGAATCCCCAAACAGAAAAGAGAGATGGGAAAAGAAATATAACTTACCTTTTTAAAAAAAGTAAAAGATAAGCGATGCGTGGCATAAGCACAACTTCTTGGTTCTGCCGAACAGCACTGACTATCCTCTCGGCCACGTACTCTGGATCCAGATTAGCAATTAAACGTGGCCACCTGAAAAATATTTATTGCTATCATACAAATTGCTTTGGATTCACATTTTCTTCAAAGAAATCTCAATTTTACAGTTATTCAACTAAAAAAAGAAATAAATACCACAAGTCCTAAGAACAACAGAATCTTCAGTATGTTAGAGTGAGTGGACATGATTATTTCTCCCCTGTATGACCTCTCATAAGACAAAACCATTAGGACACACCAGACTTGTATTTGGCTCCCAAACTTTGTCATTATACATGCATACTGAGCAAAGCTATATCATCAATTTCAGGAGGAGAATGGGGGTTTAGAAACCAGAGAGGACAAATGGAGCATTTGGCTTCTGCAAAGGAAAGGACACCAATTACGTTTCACATTTCAGCTTAAATGAATAGTAAAGTACCTAGGCCGTTTGAGTTGCCCAGTCACTGGATAACACCCATCTGAAGTCTTAAAAACAATACAAGCAGAAAAAAGCCTGGCTCATGATTTTTATAAAGGAAATAAGGATTTATAACATGCTAAAAATGCAACTTTCATAAAAACCTCACAAGAGTTTACTTACTTGGATTTAACACCATCAAACATTCCCGTGTTTATGACGTAAGGACACACAATTGTGGTTTTAACACCAGTCTTTCTCAGACTTCTCATCTCTATATCAATTGACTCTGCAAAACCAACTGCTGCAAATTTACTTGCACAGTAATCTGTAAAATAAAACATTAATTGCAGTTAAATATTTAAATTTAAAAATTAAACTTTATTGTCTAATACTAAACCACTTCACATCAGAATAGGAATGGTTTTCAGGATTAGGTTAAAATTTGCTTTTGATCTGATTCATTCCTCTTCTTTCCTCTCCTAAATCAACTGTTGTTCTAGACTGGCAAACAGAGTTTCTCATGACATCTCTGCTACCATTTTCTCACTCTCTACGAACAATGGTAAATGAAATTGTTTTTCTACCATTTTTTCTTTAAATCCATGCACTCACTTGTTATGCCTCAAACTCACATTTTCAAGACTCTCTAATGTGGTTTCAACTTGAAACTCTCTTGGAGCTAGATTTCTTTTACTGCTATGTCACCTTATTTCATATTCTGCCCTCTTTGTATACATATTCCAGAAATGCCTTCTGAGCTCCCTCTAAATCTAATGTGGCCTCTCTCCTATCAGAAACCTGCAAGTAAATTTTAACAACACTGAGATTCTCAGCTTCCAAAGCTCTATATGGCTTCTAGATCCTTCTGCCTTGGCAGAAAAATTTGTTTCACAGCACTGCTGAGCTTCTGGAAAATGCTTTGCAAAGAAATGATCTGTTTAAAGGCAGCTGTTTTGAAAGTCTGACTACTGGCTTTAACTCTATGGAAAGATCCAAAAATTCAAAATAAGTTAGGTTTTTTTCCCCCCCATAGATATTGGCTGCACAGTTTAAAATAAAATTAATTACTTCAATTAATATTAGCTTTAATCCTCTTCAATACACTACCTGAAGCCTGACTGGTTCCACAGAGTCCTGCACAGCTTGCTATGCTAACCAAGTGCCCGTGGTTGGCGGCAACCATTGCTGGGAGGAAGGCTTTGTAAGTCTGCAAAGTAAATCAGAGCTGCAATGTAACATTTTACTAAGTAAGTTACACGCCACAATATTTTGAAGGTGTTTGATGGTTTTAGAGAAATTCTCCCAACAGATTAAATAAGCTTTCCCCTTCCATTGTGGAAAGATGTGTGTATGTATGTGGAGCTTGAACTGCATGTTGTTTGAACTCCAAGCTTCAACCATTTAAATGGCGAGTTCCTACCCTACCTGTACTACCCAAGACAGATGGTAACTTGATGAAAGCTAAATATATGGCTTAATCTAGTCATGAAGTTTCTTTCAAATGAGAATTAAGTGCTCACTGCAAATTTTGTGAAATGGCAAAGATTTCCTTCCGTTAAATTCATTACATCTTTATGATTAAATTTATTTCTAAATAAACTGACACATGATTGAATATTTTTTATACAATTCTTTATGATAGAAGCACCATATAGGTGACCAGCCTTCACTGAAAGGAAGAAAATGCACACCAGGTTACTCATTCTGGACAAAAGCTTCACTTATTATCAAGAGGATTATCACAATGTGTGTGTTTCTTACTGGAATTATCACAGCCACAGAACAACTAGAACATTAACAGAACAGAAGAACTGAAGTAGAACTGAACATTTCTCGGGGCAGCCACTATTAACATGGGCCTGCTTCATGTCAGTTAATAATGAGACACTGACTTATGTCTAGCCTCAGAATTTAGCAGATGGTGGACTTCAGTTCTTAAGAGAATTTCTAAATGTGAAGTGCTTCTACCTGCCTACACTAGAGATTCCCAAAGAATCCATTCTTCCACGCTTTTAAAAAAAATTTGACCCACTCCAGAGCAAATAAATACTTTCTTGTCTAATTTCTGACTGAACTTCCAAAGACATCTATATGTTTTCCTCAATTCTAAAAGGCAAAATACATTGAAAACATGTTAAAAGGATGTCTTAGTATGTATATGCAAAATACAGGTTTTACCCAGAAGTGTGCCATTATGTTCACTTCCATGGTTTTTTCTACAAGTGAATCTGGAGAATCAAGAAATCTCTTCCCAACTACAACACCAGCATTGTTGATCAAGATGCTGACATCACCAACTTCTTTTTTAACCTAAAACAAAAAGCATCAAGAGAATGTGCAATAAATCCAGACATTCTTCCCAAGTATTATTGATGAAAACTTAACAGAAATATTACACATTTAAATAAGTTGAACTTGTTATGGATCCAAACACCTCAGGTTCTTGCAGTCTCACCTGATGCCTTTTTAAATGTGAGCTCTCAAACAGATTTTCTTCAGATTTGTGGAGCTCAACAGCTCCACACAAGCTTTGCTTTCAGCACCTCTGTTTCTGAGGACAAATGTTCCAGATAAGTCTTCAATGGAGAAAGCTTAACTAATACAACAAGTATTTTTCTACAGTAAACACATCTTAAAACTAAATAGTAATTCTGGACTAGAATCTGGTACGCTCTACCCCAGAAATTAAGTTGGCTAAGAAATAATACATATACATTAAACTCAGTAAGAGGAGGTACAGTTTTCATTTTAGCTTCAGACTGAGAGCCTTCATGAACAGACCCATTTGAGAGAACAAGTGTAGGCCAGCTGATTGCAAGATATTATGTCAGCTCTCCAAAGGAGAATGAACGTATTTAAAACAGAATTTGAGATACAAGTCATTGATCTGAGCTACCTGGGAAAAATGAAATGGGTAACACAGCGAAGAATTAAAGAATAATTTATCACCTATCCTTTATTCTAGTTCAACTTCCTCGTATTCCTTAAAATTGCTCTAATCTTGTCTATTTTTTTTAACTAAGCTTTAGGAGTTGGGTACTTCTGGAATAGAGACATTAGAAATAAATTTTAAGCTATCGGTTTTAATAGCCAAAAGGCTGTCCTTCATCTGTTGGTACAGGAAAGAAACAATGACATGATACACGAAGAACCTTTTGGTTTTCTTCCTACTGAAGTAACTTTTTCATGCTGTCTCTGTGTGGCTGATGAAGCACATATTAAAGATCCACATACATTTCATTTTGGCTATAAAACTGTTTATCGGGAGCAAAATTTTCAAACACATCCTGCCCTACCAGCATAAATTTAGTTTGCAAGACCATAGTCTTGCAAAACTCCAAGCCTGCATAAAGCTGAATCACCAGAAGAGGAAAAAGGACCTGGAACCATGCTGTCATATCTCCCAAAGATATGAACACTAAGAACCAAAGTCTACTACGCTGCATGAATTAAGCAGTGGCACCAAGCACCACCTGTACTAAAGTGTTTTTGAAACTGGTAAGATTGGATAATTCTACATCATCAGCAGGACATGACATTTCTGAAATAATGGTAGTAAGGTGTTTTCTTCCATGCAGATTAGCATGAGCATTATTAATGAATCTGAGTTGCTGAACTGCTGACAAAAGGTTTTAAGTGAGGGACCACACACTGGACCCTACCGCAACTTCTTTGTTCCTGCAAGCTCTGTTTGCATCATCCTGAACCCATGTCACACAAATCTACACTCAGTTCTCTTTTTCAAGTTTCACCAGTGTGGCTCAGCCACTGCTTTTCTCCATGGGCCCAGAGTGCTAGCCCTCAATTCAAGTTCTCAAACCTAAAGGTTAATTTTCATCTGCTTCATTCCAGTATCCTTCACACTACAATATTCCTCCTCCAGCTCTCCCAGTTCAATAGGAAGCACAGCTACAGGCCTATGGAGAGACATGCAACTTCTCTGCAAGGACAGCAGATGTCCAGCTCAGCTGGTCTAACAGCTGCAAGGGGGACCAAAGCTGATCAGCATTACTGGAATACAAAACCAATAGCACCAGCCTCTAATGAGCTGCAATTCATACACAAGCTTCATGTATCAGAAAGCCTATCATAGTCATTTTTGCACAGACAGAAAAAGACAGAAAGCTAGAGCTTCTTAAAGAGCAATAAAACATTACTTCAACCAAAAGATGTTCCTGAAGACAGCTGAACTTTTTATTAAAAAAAATCATCCCCAAGCAAGACACACTGCGGAAATCTCTTAGTTCAACAGTTAAGATTAGCAAATTTTAAGTGAATGAGAACAGGTTCTTAGACTTGAAACTGTTTAACAATATTAGCTTTTGGCAACACTGCTAGTCTGCCCAAATTATTTAACCACATGCTATGTTTACAAAGCTCTTCAAAAATGAAAGTATTTAAGACATCAAGATACATTTATTAATTCAGATAAAGTAAGTCTGCCAAAATCTCTTCACAGCAATGGAAATATGTGAAAATTGCCTAAGCAGTTAATCCTTTTTACAATGTATGGTCTTTTGGTAAAAGGCTGCCAGAACTTGAAATACTGCTTTAGCTTCAATAAATTGATTTTCCGCACTTCACGATTAAGGGCCTGCTTGGTCATTGAATGAATAAATAAGAAGCTACTCAGCTAAAATGAGCTACTGAAAAAAAGAGCCAGCTCTTTTTATTTTTTAAGGAATAGAGATACATAAGTCAACTCTAAAATCAAGAATTCTTGAAATAGATAGGAAGCAATACATTCAGAATTAATTAACTGTAATCTCTTGCTTTGAATCCACTAGAAAACTTACTCATGCATCTTACACCCATGCTTGCACTCATCTTGGAATAATGTCAAAGCCACAAATATACTTTACCTGGTCAGCTACTCTGTAGATATCCTGTCTTTTGCTACAGTCACAGACATAAGAGTGTACTCTTCCTGCTCCTTTTTCCTTGAGCAGTCCTACTGTGCATTTGAGCCCCTCTTGATTAATGTCCCAGAGGACCACCGTGGCTCCAAGGCTGGCAAACTTCACCGCTAAGAGTCTTCCAATGCCACTTCCCGCTCCTGTTATTAATACGATTTCACCACTAACATTCTTCTTCCGTACAGGAACAACCAAGAACACCAGTGACTCCAGTAAGTAGTAAACAAGAAGTACAATCACTTTTAATGTTTCCAGGAAGAAGTTCATCTTCAGGCTATTTCTTCAGATATCTGATTAAAAAAACCCAAAACATTTACCAGATAGGGTAAACCATAGAGAAAACACAAACGTCAACAATGCAAAAACATTTTCAGATCCATTCTAAATATTCTCCACCCTGCTTTTGAGTATTGTTTCAAAGAAATATACAGGCATACACCTGCATATGTAATCCATTTGTCCTGTTTCTGTCTCCAGGTTGCTTCCACTTTCCTCTAGGATGCAGTATACAATTCATTTACCATTCAGCAGCAATAGGAAATACCCGCCCTCATCTGCTTTAGAAATTCCCCATCCCTCATGCCACAGGTTTCATTCTCTGCTCTGACAGAATGTGGACAAAAATCTAAAATAAATAAATACATACTACTACTACTAATAAAAATCTGCCCACTGAGCATCTCAAACAGAAATGCATGACAACTACAAATCAAAACTTATGGTTTAATTAAAGAACTTCAGTGCTCACACACTAGTGCTATAGGTCAGGAAAAATTCTCCTTTTAGGACCACAATGTTTTTTGCTTCATAGGCACTCCCTGTCACCATGAAATTATATGCAGAACAAGTCACAGTCCCAATTACGCTGAAAAAACATGAGTATAAGGAGCTTCAGAAGACAATATGCTTGTAAATCTCCAAAGCACACTAGGTAAATACCTGTGTGTCACTACTGACTTTTCAGCTACCTGTAGTACCATTATTGAGGAGAGCCTGCTTCTGCAGTTGAACAAAGCTCTTTGGCAATGCACTGCAAAGCTGTTGAGTTTCTTCTCTTCACCTCCCTTCATAAAGCAAATGCCATAGGCATGAATCATACCATCTCAGGTACATGTTTAACATCACAATCTGTACACATCCCAGTAAAGCCAACACCAAGCAGGCCTTAAATCCTTGGAGGAATGTTATTTCATTTTCCAGCATACAACAGCTGTGCAAGAAATTAATCCTTGCTTAAAAACAGGTTTTAATCTTTGACTAACAACATTGTGAAGCAATAACATCTTCTTTCTCAGCTAAAGATAGAGCATGCTGGCACCTACACTTCAACCTTTAGCACTTTTAGACATTTAGCATCTTTAGCAACCTTTAGACATACCCAGCCTGATTACATCTCCTAGTTAACGTTGCTATCCATGTGTATAGGTAATCATGTTTGACAAGTGCCAGGAGATAAGTAACTTGGGTCTCTGCTACTCTGAGCAAAGTTCATGAAATTGAGCATGTGAACATACACGTGTTACTATGAGCCTCAGGTTTTCTACATGGGCCAGTCTTGAAAAGAAACAGGCCTCTGCTAGAGCAGAGCTAGTTATTTCAGAAAGTTTTCTGGTAGAAACATTGGAACATCTTAAAACTGTTCTGGTAACAGAAAAAAACATTTGCCACAGATGTAGTGGGCAGGAAACAAGTTCTTTCTGGCAAAGGCAGGGGGTGAATGCTTCCTGTTGAGTACTTTCTATTCTTCATTCTCATTAAAATGTGACAAAATGGGTGCAGAGGCAGTAACTCCAGTAAGAAGTGAAACAAATACCAAAACAGCACTGAAACATTTTTCTAGAGCCAATATTAGCATTTCCTATAACAGGCTCTCTTATTTATACAGATATTACAGTTCTAAGCAAAAATAGAGTTATAAAAGAAAAACGTTATTAAATTCGATGCACATAAAAATGTGCCAGCTTTTGGAAGCCCAAGTTCTTTGTTGAGTCTAAAACAGAAGAAAAAAGTCTTTAAAATAAATTCAGCTTCTGAATTTAACCTGATTGCACTAATTTAATGCACTTAACATAAAACCCTCCATTTGCATGCAAGGAGACTGGTATCTCTGGCATAGATAAAGATGTTTAAGTTAATCCCTATGGAAAACCAAGTGAGGCAATTGCCTTCAGAGGCAATACACAATTTGAACTCAGTTGAAAATTTATGACAGTAATTCTTCAAGTAAGAATTAAGCTTATATAGGTCAGAGGCACATTAGATCTTTCAGAAAAGTATGCCTATCACTTAACGAAGCAGAGTTGTTTATGCATGCAGATCACAGGAGACTTCCTATTAGAAGATCAACTCTGCATCTTTCAACAAGATGCTTAACTTCCACAGCCACATCTCTCCCCTAACCCAAATCTGACTAGGCCTCCAATCTCACTCAATGCATCAGTATTGCTAATTAAACCAGCTACTGTAACCAAGCATATCCATACAGACAATTAAATTGGCCGCTCACCTGGCCAATTTTGGTTTGTCAACTAAAGTGAGCAGGAGTGTATTTACAAGTTAATTTGCCAAGGGGGCCTTTGGCACATATCTCAAATCACTTCTGATACCTTGTATTGTTTTTTTAGTATGCCTCTGTCCACAGAGACATAAGTGTGGAGTGTTTTTATGCAGTAGAGAAATTATCAGATGCTCTACGTTTTATTGTGGTTGCAGGCCCCCAGCTGGGTAATAATTAGCATTGATTCCATGACACTCAGAAGGCTGATCAATCTCTTTATTATATATTTAATTAATAAGAAATCCATTGCTTTTATAGACAGTTACGATACACCTGGACCTAACTGGTGCACCAATCCAAACACCATCACCATTGGCTAATTAAGAAACCACCCTTTGTTAAACAAATCTCCACAACGCATTCCACATGTTCACAACAACACGTGCAGCAAGTGAAGGTAAGAATTGTTTCTCATTCTTTTCTTTGATCTTCTCACAGACTTTCCCCCAGGACAATGCCTGGGAAAGTTGTTTCTTTCTGTGGCCAGAGCACTGCTGCCACATTTTATCAGACAGACTTCGAGTGTAGATAATTTGGCCAGCAAAGACTTGTTGGTACATGCCAACACTCACCACCGACAGGCTCTTGCAGACCTGAGAGAGTCTTAAAGACCATCACTGCTCCCGAATCAGAGCCAGGACTGAGGCTGCCAGCTGAACGCACACCACCCTTGCTAGTGGGAGGACTAAAGGTTGATCACGCAATCACCTGAGCGGCGTTTGGCAAGGATGCAATTTTCTCACTGTACCGGGAGAGCTGCGATCCCACAGAAGTACAGCAGTCCTGTAGCTGAGGCTGCCCAAGCGCAGCAGTAAATTCCTCAGCCCCCGGGGGATGCTGGATAACCTTACTCTGGCTTGGCACAGCGCGCCTACCAACCCAAGCAGCAGCATAAGAAAGCCCACAAGCAGCAGTGCCCAGCTCACCGCCCTCAGGCCGCCTGCCCAGGACGCACCACTGCCCCGTAGCGCCCGGCTGCCCACGGCCTCGGTCCTCCCACATACGGCCCGCATACCCTGTCCTGTTCTGTCCCGTCCCGTCTCCCAGCGCCCGCCCGGCCCACAACGCCCCAGCACCGGAGGTACCTTCTCCTGCCGGCCTGGAGGACAGACAGGGAACCACCGCCGCCCACCGTGGCCCAGCGGCTCTGCGGGCGGGCGAGAGCGGTGCGAAGGGAGCAGAGCGGGGCGGAGCCAGGCAGCCCTGCCTTCGCTGACAGCCCTGCCTTTATCCGGCAGCCCGCCCCAGCGCGGGGCTGAGCGGATGCCCGGGGCAGGGCCGGTGCCCGCTCGGCCGGGCTGGGCGTGCGGCGCTGTCCGCGCTCCGCCCGGGGCTGCCGGCCGCCGGGATGGGATTCAGCGGGCGGGGGGAGCGGGCCCGGCTCGGAGCTGTGGGGTCGTCCCCGGGAAGGAGAGCTGCAGCCCCGGGCGGCCGTGGGACGCTTATGCCCTGTGGGCTCTTCCTGAGACCGGAGTAGGCCAAAAGCTCCAAGGACGGAGTAGTTTGCCGGGTGGAGGCCCTCGGGACAACGCCCTAACTCCCCACGCACTTTCCGTGGGTTGTTGTTTGTTGTGTTGTTGTTTTTTGTTTGTTTTAAAAAAGTATTTATACACATGAGGTGGTTATCAGTCCGTGCTGAAACCTGCCCCTAAAGGCATGGTTGATGTAAAGAGGTCACCTAGCCTGTTTGAAGCCATGCTGCACGGAAGTGGCTTCACCGGCTGAGTGTGACCCTTTCAGGGTGGTGTCCTTTTGAGGGAATGAATGACACTTCAGTTTAAAAAATGAGTTCTGGCTCTACCCAGACGAGTATTTGGTTTGCTAATTCAGTGAAATGCTCTTCTGCTATATATTTACATAAGTCCCTTAGGGCAGCATTGTTTTGGAGGGTTTTTTAAACCATATGCTTATCCTTAGGCAGCAGAGCTCTGAACTGTGAGTTGCTGACCATTCACAACTTCAAAGAAAGTTTGTATGATGAGAGGACACTTAGTTCCACCAGAAAAAATATGACTGAAGGCATTTGCTTGGCAAATCATTATCATGATTGCTAATATGCCTACTTTCCAGTATTATTGTATTAAAGCAGTATATTTAGGAGGATAATGATAGTCAAACAGTGACAGTGGCTGCTGCTGCTTTCTTTTTAGAAAAAATTCTTTTTAAAGTGGCTCACTTAAAACAACAAAGTGTAAAAAACCCACCCCAGTTATTTAATTTTAAAGGTGTTTAAATATGAGCTTTGCATTAATACTTGGAAGTTAATAGTATTTAACATTGAGAATGACCTTATGATTGGCGTTGGAGGCTAGAAGATGGAAGACACATCCCCTTTCCCCACCTGGTATGAAGATTTTGGGCATGTAAGAAATGTGCTGAATAAAACTTGCTGAAACAAAATTCACCAGACAGCTTCACTTTACTAGCCTACATTATGAAAGACTAAAACTAGTTTGTAGAGAAACTATTTTTAAGACTGTCAGATTTCATCTTTCAGTGTCTTGTGTCTGAGAATACACAGATGGAATCATTACTCTTGATTCTAGTCTAGAAATGGAACTATGCTCATTTGTATCAGATGAGGATGTCACCCTCTTGCCACATGTTACTTTTGGACTGATTTTTGAGTGCTGTCAGAATTCCAGGAGTGTAGAACTGGGACTGGTGTTGTTTGTTTGTTTTGTGTAACGTCCCACTGGATGTCTTCAAAGGAACCCAAGGTCAGTCAAGTCATAAGAACATGTTTGAGGAGCTTTGTAAGTGCTGTCACTTCTGCTTCTCTGTAGTACTTATGCTGTATAAGTGTACTACTAGTCTGTAGCATTTTTTACTGAGGGCTGTATTGTATTTTGGCCTTCCTTTACTTCAGGAAAGCACTTGGCAACTGTTGTTGGGTAGATAATGGCACCTCTTCTGGAACAGTGTACCCAGTACCACTCGGAGTGCTGTTTATGTGAATCTGTGGTAGATGTTTTATTACATTCACCTGACTTCACTACCACTTCATCTTGATTATAGATGTGTCACAAGAAGCATGGATAAAGCAAATAGAGAGTTAAGGTTGGTCTAAGCTGGATAAATGCATTTGCATGGTGATTAGAACAGTCATCCTCACTTTAGAGTAAAAAACAAGAATATCCTGTCATGCTGTTGGAGCCGTATTCTCTTAAAAGCTCTCATATTATTTCTTTTTTTTTCCCATCAGAACACTCAAAATGCAATAAATATTTTGATACTAAAGCATCAGTTGTCCCCCATGTACCCCAGCTGTTGAAGTGGAGTAGTGTAACATGCTTGTAAACAGTCTGATCTTTCTGCTTTCTTTGAATGCTTACTGTAGAATTCTAAAATGACCTCATTGCACTTTTCAACATCTTCACAAGGGGAAGTGGAGGGGCAGAGGGGCAGATACTGATCCCTTCACTCTCATCAGGATTCAAGGAAACAGCATGAATCTGAGTCAGGAGAGTTTTAGGTTGGATCTCAGGAAAAGATTTTCCACCCAGGTGGTGGCTGAGCACTGGAACAGGCTCCCTGGGGAAGCGGCCACAGCACAAAGCTCAAGAAGCTTGGTGCAATCAAGTTTGGACAATGTTCTCAGGCACATGGTGTGACTCTTGAGGTGTCCTGTGCAGGGCCAAGAGTTGGACTTCATGATCCTGATGGGTCCCTCCCAACTCAGTGTATTCTGTAACTCTATGGTTAAGTTTTCATTGGCAGTATGAGCTGCTTTAGCAATTGTAGGTATGTCACTGCAATTGCAGCCTACACAAACTTGTCCTCAGTCACACATTGCAACTTCTAGGAGAGGAGTGGTCTTCATAAAAACCCTAGTGCATTGCTCATAGTAGTCATATGTGTCCTGTGTTGCCTCTGAAGGAAACAGGACAAACACCACTTTGCCAGAGTTCCTCAAAATTGAGTTCCTCAAAATTGACTTTTCCTTTTTTATTCCTGCAGAAGACAAACAGCTGGGGCAAAGGAGATTCCAGTCAAGAGGAAGGATTATCATTCTGAACACATAAGACTAAGTGGCATTCTGAATTTTCATTTACTATGTGCATTTCCTTTGAGTAATTTTTACTGTCTAATGGAGATTTATGGAATTCTAGTTCTGTGTATTAGCAGACTTAAAAATAGAGGAATTGTAAAAGTGACAAACTGTTCCTCACTGGTGCCCTATTCATTTCATCTGGGAAAAGTGCCAAGTCCTGTTTTGGGAGGGTGAGGGGCTGAGATGTGCTGCATTAACATCTGTTCAAAGTATTTACAAACTACACAGCAAATACACCAGCAGCTTTGGTGTTCCTCAGACATTAGGAGAGGGACAAATTCTCATTGGAATAGTAACATGCCAGCACTAAGTATCACCATGACTTAGCCACTGGATGCTCAGGTCCCATAGTTCAGTGCCTGTTAAGATGTGTTTCCAATGTCAGGACCTGACAGATTGTTTTTAATTCCCTAAGCATTATTTGCATGTGTTGATATGGGCCAGCTCTGTGGTGAAATTTATTGTATGCTCACACAGTGCAGAGGATTGTGTGGCAAGAGGAGTGAAAGCTTGCCAAATATGACTACTTAACTGGGGTTCTCATGCCATAAGAAAGTGTGGTATGGGTGCTCTTGCCTCTAACCATGGCAACAGGTAGTATTATACACAGGGGTGTGTGTGAAATTATGTTCTTTACCACACATGAATGCCTGTTACATGAGTCTGGTAATGAGGCAGTGTTGGCTAACCTCCCATCTCCAGAGTTAACCCACTCTATTCAGAACAGTGAGATGAATAAAAAAAAAAAGTGCATTCTAGTGTGATGCAGAAATGTTACCACATATGCTCAGATTTTAAATATTAAATATCAAATATTATTATGTGTCCAAGAGCTGGACAGCTCTAAATATAAAAATATAAATATAAAATATAAATCAGCTTTGTTTAGCAGCATATGTTTTCTGATCCCACACTAGGATTTTATTTGCCAATGTGTAAGCTGTAACTTTATGCACAATGACACAGGTAATCTGTTGGCTGCCACAAGCAGCTGCCAAGAGACTGCTGCTATGTAGCTGTTTGCTCAGACCTTTTGCATGCTCCCCTGTGTGCCCATGGTGTGTTCTTATTAGCACCCTTACTTACCTGCCTGTACTGTAGGAGGAAGTGTCCCACAAGAGATTTTTCTGCTTTCTTCAGGGAAAAAATAATTTTTGAATAGTTACTGGAGGAGTCTGGGCTAAACATCATTTATGATGTACAGGCTGTCAGGATGGATTTAAGTGGAGAAGTTGAAAAAAAAAAGGTAATTAATAATTTTTGCTGAATAGTAAAGAGAATGGGGCAGTTTCCTACCATTTGGGACTTGGAAAAAATGCTTTCTAATAAAGACTAATGCAAGGTTTCTGATGTGGAAAAATTAGAGACACAGCAGGGAAGCAAAACCACCAAAGAAGGTTTGATGTCTGGGAAATGAAGCAGCAAGGCTGATATCCAGATAACAGAAAGAAAAGTTAGCAAAGTTTTAATTTATTAATTGAATATACAGGAAAGCAGTGGGTTGGAGAGTGTGTTCTAGTACAGGAATATGTAGGGATTGGAGGAGAACACAGAATGGAAACAGCAAGGTATAACCAAAGAACTAATTTAAACCTCCATGTGCTGGAGGGAGGACTCCCAAGTGTGGCAGTCATGAATATCTCATCTGGGCTTGCAGATCTGTGCCCTTATGGAAAGCCCGGGCAGCCTTACATGCAGGTAGGGGCTAGAAGTGAACATAAATGATAGGGGGAGAAGGAAATGAATAATGGTTCAGACCATTATTAGGCCAGACCTAATCTTCATTTCTCTGCTTTTCCTTCTTTTTAAAGTCTGTTGCTTTTTGCCTTGTTTTAGATATTTAACAGCCTGGGGAGAATGAGGTGCAGAGTTTCTAGTCTATTCTAATGCACTCTGTAACATGTGGCCACTAATTCTGAGCGTTCAGCTTCATTCCATACCTGTATCACTCTAAGCTACCATGAAAAGAAAAGTTGCTCCTTTGCTCCTCTGTTACTTTGTTTTTTGTAGGCCTGAAGGAGATGGGGTTTTTCAGCTCCGTACCATACTTTCTAGAGTATCAGCTGATGGAACTATTAAGGATTTTTGCCTATTCTCATGTAAGTGCATCTCAATAAGACAGAAAGTACCTCTGTCCCTCAGTAAAACTTTGTGACTGCCAGAATATACTTGCCATGTCCTGTGATGGTTGATTTTGGCTTGGACTGTATTTCTCAAAAGCTGAGATAATGCTGCTAATGTCTGTGAAGAAAATAAAGAGTGATTTTTTTTCCAATTTACAGGCCAACTCTGCATTGTTGGCCTGTAAATTGGAAATAAATGCTATGAAAAGAAAAATTGATTATATTTTTTTGCTAACTTTTATGTCCATGATATCTTACTTAGCTGCTGGTTGCAATGACATTAACCTCATGTCTCTGCTACATGCAAAATCACAGCACTTTTTTCTTTTGCATTTTAACTTGCCCTTTTCTCTACAATTTTTAAGTTATTAGGGTCTTCAGCTACAGAGGAAATCCACACATAAACATGTTGGTGAAATTATTTTCTCAGAGAACGTATAAATTCATGAACATTGAGCATGAAGTGTGTACATTTACAGGAGTACTGGCTTGGATAATGTTTCACTGTGTTTCCCTGGTTACTTCAAAAGAGTTATTACAAACCTGCTGCTTTTGGAGTGATCCAGCTGATTTCTGAGGTACCAGAGATTAAATCACCTCTGCTTTGCCAGGTTTGATTCAAACTTAAATGTCACTCTCTCTCATCTGCAGATCTGGATTTCTATGATCCACTTAATAGTCCACTTAACATTTAAGTTGAACAACTCCCCAAAAGAAGCTAAGAGTGTACAGGCCTGATTTGCACAGGTTCTAGACGTGCCTCAGTGCTACACACTTATGCTGCATGGTACACATGACACAACATGCAGTGCAAACAGCAGTAAAATTCTGATCTAAACTAGGGAGATGATTTATATTCAGTGCTTTGAGGTCTTGAGTACTAATGAGTCTATTGACCTATGCAGTACTCTGTAGGTTAGAAAGTTATAGAGAATAAGGAAAAAGATATTTCAAATCCTAAAGGAGATAGAAAAATCCTGTCCAGCTCTTTTAATCACACTTCACAAGCCCTTTTTAAGTTGCAGATTTTGTCTTATTTTATTACTATATTTACACTTTGAGGATTTTGTTATATCCCTCTGCCTACACTTGTTTGAAATGCATCTGATGCATTTGTTTATGCATTTTTCCTACAATAAACTTCTGTATCTTTGAGTATTATATGTAAGATTCTTATTTTAAAATTCATTGTTGTCCCATTTCAGCTCTGATTGTAATCCCTATAGTAGCTAGCTATTGATGGATTAAACTGAGTATCAATCATGTTGGTAGGTGGCAAAAGGCTGATGCATGTGATGCCACAGCAGCACAAAATGGTGTGATGAAAAAGTCTCAAAGAATTTTGTGAAGAAAGGAAACCTGTCCAGGAGATCTTTACTCTCAGTTAACCTAAGGAAAAAAACTTATCACTGTGTTTGTAGTCCTTTACTTGTCACTGTATTTTATACTAGAAATTGAGAAATTAAAACTTTTGTCCACAGCTGACTGAATAGCTATGGGAGATTTTGATTTTGTGATTTTTTTTTTTCCCCAAAACATCACTTGCTAAGTGTGGAACCTCACCCACAGAAATCTTATGAAATCATCTCAGTATTACAGAGACAGAACTTTTTTGCCCATTTTTCTTCCATTTGAATGCAGGATATTATCTGAGCACTCACAGTGTCATTTCTCATATATCTGAATATAAAGTAAGTCCCTTATGTTTTCTGAAGGTCTGTATTCCTCACTATTGCTCCCTTAATTTCTGAAATTTCTGAAATTGAATTCCTGAAATTTTCTGTACTAGACTTGAAATCTGTAACATGTTAATTCCATAGCTGAAAGCCATTTTTAAAATGCTTTATTGTTGCCCATTTAATTTCCTGTGGTTGAAGGAGAGTTCCACCAACGTTATCTTCCTCAACCTCCTTCCTGTCTCTGAAAATTACACTTGGAGAAAACAAGACCACAAGACCACCTAGTTTTTGACTGGATTTTGTTTCAAAATATGCTTTTTAAACCCAAATCAATGGTCTCTAAAGAAGGGAAAGAGTTTGGAAAGCATTGGGAAATATATCAGAATAACATGCAAAGTGATGTAATAGTTTTTCAGGGAAGAAATGATATGGAAATACAAAGAAATAATCACACCATGATCAATCCATCATGCACCCACATATTCCATGCTAAGTGAGAACTAACTCCCCTGCTTTCTACTCCCATATCAGAAAAGATCTAGAACAACTTGGAAGATGTACCAAAGAGTGAACAGGCTCTCAGAGTGTGCAATAGTTTTTGCCTAAGAAACATTTCAACAGCCTGGAAGAATTGGGAGGGGAGAGGTGTGATAAAGGAATATAACATCCCAAATAGTGTGGATGAACTGAATGCTTATTCAGTTTCTCACAATAAACAAGCAGGTGACAACAAGTGACTGGCATCCTCGAGGTGTAAATGAAAGAAACTGCCCTTTCCCTCTATACCCTTAGTCCTGGACAGCAGACTGATTTTCATGACAAAAGTTGTAATTATTTTATGCAGGTTGATTATAAAATGAATACATACACAAGAAAAAGTGTATTAAAACCCAGTGTTTTTAATGATTGCCTACTAGAAGTCCCATTTCAGAGATTCAACAGTCTTTTATGTATGTATGTAATAAGTATTGGACACTTTGCAAAGTGATTGTGGAGAACAGTCTTATTGCTCAGAGCAGCAGTTTCAAGAAAGAAGTGTTTCATTTCAGAAAGCTAAATTACACACCAGATCTGATATGTCTGATACCTATACAGCACTGGCAGCAACACTGTTCACTGCAGAAGAGCCATACTGTGTTAGTCAAAACATCTCTTTAACCTTGTATTTTACTCCTCATGCAGCCAGCAGCACGTACTTTGGCAAACAGTGTAAGAACAGGGAAAGCAAACAAGGGCTCCCTCAGTGCATATAGACTCAGGGGCTTCCTAAGCCACAGAAAACAGTTTTGCATTTAATGCTTCTGATGGATAAATGGAGAAAATATAATTGACATGCTTGTGCATTACAGCAGCTTCTGAATAATTATGGAAATGTTGCTTTTATGCCTTTTGATCTCTAGATAATGCCTGTGAACTTTCCCTTAGGAAAAAGACCTTTTATATGTAAGGTGCATGTTTTTGGTCCATCCATGTTAGTATGTCATGTACTATAATTAAAGTCTTGGGATTTTATCTCACTTACCTGCCCTTGTAGGTATTAGAGAATAGGCACATAATATTTATACTGTGCAATGAGAAGAACTATAAATGATTGACGATACCACTAAATTGGTAAACAATATACATCTGCCAACCTGTTGCATTTTAAGCTGTGATCCATGGATTGTTTTATCTGTGGATCATGCCTAACATATGTCAACAGTAACTTAAAAAGTAAACTTTCCACTGGGCTTAAATTTTCCTTATGGGGACATGTAGCTCCACTGGAAAATTTCTAGACATCTGAAAACTGAGATTGAAAAATATATTAGGAAGGGAAGGTTAGTAAGGAAGGTGGGAAAATATTTTCCATCATGTTCAATAAAGACCTCTTGGTTTTTTTTGTTTTTCTTTTTTTTGACAGGTCACTTATTGAAGAAAAGCAGTGATCTGTCAATCTGCTAAGCAAAGAAAATGCACAGGCCAGCTTGGGCACTAGTTTTCACTTAGAAGCAACCAAAACCAAGCCTGAGCTTTAACGATTCTGTTCTTATTTTCACATCTGCATTTGTTTGTGTGCCCTCCCAAATACTGGTAGGTAGAGTTTTGTTTTGCATATTTATGTAACTTCATACGTAACTTCATCTGGCGTAACACTGGGAAACAAAACATTGGTCAGGAAGGTACGGCCAAAGAGATGGCCCAGATGGCAACCTCACATTCCTGGTTTTTCCTACCAAGGTGTACAGTGGTGTACAGCTACAGCCTCACAGCGCCTGACTCTGCATTTGGAACCAACACCCACAAACAGTCCCAGCCCGGAGCCAACACGATCCCCCAAGAGCTGTTGGTCTCCAGGATGCCTGCGAAGTGATTACAGAAACCATAAATTAAATAAATGATTTCCAAACCCGACCTCTGAAGCGCCACAGCCCTCCGGAGGAAGGAACCGCTTCCCCCGTAGAACCACCTGGGAAGCGGCTGGAGCCCGCTCCCCGCCGCCCCCACTGACTGGCGCTGCCGTTACCGCTCCCGCTGCGAACTGAGGAAGCGGCGATGCTTTTTTTAGGCTGCGGAGCTTTCCCCTTTCGGCTTGCACCTACACTAAAAACCCCCCAACAACCCTTCCCTTGCTGACGCTCCGGAAAGCCAGCAGGCGAGGCACCGGCCCTCCCAGCAGCCCCAGCCGGGCCCAGCCGGCCCCCGCCCCGCGCTGCCGGGAAATGTAGTGCGGGCGGGGGCGGCCCGGCCTGCGGGGCCCGGGGGCGGCCGTGGCGGAGCCGGAGCGCAGGTCCCCGCCGTGCCTCCGCTCGCAGCCTCCTGGGCTGGGGGACGGCCGTGGGGGAGCCCCACGGGGGCCGCGGGAGCGGATCGAGCCTGAGGTGGCTCAAAATGGCACCTGCCGGATCGAACGCCCGGCGCGGCCTCGTCCCTCAGGGCGTTGGGCCTCGTTGCCGCAATGGTGGCACTTAAGCAACGAGGGCTGAAAGAGCAATAGGCACCTGATACAACAACGTGGCTCTCGAAACGTTTTCTCTGAGCCTCGAGCTTAGGTGTGCCCCTGTAACGATGTTTCCATGGGTGGGGAAACGAAATAAATAGGGCAGAAGATCTTTTTTCCTTTTCAATGCCTTTATTAATAACCAGCCCGAGTGGGAAGAACCTGCGGGTCGCACGGGTCGGGCTTACGCCGCTGCTGCTCCCAAAAGTGGCACGGAGGAGGATGAAAACCGCAGTTTTGTCCACAGGTCTGTGGGCAGAGCTGGGGGTTCCATCCTCACCAGAGCATCAGGAGATTGCCGCTGTTTTGGATTGATGTTCGACCTCCTCTGTCCAGCCAACTTCTTCAAGTTAGGGTGAGGGGTAAAAAGGGTGTTAGCAGCTATTGGATTCTGTTCCTCACATCTAGACATCACTTTGATCCGTCAATTCCGTGTTGGCTTGTTGTTTTTAGGGTTTTTTTGCTAGGTTTGGTGAGGAAGTTCTTCATTTGCATGCTAGCCTTGATGTCATGAGCATGCCAACTCCAATATCTCCTCCTCTTCACCGTCCGGGTGCCATCCTCCAGGAAGCAGCACGGTGCCACTGGTCAAAATGGGCATTCCCCAACCATCAACAACGGGTAGTTAATGAAAAGGACAGGTGAATAAAACAACAAACAGAACTCCACCCTTGCAGCAGCTAGCCCAACCTGTGAACTCTGCAACCTTTTAAAAAATGAGCAACTTTTCTACTCATAACAGGAAACACACCTTGGTGCTTACATGCGAGCGGTTTTGTACCCTGTGCTCATGTTTCAGTTGTGGCAGGTTTCAGTGTTACAGGCTGTGTTTCAACCCGACCTGCTTCTCCATGTCACCAGGTCTGGAATCTCTTTTTTGCATGTCCGTGATGCTAAAAGCTCAAGTCATCCACAATTACTGGCTCGCCTTGTCTTCCCCACAGCCTTTCTTTTGGCGGTGGTGTGCTCTCCTCAACTCTTTTGGGATCAGAAGCAGATCACGTGCTCTCCTTTATGAGAATCCTATCTAGTTACCCTGAGGAGGGCCTTAGCCAACCCATAATTACTACATGTTGTAATCTTATCAGTCTCCCAAGTATCACCTCTTTGACATTTGGATGGGTGTCATACACACACCTTTTTATGGCCAGATTCTTAGCTCTTCTCACCGCTCCCTTTTTGTGCATTTTTAACTTAAACACCCCTAAAATTATACAGTACTTCCTACTCAGCCAGCTGACCACTATTTTGTTCTTTCTACCCTTAACTATTCTCTTCAATTTTGTTTTTATCTCTTTAAATCTTAAAAATCAATCCTTCACATGCAAATTGCAACATTAAAATAATATCCATGTTTCATTAACTTCAGAAGTCTAAGAAAAGACTTCCACAGAGGAGGTTGCCCAGACACTTGACTATCAAGACACAGAAATGTGCAGAAGATTATGAGAGGCTGCTAGCAGATCAGTTCCCAATACAGCAAAGCTAGAGACCCTCTTAAGCAAAAGGGATGTAAGAATGGAGAATGCATTGTTAATGACTCACTGGGTCTGTTTCTGTCTTCATTCTGTGTTAGCTCTGGAAAGCAGGGACAGGAGAAGCTGCTCGAGCTGCTCCCTCAGAGAAGCCTCTTCTCTGAGGTGAAGCAACAGTAGTCAAGGCCAGGATAGCGAAGCACATGGGAATGTTAGAAATGCAGTATAAGAGAGGTTCTGCTGCCTGGGCTGGGACTGGAGCTAGTGGGGAGCAGCCGTGTTATGCTGGCACCTGGGCTGCTTGGCTTCTTTTCCTTGGCACTGGGAAGGTTCTGGCCTGAATAATGCCAAGCATGAACTAAGCTATCCATTGTAACTTACTAAAAGATTACTGTAAAATGCAAAGTTTCTCTCACAAGAAATTATAGGAGTACCTTGGCCACAGGCAGAACTCTTTCCAAACCCATACAAATAATGTCTGACTTAAATACTTTCTAGATCTTGCTAAATGTTCAAATATTTAGGTGCACCTCCACAATTTGCTGAGGTTTGTTTTCCACTTCTTTATCAATTCAGTTTTTGCTGTATCTAACTACCATAGAACTGCTTCTGCATGTAATGAATTACAAATGAAATTTGGTTGGGAGGCAAAGTGCTCAAGAACAATTCACTCAGTGGGTTGCTCATTTTCTTTGAGTGTTTGGTTGGTTGGTTTTGTTTCTTTTACAGGAAGAGGTCTGTGTTTCTTTTTCTGCCAGATATTTATTCTGCCATCATGGTGTTAAGGTGTGATAGAAAATGAAACCTGCTAGGGTTTATTTCATTTGCTTTCCTGTAAACTTCTTTCATGTTTGGCAAGCTTACTTCATATGTGGAAAATTGAACTGTAACCACTTTGAAATGAGATGATCTTTCTAATTTTTCCTCTGAATTATTTAACATGCTCCATAGAAAATTTTATAATACTCAACATTATTTCCTGATAGCCCTATAATTTAAAAAAGTAATTATTTCCTGAATGTCATAATTCAGACCTAGTAGATGTTTGAAGAGGTGATAGACATCAGATGTTTCTGGATATTACTCGACTATTGCATGTACAAAGTTTGGTGCAGTACAGAGGTTTCAGGTTAAATAGGTTAATATGATTCTCAAAACAATCTCATTTTAAAGTAGATCTATTTATGCTTGTGTAGAGAAATTTCCTCTGTGTGTAATTTTAATATTACTGCTAAATCTCTATGATCATGGAATCTTAAGCGAAAAATGTGTGCAATGTAGGGCATGTGACTCTTGACCAGTTGAGCCAACAGTTGACTGTCCTGAACAGCTGAGTTCAAACCAGTGGTGCCTGGTTTTCAGATCTAATTCCTGCACTAGTCAGTCCTTCCAGTGGAGCCAGTATTTTTCTCACTGTTCTAATCTTCTTTTCGCTGGTGTCCCTTTGTAGAAAGTCCTTGAAGCAAATTTCTACTTTCATTTTGTGTCTCCTTCTTTATCACTGTATCCTGTGAACTTTTTAATTTCTTCTTGTGTGTCCTGCCAGCTCTTGTGAAGCTGTAATGTTGCATTCCTTCATTTGTTTAGGACATGTAGCAACCACAGTAAAAGGTACACACCAAGATATTTGATACATAATAAAATGACACCTTAATTTGATTTATTACGAAGAAAAATAGGACAATTGTAATAAGGAAGTCCTGGGCTTTCATATTTGAGCAATTACACACATGTGGAACGGAGCAGGAATGATTGCCATCCTGCTGTGTAAGGTTAGGTAAGACCTCACTCCAGTTTCAGTTGTTGATGACCATCTCTCAAGGCCTGAAAGATCTGGAGTTGAATGAACACCAGAGATGAGACGGCTCAAAAGTAGAATATGAACTGAAGCTCACTATAGGAAGAAGTCAAAAGGCCACTTTATATTTTAAACAGTCAGTATGTTGCCTCGTACAGATAAGATAACTTTGTATCATCAGTAGATAGATTTATTTACCTCATGAACTTTTCAAGTTTGTCTATGTCCAGGTTTTGCTTTGTCTATCTTGCAACACTTAAAATCACACTTGCAGGTCAAAACTAAAATGAACGCAATCGTTGCAGGATGTCATTTTCCACTATTCCACATCAGTTTCACATATTTTTAAAGCATAAATAATCATAATAATATTTATTTTTGTGGAAAGAAAGTATACATTGTTTGTACTCTACAGGATAGTTTGCATAGATAAAATGCAAGCTTGTTAGGCTTATGACTGAGTTTACAGCTCACTATAACACCATTCATAAGCTCTTAAACCAGAAGAACAGGGCCAACACTGCATCAAAGACTCTTGAGTGATAAGATGTCTTTAATTTTTCTGAACCTGATTACCACATGACAGAAGAGAGGATTGCATAGAGGGGGTGAGGAAGAAGTGGTTGACCTTGTGATTTAAAAAGCTTGGCCATTAGCTCAATAGTCCTACAGGTTTCACTGCAGAAAATGTGTTACCACATTGTCAACATTGTTTTGTAATGTCTCATGCTCTTGTAGGATGTGCAGTTCAATAACATTCTGATCCCTGAAAACTGGAATGTGGAATCAAGGTAGATGCTAATATAACCTTAGCTCTTCCTCACTGAACAGATGATAATCACTTGGAGTTGCCTGATGCTATCCCCATCTTTAGAAGATGCTGATTTGAGGGATTAGGGGATTAGCTGGAACGGTTTGAGAAAGCTGTAATTGGACATGAGATGATTCATCCTTCAGTACAGGATATAGGATGAAGGCTCCCTTGAGGACCCTGTCCAATTGATGATCACAAAGTTGATTAGAACGAGGGAACATCTCCTTCTGAGGAAAGGCTGAGAGAGTTGGGGTTGTTCAACCTGGAGAAGAGAAGGTTCCAGGGAGACCATACTGCAGACTTTGAATACTTAAGTAGCATTTGTAAAATAAATGGGGACAAGCTTCTTAGCTGGGCCTGTTGTGATAGAAAGAGGTGCAAACATTTTAAATGGAAGGAGGGTACATTAAAAATAGATATAAGGAAGAATTTTTTTGAGATGAGGATGATGAAACACTGATACAGGTTGCCCAGAGGAGGTGGTAGATGCCCAGTCCCTGGAAACTTTCAGGTAGGATGGGACTTTGAGAACCTGATCTAGTTGAAGATGTCCCTGCTCATTGCAGGGGAGCTGGACTAGGTGACTTTTAAAAGCCCCTTCCAACCCGAACTATTTTATGATTCTATGATCCACCCCATTTATGTGATCAAAAGAAGACAAGAGAGATTCCCAGGATTCCTTAAGCAATCCAGAATGGCCAGAACCAAGTTTTATAGCATGCATCAGTGGTGAATTCCTGTGTTCTTGTCAGGGCTTCTGATAAACAGGGTCCATGTGTGTTGTAGGGGTCCATGGTAGGCCTGTGAAAGGATAACATTGTGTAAGGGTTAGTGTGGCTGAGAACAAAATACCAGTTTATCAAATTTAACAGGGTTAATTCTGGGCACACAACTAAAAGCTTGAGTGCACAGCTGTGTGGGATGCTTGGTTTAATATGTCTTATGTAGACATGTGCTTAGATTTAGCAATGGGATGGAATCAGTATCAGAGCCTCAATTCTAGAATGGTACCTTCACAGGCAAAATATATTAATGTTAATTAAACTACAGATGCTCAAAGAGAGAAGAATTTAGGTGATTTTGGCATACATCTTAACTCATTATTGCTTATCTTCAAAAATCTGAGTGACAATGAACACAGAGCATGGTTGGTATATGACCTTATTCTTAGCCTTCCTCTTCCTGTACACCACTCTATAGGAGAAGAGGGCTAATGCTCATACTTCACAATAGCTAAAATATCTTAGGGCCATTGAGAGAAACAAACAAACAAAAAAATTCAACTGCCAAATCTCTTCAGCATACTGGGGACATCCTTCTCCTTTCTACTTACCTGCTCGCTTTCCCCCCAAAGACACCAGATTTATGACAGACAGCATTCCCAGCTCACACTTTAATTCCTGTTGAAGTCTTGTAGGTGGCAATGCAAGCATGTGAAAAGTTGATGCTTTCCATTTCACGTTTTATGTTGCTGGACGCACCATAAATGTCAGTTGGGGTTCAGGAGTTCTGGGTTACCTGAGGTATCCTATGTGCCTGCAGGTGCCTCTTTATAATGGTGTCATTAGCTTCACTATTTTTCTTCGAAAAGAAAAGGCTGAGACTCTTTTTATATTCAGCTTAGTGAATTTATACCAAGATCTGATTAAAATAGTGATTGCATTGCAGCAGTTAAATCACTCTGTTGATCTGGATATATCAGTGCCTTGGGCGGAAGATGAGCCCAGGTCATTGACTCCTCAGTAGTTTATGCACAGTGCTGGTATGTTAACAAAGAGCTTGTGATTGCTATTGTCACCCAAATCATGTATAACCACATGGTTCAAAGAAATAAGAGGTCAAGATTTTCTGGCAGTGGCTTCTGGAAGGAGCAGAGCTGAGATCTGTGATTTGCTTAATTTGTAAGAACTTTATTTGTCTGTAGTGAAGAGACTTATTTAAGTCTCATGAAAGTGGAATGTGCTGCAGTTTTGCCCTTCCCAGTCTGAGGGTTAAATTTGCATTTCCTTCGATGTCTCTCCAGCTAACATGAAAATAACTTCCATGTGTTACTTCTCTCCTTAGAAATAGTTGGAGTTCCTGCAAAATTATGTTTGGTATTCAGAATATACCCCCCAAACTACAATTATCCCCAAGCACTTGAATGTACTTTTAATTTCTTTATTTCAGTGTTTTCTTGAGAACTACAATACCTAGTCAGTTCTTTCTTCAGTGCTAAAAAACATCAGTATGCCAATATACAACCATTGTCTAAGCTCCCAACACCTTTCTGAATTTTAGTTTTAATAGGCTCTTTCATGTTTCTGTTAACAGACTAAGAAATGAGGAGTGGGGTCCCTTTGTAGGGAGCGCAGTGAAACTTGGTTTTTAGTATGTGTTGAGACCCCAGAACCCACGTCTCATGAGGGTGGTTTCTGACCACAACGCCACATTACTAACCAAGATGTCTCTGCCAGTATATCATTAGGAACATTTGGCAGAATGGCATAGAAGTTTCATTTCCATACTTCTTGTGAAGAATTGTAGGAGAGAAGAGATTTGAACGGAGAGAACTGTAGGAAGAATTGAGTCATTGCCTGCTCAGAGGCAGCCAATGCTTGGCCAGCCCTGCAGTGCTGTCTGAGCAGGGTGCTCTCAGTCCCCAGCCAAACTAGCAGGAGCTATGGAGAGCACACATCAAGGGTGTGAGCCAGATAGCCTTAGGTAGGCATGCAAGGGTTGACTGAAGGTGTGGCAGGGTCCTGCCTTGATGGGGAAGAATTGGAAGGGTTAGGAAAGGGTATGAGAGATTGGACGGGGTGCTGTGTTGGTATTGCTGGGGTCATGCAGGGTGTTGTGCAGGGCCAATTAGTAGTGCTGCCCATGGAAAAATTTGGGAGCTCTGATTACAGTTGAGAGAAAGAGATGAGAGGAAAACAAGGGTGGCAGAGAATAGTTCTGTTTTCTTTTGTGATGAAGTGGGATTTCAGTGAAGGGTGCAAGATCACATTTAGGACCAATAATATAGCTTTGCAGGCTCTTTCACCAAGAATGTTTTTTTTTCTTTGAAGATGAGATTACTAGATGTGACAGAGCTGTCTGTCTCCATGGTAGCAGAGCAGGCTATGGAGGGAACAAATGCAAACCCAGGTTTTCATTTTGGCTAATGTTGTTTTCTCAGGGCTTGCCTACACTTGGACACTTTGGAATGTTAAAATGAAATAAATTACTGCACATATGCTAAGTTGCACTAAACTCCTCTGTGGATGTTCTCAGTCATTGTAACATACGTCGCCATATTTAGCCTACTAAAAAAATTAAACTGCCCTTCTTCTAAACGAAAATGGATAAAGCCTCACTTATATACATTGTCTGGTTACTTTTCTTGAGCAGATATTTTCCTTAGTGCCCCATATGAATGAAGCCTTAAGTGAAGACAGTACTGGAGTCACATTGTTGGGCAACAAAGGCCACAAGCTTAGCTGAAAGTAGTGTTAGGGTATGATAGGACCATCAACTTCTCCATAGGAAGCTCTTGTTACAAATCTAAAAATATCTCCTTGATGCAGACAGGCACATCTATTATAGCACATTTCAATCTGCCTTTTTGGAAAAGTTTATAGTGAGGCAATTCCGGAAATATTTGGAGGCTTCGTATTTCCTTGATCTCCGCCAAATTGGTTTCAGGCCCCATTATGGTAAGGAAACTATAGGACTGTCTGTCTTACTAGCTTACTGGCAATTGCCAAAGACTGAGTTTACATATCAATTGACGACAAAAATCAGGTCAAAAAATTTGGGGACTCCATCACAGACAAATATACTTAATTGATAAATATTTTTCACAAAGGCATGGCACTTTTTTCGGTGTAGGAAGTCACAGTGAAAATGTCAACTGGTCTTATCTGTAGGCTGTTTAGCAAGGCAGACTGAATACAGAAACTTGTGTAAAATATTGTAGAAGCGACCCCACTAACTGTCAGAGCTCAATATTTCCTATTTTGTGATAATGGGTAGATAAATGAATTTCATATGTCTTAAATACTTAAATGCAATAAATAAGATAATTAAGATGTTCAATCCAGCTAAGAATTCATTTCACGTTTTTTGTATCAGAAGATCTTCCCTTTCTTTACCTGAAAGGGCATTCCCATAGGATGACATATGTAGGTGATATCCTTGTTCATAGTTGGGGGCTGACTGATTCCCAGAAGTCAGTTATGTTCTGAAGGTGGAGATGCAGAAGAACCACGAGACTCAGCAATCACTCTTTGAAAGATCCAGAGCTTGAGACTCTAAAGACTGCTGTATTTTTCAGGTCATATGTCTGTCTGGACCTGGATAATATTCATATTCTCTAAAGTAAATGTTTCTCTAAGCCTCGAGGAAAATAAGGGATAAACACAGGAGATTCTAACTGAGATAAAATTGTTGCAATGAAAAAAGCAGGAGAAATCACTGGAAAAAGAGAAAAGAAATAGATTATACACTGAGGCCACCTACTGGTTGTTATTGAATTAGCAGAGCAAATGCTGGAAAAGCTGCAGATTCTGTTGGCAGGAGCCCAAAGCAAAGCAGGAAAACTATCTTGCTCTTAAAACCAAAAACAAACAAACAAACAAAAAAGTGCATTTTTATCTCTTGAGTGTGATGTTGGAAATTATGAGCATTAAATACCCATGTTATTTCTTTTAACTTATTCGTTACAATGAACGTACTATCTGGATTTGTTAGTGGCAATGCAAAGCAAAGTTGCTTTGGGAGGAAGGTGGTGGTAAAATTGGCATGCTAGTACTTCTTAGGCTTTGTAAAAAGGTGTTGCTCTTATCTAATTCTGTTAAATGATTTTCTTTTCTCAAATTTAGTATTTATTCTTTGGCTTTAGGGTAACACTGTTTGTGAGCAAGTTCATCAGTCCAGGAAAGTCTTTGCACCCTAGAAATATCCTTGCAGTCAAGGCAGTATGAATAACTGACACACTTTCAGCAATGCCTTTGGCAGAACTTGGTATAAGTGTAGTCTGATGGAAAGGCTGAAAGATTTGTACAAGCTGAAGATTCTTGATGTTTGATCTTTTCTGCACTTGCAAAAATCTGTCAAAAAGTAAACTGTTTTTGGAAGACGGAATGCCATCACCAGAAGATCCCTATCTTTTAGGTACATCTCCATTTCTTTTACTTTCCACAGCCCTTACTTCTGTTGGTATGGAAAAGCATGAATGACTAAAGAATGCATAGAAATTTGGCCACTGATTTCAGTGCAAAATTCACAGTGCTACCACCTGTATCAATACAATCTATAGCAACTAATTATTATAAATGTCTTATGGTAACACCAGGTTTTAAAGGAATCAGGGGTGTGAGAGATGAGCTTTGGTATGTCAGAGGGTGAAGCAGAAGCAGGCTTTGTGGGTTTTGAGAAAAATGGTTTTGAGTGGAATGAAAAGGAAGTTAACTTCCAGGCTGCCCCATTGCTGAACATGTCAAGACAAATAAGGTGATGGAATTTAGAAAAGAAATAGAACTTAACTTTGTGGAAAATGAGAAATTCCAGCCTTCCTGACAGGGTTGGCCGAGGCCTACCTGGTGAGATTGCTGCAGGTGATGGCACTGGAGGGAGCACAGTGCATCGCCTCCTTTCAGCCTGTATGCACAGGTCAGTCAGATGTGAAAACCTCCATTAAGCAAGAGGACTTTCCATCCATTAGGACAGGGCAAGAGATCAACCTGGTTTTCCAGTAAGAACCTGGACAATTTTGGCCCCAGTTGTTATGATTTCTGTTTCTGGTTGTTTTGTAACTAAATAGAAGTGAAGAATACAGAGCTCAAGAGCTTATTTCACAACTTGAATACAACAACACAGGCGTGTTACAGACATGACTATATCGATGAGTAGAGAAGTCTGAGTAAAACAAATACTC
Source organism: Ammospiza nelsoni (assembly GCF_027579445.1). NCBI lineage: Eukaryota > Metazoa > Chordata > Aves > Passeriformes > Passerellidae > Ammospiza > Ammospiza nelsoni. The sequence goes on from NC_080633.1 coordinate 115,562,589, forward strand.
TCAGGACAAATGATAAGGGAGAGACTCCATTTGCCACCCAGAGTATCAGAGCAGTGTCCTGTGCTTGCTGATGCTGAAACATTAGAATCAGGGACAAGCACTGTCAAGGCTGAAAGTCTGCTGTGTGGTTTTCCAGCAGCAGATTTATGGTTGGTAAGCTTGGCTTCTGAATTGCAGGGATGTATTCAATTTTTTTTCTGGCTTCAGTATGTTGCTGATCTTTTGTGCACTATTTTTTCTTCAGAAAAGTTTCCAGTTTCTAGTGAATGGATTATGTATTCAAATTCTTCTGTCTTCTTCCCTGCTGAAAGCAATATGCTGATCTTTCACTGGTCTGCAAAGACCAAGTCTAGCTTTCATCATATGTGTTACTTGGCATTTTCCGGAACAAAATTATCAGTGTGATAATGTCATCACTGCCTCATACAGTATAATCAAATATACTCACAATATCAACTGTGTGGCTTTTGTCTGTCTGAGTTAGATGAAGCACACATTGTCATGTCAGGGAACAACTGTCTGATATCTTATAAGGAGACCAGCAATTTGTACAGTTTGAGAATATCCCACATCCCACAGCTTATGTGGTAAATTCATTCTTTGTTTGAAAAGACAGTAGTAGTGCTGGATTAATATATTCCATAGAAAGTCTTCTGAAACTTGGGAACTGCACCTTGAAACTGCAAGTAGTATTGAATAAAAGTAATGCAGACGCTTGTGGAGGAAGGTTTACTATCTAAAATATCTTAAATTATTGTTGCAGGTAAGAACTCCAGTCATGGCAGTTTTCTTCTACTTTTAGTGTTTGCATTTGATTCATTGTATCTCAAAATTATTCATGTTTTAGTTGAGACATAATTTTCAGCACTGAAATATAACATTTGCATGTTGAATATGAAGCCTTTTCATGAAATAAGATTTTTTGTTGTTGTTGAGTAGTGTTTGATATCACCTGTAATGTGTTGGCTCTGATATGCAGTCAGTTTTACAAAAAAAATTAAGTGCTGATGGAATCAAAAGCTTTTCCCGGATATCAACTTCCCAAAATGTACTTTGCAAAAATAAGCTTTTGTTTAATTAGGATTACTCTTTTTCCACATGCCATTGGCATAATTATTTTTTCATAAAACTAGTATTTATTTGGCCAACTTTCTTGCATAAACCACAGAAACTCATTCCAAAACAGGTTATGCATTTAAAAGATGAATGTTGAGGTTGAAGTATTGTTTTCTTAATTTAAGGAAGAATGCCATGCATAAGTAGATTCTAATTAATTTATGACACACATTATAATAATATGTGTTTTTGGATTACCCATCTTAAAAGTCTTACAGGGATACTAGAATAGAAATAAAACTGTTAAATATGTCTGATGTAATTCTATCTTGCCATGCACTTTGATGTGCGTGACACACACATATATATATGTGGCCTAAAACAGTATATGACTGATCTTATCCTCCCAAGAAAATTAACTTCAGAGGTTCTGGTTTTAGTGATGCTGTTGGAGACCACTTCTGGATTGTATTCATTGTTTGAATATGTGGTGGAAAAAGCAAACTGTCCTTTTTTATGGACAAAAAGACATGCTCCTCTCTCAGCAAAGGGATGCTTAAAGGTTGAGTAGCAGTCCTGTTGCAAATTACGTGGGTGTTACAATGGACAAATAGAAGTCAAATTTGGACAAACACTGTGTTCTGGTGCACAATAAAGCCAGTTGCATAGTAGCTACACTGGGAAGATCATTGCCAGCAAATTGTGGGAAGTTGTTTTGCACATCTAATAATAAAGTACAATAACCACAAGACTTTGGCCTGGGATGTTCAGGATGGACACTAGAGAAAACTTTACTACACTGGTAGTGTAGCCCTAGAGTGAGTCCAGGGAGATGGAGAAATCTCTTTCCAATTTTCAAATAGAAACTACCCTGTAGTGTTGAGTGGAAAGCTGGGTTAGAAACCCCCAGAGAAACCTTCCAGCTGATGTGCTTATGATTCTGTGATAAGTCTTATGAAAAAGATAATTCTGCCTGCCTGAAATCAAATCTGGCAAAGTTCAATTGTGCTTAGTACAGCCCATGAGTATTTTTCATGTGATTTAGGAATTATTCCAAACACAGTGACATCATTCACACAGCTCTGAATTGTACAATGGTTACACAGAATCTCTGCTATCATTCTTTGGCTGTCGATATATGTCTATATGGCACAAATTTATAACAGAAATATCTATGATGCACCTACAGTCCTCATCCCAGGTTATTTGCAGATGTGTGCTCCATAAGAATAGAGAGCACCTCTGTACTGTGAGTTTTTAAAAATGTTCTGCAGCAAGTGGCCCATGAGTCACAAGAAAGAAGTGATCAGTCACCACAGACTTCCCTAGCTCCCTTGGGATTGTGAGAAGATGCATCATATCCTTGGTTTTTGTCTTCATCCACTTTTAGTGGCTTTTGTCCTTATCAGTCAGCCCTCCCCTAAACTGTGCATGGTCATGGTTAGAAGGACAGTACAGGCCAGGAATCATTCACTGAGGCCAACCCACTTTGAGAAAATAATTTAGGTTTTTAGACTTCAGTGAGTAAGTAGATATCCTACTTATTATTTTTTGCAACATAAAAATGTCAGAGATTTTATGTATCTGCGAGGAATCAAATAAGAGATTGAGGCTTCTCAGGTGTCTCACTAGACATAAAGAAGATTCAGTCAGATGTTCAATCATCGAAGTGTGGCTAGTAAATTCAAGTACCATAAGAACTGCTCATCTAGTGTCTGAGATTATTTAAGAGCTTGCAGCTGTTCTTCTGATGAAAAGAAATGGTAACAGTTTACACATTTGTATCTACAGTGGATTTTGTTGCTAGTATGATTTGATGTTTCCCAGATGTTTCAGTACAGATTCTCTAGTCACTGTTTTCATGCCACCCTTGATTTCTTGACCTCTTATATTCTTCAGCTGTCTGCTCACCAGGTTTGTTAATCCTACTCTATTTTATCTCTTCCTTATACAAAGGCACTTTGCAGGTCAAAATTACCCTTGCTAGGTTTTTCTCTACCTTTTCATTTCTGATATGCCCTTTCAGTCATGGTCTTGGTATTCATAATGCATATAATTGACTTTATCCAGTGGCATAATGACATTTTTTGTCTTTTTCAGTATTCATTTCCTAATAGTTCATGTCATTTTCCTGAGTTTTTAATAAAAAATCTTTATTTAAAAACTGTGGCATCTTATTTGTGATATTTTTACGTAAACGTGTATTCTATCTATAAAACCTCTCTAGTAGTAATAGTCAAGTTGGGACCATAATTAGATTTGTTTGCAAAGTTAGGATTGTGTTTTCATGTGTCATTTTACATTTGTTTACATAAAAGTGATTTCCTCTGGTATTATTTGTACTTAGTCACTCAATCTCCTGAGGCTTTTCTGTGGTTCATTTTCAGGCCTCATGATGCTGAATAACCACATCAGCAGCACACCATGTCTCCTTCTGAGTCACACCTTTTTGTGGTCATTTCGGATATGATGAACACTTTGGATCTCCCTGCACTTTGTGGCACTTGGCATTTACTCCTATTTTTTTTTTTTTTTTTTGATCAACTGTAATAGCACAAGGGGTTTTCCTGCTAGCCTTTGTCAGGGTAATTTTTAAAAATCTTGTCAAATGTCTTTTTGAATCTATATACACTGTTATATTTTTCTCCCTTGTTTGTAGGCTTCTTGGTTACTTGAGAAGCAAATGCAGTGGCTTTCCTAAAGTGTATTAAATTCTACATTTATTCTCTATTTCTGATGTCAGTCATTTGCAGAAAACAGATCTACTAAATATAGATAGAGATACATTGAATGATATGAGTGGAAATGGACACCTGAAACCATTCAGAAAAAAGATATTGGAATATATAATTGACTTGGGTTGTTTGCACTGCTTTAATGATCTTCTGATAAAGTTGCAGCAATGTATACATTGCACATCTACCATTCACAATTTCCTCCATCAAGAAATATTGCTGATGGAACTTATATTTTAGCATCAGCAATTTCCCGAGTCCTTATGCAGAGGCAACTACCCAAAGAGATTTATTGCTTTTTTCCTACTCCATTGCAATGAAGATTTGAAACACATAAAACAATACTACAGAAAGTCTCTTTTGACTAAGCACTAGTTTGTTCTGTGGTGTGAATAAGAAAGTAAAGGACTGTCATGACTGGAAAAGAATTAGGAAAAGGAAATACTGACAGACTCATATTTAAATACTAAACCTTCAGTCTTCATTGTGGTCAATTAGCTAAAGAAAATGAAATGTCAGGCATTACAGAGCTAAGGCGTGGATGACATCTCAGCCCCCAGTGAGTTCCCACAAGCAGAAGAAAGTGGGTTATTCTGCAGAAGAAATAAGGTTACTTGATCTCAGGTCTGGACACTGACCTGCAGAGCCATTGATCTTGAGTGGCTACATGTCATGAACATGAAGAGAAAGGACTGCTGAGAGAGAGCTAGCACGTTCGCACCCTCTCATATCCTTTCCATATCAGTACTCAAGATGGTCAGCCATGAAAATGAGTTGTTTCCTCTGAAAGGGCAGGATGCTGGAGAATGTAATAAATTGCTTTGACTCCTTTCTGCAGGCTTGCACTGATAAATAATTGTTAGATACTGTCAGGCTGCTCACATGTGGTTTTCAAGAGGGATGTCTCTTGGGTCTTTTTATCATCAAGTGAAGCTCATCAGGTGACATAAACACAAGCACTAGAAAAAGGTAGATGAGATACCGCTCTGTTCCTTACTCCATACAACCGTGCTGCTGTTTCTGCCTTGTCGGCTCTGTAGTTGGACAAAGTCAGCCCAAGGATGAAAAACATCTGTGTGAAACCGAACCCATGCAAGAATCATGATGTGAGGAAAGCTGTTCTGAAGAGTGCAGTCTACTTTGGAGTTAGTCGCTGCACATCTGTGATTGATCAGCTGAATCTATAATTTAGAAGTCCTTTTGCATTCCTTGATTGTGCTAAGTTTGGACATAGCATTGCCCATGAGTAATGCTTTCTATAAGCTTTGATTGGCCAGAAGATCCCATCCCATGCTGGCAGACGATGACACGTTACTCAGTTATTCATGCTTCACTTGCTTCCTGGCTGGACTACAGGAGTCTGATGTGTTTGGTCACCAGGCTTTCAACACTTAGAACAATTCACCTACAATAAAAAACCCTCAGCCATTTTGTTTACTTTGAGTGTATCATCAGACCTGTCCTCAACTGTCTACAATCCCTCCCCACAAGAAGATGGTTCTTCTCATCGCCGTGGGGTTTTTCCACAATGGCCAAAAAAGTGTCTAGAGCTTGGTGTTGACAACTGCATTTATCTGTCCATGCAGACTGTTCCCTTTGCTCCCTATCTCCACCTCAGTAGGGGTAAATGCTGTCATAAAAGTTGTCTGTCTAGGAGACAGAATGTTCTTGGAGACCACTCTGAGACAGTGAAATTAATATCCTGGGATTTAAGGACAGTCACAAACCTGACCTCCCAATTAAAGTTCAAGGGATATTTATTTGACTTCTAGGAAAAATACTGAGGCAACATAATTGTTTATAATCAAACCAACTGTACCAAATAGACGAGACTTCACTGCCCAAGCATCTTCCCTTGGGAAGAAGAGGAGAGAACAAACAGCATGCAGCAAGCAGGAAGTCATGCTGCTTAATGTATTTTGGAATGACTTTCCAATGCCATGCTAGTGAGGTATAAAGAACTCTTGCAAAACTGAGCAGACAGTTGCTCACAGCCTAATTCCCATGCTGTAAGTTTTGGGTTTTTTTGGTGCAACCTTGATACCTGCTTTTTTGGGCAACATGTAAATGGCATTGAGGAAGTAAGCACACTCTTTTCTTCAAATGCGTTTGGTTCTGCTACTTGAACATTTGCAATACTGTCATGGGACGTGACACACAGAACTGGTATTTTTCTCTTATTTAAGTTTTAAAGATTGAGGCCCAGACCCTGCAAAAATACCCTGAGTTCTCTGTGCTCAGCCTCAGACTCCTAACCCATGAACTCCACCTTGTACTCCCTCTGCCAGCTGCCAAATTTTTGTTAAGCTTACAGATTTCCTATCCATGACGAGAGCTCTTAGGCTGGCTTAACAAACACATAAACACACAAGCTAAGAACCTGATTATCATACTGATAGGAAAGTGCAAAACCAAATACTGATAGAGCAATAAAACTAAATGAAGGTAGTGCCCATCTATTTTTGTTCTGCCTTTATGAGAATTCATCTTCCTTCATCAATACCTCTTGAGAATTCAGCAAACCTTAAAATACCTAACACTTCAATTGTAAGGCATTTTAGTGACATGCACTAAAATACATTAATACTTGCAGTGGAACCAGCATCTTGGAAACCTGTGGAAGAGGTTAGTGTCAAAGTTTCATGGAAGACATGGAGTAAATTAATTTCCATGTTTCATTTTCCATAACATATAATTAAATATGAACTTTACCTCTAAAGGGACACTTTTTAGAGGTCATGGGTAATTTTGACCACTGCAGACAGTACTGAGCAAACACCAATAATAAATGACACCACATTTTCTTTAAAAAATTATATATTTATGTCTACCCAATATTAATTGAAGCTTACTTTCATTTAGACTCCTTGTAACTTCCAGAGCCACTACTGGATATATTTTATGCTTTGTATGTTCTTGTTCTTCCTCAGCAGGTCTCATTATGAAGCCTTCAGTTGCCTCATGTGCTTGGAGCCACCATCCCATGCTGATGCAAACCACTGTGTTTGCATGTTTGTCTTGGCTTCCCAGCCTCTTCAGGTGTGGGACTAAGTTTGGGATGGAGCAGCTGAGAGGCATGTTAGCAAAAGGCAGGTGCAGGTGAAAACGTGTCTGCTGCCCTTCACAGAGGCAAGATTTTGATTTTACAAGGACCATTTTCTCCAGACATCCACTGCTACTCTTTTCAGAGATCCACAAAATACCAAGAAACTGCAAATATATTTCAGAAGTTTTCTGGGACACTGTTTCTTTATTCTGGGATGAACTGTGCATTGCATTGGGATTGTGTTCAGTTACTTTTAAGCATCCAGAATACTCTGTGAGAGGAATTATCATTCTATGGATTTAAATGTGAATTCAGTGTGTGTGTTATTTGACTGTGTGCTTAAATTTGTACATATGTCCACACAACGATACAGAATTTGCAGTCGAATACCAAAATGCAAGGAATTCTTTTTGTGATTTATTTGTACCCCACTGTAATTAAAGAAGCTACAAGTAATTAGGGAAAAAAGACATTTTTAGAATACTTGTTCAAAATAAATTAAGTTTGGCTAAAGCCAGGAAACTTCAAGGCCATAATTTATTTCTTATGACTTTTTTTTAAAATTCATTTTACACTTTAATCTATTGAGAAAACTAGATTTTAGAGAGGAAAGAAATTATACCTGCTCTATAAAAGCATCTCTCTTTTAAAAAAAAATAAATTAATTCTTCACTTAATTGTAATCTTGTTTGTATTCAAATATTTTCATGGCCTATTGTTTGAAGGCAGTAATCTAACACTCTTCACAGCCGCGTATATAATCAAATTGAAGAAATTACAGAATTACAGAAGAAATTACATGAATTACAAGAAATTTCCAACAATTTACTGATGAATAAAGCACAGTTTATAGAGTTTACAACAGATAATAATGAAAAATAATCTTGTGTGAAAGTACTTCCTTTCCTGCTTTGCCTGCAATGTATAAATATATACTAAAATATCTTTTTCTCTTTTACTGCTTAATAAGAAAGAGATGATTGTCCAGCTAGATTTATTGTGAAACTCAATGTGTTATGTGCTTTTTAAAAAATAATGAACAGAACTGTATGTGTGAAAGAATAAAGAGAAATTTTCACAACATCTTTTTTGTTTAAACAGATATTAAGAATACAGAAAATATGACCTAAAGAAAGATTGAACATAAGTAATTTATTAATTCTACAAGTGACTAAAGAAGAAGTTTGTTCACCAGTAACACTATTTTAAATATGTCTAGTTTCAGTCTTTCCTTTTTTGAACAATGGTTTTATTTAGGCAGTTGAATATCCAAAAGGAATTAAAAAGAAATATTATCATTTTCTTTGTGCAAAAGTGAGGTGGCAAATCCAGACTTCCTCTTAGCCCAAGATACTGTGAAAGTCACCTTCTTCCTCATCCTCAATAAACCAATCTAAAATGAATGTGGTTAAGTCATGCTCCATGGTATTTTTTTAAGTCTCTGGAGTTTTTTAATTAGTCTTTGCAAGGTTGCTCAAGAGGCAACAAAAGTAGAAGAACCCATATGGCCAAGAACACAGAGTAAATGCAGTAACAGAAATTGCTAAATTGCTGGCATTTAAGATCTTCAGAGCCATTTTCTTTCATAATTTCTTTTTCATCACATGAGTCCTCAACAAACTGAGTAATTTCACTCTGTGAAAGTTTGTAAGGTAAATGAACAATGTGAGCATCAATATTGGCGGTGCCAAACCAAGGAGACATTTCTAGTTAGGCCTGAAAATATTGTATTTTGCCTCCACTAATGATATCTGAAAACCCCTCATTATATCTACAAACCTGCCCCCCATACAATTCACAAAAATTATGTTTATATATAGTTATTGCAAATTTTGTTTAACTATTATGGAAATACCATCTTGCATTTACATTTCCAACACTGTTTTTCATGACCGAGCTGACCTTCTGAGGCTGCAGATGAAGCAGGACCTTTACTTAAATTATCCTCTGTAGCTGAGAGAACTGTCAGTAACAGAGGCTTCAGAAACTGGGAATTGTTGATTCCTCCTGCAGAGGGCATTTTGCCAGAGCATTCTGCTTTAGACTAATGGAAATTCTTGGACTAAATATATGCATGCATAGGACTGGAAAAATGTATCTGAAGCATGTGTCTCTATAGGAATCTGATTAATCTAGAGCATAAAATTTGAAAACACATTTTCTTTGTGACTCAGATTGAAAATTACCATGAGCATGACAGACTATTTTATTGCAGGGTTTTACCATGTTTGTAGTAATGGGTATTTGCTAATCAATATTTGGCAAAGAGAAGAAAGACATCATAAGGAGGAAAGAAACATCCTTAAGTGCTTAAGTAGGAATGTGCTTGAGTTTTTCCACTTGAACTTCAAGCTATCTTTCTGACAGTGTACCCTTATGTCTAAGTAGAAAATAAAAATGTGCACCTGATAAAATAAGAAGTAGGGATTTAAAAAAAGTGTAAAGTTTCACTTTCAGCTTTTCTTGTTTTAAAGCAAATTATTTCAATATCCATTCTCCAGTCTCACAGAGTTACCTCAATAAAATCTGTAAGAACAGCTGCAGACATTGTGAGATTTTAACAATGAATAAATAACACTTCTTCCAGAGCCTGGTGAAATTTATAGGACTTTTCCCCACAGGAACAGACTTGTTCAAATGTTTACTAACTCATAGTGTATGTAAATATTCAGGGTTCTGTGCCTGTAAATGCATGCCTAACTGGGGCCAGCTGAAGGCAACTGCAGTTTCCTGCAGCATGGACACTTTTCTGGGAAGGCAGACCTAATTTGCACACTAACATGCACAAAGTGGGCTCAAAATCTCTGTGGTACTTCAGGCTACTCACCTACCTTCAGTCTCCTTTTCTTGGTCTTTTCACTGCCTGCAAGGGGAATTTGTGCCAGCAATTCTGGTTACAGTTCTCAGCAAATTCATTAAATAGGATGTATTAAAAACTGAAGCTCATGGCTGATGAGCTGTACTGCTGGGACAAACCTTATCAACATTTCTTGGGATATCACCTGCCTAGGCAACTAAAAAGGATGCCAGAGTTTCTGGGAAAGTAATTTTTTCTTTCTTGTGCCCTGTTACACTTTAGAAAAATACCTGTGCTTTCCAATGGAAACTGAAGGAAAAAGCATGAAGAATTGCAATGTTATTTGATGGGGTGTTTAAACTGAATCTAAACTTGATGGAGAGAAAACATTTATTTTTCAGAACTGTAGCATATTGGGAGCATACAAAGATTTTATCACAAATGTGTGTGGTAGCCATGCAGTGAGTGTCTGTGCCTCAGAGAGCTCCAGATTATCTTCATGGTCCCTCTGGTTTGGATGTGCCAGTGAAACATATCCACATGATGTGCAGGCTTTGCAGAGCCAGCGAGAGAGCTTGCAGGTTTTACAAAGTTTTACACTGCACTAGGAAAAAAATTTTTTTTTTGAGGGCACTTGTTGAGTACCTGATATCCATGGGGAACTTCATGTGCTTCATGAGAAGGAGGACTAGGTCATCCTGAGTGCCAGACCTGTACAACAGGGACATCACTCTTTTTTGACACCGCTCTTCATCCTGGATGTCTTCACGTTTACGGCAAGTGACAAACCTTTTAAGGACATATCAGCCGAGAAATGCCAGAGGAAATCTTCATTGGAGTGTGAATGAGGGCAACTGTCTCCTGCAGTAACCTGCAAATGCATGACTTTTCATTGTAAATTAGACCAGTGATTTATTTGCCTCTTTATCAGGGCCAGGAGGACACTATTGCTATTCCATGCTCAAAACTGTATCTTCACTACTCTTAGAGTTCCCCATGTGCAGGGAGCTATGGCTCTCCACCCCCAACTCTTTGACCTTTTTCAGTGTTCATTCTCCTCTTTCCTCATAAACTTTGGGCAACATCATTGGCTTCTGCTATTTCATGTTACCAAGGGCTTCCAAATTTGGCTCTGTTTCATGTCTAGTTTTTGGAGATCCAGATTCTTTTGGATCTGCACCTCTCTTTTTAAATAGCTTGCTTACTTCCATAAGAATTTGCTGCATGATTTTCACTCTTGTACCCTGTCTTTTCTAGTTGCCAGGCTTTCAATTATTAAGGTGTTATGAATGCTTTTGTCAAAAATCATAAAGAAGTGCCCCAGCATATGAATGACTACAAGATGTTTTAAAAAGTGTATATGGATCTTCTCATACACGGGACAATTTTCTAAAGAAAAGGCAAAAAATTACTTGCAGTTCAAAACCGCGACAATTTCTCTTAACTCCGAAACGTTCACGGCAAAACATTGCTTTCAATATACAGATATTGTTATTCACTAGAGGGCACTCCTGTGTGCGCAAAGCTTGTACGGCACAGCGCGGCCAGGCAAGATCGGCTGGGTTTAGGATTTTGCGATTTTATAACAGTGTCATGTGAGAATGTTTCCTTCACGTTTCTTTCTTGATGTACAATTCTATCGTGTCACTGAAAGGCGATCTTCTCATTCTGGGTGCTTGTGGAGGCCGGGGGTGGGAGAAGGGAGTGAAAAGAGCGACTGACCCCTCAGTCTTCTCCAGCGGTGAATGCTTTCGCCGTAAATCACACACCCCAGTGTGAGGGGGAAATATGAATGGCCACCATCTGGAAAAAGGGAAAGAATTAAGCGCAAGTACCCTTCTGCCCTTCAAGTTTTGCCGACAGGATTGGAGGAGCAAGTGACGAGTCTGTGAAATTGCCTCTTAGCGATGCAGGACGGAGCCGCCGGTGCTGCTCCCTGGCCGGCGGGTTCCCCAAGGGGCGGCGACCCCCGGCAGCGGAGCCTCGGTCCCTCCTGCCGCCCTCTGCTCCACGGGACCAGCCCTCTTCTTCCTCCAGGGATCCCTGCTGCCGCCGAGGGCTAGGCACTTGTGGTCTGGCCACCCTCGAAGGTTTTTCTCCTTCTTTGCAGATAGTTGATGCGTATTAAAAAATATATGCTCGGGAAAAAAAAAAAAAAAAAAAAAAAGAAAAAAAAAAAGAAAAAAAAAAAAGGAAAAAGAGAGATGAAGTGCTTACATGTTGTTTCATCAATAGGTGAGGTTCCTGGTGTGGAATATTCCAGTGTAACAGGATTAAGTAGCCATGAGTACAGCCGTGAGTGCGTGGGTCGGTAACACAAAGCGACCCCCGATGCTGGAAGCAGGGAGGGCTGGCACGGCAGCCCGGCCCGGAGGCGCACGGGGCAGATCGCCCCGGCGGCAGGCGCGGAGCGGGGGTGCTGGCGGTGCCGGGAGCCCCGCAGTGCCGGGAGCCCCGCCGTGCCGGGATCCCCGAGTGCCGGGAGCCCCGAGTGCCGGGAGCCCCGCAGTGCCGAGATCCCCGAGTGCCGGGATCCCCGAGTGCCGGGATCCCCGAGTGCCGGGAGCCCCGCCGTGCCGGGATCCCCGAGTGCCGGGATCCCCGAGTGCCGGGATCCCCGAGTGCCGGGAGCCCCGAGTGCCGGGAGCCCCGAGTGCCGGCAGCCCCGCGGTACCGGGAGCCCCGCAGTGCCGGGAGCCCCGTGGTACAGGAAGCCCCGAGTGCCGGCAGCCCCGTCGTGCCCGGTGCCGCCTCCGGGCCGCTGCCGGCAGCGGGAGCGCCGCAAGCCCGGCGGGCGTGGGGCACCGGCTGGCGCCCGCTCTGGGGCGTCCCGTCCCCGCCAGGAACCGGGAGAGGGAGCAGGTTTAGGGCAATTTTTTTTTCATGCAGGACTGTGGTCTCTCCTGTACTCCGTAATTTCAGGAGCAGCTGATGAGCTGCAGGAAAATTCATCGAGAACTGTACTGTATGGGAGGGAAACCAGGGAGAAGAGGAAAATGGAAGAGGGCCACAGATTGTATCAGCAGAGGTTTAGACTGGAGATTAAGAAAAAAGTCTTCTCTGAATAAGTAGTCAAGCATTGGATCAGGCATGAGAAGTGGTGGAATCCCCATCCCTGGGGGGATGTACACATCCCATGTATTTAAAGACATGTACATGTGGCTGTTGGGAACGTGGTTTAGTGGTGGGCTTGGCAGTGCTGGGTTAACAGTTGGACTCAGTGATCTGATGGGTCTTTTCCAACTTAAAGGAATCTATGTGTGTGTGATGGAATGCCATTTTGCCAGGGTGTTTTCTGGAATTTAGTGTACCTGTTGGTATGTAAAGCAGTGTTACATCTATGTCTAAGTGCCAGGCTCACAGGGACTATGATACCTTTCTCCCTTGCTCACCCACCTCAAACTTATAACGGACCATTTGATTCCTTTTTTCTCCTGTATTCTGGCCATAGTGCAGTTCACCATTCCCACAGAGTCATGCCTTCCATCAATTAACCTGAAAATGTTGACCAGTGTTCATTTGGGGAAAAAATGAAACTGAGGTTTGCCTTAGTTTAGCTGGTAGCTAGCTATTACATCTGCTCTAGGGATGCCTGGGACACAAAGGTCCCAAGTGAAGAAGGGAGTGAAATAAATAATTCAAGTGTCCTTAATATCTTCAGATGATTTTGCTATTTCATCCTCTATTCCAGATCAGTAACAAAAACACGAAATGAGCACAGCACTGGGGTTTCCCAAGCAGCCCACCTCCACTCTGGAAATTAACTATTCACTCTTTCTAGTTGTTCTTCCATATTAAACCCACCCTGTTTACGCATACAAGGGCCCTAATTTTCTGGTTTATAGCAGCTTAGTTTTCATAAGTGAAAAGCAGCACTTCTAGTTAACATAAAATCTTAAAAGGCACACTGGAAATTTGCATGATAATAAGGAGATAAAAAAAATCAGAACTTGAACTCAAACTTTATGTCTACATCAATGCATTTCAGGACCTGGTTTCCTTTCTGAAGCTGTGAATAAGAAAGGGCAGGCAAACCTTTTAGCCAAGAACACCTTCATCAAAGCTGCTTTAGAAATGGGAAGTAACCTCATTCCTAACCTCAGCAGCATGTTTGAGGATATCCTCCAAAGTGTAAAAACATTTCACTCCACATTGATCTCCATGAGTGATGTGAGCCAGATTTTTCCAGAAAAAGGTTTTTACCTAAAATACCAATTTGAACACCTATTGATAATTCAACAGCCATAGGGAAGACATCTGGTGTTTCAATTGCCTGCTGCACTCAACTCAGAATCCATTGTTTCCAGCTTGCCCAATCAGTACAAATATATTAGTTATAAGTAATTGCTAATCTTTCAAGTGAAGAAAAGAAGGAATAATCCAACATATCGACAGCACGGTGATGTTTTGGCACTGCAGGTAGCTATAATATATGTTATTTTTAATATGTTTAAACTTGGATATAAATTAGCTATATCCTCTCTGTCTGTTTTGTGATGCATATTAAATGTCCAAATATTTGAGCTGATATCAATAGAGTATAGGTTGAAACTACTTTATCCTATTTTTAAACAATGAAGTGGACATCTCAGGACAGGAAATCCATCCAAACTTCCTCATCTGCTGGCTGAAATAAATTGATGCTCTGAGAAAGCAATCAGGCAGTGAAATGAGTAATTTGGGTCTGCCATCTCACCTCCAGATAACTAAAATTAAATGAGGCAGATCACTTGCTTACTTCTGCAGGATCATTCAGGTGAGCAAATACATTTTAGCTTAAATAAGCAAGTGATGCACAGTTCAATCTTCAGCTGAAAGTGTGCTGCAATTCTATGTAATGCACTTTGAATTCAAACTAGCACCATCAAGAATATTCATTCTGCTTTTTAGGCTCTGCAAGGACCTTGCATGATAGTTGGTGATTAAAAGGAAGATGATAATGTGTAAGCAAAGCAATTGCTATCATGTTATTATAAAGTGAAAATAGGAAAGATTCAAATAGATTTAATTAGCATTGTTTATTCTGTGGTTTTTATGTGAGAAAAAAGGACATCTAGAAAAAATACTGTAAATACATTTGAAATTTATTAATAAAATCTGTTTCACTATGATTGGTTAAAAAAACAGATGAACTCCCTCTGTATTTTTAGTTCAGTCAGAGAATTTTACTGGCAGGGAAGACAGCTTTTCTGCCTTTCTTAGGATTGTGAAGCAGTGTTATTCAGAGAAATTGTCCTTGCTTACAAGCACAAGCCTCTCTTGTTTGTGCCAAGAAGGGTGGCAGCCATCTTTAAACACACTTCTCCTTTTTCTCACTCACCTGCTCTTTCCTTAGCTCCTTTTTTCAGGATGAGAAAATTTAAGCTGTGGACCAGCAGTCAGCTAGGCATTTATCAGACTTGTAGGAACAGTTTCTGCTTAAATGGAAATGTGAATTACTAGTGAAATAACCATTATTTTACAGAATATTTCTGGCAAGCATTACATTGTTTGGAGACACATTGTTATCCAGTACCTTTCGGATACATGTTTCTCAAAATGACTGCAAACTTCTGTGTTTTTCCCCCCACATTTTGTGGAAGCAGGAGGTCACTGGTATCACAGATGTAATTTGTTCTGCCAATATCTACTCAGGATAAATCCCTTTTCTGCCAAATTGTTGGCTCTTTCTACCAAAACTGTGACTCATGTCAGTAATTCCTTGCTGTCTTTTGCTTAAAAGCATATTCTAGGGAGGCAAACCAAAATGCTCTTCCATACCTGAGAGTTTGCACACTGATTTGGCAAAGGTGCTAAAATATTTTTCCATTTAGCTTTCTATTTTGTTGGTTTTCATTGGTCTTGTTGGGACTTACAGTTGTAGGCAAGGTGGTTAGATCTTTCTGGCTATGACAGGCTGAAATAAGTATGTCTGGAGATAAGTATTAGAGTTTTCTTATATTTCTCTGATAAGAAAGAGTCTTTGAAGTTTTTGCCTCTTGCAAATGGGCAACATTTACAAGCCATGAGATTTCAAAAGTGGACTTTTTTTCATATTTGCAATTGGAGGAATACTGTTTGGCTGTTAGATTTTAGCAACAATTAGGTGCCAGAGAGCAAAGCTGATGAGAGATGTGGTAGAAGAGCCAAGTGAGGGCAGAGCACGGTGGGTCTTTGTGCTGTAGCTCTGGTGAACACCACAAGCAGAGCTTTCCTCTTGTCGTGCCACCCAGGCAGAAGGCAGCAGCAAGGCTGAGGCTCTGTGGGAAGCTAACACTGTCCTGGATCCTAGACACAACCGGAAAACACAACGTACCAAGCACTGCTGCTCATACACACTTGACTAAACATAAAGGGCAAAACCAGAAGTTTTCTGCTCCTTTTTCTTTCTTGGTACCCTTTGGTATCGGAGTCTCATCCGGACAAAGGGAAAAACTTCATTTTTGACAGATAATTCTGATCTTTTACCAAAGCAGCTAGTATGTTTTATGGGAAAACTTAAAAGTGAAGTATGTTCCAAGGATATTTATTACAGACACAGTTTAAATGTCTTTTTACAACTTCCTTGATGAATTAGAAAAAGATCACAGATTTGTTGGTTGACTCCCCTTTCCTAAATGTCACAATTTAATAAACATGATTTTGGAATATTTACTCCTTTAATGAATAACAACAGTAATAACAAGCAAGAAATCCTGTCCTTCCTCTGTGGCCTTCCTCCTTACTCCTGCAGCCCTGTTAGTAGGCAAGCATTCCTTACACGTCATTTTGTCCAGATAACCTAATGTTCTTTTTTGTATTCTCTATTAGTGACCTAGAGCACCAGGGCAGGTTCAACTGTGTCTCAGTTTAAGGCAAACTGCCTTTTATGCAACCTGAAGTTCTGATTTTATTGTTTTTGGGGAAATAAGAATGATAAAAAAGCTTCAAAGAAAATTGCCAGTGACTGAACTGTCTCTGAGAAAAATTTAAAGTTGCACATGAAAAATACTAAGGATAATTTTCTAATAAGAAAGCAAAGAAACCAGAATCAAAAAGCTGGAAACATAAAAATACTAGGACAAAAAGAAGGCACGTGCCCTTAAGAATTAAACATGTACAACCTCTCTCTTGCATGAAGCACCACCTAACGTTAAATGATTCTTTCTCATATTTCCCCAGAAAGATGACATTTCCCATTAATATTACAAGAGCAACACAATGCTGCAAGTGTAGTATTATCAAATTCTTCTAAGAGCAGCCTTCTGCACTTCCCTTTTAGATATTTTACCAGGTTAAGAAGTATCTGAATGCATCTCTGCTGCAATTGTATTGAAGGAGCTATTTTAAAGGTATTTTGTGAGTGGTGGAAAACAAACCACTAAAATTAATTGTTGTCATCAACGTCACTAGACATGATGCCACCTCCAAGATGGAAACACCTTTCATTTACAAAGAATGTGTGATGAGAACTTATGCCAACAATGTATCAAGTTGCCATTATGAGTGGTTGAAGTGATTTCAGTTTCCATTGTGACATCTCTAACAGCATTCTCAAATTGTGGGGGTTGTTCTTGTGTAGGAATTCTGTGTGTTGCCTCTGCAATTTTTTCCATGTATAAAAGAAGTGATATTTAATTATCTGATTCTTACTTTAGTTATTGCAGTGGCTTCTGACTTTCATGTAGAAGTATGTTCCTTGCTTGGAAAGCAGATTGTAAAAATGCAAATGGAAGGAAATAATTAATTAGAAAGTCATTGTAAAACCTTTGCAAGGCAGGAAATCAAGCTGTCATGAAATGTTATATTAAAGAATTGTGTATATTAAATAAACACCACCAGTTTACCAAGTGGTAAACAGATGTGTGTAAAGCAAGCAGAGTCCTATGTAACACGGCTTAAATATTGAAGAGGAACAATTTCCTTCTAATTTCCACTCCTGCCTGATCCCACAGTGTGGTCTCTCATCTCCTGCTTTTGCAGACATGGTTAGAATCATGGGTCTTCTCTTAGTTTGTGTGGGGACTCTTAGATTTGCCAGTTTAGGAGTCGAGACACTCATATTCCTTCAGCTTCCAGGGAAATCCAAGCTATAGATAACAAAGGGCTTTAAACAACAAAGTTGACATCAGGCCTAGCCTGATTTCCTACTTTTAATTTATTTGCTGTCACACTCTAAGTAGCTTTTTATCTTTTCAGGACTATCACACTGTCTGGCTTCCTTTCCTGTTCTGTAGGAGTATCTAATTCCTTATCTCCTGGCTTATCATCCCAGGCAGACAGGCAACACGATGGACTCTTGAGGCCACCTCTACTCAGCCCATTCAGCTGCAGAAAAGAAAGTATCTTTGAGTCCAATATCCAATTGGACTTTAAATCCAATATCCATCCAAAATGGATATTGGAACTATTAACATTTAATTTGTTAACTACATTTCTGAGAAAGAAGGTATGGGGGAAGCAACAGAGCAACTGCTAGAATGGCCCTTGCACCACCACAGTGCACTTGATCAATGAGTGCTGCAGAAGTGTGGAGTTTATGAAAGCATTGAGCAATGCCTTGTGACTTCTTAAATCACTGCTACCTCAGGCACTGCTGCCAGCTGAGATTAGTTAATGAAGTGGAAGATCACCTGACCATTTATTTGGCTTCAGCAACAGTTCTGTGCAATGGTAGAAGGCAATTAGAGCTGTATTAATTCTTTTTTAAATTACACAGTCATTCTTTATTAGCAGGCTGTAGCACCCTGAAGAATCTGGAGTATTGAACAGAGACATTGTATTCACTGCAGAAAGAGACTAGAAAAATCCATAATAGTAATCAATGTAGAATTTTGATCTGTTAATAACTGGGCTCTTTGGATTGATTCAGAGCTTTCTTCCTCATTAAATTATATGAAATATGGAAAATCATCAGGCAATATAGAAAGTAGTGACATTTCTCTAGGTGTAAAAGTAAAGAGATGAAAATTATTTTTCTAGTCACCATTAAAAATTGTATAATCATGAAGCCTCTTTTTCCCAGGATAGGGATGAAAGACAGGGACAGTCTACACTCATTCAGGCAGCTGTCCCTATTTTTTGTGTTTCTCAGGGTAAAAATAAGGTCAAAGACAAAGGTAAGTGACAGGGAAACAGGGAATTTCCTGCTTCCAGTGCTAAATCTATTAATCTATTCCTCCACAATTGTCCCATAATCTGTGGGAACTGTGAAGTAAACATCTTTCCAGAGAGAGACTGAGAAAATACAAGTTACTAATGAAAAAGATGTAAAATATTGCAGGATTTGGAAATATGTTTTTCCTTTTTAATATATGAAACTTGCCTCAAATTAGCTTTGAGTATTCTTAGAGTGTCTTCTATAAAAGCCATCCTTCTAAGATAGTAGATGGTGATGAGGCCTTTAGAAAGACAGAGGTTTTTATGGGAATGTTTTCAAATTTAATGGGGCAATGCCAATTCAGGTGATAAAACAGAACAGACTATCAGAATTTCTGGGAAAGTCCAGTTGTTTCTATGATTTCCTGCAAGTTGCATCTCAGTGTCTCTGGGCATTTGTTACGTGCTTAGGTATATAAATGAGGAACTTGAGCATCTATGAAAACTGTAATAATGGCTTACAGGGAACACATAATGAATTTGGGTGGAAACATTAAACTCTGAAGTAAAAGAGGAACTAAATAATGTAGAAGAGTGAAAATAATGAGAAATCAAAGTTGCATATCATTGCCTCTAAGGTTTATTCAAAGATTTAGATTACAAAGTGACCCAGAATAATTCAGATGTTTCTTTCTCACAATGCTTATAATTCGAATATGATTAATGTTCTTCATAAGATACACAAGACTACAACTTCCTTTATATGAAAAATGTGCTCTGAAGGGCTATGCTGTACCAATGGGCATAAAAAAGTACAAGAAACTGACATCACAGATTATCTCACTATTGGTGCAGCAACACAGGCCTTTCTTCATCAGTTTTGCAGAGAACAAGGAGTGAGAAAATGAAGAGAAAAAATTAACATAAACTAATGCAGTCTCATTGGCAGCTTCTGTGGTAATAGAGTTTCTCCTGTAAAAATGTTTTTGTCATGGAGGAATTACAAATACGATAAAAACCTCAAAGACAGAACAGGATTCTCAGGAGTTGTTGATAAGTCTGAGATACTTCCTAAGTGGCACACTAGATTTCAAAATATGAAGATAATTTTCTGTTAAAAAACACGAACACCATTCAAATGCACCTTCTGAACTTTAATAAGAAGGTTTTGGCTTACAGTTTTAAAATTGTATTACTGGATCTATCACACTTCTTTTCTGTATGGAAACAAAACTACTCCCCCCCAAACACCACCATCATCAACCTATCCCAAACCCCAAATTTTTTATCTGGTATTTTCATGGAAAAGAGTGAGTTACTGATTTCTAGGACTGATAAGAAGATCTAACAGATCACTGTGAGACTTAGAAAGTATAAGCTTTACAAATTCCTTCTTGAGACAAGCAGATTAGCCTGAAAAGAATATGGAGCCAAAAGTGCCCTTGGCCGAGGTTCTGCAGGATGGCTGTGCAGAAAAGCTGAAATACAGCTTAGAGAATAGGGTATTATTTCCTTTGCACTATTCTTAACCTACTCATGTCCTGCCTATGTGGTTGATGAATTTACAACTGCAGATGTAGGTGGTAAGGTAGATGCACTTCAGTTAAGAAAACCGAAAACAAGAAAGGCATCCTTAAAAGTGGGCCCTCACAATAAGCTCCTTGCCTGCAAATATTTCATCATGAAACCTTTAACATTTAAATGATGGATAGTCCACCATATATTAATGTCACTAGCACGTGACACTACTTCAAGTAGGAGTCTTGTTTCACAAATAATTTTTAAATACATTTTTCTCATCTCATGACCCCTGCTCTTAAGCTCTGCAGCACCAGCAATGAAATTATGCATTAAGATGTTTGGGCTCTCAATATATTCCCAAACATAATGTCATGTCAATTTGCATTGACTCCTGTAATCATACTTTAAAATGATAATAGATCTAGAGCCAAATAGTAACATTCATGCAGAACAAGGGAATCCAATATTCAACATATTTGCCTGCAATTGAGAAATTGATTGGTATTTGCAGGAAGTAATTTAGACTTTGCTGCCTCATTAATAAGAGGAAAATAATATTTAATTACTCATAATCTACAGAGTTTTAAAAAATATAAATCAATAAACCTTGCTTTCCAAAGAGCCAAACTTAAGATAGCTTTTCCCTTCTCTCAGAGGAAAGTTTCCCTGTGATATCTACTGGTACATGAAAGAATTTATTGAATGCATACATGCTTTGGAAACACAGGGATTTCAATAGTGTGTACTCTAATAACTATTTGTATCTGGGAGCTTGTAAGTTCGAGTTTAGTTAAGTACAATTGAATTATGATGGCAAACATGGTCAATAGATGATTGTTAAATGTTTTCTGTAATTCCTTAAGGTTTTATGAAGCAGGCTTTGTAGATTCACTATTTGGCAATGCAGTTTATTTGTTTTTGAATTAAGACAATTGTGAACATTTTATGTTAGCATTTTCTGAAAATTTACATGAGGATTGATGTTTATCAATCAAGTAGTAGCACATATTTTGTGTAAAAACTTCTGCTATTGGGGAATTTCTTTCCTTTAGGACCTTTATGTTGTAATTTCATTCAAAGACAGTTGAAGAACATGGGTGTGACTTCTCTCCAAATACAAGGAGAGATTTCACCCATAACTTCCCAGCTATTCCTCTGGTCTTCATTTTCCCATAATTTACAACAGAATTGTGTTCCACACTAACAGGATACCTCATTGAAACTTCAGTCTGAAAACAGTAAAGTCTGTGCAAAATTGTTGCTTGGTCATTCAACATAATACCTAATTTATTTTAGAGTTTAGTGATTTTTCAAAAATTTCTCAGAAAATTGCCACACATAAAGGCTTAAAAGACAGTTGTAAAGAATTAAATGGCATGCTGGCCAATGTAAAATAGCATAAAAGAAGTGAATTTTTTGCCAAGAAATAAATAGAACTTAAAATTATTTTTTTACTAAAAATGTTAAATTAGATAGCACTTGAGATCTTTAGAATACTTTTTGTTTCAATCCTTTTTCTTCTGAGCAAAGGCTTCTTCCATGCTCTCAGGGAACTTGACATAAGACTCGAGCAATAGCACTGCTTTTCTAGGAAGGAAACTGAGGAGACAAACACTGAGTTAGCCTATATTTTTTTTTAGATAAAGGTACTCTGTAAATAAATGACAAATACATTATATGTGCTCGATACTTCCAGTCTGGTAGTAGCACATTTGGCACTTCAATGTTATGAATTGGGAAAATGAATGACAGACCACTTTGTGAAGGCCCAGCCTGCAGTGGTGGCAGGGACTGGAAGTAGAAAGTGCTAGACCTGGCATTGCTCTCAGTGTATCATCTCAGGAAAATTTTTGAAGTTTCTACACCCAACTGCAGCTTAAAACATTTCTTGGAGACAGAAGAGGCCAGAGGAATGTTATTCATCTAGAGTATTGAAAAATCAAACCCACTGTTTCTTTAAAATTTGGTACATATAACTGGATTGATTGCAGGAATATTAACTAAAGGACTGTTTGACTAAATGTTCCTGCTGATTTTACAGGCAAATGGCAAACGAAAGAAGGTAATGCTAGAAGACAAGTCACATGCTTACATTTTGAGACCAAGTAAGTATACAGCTGGAGGCATGATCAGATAAAATTTCTCCTTTTTAATTGCATCCACGATCCTACTGGCTGCATACTCTGGATCATAAACAGGAAACAAACAAGGTCTCCTGTAAAACAAGAAAAAAGGGTTATGAAATGATAAAACTTAACTTTTGTGATAAATACACACACATGCATAATTGAATAATTTATGCAATTTCCCCTTCCCCTCACATAGTCTTGAAAAGGATCTCCAAACCCTTTTGTTCCCACTATCATCAAAATAAATTGAAAAGACTTTGATGATGTTGTGAATTTAATGACTTTTTGTAAGCTGACCCCAATGAAATTGGTGCCCACACTGATTGCAACTTTGGAAACTTCCAAGCTTAGCCATACTGTGTGCTGCTCTGTGCATCACTGCTCTCCAGCAGTCTTTTTCTGCTCTAAGTGCTGAGGTGACAGGTGAATATACCAGGAGCAGGCTTGTCACCAGCCAGGAGGTGACAAGGAGGGCTCTGCTCTGCATGCATATGCTGCTGCACGATGCTGAATGGTGCAAGCAGGAGCAGAGCACTGAAAAACCCAGATCACTGGTCCTGCACTCCTGCAATGGCTCATTCAGTGCTTGCAGCCTCTCCCATCAGTGCAGCCACAGAGCCACCCAGCAGATACCATCACCACAGCTGTTCTCACTCCAAGTACAGTTCCTGCCAGTGCAGACAGTTAATAAGGACAGGTCATGGATATCCTGATAGTCATAACTGTAATTATACTAACAAAATTACTTGGTGCACAGAACATCAGCAGTCTCCTGACAAATAAGGTTCCCTTAACCCTTAAATACTGCTGTGTATCCCCAGCTGTTCCTTGACTGTGAGGTTATTGCACAGTTCTTGTTATTCCCTGTATGTAAGGCATTTCCTTATGTCTGTGCCAATAGGGCAAAAATACTGAATTGAAAATCAAATCAACCAACCAAAAACTGAATATGATATACCCAGTGAGTGGCAATTATTTTTTATACATGAAATAGTACAAATCTAAGCTTTACTTACGCGCTTTTGAAGCCTTTGCTTAACCTGGTACTAATGAAATAAGGGCAAATGACTGTGGTTTTAATGCCTCGTTTTCCTCCATGATACAGTTCTGAATTTATGGCTTCCATCATTGCAATGATTGCAGCCTTACTTGCTCCATAATCTAGAAAGGGAAGAAAAGAGAAATATCCAGAATTTTAAAAGCACCACAATAAAAGCTATATATAGAACTGAATTCTTTGTAATACCATTTAAGCCACGATATTATTTACTTCTATTATTGGCAGTCTTATAATTAGTATTTAAAGCATATTAGTGATCCAGGTCTGGAGATTAATGGCTCTTCTCATGAATGATGCACAGTTGCCTAAGGATAAAATGAATCCTTTTCAGAGGAGTTTTTTAATTTTTTTTCGGTGCGCTATAGAAAGATATAGGCAAATGAGCTTATTCAGCATTTTCTGTAAATTTCCAGATACTCCTATACCAACCAGG
The DNA here is from genome assembly GCF_027579445.1 of Ammospiza nelsoni. Classification (NCBI taxonomy): domain Eukaryota; kingdom Metazoa; phylum Chordata; class Aves; order Passeriformes; family Passerellidae; genus Ammospiza; species Ammospiza nelsoni. The sequence continues at coordinate 115,586,423 of NC_080633.1, forward strand.
CATTCTTTCAGTTCAGAATGTCTTCAACTTTTAATATCATAGGCTACATTTCAGACAGAACTATTTCTAGTAGTAAAATAAAAATACCTTACTTAAATGCTGCTTCAGCCTAGCCTATTACTTCTGATTTGCCTTGCAACTACAATACTATTTTGTTTGCCCAGGAAGACTAATCTGATTTTATTGTTTGATGAATGTATGGAACCCCATCCTTGGAGATAATCAAAACCTGCCCTCACACAGCCATGTGCAACCTAACCTAAGCTGAGCCTGTTTTTATCTGGGGATATGGACCAAGTGACCTTTACAGATTTCTTCCCACACAAATTATTCTACAGTTTTCCAGCTGTTAGAAATTAATTTAATACAATGCCTTACATGTAATTTCCTAAAACCTTTTCAAATGTGTGTGAAAATAGTCACTAGATACAATGAAATCCAATTTTGCTAAAAGACTGACTCCAAAGACTGGCATCAGAAGTAGTTTGCTATTCTTCAGGAGTTCACTCACAGTGCATGATGGGACCACACAGCCTAAAAATATATATCTAAGGTGTAAAAGGTCATAATGCATGGATGGGAAGGCCCATTCCCATGAGCCTAACAGTTATATGATGAAAGCTGAATGTGACTCGTGTTATCAATACCAAATATTGATAATATATCAAGGTAACCCCTAGGTGATAGGTAGCAAGTGAACACTACAGTAACACCATCAACCAGCAGAAGAAAAAAGAGATCCTTATTACACTGAAGTTCAAGTTCTCATAGGGTGACAATCAAATCTAAGAGGCGTTTGAGGAGAGACTGGGAAGCAGACTCAGGCTGATGAAATAGGCTAGGCTGGCAGGCTGCTCTCTTGAGGGAAACATCTGAGAATACTGAGCTTTAAATAGCTTAAACCATACTTCATTCAAATGAATTTTGTTGAAAATTCTGCCAGAATGCCTTCTGCACTTGATAAACCAACTGAATGTGTAGTTCCAGGTTACAACCCTTGTGTCTCAGGTCTCTGAACATTCACCTGCAGAAAAGCTGTCATGAGAAAGCACTACACAACCTATATGCAGGGCTCCCTTCCACTGCACATGTACAAGCTGAATTGTCCTTTCTTTTGTGGAAAAAACATAGTCTGTAACCAGACAGTAACACCTGCAGAGAGCTCCCTGTGTCGCTCAGGCATGTGACACCATCACCTCTGGCACCCACAGGCTCTTGTCAGTACAGGCTGCTTAAGCCAAGCATTTATAAGGCACACAGGAAAAGTGATTAGTATGTAGATCTATTTTGTAATGGCATTTGCCAATAATTACCTGACTGCCTGTAGAGTCCCATTATTCCACCTCCACTGGCTGTGTTAATCAAGTGCCCACGGTTACAGGCCACCATGGCTGGAAGAAAGGCCTTACAAGTCTGAAAGAATAGAAATACATTTATTTTAAAATCCTCTTTAAAATAGGCCTAACAAAAATGTTTCTTTCCAAAATTAGGTGGCACAACCTGACTTGCTTTCCGGGTCTTCAATATACAAGGAGCCCAAATGGTATTTTATTTCTGTAACAATTTTTAAATGAAAGACAACATTTCCTTGAATGACTGCCTCTGTCTGAAGATCTAACAGCATTAAAAGCATCTTATTAAAAGCAGCAAAGTTTGTATTTTCTCTGCTTTCCTGGCTCCACACAATTTGTCTATTGCTAAACAATTGTTTGGTACACAAGAGGGAGCTAGAAGTCAAGACATAAAGGAGAGTTCAGCTCTCTGTGGGTTCTTTTTGTTACAAGCCGAACTGCCTGACAATTCCAGAGCTCCAGGACACCACTGTGGGTGATACTAACTGGGAAGAATGTTAGTGTTTTACTAAGGGGGAGATAAGAAAAAGAGACAAGAGCAGTAACAATTTAGTTTTTTCAATAGCTGAGGAATCCTATTAGACTCCAGATGTGAGGGCTAAGTACATTGCTGTCCTCCTGCCCTGGATTTCTGCAGACCTTTCAGGGGGAACACCTCTCCCAGTCCATTCTCCTCAAGTGTTTGGAAGAATGATGCAGTGTGACTGGGGAATACTTAGAGAACTTCTATCTGCAATGATTATCCATTGAGGAATGCCTTTAAACAAAGGAGTTGCAATGCTATATTGTTCCCTGTTGCAGGCTGTTCACTCAGGCATATAAACAAAAAATCCAAGAGGGGCAATAGTAACATTCTCTCACAAAAAACTCTCCTAAATCTACTGAGACCCCAAATAGCTGCAAATTCCTCCAGAGATAAAAAAAAAAAAAAAAAAAAAAAAAAAAAATTTTTACTAGCTGGATTAGTTTTCTATGTATTTCAATCAGATGGTGACTAGGAATGAAAGCACAGCCTGAAGAGCAACATGTGCAGCATAAAATAATGGAATCATTTAGGCTGGAAGAGACCTTTGAAATCACTGAGACCAACTCTAAGTGTACCACTGCTAAGTCTGCCAGGAAACCATGGTTTTGTCTCCCTCAATGCTGCAAGTCTCTTAAGCAAAGCTTTCAGATGCCAGGAAGCATCCAGGAGCAGAGAAGTCACATGCCATCATGTCAGCACTCTCCTTTCAACCACAGCTGTTAAAGGTAGGGTGTGTTTCATGATGCAGCTCCACAAACTTTGATTTACCAGAGTGCCCAGGCAGGTTTGCGTTAACATTGCTGAGACATACTGGGGAGACTGTCTCAAACTCCAGGACGATCATGAAAACAAGTATTCCCCCAATCAAGGTCCTTCACATCCCTACTCCCAGCTGAGTTTTTAAGGTAGAGGCCCACCATTGTGGTTTTCACACCAAAATACTTGTCTGTACCTTTTGGTCACTCAGGAGTACAAAACCCACAAAAACTTTACCCAGACTTGAGCAAAGAAGTTGATTCTGAAGGTCTTTTCAAAGTCTTCATCTGTAAGATCACAGAACTTTTTCCCAATCAGTATGCCAGCATTATTGATTAGAATAGTAACATCCCCAACTTCTTTTCTAACCTGAATTAAAATAAAAAAAGGATAAACAGAAAGCTTTAGAAGGTATCATTGCCTCTTGTGCTTCATTTATGAAAAATTTTAGTAATATTGGCAATAATTGATATGTATGAAAACATAAGTGTGCAAGAACTGTTGTATTACATCAGATCAAATTCATGGTGGAAAGCAATGAAAAAAGGACCCAGGCTCTAAGTTCTCCTGTGTGCTCAACTTTTCACGTGCTGCAATTTAGGATCTTTTGAGAGGCATATTTATATCATTGTCTTTAATGTATCCCAGTGATTCTCCACCTTGCCCTCCTCCCCAAGTTTGTCTAATTGCTCCCTGAACTCCAGAATACTTTTGGCTTCCACAGAAACCAAAGGTGAAAGGTTATGCAGCTTTAGTATGCACTGTGAGCCTGCTTTAACTGCAATCAGAACGCTTCCAGTCCCCTGTTTTTGGTATTGTGAGAACCTGCATTCTTCTGCTAAGCCTGTTCCCCCTTTTCCCTATAATTTCTACTGAACTGGAAAGAATTCAGCTCAGATAACTGGGGGATACTATCCTCTGAGCACAATAGTATCTACCATGAAATAGACAGATAAAATCATCATTAGCTCCATTTGAGTTTGTTTTCAAAAGATTTTGTGCCATGATTTGGATTTGTATCAAAGCAGTTGGCCAAGATTTACTTATAGTATGAAGAATAAGTCTCACAGATTTCTCTGCTAAAGGTGGATGATTATCTGTGGTCTCAAAAATTATGACTACAAAAACGTTAAAATCCTACATGTGTTGTTTTCTGGCAATTTGGGAACAGGTGATTGGATCTGGTGCACCAACATTTGACCTTCCTTTGGCTCTCTCAGGGAACCTTAGCATTCAGTGAAGATTTGTTTGACATTTCTCCAGCTGCGTCAGGTTTAGGCCTTCTCATTGGCAAGTAGGGCTCAGATATTTGCACCTTTCCACCTACATAAATGAATGTAAATCTAGACACTCTTCACTATGGCAGGATTACTCAATTCTTCCTTTGAGGAACACAAAGTCTCTGTACTTTCTCTCCACTCTTTTAACTGCTGTGTCAGTCCATATGATGATCCTCTTTTCTTAACATGACATCATATCTTCACCAATGGCAGCATTTTATTTACCATGGCATTGATTGTCCTGTTTACTCACTACTACAAAATATGTGTGAAGCTTGGCTTCCACTAAGAAAAAGTCAAGATGATTATTCTACATTATGTATAATTTTAGGTGTCTGTTTATTCTTCTGTTAGCATAATTTCTACTGGTTTTCTGTAAGACAGGTTCATAGTGTGCTTGGCCCTCAAGAGAACTTTAAAAGGCTCTCAAGTGCCTTTTAAGACTGGCAAATTTACTGTGCTTTACTTGTTTAACTATGCTTTGTTCCTTGCTCATCTGTTGTAGCAAAATACACATTCTGCATTTCTAGCCACCAGATCCATGTCTGATTTCCTTCAGAATTCCCAGGTGGATGCCTCTTGTTCCTGAAAATCAGTTGCTGTTCACTTGACCAGTTTGTGCTAAAAACTCTTCTTTAGAGACTTCAATGGTCTCTTTTGTTTCCTAGAAGCAAAACTTACATTATGGGAAAATACTTATGCTTTGCAGCAGTGAGTATACCAAATAAAACCAATTAATTTAACTTCCTTGCTATTGCTTTCTCTTCTGTGTCCAAGATCATGTCTTTTCATATTACCAATCAAAAATTTGAAGGTATTTCCAAGAGAAGAGGAAGCCCATATTTGAAAAGCTCTTCATCTAAGAAAATTTCTATCTCCACCAGGACTGAACAATACATGTAAATATCTGTGAATATGTTGGTGTTGTTAACAATAATTTGACACCTTAAGAGCAATTTCTAAATGTTGAACTCTTTAAGTTTCTGTTGGCAGGTCAATCTGTGCACTTCAGAATACTGTTTGCTGATTTGGGCACAGAAAATTCCACAGGCTGGAGTCCTGTGGCTGATTTGGATAATGTGTTTGGAGATTGAAAATTACTGGGGGGCACAAAACAAACCTTTCAAGACTCTGCTAAGGTAAGAGCAAACAAGTAATTTCAAAATGTTCATTTTTTTTTTCTACAGTGTGAGTGAGCTGTGGCCCACATGCTACTTACAAGTATGGGTGAAAGAAACCCTTGCTGATTTGAAACCATGAGAATTGCAGTTCCAGACACTTACAGATCATGAATCCAACTTACCTTTTAAAACTACTTTTCCTCAAGAACATTTCTTGAGGAAAAAAGGTATTTCCAACTTTAATTAACTTGCTCAGAAAGACTTTATCTGATTTGGTTAAAATTAAAAACAACAATCACAAAACAAAGAGCTGAGCCCCTATGTCCCCACCTTTCCACCCACAACTAATAGAAAATAAATGTTACATTTCAAGTCTGTTCTGAAACAATCTATCAACATTCACATCATAAAATAATTTAGCTAATTTCTCTGATGTATGTCTTCAGACACAGAATGTCAAAGATGTGACTTGAGAGTCATGTATATAAGCACATACATTGAGAATTTAACAGAAGTTTACACTTGGATGAAGTTTGCAGAGTGACTAACTGGATTAACAGTGAAGTTACACTGAGAAGCATTTTCAGGCAGTTTAAGGAAAAGTAAAAATTAATCATGTTAATTCAATGTCCAATTTCTGAACTCTGACAATTAAATTAACGAGGTAATAGTTTACAAAGCATAGGTCAGCACAGCAGAAGAGTTTCATTGAAAATGGAGCTCTTTACCTTATTTTCCACCTGTACTGATCAAAAAAAGAACTGAAGCTGAATCATCAATTTGACTGGAGACTAACCACATCCCAATGACATGTCTGAAAACATTACATTCCACATCACCCTTAAAGAACTACAGTTTCCTTCCTAAACAAATAGGCAAAGGAAATAATCTCCCTTTTACAACATCCACTGATTATTCTTTTCTTTAAAAATTATTTATTGATATCTTAAAGAAACTATAACACCTACATTGGTTAATGTATGGAGATAACCTCTGCTGCAGCCTTTACCACACTCTTAATCTAAACATTACCATCTCACAATGAAGAACAGAAATGAATAAATCTCAACAGAACTGATTAAACCCAGTTACTTTGTTGCAACCATATTTTAAGTTCCATCTAGGAACTATTTAAAACTAGAAAGACATTACCCTACATGATTACTTCCCTCTAGGTATGGTTTCTAAAAAACAATAAATCCAATAGGATATTCTATTAGAAAGAAGCAAAAACGCAGATCTTACCTTGTCTGCCTGTTCATAGACCTCCTCCCTCCTGCTGCAGTCACAGTGGTAGACAAACACCCGGTTGGCTCCATTTTGTTGGGCCAATCTGCTTGTTTCTTTGTTACCTTCATCATCGATGTCCCAAAGCACCAAGGTTACTCCCAAAGGAGCCAATTTTAAGGCAACCAGCCTTCCAATCCCATTTGCAGAGCCAGTAATAAGTACTATTTCACCAGCAAAATATTTTTTTTTGCGGAGAGGAAATAAACAGAAGGCGTTCTCAATAATTAAAAAAATAAAAAATTTTATGTACTGTAGTAACTTCTGGATGCATCTGAAGTTGAACATGATGTCTCAGGTACAAGCACCACTCTTCTGTTGTGCAAACACAGAAACACAATACATTACAACAGTGGGATATTGACTGAAAAAAAGAAGAGGTTGACCTTGAAACAGCAAGCTCTTCTGTTTAGACACAAAACATATTATTTGTGAAACATATGTTTTGTGAAAGCTACCTTACTAGTAGGATTAAAGCAACGGTTTTCCTCTAGATCCTACAGACCTGTTTCATCCCAGGCTTCTCACCTTCCAACTCTGGTTTTAAAAACGTTTAGTAACATAGATTTTGGGCAGGTATGTTACGGCAATAGCACTTAGTTTTCGCAGCAAGCTGATGCTAGCTGAACAAAAAGTGCTGAACACACTGGTGCAACATCAACCTTCGGAAGGTAGGTGTCCTCCTTAGCAACAAACCTGACCTCTTTCGGAAGCCAGGAGTGTTCCCACACCCTGTGTCTTTTCCAGCGCCGTGCGGCCGAAATCACACCACGCATTCCCATTGGCAATGGGCCAGCCGCGGGGGAAAGCCTGGCCTTGGCACTTACGAGCCTTGGTTTTCATCCTGCTTTAGACAGCACCACCCCCTTTTCGGTGTTTGGCAGGGGACAGGAGGAGAAGCGCTCGCACCATCCCGGCGGATCGGATCGGACCCGGACCCGTCCCGTCCCGGTCCCTTGGCCTTTCCCGGCCCTGCCCCAACAGTCAGTCACATCTTCGCCCCCTCCCTGAGCCCGGTCCCCCCGCACTCACCGCCGGCTCCTGACTGTCCCGCAGCCGCCTGCCCGCCTGACCGGGGCTGGCCTGGCCCTGCCCAGCCCGCGCCGAGGGTTTGGCCCCGTGAGGGGGCGGCCCGGGACGGGCGGGCTGCGGGGTGCGGGCCTGGGCGGGCGGGCGGCGCTTCCCGGCTGGGCGGGTGCGGGATGCCGGCGGGGCCCCCCGGCTCAGGATACCGGGGTGCCTTCCCGAGGGCACCCGTTGGGCGGCATCCCAACGTCGGGACATCCCGCTGCTGCTGCTGCTGCCACGTCGGTGGCCCTCCCGAGCCCGGCCGGCCTGGCCTGCGGGGAGGTATCACTGGCTCCATCCCGCCAGGCCGCTCCATCCCGCCCGGCCGAGGGCTCGGAGAGCAAGTGCTCTCTCCTCCGTCTGCTGCTGCTTCGCTGGAGGTACCAAGTTAAACACTTCTTAATTTATATAATAAATTACTGTTCTCCAGCTTGCTGGACTGGGAGCAAAAAAGCAGATGATAATTGTGTGGCCCATAAAACAGTGAATCCCCTGATTATAATTTCACACCTTTAAAATTATTTTTGTGGGTCTTCAGTTTCCCATACATGAGTTATCCAACTCGAAAAGTACAGCCCCACACTACTGTGTCATCAATATTTTTGGATAGAAAGCCACACGCATACTTAGATCCATATGAATGTGCTTCTCCTGTGGCATCAGCTTGTATCAATCCCCATGATGTCTTCCACATACTGTTTATGTAAAAAGGCAATGAAAAGAACACTACTGAATTGGTGTTCTTTGCATTTCAAATGAGTTACATTAGAGGCCTTGTTTATTGGCAAGTCATAAAAGGAAAAAAAATGGAATAAACTCACACTGTGCTCTGATGTACACATCTGTGTTGTATGCACCATTCAGATTACAGTATATGGGAATTCATAAGGTATTTTTCTGTTGAGCTGAGATAAAATGATAGTTCACAAAATGTGATGTCATTTACACCAAGAAATATGGTGTAAAACTGTACACTGTCAGTGTAAACAGTTGTATGGAAAGGATGTGTTTCCATGCACAGTTAACTGTTGAATATTCTATTTAGGTGCCAGCAAAAGGGAAGCTGAAATACTCCCACTGAGGAGAGTGGCAGATCTCAAAGCCTCAGTGTGCTGTGGGTCCAAACAAGAGGCCAAGAAATGCAAAATAGGTGGGTAACCTGACTCCAGGTGTCCCATGCTGCAATCAGTAATTACATGGCAAAAGCAGCAGATTACGGTGAGGGGAAGCTGAGATGATTCAGCAATGAATTCCTGGTTATGAAACAATTCAGGGAAGATGCTTGTTTATTATGATGACATTTCAAGGTGAACAACATCGGTGAGGAATGGTGTTGCAACCAGAACTTTGTAAGCTGTGAGTTAACAGGAGGAGCCTGTTTCCAAAGCACGTGCTTATGCCAGGATGAAAACACATGACTTCCTTGCTCTTATGATGAACATACCTAAGGAACAGCCTGCTATCATTCTATAAGTGATGAAAATGACAATGATGATTAATGATTTATATACCTAAATTAGATGCTTTGGTGTGGTAATGGAATGTTACAGCTCGTTGCTGTCTTGAGGTGAAGAGTGGATGTGGTAAGTGATAAGAGTCTTGGGGAACACAGAGTGATTTAGGATAACTTGCATTCCACTCACTGCCAGCTAGATTTGATGATTCATTTAGAGAATTGTTAAGCATTTTGAAATTAAGTATTTGTGTGGCTTTTTGTCTCAGTTTTATCCCAGTGTTTAAAAACATTGAATTTTTTTGTCAAACAGAAACTTATTCTTCTGACTGATGTATGCACTGTAATTGGTCTCTAGCCCCAAACTTATCTTACTCTGCAATTAACTTTGAATTTGTACCAGAAGCTCAATTTTCTAAGTGGTAGTAAGAACACAGGAATGAAGTTGTCCACATTTAACTGCACTGAAAAAAAAAAAGAAGCAAAAAACCTGCTGCAGCTAAAGAAGCCGCGGAAATAATTCTGTGAGTGATATTTTTATTATTGACCTTCCAGTAACAAACCTTCACATGTCTGTCATTTGTTTTAATCATAAAAAATCTATTAAACATAGGAAACAGGGCGAATGCACAAATAGGTCAATCTAAAAGTTAAAAGTACATCACTAATGATATTGAGAGCAGGGATAACCACACAACCAAGAATGCCTAAAAATGACAATATATTAACAAGGTAAATGAACAGTTTATTCACCTCTGTACACTTTGTACATACCCCATGTTATGAGAAGTTAAGAGACATCATAAGAGGCTGTTGTGGTTTAACCCCACACACCAATCAAGCCCCATGCAGCCCTTTGCTCACTCCCCACCAGTGGGATCAGGGAGTGAATTTGGAGTGAAGAAACTGGAAAACTAGTGAGATAGAGATAGTTTAATGTGGAAAGCAAAAACTGTGCACACAAGCAAAGCAAAAGAAGGAACTCATTCACTGTTTCCCATGGGCAAGCAGGTGCTTGGCCGCCTCCAGGAGGGCAGGGCCCCATCACATGTGATGATGACTTGGGAAAACAAATGCCATCACTCCAATCATCCCCCTTCCTCGTTCTTGCCCCCACATAAAGATACTGGACATGATGCCATAAGGTCTGGAGTATCTCCTGGGTCAGCTGGGGCCACCTGTCCTGGCTGTGTCTTCTCCCAGCCTCCCATGCACTCCCATACACTCATGGCAGCAGGAGAAGCAGAAAAGGCCTCAGCTCTGCGTAAGTCCTGCTCAGCAACAACAAAAGCAACATTATCAGCCTCGTGTTCAGCACAAAAATCCAAAACCAAGCCCCAAATCAGCCACTGTGAAGAAAACTACCCCAGCCAAAACCAGCACAGAAGCATGTCAAATTAAGCCTATCAAGCCTACCAAGCAAGTCTATTAAAATAAGTCACTCTCTTTTTTTTATGTGTGTAAGAATCAGTCAAACACATATGCTAAAATCTACCCATGTAGTGAGGGATTTGGCTGAAGTTTTCTTATTGTGTAAATCCTCTGGCATACTTGAAATTGTCAAGGTGATAAAACTGACAGTACTTCAGTATATTAATGTATATGCTTGTTTGATGTGTGAAATTATCATGGCTGCTAATGACCACGCATAGTAATTGTAAGTATAATTCATTTTATTGCCTGGCCTTTTGATTGGTAGTAAAGATTAGGGTTAGATAATTATTCTTATCCTCAAGCCAGCTGGACCTTTTGAATGTTTCTGGTGGATTAGACATTGATCAGTATTTTTATTACCAGAAATGTGAAGATGCTTACTTGCAACGTGCTGAGATGAATGGTATTGAAAAGTATTTTCATAGCTGAGTTGCAATAGATGCTTTAAATATATGTCATAAATTACTGGTAATTATTATATCCCACAGCTTTTAATAAATGGTTATTAAGTATTTTTCAATATGTTAATAAATCATTCATATATTATCAGCATGTAAAACTTAAAACTCCACTGAAATAAAAGAAAAATATGGATTTAGTGGAATAAGATTACTTTATCAAAGTGCTTGATAAATAATTACCTTACTGGGAAGATGAATGACTTGAGTTTGTCTTTTTAAAACTTAATATAAGCCGCAAACAGATGTGACAAATTCCTTGATAAATACAGGCAAGAGATATTTTAACATTTTCTGACAAAACTCATTTCTGCAGGGTCTAACAGTTCTTTAGGTCTTTACTGAATTTATGGAAGAATTTTATTTGACATTCAAAATGGTTTGATATCATATCAGTGCTAACAATTAATGTAGTTGTTCAAATCATGTGGCAATTTGCATTCACGTGTTTGGAGGAAGAGAAAACCTCCCAAATACATATAATTCCTCAAAAGGTGAACTGTTTAGCACTGGTAAAGACTGGTGAGGAAAAGAACTTCTCTATAGGTCACTAGCATTTGTTGAAGTTAGTGAATTGATATCATGAAAACAAATAAAGAAGCACATAGTGTCTGTCTGTGATAGTGAATTAAGTAATGTGATTGACATTTTAGAGTAATCCAATATTAAATACAAGATGACAAGTGGGAATCCCTTACTACACAGTGTATGTGAACCTTAACTTTCCAGTTTTATAATTTTAACTTTCAGAATGGCAGGAAAAGCTCCAATTTTTTCCTGGGTCAAAACATGCTTCTGATCCATAGAGGTCAAAGGCACCAGCCTGAAATCTCACCAGATAGCTATGTCTTAAAATCTAAGTAATAGTTTTATTAATTAATCTGAAGGAAATTCTCAGCACAAGTTCAATGAATCCCTTGGATCTGTGTGTATCCCTTCTAACAGCTTTGGCCAAAACTCAGGACTGCAGGGGAGCACCCACTAGGCAAAGCCCTCTGCAGTGAACCTGACATCCTACCTCAAGATGAAGTGGATCAGAGGTGTGCAGGAAGTGGCTGTACACCCTATAAATGGAGAAGAACAGGAGTTCCAGCTCACAGAAATTGTATCTTATATTCTGAATCAAAGCATGTGTTGCTTGCTTTCCAAGGAATAATATGGAGCAAAGAAGACCTCCTTTCCTATGTTTTTTTTTTCTTTTAGTTGATTCAATATACTTCATCACACAGTCAGCCAAACTAAATCAATCTCTACTGAACTAAAAATTAGTAGCTGCTGTATGAGGTAGATGTTGTAATACTGCTGAGGCATGATCCAGGGCATAACTATAGGCTACTGCAGCTATGGGAGGGTTTGTACTTACAGGCATGTGAGAAAAACTTTCAATACTCTAAAGAAAATGCTTAGCTAATGAATTTAAGCCATCCTACAGTGAGCCTACTGAGACACAGCTCTAGAGCTGTGGAGATGGGCAGGGATCCCTCTGCAGGCCTGTGCATGCCTCATCCATCTTCTAAGATGCTGCTTATCTGGATCCACATCCAACCCTGCAGCTGCTCCGTGTGCTGCCAGTTGGTGACTACCATGTCAGTCAAAGGGCAGCTCCACCCTGTGGCTGAGAAGGTGCTTGGAGTATGTGGCTCAGCAGCTGCAGTCTGTGACCCGGCAGCACCCAGGTGTGGTATCTGTGAGGCTGCAGTCATAGCTGGTGTAAGGGCACCAGCTGCAGGCCACCGGTGCTTGTCTGCTGCTTCATTCCTGTGAACACACACGGCTGATGCTGCATTCCCTGGGAAGAGGGCACAGAGCCTGTCATTGTTGTGTGTAAAGACACTTGAGAATTTAAGCTGCAGAGCCTCACATCCCTGGGAATGTGAAACATTTGGGGAAAAGTTGCTGTTGACTGTGCTCTTCACAAGGGAAAATACAGGTATCTTGGGGACAATTTTAGGCAAATGAGGAGAGGAGAAAATGATAAAGCTTTCTATCACAGGTAGAAAACTGGCTTTGCTTCACAGAAATAACATATTCCCCAAAAAAGCCAGGGAGGAGAATGATGTCTTCTTTAAGTTTGATGTCTTCTTTAAGTTAGTCAGACACACAAAGTCATTTTGTGTGTAGTCTGACCAGTTCTTCCTGTCAAATGGTATTCCTTTCCTCCCAATTAATTGAAAGGCTGAAATAAACCTCTTTAACTCTTTTCAACATGAATGACAAGTATTTGGACTATTTTACTAGAATGGGTTGTTTATTTACATGTAGGTATAATGACTCTTGAATGTAGTCATAAATAATGTACATATTTTCTTGTGTACTGAAAAAAATGAGTTCTTATTTATGTGATGGTAGTACTGAGGACTACAAAAATAGGTAACCTGATGTCTTTTGCCTTGACTAAAAATATTCACTATCACTGTGCAGCTATAGAGCCTAATAGCGATGGGACAGTGATAGTAGTTATGGGGAGACTGGCAGTAAGGAGAAGGAAAGATGAAATTCCTGTTCAGGAAGTATCCCTTATTCCAAGACCACTTTCTGATATCAGGGACTGGGTTGGCTTAGGGACTTTGAACTCCAGCAGTACAGACCAGAAGACAAAGGGGATGTGCTGATGGATGTCTGGGCACTTAGGCTGACAACCTGCTGTTTTGTAAAGCTAAAGCTTCCTCAAGGTGTGACTCAATGCAGCTGCTGAACTGGAATTATCAAATTGTCTGAAAATCACTAATCAAAGAATGATTACCCCAGGAAGAAGTGCAACCAGGAGACCAGAAGAGCTGGAGTATACTAACCGTGCCAGCAAACCACAAAAGACCTCAAAGCAGTGCAAGAACTGGAGGGGATGCCTTCAGTAGTGAAAGGTATTATTTGGAAAAGGATTTCCTCTAAGAATTTATCACTGCTATGCCTATTTATTTTGCCTCAGGTTAAGGTAATTTAGTAATTTAATTGCTCTTCTCATTAAGATACTGAGAAACTGAATGAGGATGGTATTCACATTTACACAAAGTGTCGAGCAGATTTGTTGTCATGCTGTCACCATTTTGGTCACGCCTCACCAGTGACCTCAGCCTTTCGAGGGCCCACAAGGTTTGGTGCTGGGACAGCGAGGTTGGTGAGTTCAAAAGGCATTAGCAGGCACCACATGTTCTGAATGGTCATGTTGCTGGGAACAGATTTATTTTATGCACTGATGGTGAAACTCCTGGAGTCTAAAAGATCTCTGAAGAACCCACAGGGAGAAGATATTACTTCTAAACCTCACCTAGCCTGAGAACCCTGCTTCAGACTTTTTCTCTCAGAGAAATTCAATATGATGGATACCTGGGAGTGAAACATATCCCCTGTCTTCAGTCTGCTGATCAACAGCTTGGTTAGCAAAGTTTAAGCATGCAATGGTTCCCACAGAAGTTCTGTGCTTTGATTAATTTCCACTGAGTCTGTTCAGATGGAAGCTGACAGCTTTTCTTCTGGTTGATGGGCAAAGAATCAGTTAATCATGTTCTGAGAATGACTTTGTCACATTAACTGTGTCAACTGCTGTCATAGCATGACAGCTATGCTGTATTAACAAAAATGAAAATTAAAAAAGGTATAATTCCACATAATATTTTTCTAGACAGAGAAATATGGTGCAGTTGAAACTTCAGCCCTTTTCATCTAGTTATTTGCAGAAATGAAAATGTAGAGAAATTTTACAGTGAAACTCCCACTGTAAAACCCATTTATGCTGCAGGTCATGATTGAAAAACACTGGTTTATATTTACTAAGAGAGGCTTATGTGGCTTATCTGCTTCAACTGCTCTTGTGAGAGAAAATTGCCTACCATTTGTGCTGTTGCTGCCATTTTCTCCTGCTCAAGAAAAAAGCATTGCCTGAAGATGGGCTTTAGAGTATTTTGCAGGGCATTAAGTCTAAAAGTTAAGTTGCAGATTCTCATAGGACTGTAGGAGTGGTTTTCCTAATCTGGTATCTTGTAGTTTTGTATGGATCAGAATTGTGATAAGCTCAGACCAGACTAACACACACAGATCTCACTGCAATTGGAGTGCAAGTCAGTGCACATGCTTAACAGTGCAGACATTTTAAAAGTAGAAAAATACAGGGTCTCTTGTAAGCAGCTACATGGGCTGGGGAAGACTATGTTGAGAAACAGAGTATGTTGAGGGGCAAGAGACAAAGGTCATGTATGTCCTAGCAGACATGGACAGCTATGAAAAGGTTTAGCACTCATGATCTGTGCATAAGTAAATGCCATCTTTCCCCTTGAGGAAGCAGTACAGCAGCACAGAGCTTTTAACAAATTTTTTAGCAGAGTGATATGCTTTTGTGACAACTATTTAACCTTGAGAGATTTCATTCCATGGTTTCAGCAAGGATTACAGTAAATGATCAATTTAGGTAAAGTCACAATCTAATTAAACAAATTCAGTCTAAATCCCTGCTGGGCCAGTAAAGATTTGTCTGTCAAATACCTCTAAGCATTTTCATTTTCTATAGCAACAGTTAATTGGATATGGAACTGTCAGTTTAAATGCTTTAAATGAGGCTGATGGGATTAGTAATTGAATGCTGGGATTAATGATTTATAGCTGGTTTTGCTGCCCTGTTCCTTGCTTACAGCTATGCTTGTGATAACTCCCTATCCTTCTCAGATGGATGGAATAGTTTAATAGTGTAACTGCAATATAATTGTGTAGAATGAAATCCAGGCATGATACAGTAGCCAGGTAGCCAGTGTATTCCTGTTGACACAGAGAACAATTTTTAATACTGCATAGAGCAAAGAATTATGATCAAAATGCTAAAAGCAAGAACTCTAAGAGCAGCTGCCTAACTTCCACAGCTAACAGTTGGAACTGAAGGTCTCCGTCACTCTCCAATTAAAGTAGTCTTTCATGTTTGAGTCAGAAAGCAAACCTCAGTGTGGTGAAATTAAATCCAAGGCTGTGAGTGGAGGCTGACAAAGGGATTTCTGCAAGAGGTAGCAGGATTTCAAAGGGGATGGAAGAGATTAAGTCTGTGCTCTGCCAAAGCGTCTCTGCTGTTGGAGAAAGACCTGACTGCAAAGTGTAGTCATGTAGAGGAGTCTCATTGGGGATGCTTGAATCTCTCAGCTTGTTGGGAACTGAAGAGAAGGATAGAAGCATTTAGGGAAGTGGTTACACTGTTCTCTGTGTGATTTTTAAGATCCCTCTTTGCTGCTTTAAAAGACCAGAAATACAGTGTGCTCCTTGGGGTGTCACAGCTTTCAGGACCAACTAACCTGTTCCAGGAACTTCTTAATTCTCACAGCAACCCAGAGTCAGAAAACTTTACCATTTGTTTGCCTTTTAAGCTGAAAATGCTAGCATGGTCTTGTTGGTATAAAAAGGAATTTTGTTTTTTGTGTCCAGATGATCACTGTAGTGCTTGAGGAAGAAAGCTATAAGGAAAAATTTCTGGGGCACTGTCATGTGTACATAAATTACAGAGCACTGTGATGTATACATAAATTACAGAGACAAATGAATTTGTCATTTTGCATTACATGTAGGCCTCCAAAACCACTCTTAATGTCAGAGGGACCCTTATATACCCTAAACTGAAAATTTAGGTTCTTCTTAATTAAGTTCCCTTCAGAATTAAAATGAGTCAGTGCATATATAGAGTGTCTGTTGAACACAGTATAATAATACTTATTTCAGTATATTAAATTAGAACATGTTTCTGTTCTAAAGATTCTATCTTGGGAAACATTATCTGAAAGAGCTAACAACATTAGATGTTATAATTACTAGTATTTATGATGTAGT
The DNA here is from genome assembly GCF_027579445.1 of Ammospiza nelsoni. Classification (NCBI taxonomy): domain Eukaryota; kingdom Metazoa; phylum Chordata; class Aves; order Passeriformes; family Passerellidae; genus Ammospiza; species Ammospiza nelsoni. The sequence continues at coordinate 115,602,954 of NC_080633.1, forward strand.
TATAAACAATTATAAAGTAAATTATTGTAACTATTTAGAAATAATTACAAAATAATGATTGTAATAATAACCTTGTAGTTATTTATATTTATTATATATCATACTATATTTTAATTTACCAGAAATAATCAAACAGGAAATTCAAAGTTATGCTGTGCATATTTCAGTTTATATTTCAGAATAAGCCAAGTTCAGCTGAAATGTGGAAATAGATTTATAGCCTTTGCTCATTATCCAAGATTTAAGATTAGGTTTTCAGGCTCAGCTTCAGCTGCAAGCAGTTTGGTATTCAGAAATCTCTGTATTTATCAGCTTCTGTCTCTCTCTTGTATGTGAACTCCATTTAGTTCAGGAAATACTTTTTTTGTTGTTGTTCCTTCCTGTAATTAGCTCTATTAAAAAACCCAACTCATTCTTGTCTAACCTCGATTAGACTATCTTTTTTTCCCTTTTGTTCCTTATGCAGAGGCATTCATCTCTTTGACTGGTCTGGACCCTTCCAGCATACATTGTTCATATTAATTATTTTTTTTAATATATATACTTAGTATTCAGACCAATGATTCTATTCTGGAACAATGATAAAAGCCAGAAAAAGGAAATATATAATCCCGTTTTTGGTCTCAGAATGACATTTTTTTCTTCAAAATACTCTTGCAATTAATTTTCCTTCTAGACATCAGGCTTTCCTCCTTTCTGCTTTTATTTATATAAAGGAATGCAGCTATTTCAATGATCGTCCGATGAAGTGATAGTTCTAGGAATAGGAATGTATTGTAAGATGAAAATTAATGGAGCCTTTCAGAACTTGAAATGAGAGTGAGATGCCTTTTTTCATCTCCCAGCTCAGTAGGTCCTATCTTCAACCTTATTTTGATTTGTGATTCAGGAAACCTTGATTGATTCACTGGCACATTTTGAGCTGATCTAACTTGAAATGTTAATTACTGGAAATGTTAGAACACTTTAGAGTTAAAAAGGGCCTGAATGGTGGTATAACTGAAAGTCATAACATAAGAAATTCCATGTCAACAGAAGAAATTAGATCTTATTCTAATTTCACATCTTTAAAATTGTAATTATTGAAGCAAGAAAAAATACTGGAGATATTTTCAGTTATAATGGGAGGAATGGGGACTATTCAGTTTTACTATTTCATTCTGAGAATCAAAGTCACATCTGCCTTTCAGGTACATTGTTCAGCCTTGGAAGAGGCTTACTCCACTTTGGATGGATTTACCCCAGTTTTGGGTTGCATGCAGATATCCCAGTTAGATATTTGTACCAAGTGCTTTAGTTTTTCTATATAAATTCACAGAATCAATTCGGTTGGACAAGATCTCTGACATCATGGAGTCCAACCTGTGACCCAACACCCCCATGTCAGCTAGAGCATGGCACAGAGTGCCACATCCAGTCTTTCCTTAAACACCTCTGGGGAGGGTGACTCCCCCACCTTCCTGGGCAGCCAATTCTAATATCTAAATGCTATTTCTGTAAAGAAATTCTTCCTAACATCCAACCTAAACCTCCCCTGGTGTACCTTAAGACTATGTTCTTGTGTGCTGTTGCTGGCTGCCTTGGAGAATAGGCTGAACCCTACAAATTTCATTTTAGGGAGTTATAGAAAGCAATAAAGTTTCCCCTGAGACTCCTTTTCTCCAGGATAAACACCCCAGCTCCCCTCAGATGCTCATCAGACTTGTACTCTGGACCCTTCACCAGCTTTGTTGCACTTCTCTGGATACAGCCCACCACCTCAAAGTCATTCCTGAACTGAAAGGCTCAGAACTGAACACAGGATTCAAGGTGTGGCCTGTCCCATGCCAAGTACAGAGGGACAATCACTGCCCTGGTCCTGCTTGCCACACTATTCCTGACACAGACCAGGATGCCATTGACCTTCTTGGCCATGTGGGCACACTGCTGGCTCATGTTCAGAAGCTGACAACCAGAGCTTCCAGGTCCTTTTCTCTACCAGGTCCCTGTCCAGCCACTCTGCCCTAGCCTGTGGCACTGCAGGGTGTTGTGGCTAAAGCACAGAACCCGGCACCTGGACTTGTTAAACCTCACATTGTTGGATTCTGTCCATCTATCCAGCCTGTCCAGGTCCCTTTGCAGAGCCCTCCTACCCTCCAGCAGATTGACACTTGCACCCAACTCGGTGTTGTCCATGAATTTGCTGATTCAATCCCCTCATCCAGACCATCAGTGAAGACATTAAACAGGACTGGCCCCAGCACTGATCCCTGGGGGACACCACGAGTGACCAGATGCCAACTGGATGCAGCACCACCACTCTCTGGGCCCGGCCAACCAGACAGTTCTTAACGCAGCGAAGGGTGCACCGGCCCAAGATGTGGGCTGCCAGCTTTTGCAGGAGTATGCCATGGAAGATGATGCCAAAATGATTGTTCCTTTTATACATATTGTTCATATATATTTGTAGTTCTGCAGACTGTTCTTATATAGTTATACATTTACTTCAGAACTTTTCCTATTAGACATGAGAATCCTGAGGGCCTGTTCTAATCTTGCTTCGTATGGGAATCAAGACCAAGAAACCTTCCCAAGACACTTTCCCACCTTACCAAGGAAGGTGGCTTTAGAAGAGGTTGAACCAAGAAGGGGAATTCTTCATTTGTGTTTCTAACTGGGGAGTCTTGTCAGTCTTGTCTATGCTAATTTGCTAAACTTATAAAACTCTACATGCCCTATATCACGTGTGCATCTTTGGCACATTTTTGGCGTGCATTTCAGCATGTTGTGCACCTGGAGGGATCTTCATTTGAATCATAACATTTTATTACCTAACCTTGTCTGGCTCTTGATTTTAGGGCTCAAAAGTTGACAAAGATGGTGGCAAAGGTGTCATATTGATACAAATTTAAAGGTTTAGTTGATCAAACCTCTTCATTTTTCAGTATACATACTAGATCTCTTGAGGTCTGGGAGTTTTATTTGTTTTTAAATTACCAAGGTTTTGTTAACTGTGAAGGATGGGGAAAAACAGCTGGTCAGCTGTTTGCATCAACAGGTACAGCAATGCTTGTTTTAGTTTGAAGGCCAGCAAGGGTTCTTTGGCTAAATTACAGGTGAGTAACATTTTAGGGAAAAGAAATGTCTAAATGTTGAAGTGAAATAATAAGGATGTCATTTATTTCTTCCTGGAGTGTACATTTAAATCAAACCTTGTTGGAGAATTTTGCTCAGAAATGGCTTATAGAGTTTCATTCAGACATGCCATAATCATATACAGCTGATGGAAAAGTAAAAGGCAGCTGTGAGGAGCAAATTTTCACAGCCTGTTTCTGTAAACAACAAAGTTCTCAGGCTGTTTTTTCATAACAGATAAACATTCTGTCCTTGGCTGGTATGGGAAAAGCAAAAGTTGACAAACATGGAGGCCTTGAGAACTTTCATAACAGGGTGAGAAAATAAATCTTGGTTTCAAAAACAAACCACAGGTATTGAAAACAAAAGGAGGGATTAATGTGTAATCTGTAACCTATGATGAGCTCGGGTTTTGCAATATGTATGAGCTTACTTAACACTGTTATAAAATGTGCATGGTGGATCAATAAATCGGAGTTTGATGCTGATCAGAGGATGGGTCGTCTCCCTTCGCTTCTACAAAACCTGTTGCTGATGGCTGCATCCCATGTGTGGGTTTGTGCTCCAGAGCAGCCCTAGTGCACACAGCCCAAGGTTCTTGTGGATGAAACCACTCAGGTGATGCATTGTTCTCCAGCCACTATGGGCAGGTGCAACAGAGGAAAGAATGGGAAGACTCTTCCTGTGGCTGGTGGCATCTTGAAGAACTCTATAGTAAGGTGATAGGGAACACAACTGAATCCTGAAGAGGCCGTGGAACTTCTCCAGGCACCTGTATTTTCTGGATTTAAAATTGTTGTATTATCAGTTCTGTACAGCAGGAAGAGGAAAATAGGTGCTATGATTTTAATTGAAGGAAAAGGAATGCCTTACACTTTAGCCAGCCTTCAGCAGGATTTTTGACCACTTCAGACTACCTATACCATCCTCTAAGGGCAAAGCCTAAAATCATCATAACTAGTTGTATGTGATGAGGCCTTCAAGTGCATTTTGAAACACATCATAATTTTCTACAAACCATGAGAACCTAGACAATCCCATTGCCTTGAAATTAAAGAAAAGTCCAACCATTATTTTCCCTTTTTGTAAATAGCTAGTACTGTGCAAAACTGAGATACAGATATTGAAAGCAGAGTCACGGAGGGTTTTGGCAGTGCCATGGCCAAGGCAATTTTCATCACGTGAGTTTAGGTGGGAAGTGACAAGTAACTAATAGTAATAGCTGGGGGAAAACTGCTCACAGACTAGGAATAGAGGAGGACAGTCAGGATTTTGGGAGGAGTTGTACACTGGAATGGGATATGGCCTTTGATGTAAGTGCTACCTGTGTAAATTGCAAAGGAACTACAGTGTTAGCGTTGGCTTTTCTGTTTGTTCTCAGATTTACTTATACTGCCTTTGTTTGAAACACAGAAGTCTGACCAGCACTTTCCTATACTTCAGTTGTGCCAAAGTGAGGAATGAAAGACAAAACTATTCCATGGAAAAACATTTGTCAGGTGCTCTGCAAAATTGAGTATTTCTATGCAATTTTAAGTCATGTTTATTTTGCATAAATATCTTACCACTTCTTAAATTAGTGTTTATTATTTTAAAGGCCAAGTATACAACCCTATAGTGGATGTATATCAAAGATGTAACTAATCAAGCATTTAACTGTGTTGTACACTGGAGAAATTATTTTAGGGCTTAAAGTCTAACACACTTAGGATTTTTTATTTTTTTAATGTCAATTGTTTAACACTGTGAATTATAAATTTAGGCTTTAAATATTTATTCTGTTAACTGATTAAAATAATTTATTATTTTAGTGTTCTAAGAAACAGAAAACTAAAGACAAAAGTATATTTGAACTGTTGTGTGTGCACTACAAATTCTGTAATTGCGGAAAAAAAGGTTGGCATTGCTCTGATGGCTTAAAGAAAAATTGAGATGATATTTGATTAAATGACAGAAAAAATAGCACTTCAGAATTTTTGCAGTTAGGATGAAGAATTTATTGTATGTACAGTTAAGCAACTCTACTGTAGATGTAGTTCCTCTTTAAAGAAAACGAATACAGTAATCAAAATAGTTCTAGCATGGAAATTACAATACAGACTGAAACTTGACTAAACCAAAAAGTAGTTATTTGACTTGAAAGAACACAGAACCTGAAACAACAAATCGCAGTTTGCATCATTAACCAAGGACAGTAAAAAACTGTACAGTACAAGCAACACGTTACAATAAGTTATGACAAATAAGGCAGTCTTTCTCATTTAGGACAAAAGGGATAAAGGGAAAGGTATTAAAATCTCATAAAACCACCGTATCTCTTTTCCATCTCTGGGACTTCTTTGGAATAAGTTTCCCCATCTTCTTCTGAAGGGAGAATGGAGTCGGCAAAGCGCTTAAGGAACCCACCATATCGTTTCTGGTAATCCAGCCACCACTCTGGCCTGCCCACTCTTCTCATGAAGCCACCATATCTCTTTTGCAGCTCTTTGGCCTCGTCTTCCAACTCAGGGCTGCGCTTTGTGCTTCTCATGAACCCTCCGTATCTTTTGCTGACATCGCCGTCGTTTTCATTTACGTCTCGGTAGTGCGCCGCTTCGGGGTTATCCCCTGTTCCCAGAAGCTCCTTCAGGAGGTCAGAGGAGTTGGCAAGGGCATCATCATCCGAGTCTTTCTTCATAAACCCTCCATACCTCTTAGCCAGGATTTCTCCTCCATTAGCTTCATCCTCTGGCTCTGCCCGATAGAGCTCATCCATTTTCTTCATGAAACCCCCGTATCTTTTCATGAAGCCTCCGTACTTCTTCGCAAGCAAATGGTTCTCGTCCAGCTCTTTCTTGTCTCCTGGAGCAATGTTGCCATCCTCAGAAAGATCCAGCTTTGCCAGTTGCAAGAGCTCCTTGCAGGTCTCCCAGGCTTTGGCAGAAGGCAGTTTTCCTTCGCATTCTAGTGTACATGCCTGAAAAATGGATGTGGTTCGCTGAGAATTATTTGATAGTAACTATCACCTCGCTACGACCTTATCTTAGATTTATAAGATTGTTATAAAAGAGCATGAGCGAGCCTCTCTGTGAGTGGCTTGGAAGAAATGCTCTTTGGGAACAGCTGGTTTGGTACCTGTGTGGTTTGAAGTTCTTCATATCCCTCTCTGAAGAACCAGGTAGTCTCCACTACAAGATAATATGAATTGTGGATCCTCTATGTTAAGGTTGCCATTATGCTTCTGTTTCAAAGGAAGCCAAAAGTACAGTTCCTGTATCTGCCTTACACTTGTGAGAGTTATGATTTATTTTTTAAAATTTACTACTGGGAAGCTAAAAACCAATTGTTGTTTGCTTCATAATGCAAGTGTAGAAATGTATTCAATCTTCATAATTGAAAGTATAATTCAGAAACTTTAGAAAAGCTGAACAGCATGGTCATTGCAAAGAAGCCAGCTGTGCTGCACTGTTCAGGATCTTCAATACACTGAATAGCTTTAAAGGCTGTGTGTTGCCATTTGTTTCTCGTTGTACATGTTGGAATAGATCATTCCAACATGTACCAATAGAAATGCAGAAATACAGGCTCTCTTAGGGTAGGATCAAAGTTCTAGTTTTGCTAGCTGGAAAGCAGTGATCATCAAAGAGACAGAAAAAAAATCCTATGCTGTGTTGTTTCTGACTGTATTGAAAAATTGTCAGGCTACAACATGAAAAAAGCTTTCAGTACCTTATCCATATCTCATAACCTGTCTTGTGATGATAATAACATGAATATTAGCTACTCTTATCTCTCTTGTGTCAGGGGAATTTACTTTTTGTGCAGCCATACCCTTAAGTTGTAAAATAAGGTGATTCCAGTGTTCTTTTTTCTTGCCTGTGGTTTTCATACCACAATGGGTAAAGAAAAATCATCAATATTTTCAATAAGAGAAACACTCATTCTGACTATAGATGATATGTTCTAAGGATCCTAACATATTTTAAAATGTGAAATTAAACTCCAGCACAGCACTGTCTGATAGCTTATTGTCCACTGCAAAGTCTGTCTCTTCAGCCTCACTTCACTCTAAGAAATTTAAATATGACTTTTTTGGTATGATCACAAGAAAATTAAAGGGATTTATATATTTTGTAATACAATAATTTAACTGCCACTACATGCTGATTACTATATATTATAGTCATGCTGTAGGGAGAGTAAGATTTCAGCTTCAGTCTGAATTGCTCTAAATCAAAGAAAGAATAGGTCTCTCTCTTCCTCAATTAGTTTTAATAACCTCCTATTGTCAGATGAACATACTTCATAAATGTAAGTGACCAGGTACAGCATGAAATGTCTGGCATCTAACAAATCCAGGATAATAAAATACTAATACCTAGAAACAATAGTTTCCAAGAATTGTTTGTACATGTTTGACAAATACAAGATATGCTACATTGCTTCTTTACCTGTTTAGTTAATAAACATTCTTACAGAACAGAACATTGATTCTTTAATGACTACTGAAGGTGTGCAAGAGAGACTGTCAAAATAGACATGCAGAATATATACTCTGAAAAACCCTCCCTCCATAAGGGCAAACTACCACTTTTTTTACCCTAGTTGATATTAAAACTAAAGTTTGATTGAAAACTAATGTAAGCAGAGAGAAAAAAAAAAAAAAAAAGAAAAAAGTAGAAGGAACTGTTTGGCCAGCTGTCCAAATAATATTGCCCTTTTGAGCCTGCTATGGTAAAGAGCTCTTGAGCTTTTGGAGTAAGTAGAAGTACTCAGTGGTTCCTAATTCTGTGTAAGGCTAGTGAGCCCAGCCCTTCCTTTTGCATGATCCCAAGTAACCAGTGACATGAGAGGAACAAATTTTTAAGATCATTTAGATGTGCCGAGAGCACAATGCCTCAATGTGTGTGTGTTTGAGGTCAGGAACAACCGATGCCACTGGCAAAGTACTTGGCAGCCAGAGTTCCCACCTTCTTCAGGAAGGGAAGAGGGACCCCAGACTTGCACTGAAGCCCAATCTTTAGATTTCAAGTTGAATTGCCTCTATGACTATTCTTTAAAATTATTTCAACATCATAAGAATTACAGATAACCCCCATCCCCAGTCTCCCTCATTCTGGACTTAGCACAGTTTGTCTAAGAAGCCAGCATCTTCCACAGGTATATTCCTAACGCTGTGCAGCACCGGGCGGAGAGGAGGAACAGCGAAGGTACTGCTACTCAAATCGGCGTTAAACACACTTTTTTTTTTAGTGAGATTTCAGGCAGATCTTTTCAGCTCGACAGCCGTCCTGCCCGGAGAGAACTCATCTTACCATGGAGCCAGCGGACAAGGGTCGGGACCCTCCCTCCCGTTCCGCTCGCCTTCCCCCCGTCCTGTCGGTGCTGGAATGCCCTGGAGGGGCAGCGTCCCCTCCGTCCCTTGCAGAGATGCCCTCTCCGGTCGGATTTCTCTTCCTCCTTACGTTTTCATTCGGCCTTTTCCTGGCTGCCCGCGGGGCTGCTCGGCGGTGTCGCTTGTCCCCGTCCCCGCAGGCCGCCTCTCGCCGTCGGGCAGCGGGAGGGACGGGAGGGACCGGGGCTCCTCGGGGCGCTCTGGGTTTCTATCAGTGCTCTCCGCTCGCTCCTCGCCCTCTGCCCAGCGCCCCTGAACCCACTTCTCCCTCTCTCCCCTCTTCAGAAAAAGCGTCTTCCAAGCGACCCCGGTCACTTCCCCCACTATTTATTTTTCTTATTTCGCTGTTTTTCCCCGCTCCCCCTTTCCTCCCTCCAAAGTTAGCGGGGAAGCGGCCCGGCCGCGGGGATCCAGGGCTCGGAGGCACTCCCGGCCCCGGTGCCGCTTACCAGGGGGTGGATGCCGGCGCGGGGTCCCAGGTGGTAGGCGCAGGCGGCGCAGTCGCGGCCGCAGTCGGCGCGGGCCCTCGGGAGCAGGCAGGTGCTGAGGGCCAGCAGCGAGCAGCCGAGTCTCAGGAGCAACGCCATGGGGCTGCGAGAAGGAGAGGTCAGCCGGCAGCCGCCTCCTCCCGCTCCCACCCCGGCACGGCCTCCCCCAGCCTCGGAGAAGGAGAAGGCGGCGTGAAAGGGCTCAAACCAACTCCGCTAAACTCACGCTTTTTAGAGCGGGCGTGATGGCGCTTGCGAGGTAAGCGGGAGCTTTAACCAAGCGGGCGCTTGGCAGCTGCAAGGCAACTGACCTGCGTCCGGATCGGGAGCGCACCCGGAGGATGAAGCGCCCAGAAGACCCCGTTTGGTGACAGTGCTCGTCCCCAAACACTTTATCCCTCCCTGTCTGCCAAAGCCGGCACCGCAGGGGGAGAAGGGACCGCGAAGCGGCACGGACGGGATCCCGGCCCCTCCCGGGATGGGTTTCCCACCGGGATGCCCCGAGCAGCCTCCCCAACACCGGCACCAGCCCCGGCAGAGCCGCCCCGGCCCTTCCCGGTCCCGGCCGCGGGCAGAGCAGCTCCTCACTCACACACGCTGCCCTCGGGGCTCCCGGGAGTTGCTGAGAGAAAGGAGCTGCGCCTTGCTGAAGCCTCGGCGTCGGAGCCACTGATCTTTATAGCGAGACCGAGCAGCCTACGGAGAAGCCCCGGGGGAGGCAGGCAGGGCAGAGCCGAGCCGAGCCGAGCCGGGCCTGCTGGCAGCTCCAGCGAGGGCGGCTCGGGGGGCGCCGAGCCGAGCCCGCTGCCGGGGCCGGGCGCGCCGCTGCAGAGCGTGTGCGGGCGGCGGCGGCGGCACTTTATAATTGGGGACCGCGGGGACAGGGCGGCCTCCCCCAATCGCCGTCGGGCTCCCGCTGACGCGGCCGCTACGACATCCCCCCCGGCACCACCGCCCCGCCATCCGTGACTCCAGCGGGGCCCGGGATGAGGGGGTGTGTGTGCCCCTGCCACCGGGGAGGGGCAGCGCCGAACCGGCCCCGCCAAAGTTACCGGGGGAAGTTTAGCCGGGGGCGGGCGGGGAATGAGACAGCCCGTGAGTCATGCGGGGGTGGGCGTGAGGGACCGGGAAAGGCGCCCCGGGGCTGCGGCAGCCCCTCGGAGCTAACCCCATTCCCCGGGCAGCGGAGCACGCTCCCCAAAGAGCCTCGCACAACGCGGAGAGTGGGACTGAGTTTGGGAATTTTGGGGTTTTTTTGTGGTGTTTTATTTTTGTTTGTTTGTTTTTTGCTTGTTTTTAATTCTTTTTTCCTTCTCTGTTTCCTCCCTCTCTGCTACTCCGCCAAACCTCCAAGCTGCTGTGCTGAGAGTTCTTGCTGCACGTCTTCTGCCTCTCTCCCTGAGCCCCAGGTGTAAAACCGTTTGGGGGAAGCAGAATTTATTAGACCAAGGAAGAAGACAAGGGTTGAAATTTGAAACTATTTGAATTCACTAGTATGGGTAGATTTGCATTGTTGTCACAATTTTGGCGCTCAGGAAAACACAAACAGGAATGAACCAGAGAGAAGCAAACCTCCAAGCCCTTCTTCAAGGCTCTCAAGCACAGCAGCTAGGGCTGCTCACTGTTGTGCTCTGACTGACATCTTGGGGAACAGGCATAAAGCAATGACACTGATCCCTGACACCTCTTGTTTGTAGAGGGCTCTGCCCCAGCCATGCTCAGCTGTATTTCTTTGACTGTCAGATGCCAATTTCTACTTCCAGCCCCAAATTATTTCTAGTTGGTCTATATTAACTTGATTTTCTTCCAGCATTAAAAGAGGATTTTCCCCCATGCTAGTGTGTTTCTGGAGTGGGATTATTCTCTATAGTCCTCATTTTGCTGAAGTGAACAAGCTGTGCTCTTCATCAGTCTGTCCTAAGATGTCATGTGAATGTTCTGCTCTGCATTTGCTTTGGTTGGAGTTCATAATTTCTGTGCATGAGTGATGGGAACAGAACACAGTATGTCAGTTGAAATTTCATTAGGACAATAATGCGTAATTATGTTCCCTGGAGGAAGAAGACACCTCAGTTTATACCTCCCCAGGTCTCATTTGCCTTTCCTGATGCTGCAGTACATTGATGTCACACACTCACTGAGATACAGCCAGATCTTTATCCTTTAGAAGTAAGAGGATATCCAGTGTTATGACTGTATGGAAACCGTGATTTTTTGCCACCTTGTCTTTACATCAGACTCAGGTTAAGGATGCTCAAATGAATGTATGGATTTTCAGAAATACATCCATTCAAGCCAAAGGATTGCTATTGCCTATAATCAGTGTATGTGGGAAGAGAATCAGGCTCTCTGTTTATGCAGTAGTATCAGCCAACTTTGTAAGTGAACCCTCAAGAGAAGAGGTAGACATTTTAAAAATCATCCCAGTGGGTATATTTATGTTAGCATGTGAGGGATCTACATTTGGAACAATGAGCAAATTGCTATGCCACTGAATCAGCAGGATTGCTTTCAAGTTTGTTCCTGAGTTGGTTAGGGAAGCACTGACTAACTCCAGAAGTGACACATTTGATGTCTCCTTTGCTGAAGTTGCTCAGTACAAGCAGAGCTTTTTGTGATGGACATCATCAGAGTAGTCCTCAGGGTCACTTACTGACTCTCAGCTCTGCCATCATTTTTTGGCTTGCACTCTGATAGTCAGCACGGTGTGACAGGACAGACAGCCCAGTAGTGCCTGACTGTGCCTCCAGCAGCGTACACGCCGTGTCCCTGGGCTGAGAGGCTGCTGCTTTCATCATTCTGCACAAGAGCATCTGTGCTCAGCCAGCTCACTCAGCCCCTCAGCCTGCCACAGCCTGCACTGCTCTGTTTGATGTCACTCATTGTGCTTAATCTGTTCACAATGAAAACCAGCCAGGGTTAGAATCTCACTGTGTACAGAGGTGCAGATAATCCCTGCGGGTAAAATATAGATTATAACAGAAAAAGATAAAGGATGAAGTAAGAGTAGAGCATATAAAAGGACCAAATAAAAGGCTTCTTGTAAATTCTGTGTAGAAGTGAACTAGTGAAGAGAGTTATTTTACTGTGCATAAGCCTTTTGTCTGATGGTGGGAAACAGGGAAAAGGTGGGAAGAGATCTAGTGCAAAATGCACACCTGCAAGGACATTTTCAGCAAGAGAGAGAGCACAGGTATCTGTGTACAGCCAGCACTGGGCAGAAGAAATCCAGCTGTGGCTGTTGCAAGTACTACAGATATCCCTGACTCTTTGGTTTGTCTTCTTCTTCCTATCTGTCATTTGCGTCTTCTTTACCTGATTCCTCTCTGTCACTGGTCCTCATCCCACATCCTTATGGAGGTTGTAGAGGGGTCCCCAAGGCCCGGCAGAGTTGAGAGTGGGAAGAAGGTCCCAGCTGGACTCTTGTTTTACCCTTTCCTACAGTGCCTGCTGCACAGAGTCCTTTCCTTCCTCTTAAAAGATGCTAATATTCACTGAGGATGTGATATGAGAAAGGAGTGATGTAGATAATATTTCTTGAAGAGCTCACTTTTCCCAGTGTCAACAGATGAAAGCTCTGTAATTCCCTGTCTGAGTTTAGTTTTGTACAGGGAAAGTATTCTTTGCACAGAGAGGATGAAACAAAAAGAGAATTTAGCAAATTTTGCCAAAATACTACAGAGCAAAAACTACATAAGGAAAATTACTCACTGTAGGCATGGAGGGTAATATTTCCTCTGCAATGGTGAACTAAGAAACAAAGAAATAGGGAGGCAGAAAGAGAAAGGGAGCACTTTTCACAGCAGTAAAGAAAACAGCTTGTTGTTTGCTACTAATGTTAAAATAAAATGTCCTGGTATTGATAAAAACTGTAGCATTTGTATAATCCAGAATTACCACAGACACCAACTGCTTTTTATCTGCCATCTAAAAACAACAGCCAAAATAAAACTGTTTTTACAACAGTAGTGCTTCCAGTGCCTAGGGCCCTGTTGCCCTATGGTTTGTCTAACTCCCAAACTTAAGGCAAAACGAGGTGAAGCCAAGATGAAATTGTCTTCATTTTGCTGATCAAGAACACAATCTGAGTGAATTTCTGAAATGTAGCAAAAAATGAGCAGCTGAGTTAGAAATGGAATCTCTATTGGAATTCACATTGGTATCTTTTCTGCAGGACCAGCTTTCCTTTCCAAACTCTACTCATCCTGCTAATCAAGATGCTACAACTTCATTAAGTGAAGATGAATTAATATAAATATGAAATAAACATGCTTTTAGCACCTCAAGCAATCCTCCTCACAACACAGAGCCTTTTTGGTAGAATTGGAGAGTAGGGAATGTAGGAGCAGCACGTTGATTATTCTCTTAAGCTCAGGGTAAAAGGTCACAGTATTTCTTAAGATCAAACAGTCGGGTTCCATTTAGCTCAGCCTAAATGGGTTTAATTTTTAATGGGAAAATACATAACTGGTATCAGAGCCAAGAAAGACATTGCAGGTCAACTCTCTTATACCAAATATAATCGAAGTAATTAAAAACCACGAGTTATTAATCTGTATATACAAGACATGCATTGTTATTTTTGAAATATCTTTATTAAATTATGTCTAATGTAAGCAGAGAGGAGCTGTAACGAAGAGAGGTAGTCAATTACAGCTGGTATGCATTGCCTTAAATGCACCTTTACAGGACAGAGATGTTCCAGTGCTTCCCAGATATCTGTATATTCCTTAATAAATGTCTAGAGGTATCATTTAAGATATAAAAAAATAAGAAAGATCTCAATGATGCAGACATTCCTGCTCAGAGCTGCTGCAGGCAATCTTGTATGAAGAACTGGAATGCTAAACTTTGGATGTCGGATGAAGCTGGCTCTTATTAATAATATTTTTGCCTTTGAACAATTTACACCTCCTTTAGAAGGCAAAGCTGTGAACAGATCTGGCGGCAGTAAGGTGATATTTTCACGGGAAGAGCACTGACAGCTATTGTCCCCACCTAGTGGTTGATGCCATGTACCTTTGTGAGGGGGGAGGAGGCTTCATGCTACTCTATCTGAGTGAAATAAGGAGTGTGACATGCATTCAGAACAAGCATGCAGCAAATTCCATTATTAGTGCATTTATTTACCTGGAGTTGTATCAGACAAAGTAACAATGAAGCAAATAATTTTATACTGTTCTATAAAAATACACAGAGATTCAGTTTATTACATTCTTCTGTTTCTCAGAGACTGATGAAGATTTCTGAGATCAGTCCTGAACTGCAGTAAATAGAATGTGCTGCAGACTGAATGGAATAAACTGTAAAAAAAAACCCCTTAACATATTTGTTATAAAGGCATCGTTTTTCTCATTTCCACAGAGGCAATGGGAGAGGTATTTCCAATAAAATAAGAAGAAAACTGGGTGCTGGGTAGCAGAATAAATTGTGATGGAATCCAGACACAGTGATTATTATTTAAGACAATAACTGCTCCACGTAAGTGGAGCGATTTATCTTAATTTTTTCAATTAAGAAAATTCATCCATGAATTACAAAGGAAGTATTAAACTCCATCTATGAAAAGGATTTGAGTGTCTAATGCATATGTGGAAGGATTAGCTGAAAATTGTAAATGAGAGATTTTGATCACTTCACTCATACTAAGAAAAGCAAACAATCAGAATCTAAACAATATCTTTGGAGTGTGAGTTTCAATTGTTTTCTAATTATTCACATTGAGGCAGCAGAATTTTGGAGCTTTTTCTCCAGTTCCAGCCTTACATTTTTGCTGCTAGTATTTTATTGCCCAGCTGGGGAGTGCTGTGCTCACACTTTAGCACAGTATGCAAAACCAGTTGTTTTTGCAGGCTGGAGCTGTGAGGAGAGCCTGGTGTGGTACATGCAGGCAGGGTAAGGGCTGGCTGGGCTCCTCCTCGTGGGGCACAGCATGGTGCTGCAGGGCAGGCAGAGGTGACCCGAAAATCCCAGATTTTGGGTGCTTCCGAAATGTAGCTTGAGATGGTAGTGTTGGTGGTTGCTGTGATTTCCAGCAGCACAACCCCGAGTGCTTTCAGGCGATCACTGCGCTCCCTCCTTCCCACCCCCACCAGGGCCTGAGCACCAACTCTCTCCTGCTGCCCCTGGGCCATGAAGGGAGCAGCAAAGGGCTGTGTGTGCTCCTCCTCTTCTGCTGGAGGCATCCCCCGGAGGTGATGGGGATAGCAATAAGGGACACACACTTCATTTTGTTACACCTCTGCTGGAAATTCCCTTGCTCATGCTGGGGTCTGTCTGTCTCAGCTCGCCGTGGCTGTGCAAGCAGCATTGAGCCTCTTGTGCTCTTACAACATACCTTGGTCTAACACTGGGCTAAATTCCTCAGCAATGTTTTGCTCATTGAAGGTAGAGTCCACTCCAGATTAGCTACTGTCACAGTTGTAATCCCTGTGGAAATGCAAATTAAGTGGATGATGTTCATGCAAAAAAATGGAGTGGGAAAGATACACAAGCACAAGGTTCTCACAAGTACCATATCAAAGGTCCATAATTTTTCTTTCAGGGCAAATGATCTTCAGCTGTTTTACTCAAACTGAGTCCCCAGTTATGTTCCAGAAACTGTTTTCCATAGGGAAGGAAAGGTTCAATTTATCAAGTAACCTAGCTAGGAAGTGGAAGAAGATGTTGACAAAAAAAATCATAAGAGCATTTAAAAATGAAATGAGAAACATTATCATCACATTCCCTCATTTTACACATATTTGACCTGTTCTGCTGGCCATTGTTTGTATCTCTTTGTGCTTTGCATTTCTATTAAAAAACCTGGAGATTGAACTCTGACCTTTTCCTTCTCAGATTATTTTCCTTTCCTTACAAGCTGCTTGCTTTATACTTGAAAGTCATTTCATTTCTCCTGCTGCATAATTGAACACTTCAAAAAGTAAAAAGTGATCTTAGCCAGCTGAGTCCTTATTGCTTTTGCTGTGGCAAACTGGTGAAAGTATTTCATGAAGGTTGAAGCACTGAATTTGACTGGGGTCTAGGTTTGATCTGAAGATTGAAGAATTTCAGGA
This sequence comes from Ammospiza nelsoni, assembly GCF_027579445.1. Classification (NCBI taxonomy): domain Eukaryota; kingdom Metazoa; phylum Chordata; class Aves; order Passeriformes; family Passerellidae; genus Ammospiza; species Ammospiza nelsoni. The sequence goes on from NC_080633.1 coordinate 115,618,985, forward strand.
GAAGTTGGGAAGAATGGCTTTGGAAGCAGAAGAGTTACCATGTTGAGTGAAAATGGAGGTGCAGCGACAGTGCACAAGAAAGGAAAACAACAGGCGTGATGTTTGATTATTTTGAGATAACATAAATGCATTGGAGAAGATTGCCTTGTGGTTGACTCCTTTCCAAAGTTGCAAAGGGGTGTCTTGCATTTTGATTGTTACATGTCCTTGTTATTATGATATCTAGTTTTTCCTTTGTCAGTTTGAAAGCCTGAAAAATTAGGATGGCAACCACAGCTAAAATAGAGGTACAATACAAGGATATTTTTAATATAAAAATACTCATTATGACATTTCCACACAGTTAACCAGCACTGCCTATCTTGGCAAAAGCTTTCTGTGCCACCTCAAAGTGGTGAATTCACCTCTTCCTTCTAATGTGAAGTAACTGCTACCAATTAGGACCTGATAATTACTAGCTTGGCAGCATTTTGCTAGACAAAGCAATTGATGCCATTTTATAGCCTCTGATTGTGTTAATTCAAATATGAGGTATAGTATTTATACCTCTAAGACAGGACTAAAAAAATCAAGTGTTTCAGACTTCTAGCTTAAGGATTTGAACTTTCTTTGGAGCATCCCTTGTCTACAGTGGTACCCTAGGATTTAATCAGCTGTTTTGTTCAGACACATATAAGGTAAAGAGACTGGTGTGTGCTAAGATCTCAGAAAAAAAAAACAACCAAAACCAGATAGAATATAAAATAATGCATTTCTCACAGTATTAAAATACTAATATATTTTAAGGAGTAATAAGTTGTACTTCATCTTGCTCAAGTGCATCAGCACCTTAAATGTAGATAATGACTACTGCAAGTCACAGTTTTGAAGTTTTTTTTGGGATTAGGCTAGTTTATGTCATTAAGTATTCCCCAAGATGATAATACTTCTCTGTCTTTTCTGCTGTCTCCTGCTGTGCATTTGCCACTTCTCTGCAGGCAGCAGTGCTGATCAGTGCCTGAGGCAGACACTGTGCCTGGTTCTGAGAGCATCCTGGTAACTGCATTTGCACCTCAGCCATATCTTCAGGATGAGGTGGGGTTTTATCATGGCACACTGTAGCTAGACATAAAGCATATACTGCAATGAGGATTACTCTCTAAAATCCCAGCAGTGTACTGCTGGTCAGCTGGTCAAAAATATCATTGTCAGGGAGCTTCTAGGCAGGCTGACCACTGTCACCAGTCTGGTCGTGCATCTCCTTGGGCATAGAGCTGTGTATTGTCTCACAGGGTCTTTGCTTTCCTTTGGGGATGGGATGTATACTGTACATGGAAGAGCTGACTCTTGTTTTCAGCCTTAGCCCATTGATTTTACTTATTTTGGCAGTGCAGAAGCATATAGAATTACCTGAAAGTGGAGGGGTTTCTGACAGGGGAACAGATTTTATCAGTGGCAGAAAATACAGGCCAGTGGCCTTCTAAACATATGTGAGATGTCACTTTTTTTTCTTGATGGTACATTTCTGTTTCTTTTAGGAGAATGATGGAGCTTCTGACAGCAGTCAGGAGATGAGCTTCAGGGTCTTCTGTTAAGACCAAAAATGAACTCAGAACAGAGTTGCAGATGGGACGCCCAACATGACTTGCATGCATGTAAGCCTAGTGAAAGGCCTTGTGAAGTAAAATAACTATAAATCAGCAAACCAGAATTATGAATTAATGAAATATAACAAAGTTAGAGCTCATGAGGAAGAATGTCGGAGAAAATGCTTCATTTATGTCTTCATTATGCTTCAATTTCCAAGTCTTTCAAAATGTAGTTTTTGTGTAGGTCTGCTAGACACATACAGTTCCAGTGATTTCTGCTTTATCTTGTCTGCTGTTTCCTTTAGTCTTTTAGATGTCTGATGACCTCCAGGTTCTCTGTGTCCCAGGTGGAGCTCCCTGTCTCCAGGGAGTGTGGTGTGGTGTGCCATGACCAAATGAAAATCTCCTCCAAACACTTCTCATTAAAAATATAGCTGTAGCAATAGAAAAAAGAAATGGGAGAAACTCTAAGGCTCATAATATTTTCAAATTTTGCCAATTATTTAATTTTATGGTGCAAATCTTCCATACATTATGAGGTTTAGTCTGATATCTGTATTTGTGTTATCCTTTTCATGGGCTGTTGAAAGGTACTTTGGAGGAAAGAAGTGATTCCACAGTCTAAATGTGTGCTTGAGGCCAAGAAAATAATTACCAATCCCTTTTAATAAAAATGTGTTCTGTGTGGAGATAATAAAAGTTTGAAATCCAAGGTTGGTGCTTTGAGCCTGGCTTGACTGTTTAACTGTGATGAACTACACTTATTTCTGAGTCTCAGTGTTTTGAATTCAAATCACACCTTCCTTCCTCCCACATGCTACCTGCCTGCTCTTCTGGGATTTACAGGAGTGTGAATTTTCCTTTTTACACCTGCAGAGCTTTTCATCAAAAATTTAGGCAACAGGATTCTAATTGAAAACTTATGATTTAGGGACCCTTTATAGGCTATTATGGTAATTAAGTTAATAAGGAAAGAAGTGAAAGCAAAAGGCAGGGCAATTCAGTGTTAATTTATTTGACATCTGTGTCTTAGGTATGATTTATGAGAATGTTTCATAGTACAATACAGTAATCTTATTGCATATCTTCAAAGAAGGAAACTGTAATCTGAGGCCTTCCAAATACTGTACAAAATGGGTTGAGAATACTGAAGAGAGAAGTAAGTTTTAATTCTTTAAAGGGTAAGTACATTTTAAATTAATCAGATATGGATTAATTAGCTTGTGTTTATGACAATAAAATGCTAAATTAAATTTAAGTAATATGGAGTGATATGAAGTTCAAAGAAAGGTGGTGACTTTTCCTCTCTGTAATGCTTTCAGTAAAGAGTTTAATTAAATTATAAATTAAAATTTCTTACAAGGTTACCACTATGAATGTGCAGAATCCAATAATGTCCATGATGCACACACAGAAGTGAGTAACACATATATTTTTACAGGATGAGAATATTCCTGTAAACATTTTCATCTGAAGGAAAACTGTGATCAAACTGAATCTAGTATTTTCTAAAGCATTTTGCAAATGCTTTAGACAATTAATGTCACTCTGTAAAACTCTTCATTTAATTTTTGCAGAGGTTTATGGCTATTTTCTATGGGGCTGTATGATATTTAGTTCCAGGAGGCTGATTAAAAACAGAGGTTTAGTTTTAATCATGTACGCCTTCCTTGATCTCGTGCAAAGAAACTCTTCACTTTGTTGGAGTTGTGATTAATGGCTTTTGTGCAGTTACCTGAGTTACAAATCAGAACGTGAGGAAGCTGTAGGGGAATAGTGTCTGAAGCACGGTGACCTAAGTATTAAATAACTGCTGCTTTTATGGATCATTGCTTCTCAAACATCATATTACGATAGAAATTACAGTACAGACAAGAAACTCATGGAAATAGTACTCCTGCTAGATTTACTCTCCAGGTAAATATTACTCTTGCTCCTTTTTGGTTTTTTTTTTTTTTTTTTTTTTGGTTTTTTTTTTTTTTGAGTGGAAGGGAAGGGTTACAGGTAATCTACTCACTATCGTGAGTGGGCCCCAAATATCAGCATTTAACTCACTCTTTAATAAAATAATCCATGAACAATGAGAGATTTTCAGTACTCCACACTTCCCTGCCTGTTCAATCTCCTTGGCTAATCTTACCTAATCACTACCTAACAATTAAGATCTGTTGTCTCAGTCCCATGAGGAATCTTTCATGGCTGAGGAGTACAAGGTGTCACCCTTTAGAAATTACTGCCAATATCTTGGCTGGTCCAAATTCACGTAGCTACAGTGATGCCACATTTTGTATTCTTGGTGAAGTTCAAAACTACTTTTTCTTGTCTATGTGTCATGTACTTATGTTAATATTTTTCCAGTCTGCCAGTTTTTATGGCACTGATCTTTTTACTTGTTATGCATCATTTGATTTAATTCCATTGCAGACAATGATTTATAGCTGCTTTATTATAAAGAAAAAAACACCAGAAAAAAAGAAGAGAGATGTGGGATGGTGAGCACTGACATTAAACTGAGCTAACATCTGATGTGCTTTTCAGGAAAACCTTTTAAGATAATGATTGTTCTCCCAAATTAAACTGCAAATGAGGTAAGTGGAGGCACACCTGTGGCTTGATTTAGTTTCATCCAGTTGATTTAATTATGCAGTGGGGGACAGTATATCAGTGCAATATGGATATTTAGGAAAGGTCACTTTGATTCTTATTTTGGTGCTTTGATGCACAGTTTATTTCAATGAGAATGTACCTATAAACCCATAAATATCTATACATTGAAGAGAGGCCTTGAAAAACTTCTTAATTCTGTTACTATTGGTAAAGGCAAACCTAACAGAATAACAAAAATATTTCTTATAAAATTCTTATAAAATTTTATTTATAAAATAAAATTATAAAATTTTGATTACATTTTAAAGTCTGTACTCTTCCCACCCAAGAATCTTAAAGCCTTTGATTTAGTCAGTCTCATTCTTGCAATGGCATTGCTCTCTGTGTGTTTTAGGGATGAATGTAATTCCTACTGATGCTATGAACCTGAATTGCTTCCTTCTGAATCAACTATTTAGGATTGTCTTTTTATAGCATTAATTATTCCTTATGCTCCTATATGCTTTGAACTTTTCTGATGTCACTTTTCAATTTTCTCTAATGTCCTTAAAAATATGGGGGAGGTGAAGCCTTTAGCTGAAGAGTGACTACAGATTACTAAACCTTTCAAGGGTGACATTTGCAAAAATCTGACATTTCTTTGTTATCTCAGGTTTGTGCCTTCATGAGAAGTGAGAAGATCAGAACTTTGTGATTCCTATTTCTGTATCCTCTTGGATGACATTTCCCATTTAACATTCACATTGCTGCATCTCAGACAGCATAATGGAATAGACAACGATTTCCTTTGCTGACAGAACCCAGTTTATGTGGCCACATTTCTAAGTGTTGATGTTGTTGGTGTGCATAGATTTCAAGGACTTGTATTGTCTTGTACACAAAATACACGTGCTACAGATTCTGCTGAATTTTAATTCAGCTAAATTGCAGTTGCATATTTATTATAAATATACATAAACAAGCAAAGCAATCCTTCATATTCAAATAGGTGCTTACATTTATTTTAAAGCCATCTATAGCCCTCGGCTGCTTGAGTTTCACTCTGTCATGCTCCAGCTTTACTGCTTCTCTTACAGATGACTCCTCTTGCTTCGTGTTGATAGGGAAAAAACTTATTTCAATTTCTTGAAGTTTCAAAAGCAATTCTGTAAACAAGTTTCCAAAATGTAGGTAATGGCAGATAATGATCAGAGAATGTTAACTATCTGTCACTGGAATTGTTTATGAAGAAAAGAGAGCTATGTTTAAGAAAATGTTGGTAGCATCATGGATATAAAATTTTATTTCCATTGATTAGACAATGATGTCTTTTACTACTCAGGCACAGGAGACAGAAAATATAAACTTTTCATAACACGATTTTTAAACTTTTCCATTTTAGCAGAAGCAGCAGAGAGGCAGCAGGATGCAAAACAAATGAAGCAAAAAATAAATATATGTGATTACAGATTTCAGTTATAGTATTTAGAACTTTGCCTAATGTGTCTACATTTTTCAAATCCAAGACAAACTCTGTCAAGTCTGATAAATAATTTGAAGCTGCAGTTTGCAAGGCTCAGTCGGGCTAAGGTTATCTGGGTAGTAAATTATTTCTCATCCATCACTCTCTGCATCTTGGTTTATTGCAAGACAGATTTGATAAGGTAGGGTTACTTGCACAAAGGATGGCTTTCCTCCATTTCAAACTGCACATCACAGCCTGTTGTATGTACTCCTTAAACTGAAAAGCAAATTTTGTATAGTAAATTGGTCAATATGGAAACAAACTTTGGGAAGCTAGATCTTGGCAGCACATTATTTTGCTAAGTCTTGCCTCACAATAGAAATCTTGGTCACAGAAATATGTTGATTATTCTTATTTTAAAGTTGACTTTCAGGTATAAAAATCTATGTTTATTCATCATGTGTGGGACTTCAAATGAAATGCAGTCCTGGAAGTCTGCAACATAGCATTGCCTGTCTCATCTAAAGATGTAGGAAAGAGCAGCTCTTCAGTCCTGTTGGCATGGAAAAGTGCTGGAATAAATGGGCCGCTGACAAAGTTACAAGAGCCCCAACTTGCTCAGGCTGTTTAGTGAAAAAAGCCACTGTTAAGCAGAGAACCTTCTTGTAAGCTGGAGGGCTGAAATGGACAAGGATTCTCTTCATGACTTAGTAGGAAGCTCAGAAGGAAATTGTAGCCAAGCAGTGTTGATCTATGCACAGCAGCTTGCAGGCATGAAAGAAGTGCAGAAACAGCCAGACATTGAAGCAATTTGAATGGTCATTATTAAGCTTTTGAGGAGTTCTGTGGCTGAGGAACATCTTTATCACCTCTAATTCATGAAGGATTCAGGTTTCATCCAACTTTTGTTCAGTTTTCATAGATTTTAGTAGTTTATGACAAACATGCCAGAAATTCCAGTCCAAGTCTGTGCTGTGTAGTGTTGCAGACATTGCAATTACTTCCTCCCTCTGAAGGGCAGCCCATGGGTGAAGTGGTGCTTTTGTGCGTGAGCAGTTGTGTCTGTCTGTCCTGTACTGCTCCCTGAGGATGCAGAGCACATGTCCCTGTGTTCTGCTAATGCCTTCATTATATTTGTTGTTCAAAGATATTTAACATTACTTTTTAATGAAAGAGGTATTAAACGAAGGACTTAGTTCTTACATTTTTATTTGAATCCCCAAGAATGAGTTCATACTAGCTGACTTTTAAAGAGATAAAGCCTTTGCAGCTGCTAAATAAATGGGGCTAAAGCCATTCTCAATAAGTCCTTTCCATTGTGAAATAACAAATACAAATGTTAGCTTCTCTTTGAAGTCCAACCCTCATTCTTCTGCCTTGAAAAGCAAAGGCATCCTATTTTTTTGTTGCCAGATGATGAAGAGTGATATTTTTTTAAAATGAAGTATGATAGCAATAAAAGAAGAAAAACACCTAATGTCCTCCTATCATAGATATCAGGAAGGATTAATTTTACCAATAATAAAAAGGTCCAATTTCTGACATTTAAAGCTATCACAAGCATAAAAATTATTATTTTCAGGTAATCATATAAATCAATGGTAAGGTCTTGTAAGTATCTTCTTGAATCACTTCCCTCCAATAAATTCCATGAAGATAGTGCGTATTAGTTGTCTTGTTAAAATGAAATTGGACACAACATCATTAAAAACCTCAAGTGCTAAATCTGGGATTTGAGAAATAACTTCCCATACCTTTTCCTTTTGCATCTTGTCACATGAGGGCACAACTGTCTATTTAAATTTCCTTCTTCAATCCCCTGAGTTTTAGAAAGACTCAGATTCTATTTGAAGTACTTTCCATTACTCTGTACATCCATCAAGAACCATCAGCTGGATGCATCAATTCATTAAAAGGACTTTAAGATGTAAGTTATTTATTTTTTTTAATATGTTATTCTCTTATCCTGAAGGTGAGCACTGCAAAATATCTGGGAGTTTCTTTACATTTTTTTTTCAAGCATAAAGACAACCAAAACATTTTTGTTTGTTTTTTTTTTTGTTTGTTTTTTTTTGCCTGGCATTACTACAGCAGATTCCCTTTAGGCTATGACTTTGCACCTAAGTGCTGTGGTATTTCAGTAGCAGTACTTGTGCAGGTGAGTGGGGATTCCATGAAGTCTGCAGAGTAATTATTAAACACATTTTTCAGCTTTCTAAATTTTTATTCTTGCTATTTACTGCTGATTTTAAGACCAAAATTGACTAGTAAGGCTAATCCTACCTTCTTGTTGTCCTAGGTGAGTCAATTCCATCCATGTACCTTGTTACAAGGCAACGCCTTGGCTTTAGAAGAAGCATGTTGTTGTAATGGTATCCAGTGGTGTAGAGTGCTCAGATTATTTTAAATTTTTTTTCCAGTAATTAACCATATCCCCCATAATTAAGTAGCGATGCCTACTTTTTAATTTAGATTAATTTTGCTTAGGGTTCAGCTCTTGATCCTTGTAATCTTCCTTCTGCATATTACGCAGCCTTTCCTGTCTGATGTTTTCTTTCCAGGACAATGTTTATACACTATAATCAGATCTTTTCTAAATGTACTTTTTCAAATGAGTTATTAAAGTCTGTCTTGTCTGGTCTGTCACAGTACAGGATTTTGTCCAACTCTCAAATAGTTTTGCAGTCTCTCTGTTTTCCTAATGCCTTTAGAGAACATTGATCCCAGAAGTGGACACATCATTCCAGCACTGATCTTTATCAATGTTGTTATCTTAAAGAAGGAAATTAGACCTTTTTGACATAAATTTTTTGTCATATTGGTAAATGTTAGCTGCTTTTCTATTGGTAAATGCTCCTTAGTTTTCTATTGAATCTGCAATTATCTCATGCTTGAAGAAATAGTCTCCCTGTCTCTAGCACAAACAGGAATGCCCACAAATATTTATGATAAATCAAATAACCAATGGGTTTTTTTCCCCCTCTAACATCCTTGGAATTGCAAATGCTTGCCATCTTACAGATTCCAAGCTTCCCTTAAAAAGTGGTCAACTTTCCCCTTCAACAGTTCACCTCTCCCAAAATGTCTTAAAATCAAGTGTGTCAAAGCCTCTTTCTTAGGGCAGGAAGAGGGATTGCTCATTGTGAAAGATAATTTAAATAATGTGAAAACTTGAGAGATAATCTGCAAGTTTAGAAAGAAAGCACAATGATAGGAATGAGGCACGAGCCCTCTATGATGCCAGGAGATGCCACTGAAAGGAGAAAAGGTTTCTGTACATGCCATGATCTATTTCTTCATCCTAAGCTCATTTCAGTGTTCACTCTCAAACTCTACAAGCCAGCTGCAGGTATTCTGATTAACACTGAATAATACTTGATGAGAATTGATTTCTGCAGAGTTACACATGCAGAATGGTATTGCTCAACGTGACTCAAAATTAGAAAAATTTGGCCCCAAAGAAAATGACTCATGCTCATCTCCCTTTGCAGTTATTTTAGTACTGAAGCAATTAGAACAGAGCCTGTGCCTGACTATTTCTCCTGTTTCTTTCTCCCCAGCCCATTGAAAGCTCTCTTTTATGCCAATCCACTGGCACCATGTCCAGGTAGCTGATGGCTATCTTGTTAACAAGACAATTAATGATTTTATTCCAAGTAGTTTATATTCTACACAATTATTTTACACAATTGGCAGACTGAAAGATGCTAAGCACAGTTTTTGCTACTTAAATACTACAAAAAAAAATCTTTATAGCATTTATTGAGAGCTGAAAAAGGCAGAAAGCTTCTCAATGCTTCTTTATATTGAACAAAACCCTCTCAGGAAATGAACTTCACTGATCTGAGCACTGTGTCTGTCTCATAGCCTGGGACATGCAGAGTCCTGTGTGCTCCCTAGCCACCCCTCTGACAGAAAGGAAACAATCCTGGAGAATGGTTTGAGAGCAGCTCTCAAAGTGCAGGATCACAACATACCCTTTGAAGGAGGGTTGCCAGAAAACACTTTAAGTTTGTAGAGATTCATGATGAAATAACTCCTATTTTGTGACAATCTTCATAATTTTTCTAGCACATTTGTAGACAATTACTTGATTACCTCCCTACCTCTGCAATCCTGTAGTCAGAATTTCAAAACTGCTGAGCCCTTGAAATAAATGGGAGCTAGAGATAAGATGTGGTTGTGAAATGTTGGTTTTCTGAACTAGAAGTTTAACCTGAATACTGGTGATATTTTGATGGAAAAATATTTTAAAAAAGAGCAGGAATCTGGATAGATACTGATGCATTTTCTCTTCATTAAAGCAAAGCACAAGAATTCATGATCATGAATCAAGCTAATTTTTTGGATATTTTTTTCCTGTTGAAAAAATCCATTTTCCTTTTCTCATCCTAATAAAATGAGCCATCCTGACTTAGACCAACAACTCATTTAGTTCAAAATCCAGTATCCCACTGTGTCCATAAGTACTCAGTTACATCACTGCATAGGAAAGTGCAAAAGCAGACCAAGCATTTATAGTACTTCCCTCTTATATTTTCTTAGCATTTAGTTATTTCAGCATGGGCACCTCCTGAGCTGGATTGGAGCCTATGTGTCCCATAGCAATGACTCCTCTCACATGAGCAGCTTTCCTGGCAACTTCTTCAGGTTTTAGTGTTCACAGGGTCATCTCTCAGGAGCTCTGCAGATGTGCTATTCCATGCATGAAGAACCACCAGCTTCCCCTAACCCAAATCCTTTTTAAAGATGATTTCTAGCAACTTCATTTTCAGTTCTGATATGAGAAGAGGCAGTGAACAGTTGAATCCAATCCAGATCACTGATGATTTTGCAGCTTTCTTTTGTATCTCCATCAATATTTCCCTTCCCAAATGGAAACACATTGGTTTACAAAGCAATTCCTCATGGAGAAACTCGTCTTGAACCTGATTCCCCTTCCTGCCTTGCTCTGAAAGTTTTCTAGTTCTGTATATTTCTTAAAGATGAGGAGATCAGATCTGTGTTTTGTGCATGATGTGGATGGACCGTAGATTTATATGGTAAAGTTTTCCTCCTACAACATTTATAGAGATGTCTTTATTAGTTTTGGCTTTACTATTTGTCTTAAGAAATCATGGGTGTGAACATTGGGAGGATATACAATCGCTGTTTCAGGAATCCAGGGGGAAATTGTGCATGTGTCTAACAGCATTTACTCATGCAACTGTTTATCCACTTTCTGAAGTACTTGGTTAAATGCTCAGAAAGAAGATGAAGACATCTTTTCCTTCTTTTAGGCTGAGATACTTTTAAAGACTGCTGAGCATGTTTTATGTGTACAAGAAAGCATCACTCAGGCTCAGTAACATTCCCTCTGCTCTGTGCTACTGTCACCATCACCCCCATTGCTTCCAGCCACATGGAGAGGCGTATGAGCAGTGCTCCTGCTCCATACATTGGCACAAATTAATGCTGTTAACAAGTTTGCAGATTAATCCAAACTTGTTTTTCATATCAGCTCAGATGTACACTTGTTTTACAAAGACATTCTATGGTAAAAGTAAAATGCATACTAAAATGTGCAGAATAGAATTTTTGCTGTGTTAAATAAAGAGAGTAGATGGATTGATTTTTTTTGCATTACTGTAGCTGTACTTGACAGACAATGTAGCACCATAGCACAACTGATAGTGTAGTTACATGATTTAGTTTTACACTAGACACTAGTCCTGCACAAGCTTTATAGTAATAAGCTTTTACCTTATTGTTCTCTGGTAGGCAAAGTGAGTAAGTGGAAATGAAATTCCAAGCTTCACTGGCAGTAAGAACAGTACTTGTTTTGTAAGCAGGATAATGTAGAGACATGTCAAAACATTACTGATTCTTCAATATTTCTGGCAGTATGATGCTCTGAACATATTTCTCAAGAGGATAATGAACAGCAGTCTGTTCACATCAGCTTGCTTGGCTTTTTTATTTTTTTAGATTTACTTTATCCTTGCAACAGAATTTCTTTGTTGCTGTTTGTCAGCAGCAGCTGTTCTGCTTTACATTGGTGCTCCTTTCCACTCAATGGGTTCTGAAAAACATGGTGGTGGCCCATTTGTTTTTCTCACTGTAGAAAGATGTAAACTCAAATCCCGGTTCAATTCTATTCCATAGTTCCACTCTGAGGACACGGGATCTCTCTTTCTCTTGCTCTAACTTCCAAAGAATTTGGTGAAAATGTAACAGGTTCCCCAAAGAACACAAGTGCTACAATTTCCAGAAGGCAAATGAGGTTATATTTAGCCTGCTTTGTAATTCCATGAGCTAACTGAGTAAAGCTTTTCCAGTGAAATAATGCTAGAAGACTTGCTTGTAAGTGTTACTCCCAAGAGATGCTAGGATGAAGCAATTTTTAACTAGAAAGGGTCCATATTGCAATCTTATCTGCAGAGTTGTGGTTGTGTTGGAGTACATTCGGTACATAAATTCACAGAGTTTAACTCATGGCAAGGTACACGTATCTCCCCTAGTGTGCAGCAGTGCTCCCTCCTCTCCTGCGTTTATCTGTGTTCTGCATTACAGCAGGGACTATTTGCCTACAGTCATGTGGAATTTAGCTGAATTTGAGAACAGTTACGCAGTTAAAAAAATCAAATAACATTTAGCAAAATATCTCCTTTGAATGAGGAGAAAACAATAGCCCCCTCAAAAAACTAAAAAGTACTGAGTACTGAGGTTTTGGGTTAATTTCAACAAAACCCTGCTGATGTTCTTTACAACCTAATTGGCTGAATCCTTATAAGGATTATTAGTAGTCTGAATTTTCCACAAAGAATAAGTTGTTTTCCGTGGCGTTGGTCAATTATTGTTAAGTTTATCTATGTCTGTCCTACATTTCCTCCTAGCTAATGTCTTATCTGAAAAGTCATACGATGTTTCTTGGATACCTCAACTAAATAGAATGAAAAATCAGTTCACAGCATTTCTTTGATGTTTTGCCAAAAACCAATGAAGTGGTCTTAGTTGGAATGCTGATGTCATTCCATATTGAATTATTCTTTAGATGAAAAATATCAGCACTGAAGTGATGCTTATTTTATCACTTTGTATGCCCCATGTACATAAAATCGGATACTATTGCAGAAGTCTTTTGCCTTAATTTGGCATAAAAGCAGGATTTTTTTATACTTATCTTGTTGCTGGGATTAAAAGCTATTTAAGACAATATAATGACCCTTTTTTGGTAAAGAGTGGCATGTTCATGTACAAACCAATAGAACTACATAACCTTGCTACTTTCTGAGGGTAAAATGACAATAATTTCAGGCATTATTTAAAAGGATGGTATCCACAGTAGCATTAGCAGCTGTGAAACTGCCAAGTGAATGAAACCATGCATAGGGAAACTGCTGAATACTTTATTGAAAGAGGTTGTGAGCTACTCATCCCTGAACAGACAAACACCATGGAGTAAGATGAGGGTAGTGAGGAGGATGAGAGAATGAGGATTTCTTTTTTTCTCAAGGTGATAAAATTTAGAGCAAGGGGTGCTCTGTACTTTTGCATGGAGGCTACCTGATGGATTTGGAGTCTCCAAATACAGAGGAGAGAACTGAGTGAAGGTTTGGTGTCACCTCTTTTAGGAGCAGTGTATGAGAGTTATGGAGCTGCAGGTCAGCACTTTTAAAATAGACAACTTCCACATGAGAGGCGCTTTGCTGCTCCTTCCATGGATTTTGGAGCACCACCAGTCCTCCCCTCCTTCTCCCTGTGTCCAGAAACTGGCAAAGCTATCCTGAAGAGCATTTAGCCCTGCCCCTGTACGTGGATAAAAGAGGATCTCACTAACCAGGCCCATGAATCTGAGACAATCTCAGTCAATCAAATTTCCTCTTTATTCTTGGGGAAATGAACAGCAAAATGAACTGATGTGTTTCACGATTGAGTTTCATCTTATTAATTAAAGAAAAAATCAAAGTGATACTTTTTATCTTTACATTTGTGTGTTCCAGCAAAAGTTTCTTAAGTGATGCCTGCATTATTGGGATAGAAAGCCACATGTTAGCTTTGCCCATGCTCCAGGGCAGCAGAGAACAGAGCTACAGCAAAAGTTGAAAATTAGGCAGACAGAGCAGGAATTGCCAGCTGCACTGAACTATTCCTTTATCAGCCACTGCTGGCTTCTCTGTAAGAGCCCCTACATGTAATCCTAGAGACCTGTGGCAAGGTGCTAATTTTTTTGTGAGTCATAAAATTTTTGCTTTAGATGATGACAAATTCTGTATTTTGACTCTATCCTTTTTTTTTCCCTAGAACGTGCATGTGAACAAAATGAAAAAGTAAAATTATAGGAATGAGCATAAAAGAAATGCTAAATTTGAAATTAAATGAAGTTCAGTTAATAATCTGTCACTCAGTTTCCCAGTATTATCCCTTAATAACGTTATTTTCTCTTTGCCTATTTGCTTCTTATCTATTTAAAACAGTTGTTTATCATTCACAGCCTGATCGGTTCATGTATTTCCAAAAGAAAGTGAAGATGATATTCCTGGGATCCAGATAGTTTTTCCTTCTTTTTGTTCCATAAGTTGATGAAAAAGCATGGAATTGGCATAAAACCCCCCAGCTCTAGATTGAAGATGGCCTTGAAATACAGGGCTTAGAGCCAGATCCATCTTTCCCAAAGCTTGGATGAGATCAGATTTGGGCTTTAGGGGCTGGCAAAAAGCTAATTCCAGGCTAGCAAAGCATAAAGCCCAGGAAAAGCACAGCCTTTTGTTCCAAGTGAATAACTGAGAGACACTGAGCCCACCGGCTGTCAATTGCTCAACATATTTAGTGTGTGGAATATTCTGGGCTCCTATAAATCCAGAATTAATCTGTATAAAGTGCTAAAGCACATGCTGAATTTCAAGGGGCCAAAGAACCTTCAGCCTGGCACAGTGTACCCGAGGAACATACTGCTGTGTATGCCTGCAACCATACTCATCTTCACTCCTGCTGTAATTCAAATATAGTCAGTAGGTCTGGTTTTACTAGGTAGTAAGTGGATGCTTGTGTGCTCAAAGAATGAGAAGGTCAGGTTTGAAGTAGCACTTTTGGGAGTAGTTAAGTAAGGGATATTTTACTTTGTCTCAGAGTATTCCCACAGCCTGTTTCAAGACTGGCTGCTGCTGTGAGGACTGGCTGCAGAGCTCCGTGTTAACCCACATGCATGACCTGAAGCCTGTCCCAGCTGTTTGTGTAAGGATGCTCCCAGCAGACCAGCAGTAAATTGGTGCTGGGCTGTTGGAGGTCATGATGGATGTCAGCAGCACTACTCTGTGCTGTGCTGGTGGCCACAGAAATACATTTGCTGCACCAAATGGATTCAGGCAGGCTGCAGGTGGTTCCCCTTGTGTGTCAGTCTCTCTTGTGCAGAGGAGAACAAACATCATGTACCAGCTCAACAACCACCTAAATCTTGCCTTTTCCAGTGGCTCTTGCCTGCAGCTCTTTGGCAAAGTGCACAGGAACTCTTTAAGGTATTTTGGCACACATTGAAATGGGAAATGTCACTGAGTCAAAAGTGAGTATAATCTGACAACAGATCCACTATCACACTCATCTTCCCTTCAGATACTCTTAGGTGAAATTAAATATTGATTGGTTAAGATGTTGCACTCTCGGTTTCCAGCCTGAGCTGTAATGGCAATATTGCGTGCAGAGCCTGGAGGGTGCTGGCTGAGGGACAGGATGGGCTCAAGGATCTGTGAGACAGAATGGGATTCTATGATTGCTTTCAGGATCTCAGTCAGATTTCAGTGTGATGGCTGAAGAAGTGACCTTGTCAGATCATCTGTTAGGGATTGGGCATGCAAAGGCCTGAGTGATTTTAAAGCAAAGCAGAACTGATGGCGCAGTGACTCACATGCTGGGCTGGGAGTGAGGGGGTTGGAGAGCACCTTCAGCTGTGCTGTGGGTGGGATTGGGAGCCTTGGGCAGTGGGGTTAGGGGATGAGGGGACAGAAACCACAGCTGCTGTGGCCACACCATGGTCTGTCAGACAGACTGAGGAGTAGGTACTTGGCAAAGTCACCTTGTGTGTGAGGTCAGAGTTAACTGGAATGACTGAGATGCACCACTAGTTCCTCATTTCCAGGAGTGTAATCTGCAGCAATTACTGAACTACGTCAGTTTAACAGATTGAAGTAAACAAAAATGATGTTTGGTACCCCAGGCTGTAAACTACAAATGGGAGAGTTGTCACTAGGCTGCTCAGCTGTGGTCTGGGCTGGTGCTTCGGGTGCAGGACCAGATGAGCACCTGGGGGGGAAGCAACTGATCCAGCCTGTTCAATGGAAGCCAGCTCTTTCTTCCCCAAGGTGCTAGATATTCCTGTGGAAGCAAACAGCAGTGAACCAGGTAATGGCGCGACCCTTGAATATGGGCCTTGAGTTTCTGGAAGAGCCCCTCACAGCCCTTGCTGCAGTTTCTAGCAGGGGTCTGGGTGCACAAAGCTCTCCCTGAGAAAGGCAGAGGCTCTCTCTGAGGTTTTCCCCTGTGTTACTCACAATTGTATAACATCCCTTTGGCAGTTAAAACAATTGTTTACAGGGAAAAGTAATGTTACTCAAATTCTTTAATTCTGCATTTTTTAACCCATCTTTTAATGTGATTTAACAGCTGGAGATGAGGAGATGGCAGCACCAGAAGAGCAGCCAGCTCTCTACAGACAGACAGAGAGTGTCTGGGGACTACCACTGGCCCATGGATGACAGATGGGAACTTATGGTCTATAACTTAACAGATGGGTCACAGACCTGTTTTTTACTTGAATGGAGAAAATCAAACGATTATGGGGAAGCTAAATAAGAGCAACTAATCAGAAAGGTCTGTGAGTCAGTTTACTGATTTGGGGGGATGTAATTCCTGGGGTTGAAAATCTGTGGCAGTGACTAATGTGTAAAAGTAATGGCAAGGAAAGTGAGCTATTGCCCTGATTCACATTCCTTAAAACTGTATTTCATCACATAAACCTATTTTTTTCTTTTTTTTTTTTTTTTGTGTGTGTGCCACTCACACTTTTATTTCTGTAAAAACCACAACTTTTCTTCAGAAGATGAAATTTTAATTTATTGTGGAGAGTAAAATAGAGATGTAATGTTACATTTTGGTGTGACATGCTAGATATTCAGTAATATAAATGTATCTATTACCCCACCCCAAAATGTTTTTTCTATTTGCTTTATGATCTACCATTAAATTGACAAAATCAATAAGAATTTTTATGAGTTCTACTGATCCCTGACCCTTTGTATCACAGTGAGACATGGCACATTTGTGTATTTGTAATTGCTGATAGTGTGCTATCTTATTTATTTCTGCATTTCATGAATGCCTTTCATGGTGGGAGATACTTTTTGTTATTGTCATCTTGAAACATACTCAATAGCATTCATGGCATACAATAAATACTCTGATAACTGCATTTTTTAGTAGGCCTTCAAGAGCTTTCATTGTTTCAAAACAAAGCAAAAACAAATGGGATGCAACAAAGTCATTCCAGGTAATGGAAACCCCAAGGGGTGCTGTAAAATCCCCATTCCCCTCTTCCCAGTTTGCTTATCAGACTCCTAGACAAAGTGTAGTTTAAAACACATCAACTTTCAACATATGTAGATAAATCTCTTTTACCACACTGTCATGGTATGGATGAAGTTACTCTGGGGACAAGAATGGTTGCTTCTGTTTCATTTTTATTTTTGTTTTGTTTTCCTTTATTCCCTTTCTAAGTTATGTTTTCTTTTCCCAGAATCAAAATGTTGAGTTTCTCCTCATAATTTTCCACCTTTCTTCCAAGGGTGTGTTTTACTCTCATATCCTGTTTTTTATACCTAGATTTTTGAAAGAAATTGTATCTGTGTAGTCCTGTTGTGTGTGCATGGGCTTGTATCAGACTACCCATCGCAAGCTTTGAACTTGCTCAATTTCAACACCCTTAACAAAATTTAGGAAACCTCTTAGCTCTTAAATTCCTACAAGACTTAGGAGAACATGTCTCCTGGTAGATAGAAGTGCTGAGAGGTTCACCCTTTACGAGACATCAGAATCCACAGAGAAAAGTCAGAGAAACTCCAAATTTAAGTTTTATTAGCTCTGCCCTTTATCAAATTGATTGTCTTTAGAAACTTTTGCAGTGCTGTCACTTCAAAGATTCTTAATCCTTTAAAATTGTTACAATGCTTACTTTCAGCACAAAAAAAGGCTCCTGCACAATGACTAAATTATAGTGACTCACATAAATTATACATTCCTCTGCTGATTTGTGTGAATTCAGCATTGCGTATTGTTATTCAACATTGTTTCATAGCTTATTGGATGATTATATAAAAGGGGGAGGAAAGGAAGCCTTCAGGAGAACACATACACGAACCTAATGAAATGAAACACCAAAAGTACTTAAAATACTTGTTTAGTTAAAAGTGCTTGCAAGAGAGCATCACACCCGACATGGTGTCATGTCATGGCTGTAGACTTAGCACTGTCCTCTGATTGAATGTAAAAAAACCCCTCCATAGATATGAAGTAGATGTCTCTCACTTGAGTTTAACAGACCATTAACACCTTCTGTATCCCCTCCTGAACATCACAGAAAACAAGTTGGTCATTACTGCCTCTTTGTTGAGAGAGAGGTTAGAAATATTTTGTTTCAAAGCTTCTCTCTAGACTTACAAAAAATTGCAGAAGTTGGTGTACTCAGCAGCTTCAATGCTACATTGTATTTGGGACTGGAATCAGAAGCCTTTTAGGAATTCCAGTGTCTTTCCATGCTGTTCATGGTGTCCTCTCCTTGTATAAAACTGGAAGTGGTTTTCTGGTGGCTGACAAGAGAGTCCTGTTGGATCTTACTGCGGCACATCTGCTGCTGTGCAGGTAGGCTCCATTCCAGGCACAATAGTGCACATGAGAATAAAGAATCACAGCAAAATGAGGGCTGGAATGGATCTCTGGATGTTGTCTGGTTCAGACTCCTGCTCAAAGCAGGATCAGGTACCCCAGGACCTTGTTGAGTCAAACTTTTAAACTCTTCAGGGTGGAATTGCCACAACCTTTGTAGGTCATCTACTCCAGTTGAAGTCAGCTTTGTCATGAAGGACTTTTACATAAATGCCCATATTCGTTCCCAATTCTCCTCTTCTTTGCTGGTCTCTGTGCTTATGGTGGGTGATTTTGCACCGGGAGATTGTGCGGGAGCTTGAACAAAGATCTCTAGAGCTAAAATCATGTGTTTCTTGAGGTACTGTTGTTGCTTAGACCTTGCAGCTAGGAAAACTAACCTTGGTGGATTGGCCGCTGTCACAAACTACTAATAATTCCCAGAGGGTTTCTGTGACTCAGAACCCTGAAGGAGCTTTCTTTTAGCATCATTTCGAGGCACTTCAGCTTTGGTAGCTAAATATGCATGGGATGACACTGGAGCATTTTGCACGAGAATGCACAAATGAGACTTTGGAGTAGTTTTGATGGAGCCTCAAATTTTTGTCAACCTCTTGACCTGCACCCCCAGAAGAGGACAGAGCAGAGCAATTAATGATGATGGACCCTAATGGAGTCTGAAGCAGCACTCTGTTTTGGAGGGAGGTGGGATGATTCTCCAGTCAAAGTCATGTATCCTGGGTGACTGTAGGGAAAGAGGATTTGAGGTGTATTTGTTCTTCATTCAGTTCAACCTGAAAACATTAGGGAAGAAATGATGTTGATGGCAAACCTTACCCTGGGGGTTTAATGAATACAGGGACTGGCTCTGCAGAGGGGAGGAAATATTGTGATTACTCCCCTGAGAAAGCTAAAATAAATAGGGAAAACCAGTGTGCAAAATAAATCTTTGTCTGGACATAAATTGTTCTTAGAAAGAACTAGCTGACCTGTGAGAGCAGAGGGTGTGAGTCCAGGTTGGCAATTACTGAAAAGTTCAGATATTTGAGCTGCTGCAAAGAAGGTTTTTCTGTACCAGTGTGGGCAGAGAGAAAACATGGTAATTTGACTACGGAATGAACTAAAGGAAGAATGGACAGTGAGTGTGGATAACCAAGGCTAGCTAACTAAGCTTTCCACTTTAATACAGAAATTATATTGTGGCTTGCACTCTCTGTTGCATAATGTCTCTGTGGCAGGGCTGCTGTTGTTTACTGACAAGTATTTTTAAGAATGTCTCTTGTGTATGTTTTTTAATCCATTAATGTAGTTTGGCAGCTGGAGAAAATGAAAGTCAGCCAGCACCCCACAGACTATGGGCAAATTCTCCTCTGAGTGCAGTGGAAAGACAATTGCATGTTTAATACAAAGCTGTATAATTGAAAAGTCTCCTGGTTTTGGGGATGTGGACACTGGCAATCATAATCAGTGGTTCCCTGAGGCTTTGTGGTTACATGGCATTATCTATCACTTGATTGTGCACTATAGTGCAATGTGGGAAAATCTTCAGAGTGAATGGCCTGTAAAACTCAACACCCACACACAGAGTGACCTGGTATTTGCTTGAAATTCAATATGACTATTGCCATTGTCATGTTAGGTTTATCAGTTTTTTTTTTTAATAACGCTGGAAAGGTCATATACAGTTTGCACACTTACACTGAATTCTCCCATTTCTACATTGTGAATTTTGGTTTTAGAATCACAGAATCATAGAATGGTTTGGGTTGGAAGAGACCTTAAAGATCACCTAGTTTCAACCTCCCTGCCATGGGCAGGGATGTCTCACTAAATCAGGTTGCTCAGGGCCACATCCAACCTCGCCTTGAACACCTCCAGGATCTATATTAAATCCTTTTGATCTGCATTAAACTCTTTTGATCTGTATTAAATCTTCAGTGAGATATTAATTATTTATGAATTGAGAGATATGATATCATCTTTTCTTAGGATGCATTCAGATTTTTCAGTACCTCAGCAATTTGATGCCCAGCAAAGTTCAATATAAATCCCTTTTTCTCTCCTGTTGACCAAATGCAGTAGTTCACACTTTCTCTGCTGAAGAATGACATAACCTATCTTATGCAGGATGTTTGAAAGAATTAAGCAAATACACAAGCATAGCAAAAATTTGTATATCTGTATTTCAGTTTGTTTCAAATCCTTCATCCCTTCTATAATTCACACAAGAGAGGCAGTTAGGCCTTGGAGCTACTTTCCAATGTTGGATTTTCCTTTCCAAGCCCACCTACCTTACTGGGAGCAGCTCTATGCCTCTCTGGATCTCCTCCCTTCCACTCAATCCATTGCTCAGGTCAGAGCAATAGATTTAGAAGGAGATATTAGATGGGAAAAGCTGAGGATATCTGCTGATCCAGCATTTTGTCACAATGATGGTGAGCTCTCCTTTGCTTTCTGCTGGTTCTCAGGACATTGCATCCCACTTTGCCTCATTGTCTCAGCCATGTGCCTGCCCTGAGTTTCCTCATGAGTGAATTTCTTTGTTCACATGTTCCACAGTCAGAGGGATGCCAGCTGGTGCTAACATCAGCTGTGAGCATGGGCATGTCCTGGTGTGAAAGCCCTCATGCCGTGACACCCTCTGTACGCTGATTGAAATCAGTGCCTGTTGTGACCAGGCAGTGTTTGGGGTCCTCGTCCAGTCCTGCCTGCAGTTCCCCCCAGGCTGGACTTCACTCACAGTTTGGCTCTTGTCCACAGTGCTGGATCTGCTTTTGCAGGTGAACTTTAGAAGGCAATTGGTGCAGACTGTAGTGCTGAGAACACACAAATGCAGGACTGGCTCTTCACAGCACTGCTGTCTCTGTAGCTATACTAAAGAGGAAGTCATAAGTTCTCATACTTTGATTTAAAAGCTACAATGGAAGGCTGCTGCACTGTCTTCCAGGCCCAAGGCTGACTGGAAAGATAGAGAATGTTTAACTGCTCACACAAACCCTGCCTGGTACATCGTGTGCTCTTGTGCTGAGTGGCTGCTCCCTCCTCTTCCCGCTGAGTTCAGCATAGCCCCTTCTCTTCTCATCATTTCAGGCATGCTGGGGACTCTTTTGAACTGTGAGAACGGTTAATTCCATTGTGGAAAAGTGAAACAAATCTTTGCAATTATTCTTATCCCCTCTTTTTAATAAGTAGAATTGTCTCTGGATCTTTCCAGTAATAATTATCTAACACAATGCAAAACACCTTTAATGACCTGATGTAAACACCCAGACAAATCTTAACTCCCTCTAGGAAGGATTCAGTGATGAAGGATTTCCCTAGAGCCTCTCTGTTTTGTGATATTTGTTTCTGTAACAGTGTTTTAATCTTTATGAGGCATATGAATGCAATGACACCTTTGGTTATAATACTGTTTGAAGGTGTACAGAGATGGGAAACTCTGCTAACAGTAATGGCATGATTTAGTTTTTATATCCCAGGTTTTCAGTAATTGCATAAACTTCTAGGAATCTCTTTCACAGAACATAATGCAAATATGTGAAGCAAAAGAAGAGAACTGAGAAGTGATTTGCACAAAGAAAGGGTTTCTGCATACACAGCAGCAAAACAGGATGGCAGCAGCACTGTTTCTGTCCAGGTGCACTTGAAAACATTCACCTGTGCTCCTGTGTCTTTCTTTGTCTTAGTCCTTAAAGAAATGTTAAATGAAAGCAAACAAACAAAAAAACCACCAACCTCCTAAAAAGAAGGACATGCAAGGGAACACAAATGCTGGGTACCTCCTACCAGCAGGACTGATCATTCCAGTACCAGTGAGAAAAGGAATTTAAAAAAGTAAGTGTGAAGTGCCATCTGAGCCTAGCCCCACTGCCTGTAGGATGATCCATTTCTACCTGTTTATTGCAGCTTTTCAGTTCCAAAGATTACTTTCCATAGGTCTATTAGCCTATAGATGAAACAGGCTATAAGCAGAAGGACAGTTTTGAAGCACAGTCTGTCTCTTGAAGTGAGTTAGTGGTAGTTTCAGGTCATACAGGTGATCTTTGATGAACAATTTTTGCTTTTGACAATGCAAATAATTGGATTTTTTTCCTGATGATGATGTCCTTTATGCAAGGGCATGTAGTGATATGATGAGCTGAAATAGGACAGATTTAGAGCAGATATTAATAAGAAATTCCTTCCTGTCAGAGTGGTGAGACACTGGCATAGGTGGCCCAGAGAAGTTGTTGATGTCCCAACCCTGGAAATGTTCAAGGCCAGGTTTGATGGGGATTTGAGCAACATGGTCTAGGGGTCCCATGGCAAGAAGGTTGTAGCTAGATGATCTTGAAGATCCCTTCCAACCCATGCCATTCCACGACTGTCTCCTAAAACTTGAATTACTAGTCTGCTGGAGAGCAAGGATTGAGCCGGGGTAACTATACAATATATACAATTTTTTCAGAAAATGTAAGCAAAAATTATTGCATCACCCTGCATGTATTTTCCCAGGTAATTCACTGAGTATGAAGGCAGATGTGCCCTACCAAGCAGAAAAGATAAATGTATGGTCATATTTTCAGGTACCACAGTGTGTGTTCCAGTTGCCCATACTCAAGTGTTTGCTTTGTGAGCCCACTGCCTTTCACACATTGCCAGTGTTACCTGTCACACGAGTGAGCGTCAGTGGAAGTGCCAATGTTCCCAACACTGTTTACTTTCCCTCTTTCACCTGCAGGCAGCTGGTTCTTTGCAAGGGCAGCTGCTGTGTCACAGCACCAGCTGTGCTCCCAGGCTGAGCCACGCACACTGAAGACCCCCAGCTCTGTGCTCTGTTGCACAGTTCTCCAGCTTTTCTAGTCTCAGATCTTTACACTCCTTCTTTCCTTCTCATTTTCTGTCAAATCCTGCCCCTGCTGCATAGTTTGCATTTATTTGCATAAAATAGTTACTTTTACAACTGCTTACATAAATGCATATTCAAATTCCCTCTAGCTCATTGCGTGCATCACACACTGATGTTTTACACTCCTCACAGTCCCCAGCATCACTAAAATAGTCATTCTCCATGAAAGTATCTTTCAGGACATGAGCTGAGGAGCTGCAGCGCAGCGGTGTTGCCAGCCTGTGCCATTGAAACACCACTCACAGCACTGGTTGCTAATGCTCTGGCTTGTGGCCGACATGTAAAGGTGAGTTTTCTAACTTACCTACAACAGAAAGAAGTGTATTGCTTGGCTGTCTTAATGCCAGAGAGGAGAACCTGAAAAGTAAATGTCAGAATAATTAAATCACTTCTAGCAGTGTTGGCTTGGGTTTCTAAATAAAGGAAGGAGAAATTATTATTTATTTGTTTTGAGTAAGTTTGCAAACTATGTGTTCACTATTTGGTGAATGCATATTGAACAGGGAATGAGATTACTGGGGAAAAAAAAAAAAAAGGGAAAAAGCAGGGGCAGCTGTGAAAGCCCTGGTTTTTATCAGCCAGCTGGCAGTCATCTCTGGGGCACTGGGCAGCCAGCATGAGCACTGCTGTGGAGGGGAAGTGCTGGAGCATATGTGGACAGAGATGATTTTTGTGGTGGTGTTTAGAAGACAAAGAGCAACCAGCCAGAACAAGAAAAGAGCATCAGTTACATGAATATGCCGTTTGTGGAGCAGTGATTTTCACATCCTGACTCAGAGAGGCATGATTATGGAAACCTTTGTTGTGGAAGAGGAGGAGCTGGTGTACCCACAAGTACAAAACTGCTACTTGATGAACTTTGGGTTAAAAATCCTTTGTAGTCTGTTAATCTGTCACCTGTTCAGGGGGAGGAAGCACCAGCTACAACCTCAAGCCCCCAGGCATGCTGTGACCATATGTTGTAGCATCCCTCAATCTTCATGTCAGTTTTGACACTGTGAAACTCCCTGAAAACAGCTTTCTTACCAATTTCAATGCTTTGTCAGCCCATAAAAATGGATTAATGCAGAGAGACTTGACAGATCAAACAAATACAAGGATATCAGAACAGTTTGAATCCCTGGATTTGGAGAGCAGAGATTTTAATAATGAATATTGATATTGAAAGTGAAAGGGGATATTTCAAAGCTGGTAGGAGGCTATTTTCCCTTTTATACCTTGATAAACTATAAACATTCCTTTATATATACTATCTCATAGATTGTTTTTACTCTGTATTTTTCAAGCTGTCCTTTATTGCACAATTTTGATGGAAACAGGAGAATAAAATGTAATGCCTCAATAATTCTTCTTCATCTTTCTCTGGCATACTTTCTGTGCCCTTGCTTTCAATTTCATCCTCATTTTATACCTTGTATATATAAATCTATTTGCTCCTTTACATTTAGCCTGAGTTCAAATATTAAATGGGCCCACAAATTTGCATTTTTGTTGTGACTACTCTCTAAGTGTCTTAGTTGAGAAAGACACACACACTCTTCAGTTTGCCTTGAGAATTTCTAGAAATTATTGTTTATTTTTATGATAATCAGTAGTTGGTAGATTTTTATATCCTCCTGTAAGCTTCTGTGAACAACTGAAGACACAGTCTGCATATCCAGTGATAAGTGCTGTTTGGTGAATATTAATGTACATAATGTAAATGTGCATTCGCTTGCATAGTGCCTGTACCTCATCACATCCATGCCTGTAATCCATCACATTTTCATTTATAATTTCACAGGAGCCACAATGCCAGGTCCCATGAATTTTGCAAAATTAATTTGCTGCATCCTAATCTAAATGTGTTGCAGTGTGTCTTCTTCAGCCTTCTGCAGCAGGGTAGCCCTGGAATGGCAGAAAGTGACGTGTGTCCATCACTGCTGCTCAGAGTGGCTTTTGTGGAGCAGATACAGAGAAACTGCTCACATTGTCAGGTGTGGAAAGAATTGAAGGGGGAGCTGGAGGAAACCCGTTCTGCTCTGCCATAACCTAGCGGTCTGACATCCATACCACAGCCCTCTTCTTCCCTCCACACTCAGCCCAACTGGATTCACCCTGGCTGGTGTTAGCAGCAGCAAGAGGCAGCTGCTACCAAGGGTCGAGCACAGCATGCTCACCTACTTGGATATTTAGGACCTTTTGATTTCATTGGCAGCACATCAGAACATGTAGTTTTTCAGAGGTGGGAATTTTTACTGCTGTTTTATCATTGTAGGGGAAGACAACCATGAGATAGATGGATAGATAGATAGATAGATAGATAGATAGATAGATAGATAGATAGATAGATAAATAGATAGTTGCTTTATGTATTGATCTAGACAAATTTTTCTTATTTCTTTTAACTTTTTTGTTTCCAGCTTCAAATATCTTCCATTCCTCCAGTGCTCAGCTGGATGAATGTTTTTTGTTCCTGGTACTCTTTCTTCCAAGAGGCTGTTTGCTTCTCTCTCAACCCTGTACATGTCTTACTTTGAAAGAGCCCAGTACAACGTCCTGTTAGCAGAAACATGGAAAAACTCAAGACTGTACTAGAAATTATTTATGTATTTTTTGTATGAATACAGTAATAGGACTAGGAATTCAGGCTTAAGTATGATCTATTGCTAAGTCTTCTAAACTACAACAAGATGAAACACAGGTGCTAAGCCTGTATTATTGTGTCCCTTGCAATTTAATCCTCCATTTTTTAACATTCTTTTGCATCTGTTCAGTGATGTTATGTGACCTAGGCTGACAGCAGGGCAGAGAATTGCAGCCACACAGCCATAGTCTTATCCCATAAGGGGAGCACATTTACCTATACAAGAGAAATGCCAGCACGAGCGCTCTTAGCTCCCATCTCAGAGGGAATCTACTCTACACAGGGCT
The DNA here is from genome assembly GCF_027579445.1 of Ammospiza nelsoni. Taxonomy (NCBI): domain Eukaryota; kingdom Metazoa; phylum Chordata; class Aves; order Passeriformes; family Passerellidae; genus Ammospiza; species Ammospiza nelsoni. Next base: position 115,645,293 of record NC_080633.1, read on the forward strand.
ACCCATCGTTAGAAAGTAATTATGAGACTTTTTTATCAATTATTTGACAGATTTTGGATTAGAGTACCCTTGCAATTCCATGTAAGGAGGTCTCTGAACTCTGTGCAGTGCAGGGGATGAGGATTCCCACTCCCTGCTCGTTCTGCAGCTCCAGGTGCCACGTGCCCTTCCTCAGCCTCTTGTCTCTCTGCAACAAAGAGGAGCCAGAGATGAGTAATGGGGGATGGAAAGGTCTAACCAGCATGGAGTTTATAGTGTTTTAAAATTCTAGCTTGCTTTTTCCCCATAAATGCCCACTTTGGCGACAAACCCTGCAGCCTGTTTGTCAAGAGGGAGCCCGCAGTGAGTGGCATTGTGGGGGCTCAGGAAGGCTGTTGCTAAGGTGAATCTTAATTTTATTTTCTTTAGAAAGTGTCTTCTTATCTTTTCATGATTTCCCAAACACTTGATTAATAATTGATTAGCAGTTTTAGGAAAATGCTTTATACTGCCAGTTTCTAAAAATTGAGGTGATTTAATTATTTTTTTATTCAAGTGAAATGCAAAACAAATATCAATAATTGTCCATTTGGCTTCTGGATTTCTGGATTTCTATGTAGTCAGAACAGGCATCATATGGTATGAAGAAGAGGATGGGCAGACAGGCAGAAGACTGCCTCATGAAACCATCTTATTTCCCTGTGACTCCTCCATCTGTAAGGGCCCCAGCAGCCAATGCCAGTCACTCAGCAGCCATCCCGTGTTTGGGAACAAAATGCTGGCAATATATGGCTGTTTTGAAACACAGGGTTTGAAATTCAGGGCTCAGAGAATAAATGGCAGAACCGTTCTCTTTTATGACTTTGATGTCAGATGGGAAATACACCTCACACAGGGTGGCAAAAGCAGGGAGCAAACTGTAAAACGGGCAAGACCTGGGCCTAAACTAAACTTTGGGGCAGGGCTGGCTGATGGGTTCAGCTCCAAGCAGGATGAACACAGAGCTAGGGGAAACTGAGGAGCAGGGATAACCAGAAGTGAGAATAAGCTTAGCTGTATCCAAAAATACAGGATTGAAAGGGTTACTGAATGGGGCTTTGCAGTTTGCCTTGATAAAGAAGAGGATCCAACCGTACCATTAAGTTGAAGCTGCTCTGTGAGTATTGTAGTTTCTAAGCAAGAAGTAAATGAGAAAAATTCTTGACTTTGAAGTGATTTATTGAGTGAATTCTAATATGTTACATATGAAGTTCATGAGGCCAAACACAAGGAATTTGAAATAAACTATTTCCACTGATCAGAAGTTAACCTTTGCCTCTAAAATTTTCCTGTGAGATGATTTAAACCTTCAAATTTGGCTGTGTCTCCGGAATTCCAGAATTCTCAATGAAAGGGTGTTTCTCTAAAGCATTGCATTTTTTTCTGTATTTTAAACCTGAAAAGTTTTAAAATATTTAAGAGTTGATATAAAAAAAGGGTTAGCTTTGTGCACCCACACAAAGCAAAAATGGACTTATTATGGTCACAGTTATTATGATCTGCCACATAGTTATACTAAAATACTGTATGTGGTGTCATTCTTAAAAGGTTTATGTGACAAGCAAGGTCCTTATTCTGCAATATTAATAAATTAAGACTTTTAAGATAGAGTTTTTTATATTGGTAATGTGGAATTATATTTTTTAACTGATAAAGGTATTTGTCTATGATTTCAGTTTATACTTTCTTTTTTTTTTAATTTGAGAATCATAAATTATACATGAGACTTTGTTTCTGGGAGGAATTATCTATTTGTAGAAAACAAAACCAGGGGACGTCTCTGACCACTACAGAATGTGCTACCATTGCATGCTATGCTGGATACCAGGAGGCATGATTTGTTTGTACTGTGTACTCACTCAAAATTCACTTGTTTTCTACTTGAATTCCCTTTTTTTTGGTAAAGCATCCACGTATTTTAAATGTCTTGTTAGTCAGTTTATACAGTGTCAGGCAAACAATGACGCCATTGATGGTTTAAAGAGTGAGTCAGCTCTAGAGGACATTTTTTCATCATCTTTGTGTTTGAGGTAACCAATCTGCTATTTTTAAGCATCTCACAAATACAGCAAATGTCTATATCAATTTGTGTGAGTGGAATTAGCCTTTCTGTGTGATTTTAATCACATCATGATTTCTTTGAATATATTAATTACAGTTTCTTCATGCCTGTGATTTATGTGTATTCATATGTGAAATTTATAGCTGGATTTTATTTATAGCATATTTTACCCACTTCTTTTGTCCTTTTGAATCAGTGTAACTTACAATAAAGTTCTGGTAAAAATCTTAATAGCTGTGAGCTTTTTGTAAATATTGGGAAGGTATTTGTTGTCTCAGAAAATAAATTCCATAAATGCTTTAGCTATTAAACTCTTTTTTAGAATGCACAAGACTAGTATAACATAGTTATTAATTATGAGAATGGGATATCTTTATTAAGTGAAACCAATAGGCTTATTAGTGCCTGATAAACAAATTCAGATAATCTTATGAAGAGTTTAGATTCTAAGTTTGGTTTTTGAAATGTGTTTTTACCTGCAAATTAAATGCATCCACCCCTTTCTCCCTAAAATAATGCTCCACCATAGGAACTACAGTATATTTTTTTCAAGAGAGGTTTTTTTTCGTGGTAGAAACCAGATGGATTTTCCTCCCATTTTCAAATTTGTCATTAACTGTGTTAGAAGTTTCATTTATATGTACAATATGCATGAGATACTTGGTTAATGTGGTGGGTAGTAAGGAAATAACAAAGTTGTTACATTTTTTTTGTTGTTTTTCCAGAGTGCAGTGATATAATTTTCTTTTATTGTTTAATAAAACTCAGAGGAATGCACAGATGAATGACTTTAATACCCATCTAGCACTGACATTTCCAGAAGGGCCATATTTGAGACAAATCATTGGACAACAGGATTTGCACTGATAATCTCAACTCCCCAAAAGACACACCACTGGAGAAACATATACACTCCACTTCTGAGGGCAAAGAGGTCTGGAAATCTGTTAATGAATCACGTTAGAAAAGGGATTTTGAAGTCTTTTGACTGTAATAACATCTTCCCTGCTAAGAAGTTAATAATCTGTTGGCTCTCTTTTCCTCTCTTGAACATTAGTTTGAAGAGCTTCCCATTATTGTTTTTGTCTCTAGCTGGGAAGAAAACAAATTCTTTGACCTTACTATTAGGGAAAAAGAGATATTTTTCTTTGCTGTCTCAAAAAAAAAAAAATAAACATTTTAAAGACCAACCTTCCACCTCTGTCTGACAGAGTTATCATAGGGAATTTCAAGTCCATGCCCTGTACGAGTCCTTGTGTTGGGACACACTCAGTAGCCTTTTTTTTTTTTTTCCCTGAAAAAGGAGGATCCTGGATAAGAACCAAGTTTGTAATCTTGTATTGAAGCATGTCACTGTTTCCTCATTTCCAATTTGCTCACAAACATTATATTAAAACTGCTCTGTGTGTATTTACCTCAGTTTTATTGTAATTTTATAGATATAATCTAGCATATATATAGTCATGTATATATATATATATATATATATATATATATATATATATATATATATACTTTCCTTTTTAATTTGGCAGTAACAGTGGGGTAGGAAAAACTTGGATGCCTGTAATGCAGATAATTAGGAAAATATCAGTCACCTGATAATGTTGGTTTTTTCTCCCAATGAAAAAAGTGAAAATATAGTACTAAGTGTATCGAAATGTTATTTCTATCTGTTAAATGATAATATTTTTATGCAGTATTAGCAAATTTTATCTCACATTTTTCTTCTGGGATTTACCTAAATCATGTTACTATGATTACCTCTCTTGCCTCAGTGGTTCTTATTCCATGATGGGAGAGACCAACAGGAGCAGGGACAGGAACATGCACAGGAGTTGTAAACTGGCACAGATATAAAAAATACTGGGTTACTTGGTGGGATCTCAGGATAAAATAGATGGATCAATACTGGCCAATGACCTGATGCACAATACCTGACCCACCTCGTGGCTACTGGGATCTTGTGGCTGCTGGGTATTTTTTTTTTAAACTTATCCCAGGAATTTTAGAATTTCCAAGTTTAGTTGAAAGCACTAACAATTCTAATAAAAAGGGCATATTTCACCTTTTTCATTAACAAAGTATCTGAGATGTAAAAAAGGTTTCACAGAATGATTATTTCAAGAACTGAATTTCATCACAAGCTCTTTATATTAGGAATACTTGAAACTTTGCTTGTGATGTGGGTCTGTGGCCTCGTAGCAAAATTTTTACTGACTAATTCAAGAGAATTTTAATTAAGCCAGAAGGAACCTGAAAGCTAGTAATGGTGAGAATGGAATATATGCTGTCCTCTTTCTTGGGGCGATTTTAAAATTCAGTTCTTCAGAAGCTTGAGAAGAAATGGTACAGTCAACATTTTTTAAAGACAATACTAAAAAAGAAAAAAAACATTTTAACTTGTGGAACTTGTATGATCTTTTTTTTGAATGTTAATTTCCTAACAGTTTTGAAATACCTACAGTTTTTCCATATATATTTTCTCTCACTCTTCTTGAGATATAAGAAAAGGGAAATACCTGCCTAGATTTCATTGTTCTAAGAAAGGGACTCTAAGCTAAATAAAAAATTGTTTTCCAAATTAAGAACTTGAGCAATTTGAACCTTCCTAAAACGTGGGCCTAAGTAACTATTTTATGAAAAATCAGCTCTACCTTTTAGCCCATTCACTAAACTCAGGGCAAAATTCAGTTCAGCCATGGCTGGGTATGGAGATTATCATCATTGCCTAATGTTTTCTTCTGTCTGTGTTCAGCACTGACTGCATAAAGGAGAAAGTTGCATAAGGAGTAAGATCATCTATTCCATGGAGACCAAAACCAGTTAATACTTAGACAAATTAATATTAGACAGAGGGTCTAATTCTAATTCTAATTCTAATTCTAATTCTAATTCTAATTCTAATTCTAATAATTCTAATTCTAAATTCTCTCCTTTATTGTGCTTAAATTGGTTTTCAAGGCGTTCACATTTTCAAAACAGTGAGGAACATCTCTTTTCATATAGCCTTTTGTTTGAGTTGAACTGGGCAGGTGTCTGTGAAAAGATATTGCACATTTTCTGTGGAGGCTCTGATGACAAAGGGGCATATCAGTTCATGGAAAAATTTGGAAACTAGGAAGCTAGATGCATGCCTTAATTGTCACACAGTGAAAGACTTTTGTCACAACAAAGCTTTTAGCATCCAGCAGAGAGTTTATGCATAGTCTAATTTCTTATTAATCAGAAAAGTGCCTATTATATTATTGAGTGAAGTGGGATTCCAAAAATTAACACTGTTTAATTGCCCAGCTGGAATTGTAAACAGTTATCAAATCTTTCTGCTAGTGTCACAAATCCATCTCTAACATGGATTATCATGCTTCTTCTCAGACAGGGTAAAAACAAAAGCTGAGTTTGACTGTAGAATGTAAACAGTCTGTGGAATGGCTGTGATCTTGGTGCTGTTCAGTGGGATAATGGCTCTGCAGACGTTGAAATAAAAAGGCAAAATATCAAATTAACAGGGAAAGAAAAGCTGAAGAAAAGTTTTCTAGAGTTTTCTTGTTAGACCATTGCTATTTCTGTTGGACCAGCTCTTTTGCTGCATTTAGAAAACATTGGTCATTTCCTTCTTAGCTTTCATGGCTTGGAAATCTGAAGGTGATGTTTGCTTGTCTGGGCTGTTACCACACACAGCAAGATCTTGTGTCTGTTTTTCTGGACTGGGCAATGAAAGATGTGTGAATACAGATCCTGGATGGGCCTGCCTGTGTGTTAGGGCTCAGCCCAAAGAGTGCCCTGGTCCAGTTGTAAACGTGAGAGCAACCTTTGTTGATGCCATTAATCGGCAATTTTTGTTGGTTCTGGCACTCTTGATGGGCAGAGGTCCTCCTGGAGCTGCTCTTGCCTCTTCCTGTGTGAATTTTCTCCAAGATGGCAGAGATTGTGGGAGAGGGCAAGGGAAAACAGGGGGAAATGAGCTCCCTTTCCCCTCCCTGGGGCCAGTGGAGGCTCCATGGAGGGAGCAAAGGACAGGGGAGCTTGTGCTCTGCCTTCACTCACAATAAGGTGAGACTTGATCTTTCAGTGAGAGCAGAGGGGATTTTGGGCTCATGAACTTGCTGCCATCTGCTCTTCCAGCCATGGGTGGCTCAGTGCCACCACTCGAGCTGCAACTGTGCTGGTCTGATTGCTGAGCTGATTTCTCCCATTCAGCCTCCCTGTGGAGGATGGGATTCCCTCCAGCTCAGAGTCAGCAAGCTCTGGAGGCCCTTGAAGTCAACCTGGACATTTGTCACTGTCATCTGACCACTTGCAGATACCTTTAACTTCAGCACTGAGGAAGCCTGGGCACCAGTTACTGCCTTACCTGTGAAGACACACCTGTGATTCAGAGTTTAATAGTGCAGAGGGTCCACTTCTCATCTGAGTAAATGGCAATATACAGCCAATTCTATCATGGACACGGATCAAAAAGTATGGTAAATTCACAGTAGAATAGCCCTAAGGAAACTTTAACACAGATTCAGAATAAAACTTTTTGGAAATGAGATTTTTCCTGCTCCCTGACTTCCTCTCCTCACACTGTGTCACTACATTTCCATCTGCCCTGAAAAGTCCTGACTTTTCTGAACCAGTGTTTCATGTATTGTAAAATAGAATTTGTTTTCATTCATAACACTTCACAAGGAAATAGCAGTTTTTATGTATTTCACACTTGTGAATTTTTTCAAAATAACCAGATTTTTCTCCTCAGATTTTTTAAAAAATTTTTCATTTTGCTGAAATTGCATTTTTGACTTTGTGGTTCAGTCAATGCTAAGATAAATATTTAAAGGACACATTCAAAAGAAAACATTTTAAAATTATTTCAAATGTATATTTTTTTCAAATTGGGAAGCAAATTTTTATAGGGTTTTAAAATATTTTTAAATATTTTTATACAATTTAACTTTTTGTTTAATTCAAGAGGAAAATCATTCTTGATATTTAATTTCTTTACCTGTAACGCAAAAAGCTTTGCATTTTTAATCTCCTTACACCAGAAACTTCAAAATTTGAATCATTATTCTTAATGAAGCTGTAAACTATTGTGGATCTCATAACATTCCTATATTAATAAATTTCAATTAAAAATGGAGTGGCTAGCAATACTGTGTAACTGGAACTAATATTTTCTACTATGAAGAAATCCATTGTTGATCAATAATCAAAGAATTGATTGATGCTTTGATTCAAGTTTTCTGGTAATGGACTTTAATTTTCTCTCTTTTGGCTGCGGTCAGTGACTGGCACATTGCATAGCCCTGAGGAAGTCTGAAATCAAATCCACCAAAAATGATAGAAAATTTATATTGCTTTCAGAAAGCTCTGTGCTGGACTCATCAGGAACAAAGTGTAAACCCTCCTGGTTGTGCCCTACTGACCAATCTGTTTGCAGTTACCAAATGAGAAAAATGCAGCTGGTTCTCTCATATTTATTAATTTTTTAAGTGGGGACAGAAATGCTAATAAAGGGCACACCTGTATCTGTGATGAGTTGTTTTATCTTCTCAACTGTCCTACAGCTGCTGTTACAGCTCTGGTGTTTTCTTTTGACCAAAAGAAACTTGGGCCACATGGACCACTGCTTATTTGAGGTTGTTTCCCAGAGCATCTCAACTGAGATCCCTTCATTTGTAGATCCTGTAGATATTTTCAATAAACTTTCACATAAGCAAGTGTATATGTACCTTTGCTTGGATGAAATATGCGTCCTGATTTTTTTCCAGAAAGAGCAATGGCGTTGCTCTTCATGAACAGAATTCAAATTACAGGTTTTTACATTTTTGTCCTGTTTTATATGGAAAGAGGACACTGAAATAAGTTCCCAGAGTGAAGAGAATGAATGTGGCACATTTTCTTAGTAGTTTTCATGTTTCAATGTCACTTGAAAATTATGATCTTCCCTTCTACAAAAATGTATTCTGAAGTTCTACAGGGAGAGTTTATGTTATCTTTCAAGCCATCAGTCTCTGATTATAATTTCAAAGCAGCTCTTGGTACTCATTTCATAAGAATTTTGACCACAGGGGTTCTGGCTAGGGATGTACTAAGGCAATTAATCACTGAGTATCATTGCAGATGATAATTCTATGTTAAATTTCAGTTTAGCAAGAACAGAGCTGAAGATGTCTTTGTGCCTTGGCAATGATAAAAGAACCTTTGATGAGTATTATATTTTTCTCTACCTTCAGAGGAAACACCAGTGAAATGAACATTTGAAATATGGTATTAGTGAGACCAAAGCAGTCGTGCCAGTGGGCTGCATGCAGAGACCCTTAACAACTCCTGCTGGTTATGAATAGTGATTTTGTTACATAATAAAAGAATGTCTTTCCTGTTAGCCAGTGATATTATCCTGCTGAAGTAATTTCTCATTGTTTAATGGAACATTTATAATCTTAAAATCTGGAGTGCATTTCTTTCCCATTTTTCCTGTGGTCGTACACTTGGGTGAGCTCTGAAATGCAATCATAATTTTTGGTACTTCTGAGCTGCACTCTCCTATGGTCTTACAGCACACATATTGCACTGGCTTTGCAACTCATGGTCCTCAGGGTAAGTCCCAGGGCATTAATTCCTGCCTGGTGATTCTTTATTAGAAAAGGAAGAAACCTGCAAGATTGCAGTGCAGGTTGCCAGCCTCCACTTGTCTCTCTGTGAGACACCCCCAGGGTAACTCTTGTCTCCACAGCCTGCAGTTTGCTCAGCCCAGAACTCTGCTGCAACACCCTTTATTAGGAGAATCCATTGTTTTTTCTCACCATCTGCCAGCAGATGGGGGGAGGACACTGGGGTCAAGTGAGGGAAGGTCCTGTGTGTTATCAGCTGTGCATGACACACCAGAGGCAGCTTTCCCAGCCTGCACAGCACTGCTTTTCCCCACCAGATCCCAGCAGCTCAGTGATGGCTCAGGGTGCCCTTCCCATGAAGGTTTCAGAGCTGAAGTATGCCATGATGGCCTTTGCTGTCCCTGTCCCCAGCACTGACAGACCCACTAGCTGGCAAGAGCACAACCTCTGCCTTGGGACTGGCAACAATGGATCAGCTTCCTGGGCTTCTGTTTGCTTGTGGAGGCAATAAAAACATTATTTTCCTACACAAACTCAGTGCCACACACTCAGTGCTAATTAATGGATGGCATCTGTACCCTCCTCACTGACCTCAACCTTGCAAACATCACCTTATAGTGCAGGGTTCGTGCTGATCCACCATCCACAGGGTCTTCCAGAAGGAACCCCAGGAGCCAGGGAAAGGGACCTGTGCCTTCTTTGGGCAGCCAGCTTAGACATCACAGCAACAAACTTTTCCCAAAGAGAAAGCTCTTAAATAAGACTCAGCTATAGACAGACTCTGCCTAGGGTCTGTCCTTGGTCTGCCCTCTTGAGTCAATAGAAAATGAAAAGTTTCAAATTTCTGGCTGTCTGTGCATGAGAAGGTTTGCTACAGCTGCTCTTGCAGTACGCCAAAGTCCATCTTAAGCCAGATCAGCTTTCATTGGGCTCACCTCCCACACCAACAGGAGCTGGGCCAAACCCATTTGACAAAGGTATTATATATGACAGGACTGTATATTGCCAGTATAGATCTGCATGAATAGTTGGGAAATCAGAAACTTAGGTGTTTTTGAAAGTTTTCCTCGGAATTAGGAGAACCTTGATGTAATGACATAATTTAAATGATAAAAATGGAAACTTGCTAGAAAGGAAGCACTTTGTTCAGATTGTCTATTTTCAGCTCTTATGCAGAATCCCTATGAATTTTAATTTTCACAATCTGAGTTGTCTAATAGTTCTGAGAACTTCATCCACTTTGTAGTACATTGTCTTATTCATCAAAGAGCTAAAAGATTTCCTGCTTGCTTTTTTCAGCACTTTCTTAAATCCCCATGTGCACATGCCAAATGCTGAGGCATAATTATATCATCTCTAAGGTATTTTAATCTCTCTATAATTTAATTAAAAATATTTGCTGTGGATTTGTTTAATGATAATGGAACACAGGGCTTTGCATTAATTTAACGATTTAAATGAAATCAAATTCTGTCAAAACAAGAAATGATGTTGCCTAATGGATTCTGGGCACAGATTAGCTGATCTGAGTAGGCCTGTTTCCTAAACAGTTCTCCTGTTTTCTCAAGAAATTGAAAATCCCACTGGAAATTATTGGGATTTTCCCTCAAAAATATTCCGTGTGTATGTGAGAACAGACAGGCAGACTGTGTGCCACTTCACTAATTCATTTCTTGATCTGAAATGAAATCTGAAGCTATTTGATGGGCATTCAAATAGCAACTAGCCCCACAGCCTTTTTTGTAAGCTGCTCACAATCCACAGAAATACACTTCTATGTCTTAGTCTTTCCCCATTTTGCTCAATCTCTTTTATATGTTGAGTAACATAGTCACAGTCTGTTCATTACAGGTCCTTTAAATTTCCAGTGCTCCTTGGATCTTCCTCAGTCAGTGCACAAAAATCTTCACAAAGACTGGGTAAAGCTATCATCTTCTCTTGTTACAACACAACATATGTGGAGTGGGTTGCATGTAGGGTAGCAGAAGTTATCTGCATGGTCTGTGGATTAAGACAAGCCCATGTTCAATGACTCGACTCCCATTGGCAGGTCTCAAGGTGCATCCCTCCCTCCACAGTCGGGAGAAGCAATTTCAGCAGCTCTAACTCCCTCACCTTTCTCCTGCAGCACAGATTAAACCCCATATGAGGCTAGATTGTGCTCCCCTTGGGATGACTATCCATTAATCCTGGAAAAAGTACTGCCAGTTTTCTTGTTGACAACAAGTCAGTAGTATCTTTTCCAAAATCTAGTGCTCTTTCTGCCAGTGACTAACACCTTGCTGGATATTTCCACTTGTTTCCAGGTGACATTTAACTCAATGTGATTAGTGTCCAAGGAAAAAAAGGAAAAGAACTATATCCTGGACAAGAAGAGAAGTTCAATGTTATAAATACCACCTAAATTTACATCCAAAATATTTGTTTAGCTATTAACTTCAGATGATTGATTTCATCCTCATTTTACCCCAGGCAAGCTCCTCTCATGTGTTTTGAAGACCCTAATGGTCTTATCCTATATGGTGCAAGAAGACACATAATCAGAACCCAGGCAGTAATTGAAAAGCCTTGATAAAGTTCTTTTTCTGGCAGTCCTTTATCTTGTGGAGTTGGCAAGGTTGAATGAAATTGCTCCTTCTACATGTCAGTTCATCTACTCTTGTGGCTCAGTTAGCTCAGTCATGTGGGGACTCTTTCTATACCAGGGCTAGCACAGAGTTCATCAGAAAATCTTCGAGGTGAACTGACCTCTGCTGAAACAGCCATTGAGCTACAAAAGCCTATTTTTAGTGCTGTAAATGGAGATAAACCTTTCCACGTCACAAATGGTAGGAAGAAGTAAGAAGCCATGAAATGTGTAGTGAATGGGATCTTGTTAATTTTTTGCAGGGGAAAAAGCCCAAAGCAGCCTACAGAATTCACAGTGATTTGGTCTAGGAACTTTGGATATTAAATCAGAAAATTGCTCGTGGCAGTGTGAGAAACCTTATCAACTGACCATATCACCTTCAGTGTGGGTGTGTGAAGCAAGAGGAACATTTTCCCAGTCTTGCCTGGTGTGTTGGTACTAATCAGTCTGAGCAGGGCTCTGGCTTTGTAAATGCAGGCAGCTGTCAGTCTTCAGTGGGGGAGTTGTGCTTCATAACAACGTGTGGATGTGGGAAGTAAATCTGTCACCTGTCAGCCAGTCTGAAACATGCATGAGGTTCCTCACTCAGCCAAAGATCGCTAATTGCACACGGTGACAGTGTGTGGTATTTAAAAGAAATGCTAAGCAGGTATTTATGGGAAAGTTAAGCAGAGAGAGGATTCTGCCCCTTGAAGAAGAATGAGAGTTGGTGATGGAACCAGGCTATGGAATAAAGCATGCTGATTGTTTTCTTGACAGGCAAAATTACTCAGATCTTGGTGGAAGGCATTTCAGCATTGCAGGGCAGCAAGAGTTTTCTTTGGCAGCTCAGTGTGATACGCATCACAAATGAATATTAGCAATAATTATTAGGTTTGCATTCTGTTAAGCAAAACTCCACTTTTTGTTCTCATTGCCTTTTTACACTCACACATACTCATTTTACAAAATTATAGATCTTCATGGAAAATACTGAATGTCAGGATGAAAGTTGGAAGAATTATCTGATACTTCTATGAAAAAATGAAAATAATTTAAAATATTTGATTTTCAGTAATGACATGAACAGGTGGTCCCATTTCTATTACTGCTGAATTTTCTGCAAATCACCTACATTCAGACCTGGCTGGATTTTCAGCAGGGTTCCATGCAGAAAGTCTGCATATGATGCATGTCATGACCCTGACAGACTGTGTCCTACAGCGTCCCTTTTGCATCTGGCATTTGATCAACTGAAATCCTCTGGGGACAGCACAGTTTGGGCTCTGGAGTATTCTGCCCGGCCTGGTGTTCTGGTTTGTAACCAACACCTACCAAAGCAGCCTGGATACTCTCTCTTTAATTCATCTAACATTTCCTCTCTATTGTCTTGCCTGTTTTTCCAGAACAGGCCATTTGCATTAATTTGTATCCATTTATAGCGATTTATTAGTCATGTGTATTATTCTGCCATATCCTGCCAATTAAATCTTTGCTCTGGCCACAACCTGACAACCTCTCTGGCTTATTCCCAATGTTTGCTCTGGACTGACACACTTCTACTCCATCCTTCAACCCATCATCAGTGAACTTGCTGAATATCTAAGATATTGAATGAATAAGTTATTGATGAATAAGTTAAACAATACTGGGCTCAGTATAGAACCCTGGGGGATTCCACTGGTGACAGATCTTCAACAAGCCCCTGTGCCACTGATCACAGCCCTCTGGGATCTACCACTCAGCCGTGTGGCATATTTAGCATGGACAATTTCCTAAATTCTGTAGAATTTCGCCATCACTAGTAAGGGTTGATAGATGGGAATAAGAAGATTGATACCAAAGCTGCAAGCCCAATCATGTACCTTCTTGCAGAGAGTACATTGATTAGTTGCAAAGGAAAACGGTAAGAAATGATCTAAAATATAATTTTAAATTTTTTCCATCAGTTTAAGGTCAGGTATGGTTTAGCTTCAATTAAAGGTAGTCTATCTATAGTGATCCAAAGAGGTATTTTTCATCCAGTTGCCAAAAATTTTTATTTGTTCATTTGACTCTTTTTCTGGCTAAATCAACTGTAACTAACTGTAAAAAATGTAATTTTTGTCATCCAGCCAGTTCAGAGAGGTGAAACTGCCTGGAGAGCTCTTGGTATAATTTTTCTCCTAGAGATTAAAGTGTAGGGCTTAAATCAATGCTTCCAAGTAGTGATTTCATGAACATCAGATTTTTCTCCACCAACTGCTGCATGAATTATGTTTCAATGATGTCACTATGTCCCTTCATCAAAGACTATCTCTGTATCATTTCCATATAGTTCAAAGAATGGAAATGTCATCACAGACATTATTGTAAAGATCAACTCCGGGTAGAGATTCAGCCTTCAGTGTTACTTTTTGACTTCATCTCACAGGCAGCTTTCCTTATCACCTAGGGAGGCAGAGATGGCTGTGCAGTCCCAGGAAAGGCTCAGGATGCCCAGGGATGAGAAGCATCCTGGGTCTCCTCTGGCTGCAGGAGCAAATGAGGAAGGGAGATGTTCCTCTTTTCCACTCCTTTGCCAGCGTGCTGGAGTTTGGCTTCTACTGCTCACATTGTCATTTTCATGCTCCCTAAGGTGATGAAAATACCAAATTGCTAAATTCGCTGCTGGTTTTCGCTGTTGTCATTTTAGAGCATAGATAATCATAAGATAAGGGGTCATTAGTACTTGGCCATGTGGTTGAAAGTGTAGCCCAGTAAGAGAAAGGCACTGGAGAAAAAATGCTGGAATTGCAGTAGACAGCTTTATAATAGTCAATAGGAAAGATGCCTTCAGTGCATGATGGTTACTTTCCTTTCAATAACTTATTCACATTATTAAGTTTTAATACAATTTCTTTAATATGAAAGCTCAGCTCTTCCCATGCTCTAAATGTTCATATGAAGATGACTCTTTATGTATGTGTATAAACCCAGGTGCCTCCTCCTCTTGGAATGAATATGTAACCAAGAACAAATCAGAACACATGCAGAATATCTAATTAAAACAGATGTTGAGTCAGTCTAGGAATGAGAAAACCATATCCCAAGGTGGCTTCCTATATTGGAATAATGATTCATTCCTTAAGATTGGCTGCTTACATATTTGATCTTCATTCAATCTGATGGAAAAGAACAGAAATGCTGTAATTTATGGACACTGAGGTGCACTTTCCCTTTGGAAGGATTTATAGAGTGCCAGTCCTGAAGGGAATAAAAAAGGGCCCTGGATGAATGATGTTTTTATCATCTACAGATTGCATCCCAATGAACCTTGATGACTTATTCCTGTCATAGAGCAGTATCAATTTCTTTCATGCGATGAGTGAAAGGCAGGATACCAAAGTTGAATTGCTGATGGAGGCAGGAAGGTCATTGGCTAGTCCATTAATCCATCCCTTCTTTCTAATATCTAACACAAGCAGCAGTCACAGATGATGGTAGAGGTTTCTCCTAGTATGTAAGTGGTGTGGGGTCTTATCTGAGTAAAACTTGCTTTTCCTCCACCAAAACCTCCAAGTAATTATTATAGTAACCTATGTACTTTTGTGCTTTTATTGAATACATCTTCCTTCAGACACAGCTTCTCTCATGTCCCTGAGACTTACTGCAGCAGAATTGTACCCACATCTCTTGTTCATGGTCTTGCCAGACCCATTGCATAATGCCTATTTTACACTATTTGTGCTCCTATAACATTACCTCTACACCTCAGACCAAGACCAACACTGACAACCTGCTGTGCCATTGCTGAGTGCTGCAACAGCTTGCAGACTGACCTGAGGAATTTCTGATTTCATCTGAACCAACAATAAAATGATGCAGTTTACAAAAATTTCCCAAACAAAAAAAATAATATAACAATTGCACAGCTTGAAAAAAGTCAGCTTGTTCCAAGTATTTTTTTTAAATGAAAGGATTTAAAAAAGAATAAATGATATCTTCTGTTCTTTTCAGTTTATCTTTTAAATTTCTACAAGTAAAATAAAGTTCTATGAAAAATCAGCAGAATCCTCTTTATTAATCTTTTATTTGTGCCTGTTCTGGATAACTTTTTTTAACCTAAGTTACACTTTTATATCATTTTCAAGAACATTGCATTCTTTGATGTAAGATTAACTTAAAATTTTCAAGAAAAGTTGTTCTGAGTGGGCTCAGATACAGACAGATCAAAGCAGTGCTGGTAAAAGGCTTTATTTCATTGAGTACATCACTCTTCCTCCATTTATGGCATATTTCTAGAAATATTCCTATGAACTCTGGATTTCTTTGATCTTTTATCAGTGTTGCAGGTAATTTGTCAGATGTATTAGGCGTTATATGCAGCCTTATTAGAAAAATATAGGAAGAATAAAATAGAATTACATTTAAATACATTTAAATATCTCTAATTAACTGATAAAGACTGAGACTGGGGCTTCCAGTTCTATATTCAAAGAAGGAAATTAAAAAATAGAGAGTCATCTTTTGTTCTATTGTGCCCCATCCTCTCTTCACACATTGACAGAACATTGTATCCCTTCTGAAATATTTGCATGGCCAAGATTAGTCTCTTGGCAGACACTTGTGTTGTGACTGTAAATGCAAACTGAACTTTTCAATTGTGAATAATACTAAGTTTAAATGTGCTTGAGAACCATGTTATGAAAAGATTTTATTAAAATCATCATAGAGTGTATAAAAGTTACAGTAGAAGTTACCTTATTCCTTTAAAGATGCACAGATTCCCTTAAAATAAATTATTTCTTGCTTTTGAGAGCAATGTGCTTTGACTGTATCCCTGTGACACCTTTGCAAAGGATGAACTTTGCATATAGCTCTTCTCCAGGTCTTTGATTTTCTGTTGTTCTTTCAAAATGTTGAAAGTCTCCTGTTGAGTCTGGTATTGAAACAAGAAGAAAAAAAAAGGAAGTCAATGACTGTTACTTAAGGAGAGTTGACACACTCTGAAATACTGTTAAATTTCTTACCATGCCCCCTGTGTGGCAGATTTCCTCTGCAGCGTTTAATGGGAAATGACTGTGTTTTTTCCTGGTACTGAGTTAAAAAGCTGGCAAGCACTCACAGCTCTGAAAAACTGATCCAGGTTTGATGAGACATTTCTTCAGTAGTCCTTATTGTTGGGATTAGCTATAGCTGGGGGTAAATGCAAACATACTCTGCATCTCTGTGAAGGGAATTCCAAGCTCAGTCGTGCACTTCAAGGTGCATCAGCGTCAGATCTTTCCCTGTGTCAAACCTTCCCTGCCTCACTCAACAGAGGAGACTCAGTGTTCTTTAGTGCAGCTGAGGCACAAACCCCTGGTTTCCATTTCTGGGTACACCCTCACCTGGCAGCTGTGCCAACAACCATCCTGAAGACACCTACAGGCAATTTGCTTCTCTTTTGCTTCCAGTGTGTCTTGGAAGAATAGTGTCTAAATGGTCTCCTTCCATTTCCTAAGTTCTGTATCAAGCTTTGTATCCCATGTCTATCCCAATCTCTACAGGAATAGGCCTCAAGTTCTTGGTTCAGTCAGCAAAATTAAGCACTATTTTCCTTGCACTGCTCACCTCATTACACGGATTTTACAGGGATCTTGCTAAAGGGATTTCTTTGTTCATTCAGAAAAGTGTGGTGATGGTGGCCTCAACATTGTCATCAAACCTCTACGCTTCCTTCAAGTTTTCTGAAAGCTCCAGCTGTGTTTGGTCATTCAAGTGCTTTGTGATTCAACTGTTCTAATTTCTCAGAGTACATTTTACCCCCCTGCTGTGCATTTTCCAGCACTCACTTGAAGCTGAGGCACTGACACAGGTCTGGTCCTTTTGACAGCTGACTGCTGACAGACTAGCGCTGTATAGCATGAGCTGTGGCACACCACAGGGATGACAGATGGCTCCTGCAAGTCACCAAGCCAACCCTGTAAATACTCAAACACCTCCATAAGGAGAGAAAAGACAGGGGAAAAAAAACCTGTGGAGAAATTGAATACTGTGAGATGGAAAATTAACACATCTTTTAGCTTAACAAAAGTGAAAAATACTAAATGAAATTAATGGACATATAGCTAATGGATCAGTGGATGTCAGAGAATGGCTCTCTGAAGACCATGCCAAGCTGCTGAGCAGTGACAAATTTAAATTTGACAGTGCTGGCCTTTGTTTTAAGGCAGAAGATGAAACAGATGTTGCTGGAAAGACTTTGGCTTCATTAAGCTCTTTCCCTCATGCTGAAACAAGATATCCCTGCTGATATTGATAAAAAGATAAACTGAGACCCACTTGGTGATGATGGAAGCAACTGAGATGGACACCTTTGGTGTCTGTACAGGGGACTCCCTATCTGTGGTATTACAGCATTGGAGGTTGAGCTCAGAGCTCCTGGGGTGAAGAGCAGCAGCAGGTGTGGGACCTGAGCAATCCACAGCTGAATAAGAATACCTGCTGTGCTGGTTACTCTAAAACCACAATGTAGGGATTTTCCTGTGTAAAGACTCCAATCCCACTGTGTTTCTCCATCTCTTATCAATACTAAGGAATAAAGGAGGAAAACATAACTGTATTCTCTTTCAAGCTACCACTAAGCAAGTAGATTGAGTATGATTTCTCTTCCTCAGTTTATTTTTGTCATAAGAACTGATAGCTGAAGGACCTTTTGCTTGTGCTCGTTCCAAGATAAGATTGTTTCTAGAAAGGATAAACACCCTGCTTTCATCTCTGTTCCAAGCAAAACTGTTCTTACAAGAACGTCTTATTGCAATATATTGCTGTGCTTATTTTATTCAGGCTTCAGTACTCAGACAGAGATTACATTAAAAGTTGAAACCATATTAATCTCCTCTGAAATATAAATACATGAAAAAAATACAGCCTTAATCCATTTTTGTGACGAGGTCATGTTTCTAATCTCATGAATATTTGGGATGGCATGTACATAAGTTAAGGCTTTCACATTTCAGATCAGCTAAATGGGCAGCTCTGGTGTGACTCCCTCAGGGAAAGCAAATATGCATCTTTTAACAGGTTTTCATATGAGTCACTGAGAGTGAGTGGAAAGGGAAGAAGAAATAATTACATATTAGCCTGTATGTATAAGATTAAGTCCTTATACAGAGATGGAAGAAATCAATTCTGCACTGTTTTTCCTCATTGATACAATAGATGGTTAGTTAAAATGTAGAAGAAGCAGGCAGAAGTGGCTGTTACACATAAAAAAGTTGCATATAGGAAGAAATATATTATGGTCTATGAAAAATGAGAGAGGAAGACAGGGCCTAAAAGAAAGACATCTTTAAAGGCAGAGAATTTGAAGTAATTGCAAAATGAAAATCATAAAGAGAATATTATTTTCTGTGTTTTCAATAAGTAAATCTAGAAGTGTCTGTGGGGCTATGGGCACATCTTATCCACTGCTTTTATCCTGAAGAGTCTACAGTTTCAAACCCATTGGTGGCATTTGTAATTTTGAACCCAATGTGCAGTTAGCTAACACAAGTGGTGAGAAGAGCTTTGTGTTGACTGTTGCTCCTCTGTGGTAGAGAAGATGGAAAAGTCAAACGGTCAGACCAGGTCTTTTTTTTTTTTTAAAGAACTCTTTATTCAAAATGTTACTTGGAGTCATCCCTGGAAAGTTAAAAAGAGCAGAAAGGTAAAGTAAGCAAAAATCTTAGTGAGTTGTGAATGAAAATCATTGA